>NC_133814.1:19230132-19967640 GCF_043250625.1 Sebastes fasciatus
CGGTGCCGTTGCGCCCCCGGCGGGTGACACTGTTACGCTTCCCCTGCTGCGAGGGCTGTGCTCGCTGCCTGGCATGGAGCCTGTGTGTGCCTTAGCAACAAAGGTCAGCTTCTGGAGCAGAGCTGTGTGAAAGCTTGTTAATATGGTGCCTATGATGGATTTCATTTGCAGCGCCCTGGAACTCCTCTCTGTCATGGGAAGCACATGTCTGGCGCACAGTCAAAGCACTAAAAAACTAAAGAACAAAACCTCAAGCCACAGCAGAGAGACAGAAAGAGAAAAAGGGGGGGGGCAGCTGACATATCATGATAGATCCTCAAGTTGTTGTACAGTATGCGGTGGCATCCTTGTCATTACCTCAGTGGAGAGCGAGAGAGTCTTCTATGTGACATAGCTTAAGGATTATACTCGATTAATCGAATAGTTGATCTTCAGAAAATCATGCAACAGTAATTTTGATATTTCAATTCTGTTTGTTTAAGTCACTCATTGAGCAATATTTACATCGTTATAAATTGAATATCTTTGACAAAACAAGCAATTTTAAGACATCAGCTTGAGCTCTGGATTAGAGCTGCAACAATCAATTGATTAGTCGTCAACTATTTTGGTAATCAATTAATCAGTTTGAGTAATTAAAAAAATGTTAATTCTCTGATTCCAGCTTCTTAAATGTGAATATTTTCTGGTTTCTTTACTCCTCTATGACAGTAAACTGAATATCTTTCAGTTGTGGACAAAAAAAGACATTTGAGGACGTTGTCAACACTGATTGACATTTTTCACAATTTTTTTAAGTTTTATAGACCAAACAACTGATCGATTAATCGAAAAAATAATCGACAGATTAATCGACAATGAAAATAATCGTTAGTTGCAGCCCTAGACAGGATGTTTATGCTTGGGGGTAATTCAGGCTGATTGAAAAGCTGGTTAGACTGTTATCAGGTCATTAAATGGGCGTTATCAGTGGTTATAAGCCCCATAGATGTGGGTCAGAAGGGCCCTGCTACACCCACTAGTAGGTTTTGTCATCTATTCACATGGTCGATCACCAAAAGAAGGAATAAAACAGCGACCTAGCGACTGTAGCAATTTTGACAGGAGCAAAAGCGGAAGTGAGGTGCTGTGACAGCATGCGTGAAAGTCCAAATGGGGTGTAGGTTGTTTTTTTGCAACATAGTGGGTCCATATTAACTCACATCTATGATGCTTATAGTGAGCGATAACAGAGACTGTAAGAAGTGGACATAGTCACCGTGACGGCACCCAATGGTTTGTGGACTGCCGTTTTGAAGCCTTGAGTTCGGCATTTTTTGGCTGTCGCCATCTTGGTTTTTTGGCGTCGCCATCGGTTATTTGCAACCAGAAGTGCAATGAGAGGGCGGAGCTAAGTACAAACGCTGAATATGACATTTTTAGGCGACCAAAAAGGTTATAATTAACTTTCATGAACTGAAAACACACTGTGAAAGGTTTAAAGTTCTAAAACAAAAACACGGACAACTCCCAGACTGGTAGTGACCTGTCAATCACAAGGAAGCCACGCACTAAAGCAAAGAAGATTAATCGACAATGGAAATAATCATTAGTTGCAACTAACTAACTATACTCTGGATATTCTAATGTAAATCAAGGACTGATATTTTCACTGGGTACTGCAAAACCTGAAAACAACCAACCCAAACATTTAACAATCTTAGACTGGTCAAGTTTCTACCTGAAACTTTTGTCTCTATATGTAGCTATTTGAGATGCTGCTTGCTCTGCTTCACTTAAAAATACATCACAAGTCCGACCAAGTGGAGCATAAGTCAGACAGACACAGACAAAGCACTTAGTTTGGGCCAATTTGTAATCCTATCCAGGTAGGAGGTGACCTGTCTTGTTCCTGCTCGTCCCTTCTCATTGAAGAATAGGGAGGTGAAATCTGGGCGGATGCTGTATGCCAGGCTGGAAGATAGATGATCTGGATCTAAAACATAAAATTCTGTGTTTCAAATCTCAGTGGAAGACAATGACTGGTCATTCATATGGAAGCTAGTCAGACTGGAGAATGTTTCCCTGAGCACCTGTGGTGGCATACACTATGTCTTGAATTGCAATTGATGCCTATTCTTGATCCCAATTCTCTGCTATGGCAGGATTATAAAAAGGTAAAGGCTGATGTGATTTTCAAGTTGCAAACAAAATGAATAAATTAACAAGGACAATGTGAAAAATGCATCTCAGTTTCCTGTTAATTAAAAATGTGTGACACAAGGTTATATCTGCAAAAACTACTGAGATATTTATCAAATTCAATCTCAACCAAAGAGGTGATAAGAGTTAAAACTCTGTGGGCCATAATCACTGTAAAGTTGACTTATTTCAGCAACATTAAGGCTCCACTTCTCAATATCTTTCACGAATAATGTAAAAGGTGTCATAAGCCACAGAAATATCACCCAACTCTGCAGTTCCTCTCAGCTTCAGGGAGCTTTTCAACCTCCGTTAGCTCATTATTATGGTTTTACAGCACATTTACATTATTGTTCATCAATCCTGTTTGCAATTAAAGATGTAGCTGTTTTCAACGCTAAGCAGTTAGCCTAACGTTACATTCAGCAAATGTAGGCTTATTGCTCAGCGCTGAATGACAGCAACTTGCAACTAAGCTAGCTATCTTAGATCTAACGAAAGCAGAGCAACTAGCAAACTTTGAGCCAATTAAAGTCAAATATAAACTGAAAATACTTCTCACTAAATCAGAACTAATATATTAACTTATTATGCAGCAAAAAATTAACTTCCATGGCCTCTGCCATTTCTCACAACATCAATAAACACGTCACAACTCGTAAACTCAGAGCTTTCCACTTACGAGGTCGTGAATACTGCAAGAGGGGGGCGTTCATATGGACTATCACACTCGTGAACACGGTAAATACGACCCCATTTGAAGGCCCCAAATAGCTCCAGCCTCTCGTGTTTCTTCTGGTTGCAAAAAAACAAGATGGCGACGGCCAAAATGCCAAACTCTAGGCTTCAAAACGGCAGTCCACAAACCAATGGGTAACGTCACGGTGACTACATCCACTTCTTATACAGTTCATGCTCAGATAGGGCCATTCATGTTTTCACGTCAGCCACCGTAGTTCTCCTACATGCTTGGCACACGGGAGAAGTTTCAGTTGGTTGCAATCTGCAACCTCATTTCTCAATGCTGCCAAATCTTACACACTGCACCTTTAAGTGCCCTAGACAGTCATTCATTGAACCAGCATGCAGAATAGCAAAACCATGGATCTGCTAATCTAAATGGAATCCAGTTGTTATTAGTTCTTCTTGTGTCTAGAGAAAGAGCTATCTGACATTAGAGCATATGTTATTCATTACTGTATGCTACACCTAAAAGTGCTGCAAAACAGACCAGAGAACTGACCAGAACCGGCTTAAAAACCGTCAATGATTATTTTTTTTGTGGAACACTGATGGGGTGGAACTTGAACTAACCCAGATAGATTTGACACTGACAAGAGATATCTGAGCCAACTGGGCCCTCTGACCAGACGAGAGAGAAGACGCTCGGGGAGAGCTGTGCTGAGCTCAACTCTGACCTGACTGGGTGTGAAAGTCCAATGAGAAAGTCCAGAGCCAGCATCGGGTTTCAGCTCGTGTGTTAAGCTTTTGTTGGGGCGGGTCATATGAGTCCAAAGCAGCTTCGAAGAAATTAATGCAACACATGTAGGGTTAGGCCACATGAGCACAGTCCAGCTATTTCCCCCCTTCCTATATAAATATCCCCACTGCGGAACAGCAACTGGTTGATCAATCTGTCTTAATACACAACCATACATCAGCCAACTCTTCTTACCGGCCTCCTGGGCTTTAACAATCCTGAACAACTCATCAGGTCTTCATCAGGAAGATCTGATTCCGTACTGAAAAGATACTAAATGCGTCTGACTTGAGATGGGTCACATCGGGGTGATAATGTCTCTCTGGGGAGGACACTGTTTGCTGAAGGAATGTTTTACTACAGTCCAAAAATATATTCTCAGCTCAACTTTCATTTGTCTGAGTGTGCAGCAGCACGCAAGCTGCATGCAGCGCTGGAGGCAGACAGAGTCATGTTGGTTGAAGCAGTAGGTTACAGCTGGCTAGTAAATACTGGCTGACACTAAGTGTGTCAACCATCGGAGGAAATCATTCACAAATGATCCCCGGCAAGAACAGGAACATGCACAAGACAGACAGGGTGAGGAAAACCGACAAGAAAGCTCAAGGGGGCGTTGTCATGAAATATGTATGCAAACATCATGTTGCATGAGCTGAACGGCTCCATCTTTCCTTAGCAGCCTTGAATTCCTGACAGCAAAGACAAAAAGTCTGCAGGAGACAGAGTAGAGACTCATAAAATGGAGCGCTAATGATTCCCACTCATTATGCTTTAACATGAAGTAAGCTGCAACTCATTATTTTCATTAATCGAACAATCACTTGGTCTATAAATGGTCCAAAGAATGTGAGAGCCCTAGGTAACATCTTCAAACTGCTTGTTTTGTCTGACCAACAGTCCAAACATAAAGAATTGACAGAGAAAAACAGCAAATTCGTACATTTAAGTTGATTAAATGACCTAAATGATTTAAAACATTTTGCTCATTAAGTTCTTTTTTTGTCTTTTAAATGTAACCCCATCTCCTGCAGCACTTGTTCACACCTCTCCCTCCATCCATTTATCTCAATCCACCCGATTCGACTGCTATCAGACCATTAAATGTGTTTTATCACCAGTGGGCAACTCCGGGTTCTGAAAAGTGAAGCCAATGCTGAAATGCCTTAAACCTGCATTCTTTCTAACAGCCAGCAGGGGGCGACTACTCTGGTTGCAAAAAGGAGTCTGATTGTATAGAAGTCTATGAGAAAATGAGCCTACTTCTCACTTGATTTATTACCTCAGTAAACATTGTAAACATGGGTTTATGGTCTCAATCCCTAGTTTAAACTTTTCTTCAATACAGCATGATCTTCATTTAGTAAATTATGGTCCCATTTACAGTCAAATAGACGATAAAGCAGGGGATGCTTTAGGGCGTGGCTTCCTTGTGATTGACAGGTCGCTACCACGGCATTGTCCGGTCTGGGAGTTGTCCGTGTTTTCCTCTTATAATTTTAACCCTTTCACAGTGTGTTTTCAGTTCATGAAAGTTAATTATAACATTTTTGGTCGCCCAAAAAGCGCCCATATTGAGTTTCATGCTGTCTATACTATAACGCCTCACTTCCGTTTTTGCTACATTCTTAATAACTACGGTGGCTAGAGTTTGCTGTCGTCGTCTTTTATTGCTTCTTTCGGTGATCGACCATGTGAATAGATGACAAAACCTACTGGTGGGTGTAGCAGGGCCCTTCTGACCCACATCTATGGGGCTTATAACCACTACTAACACCCATTTAATGACTTGATAACAACCGGCTGTTCAAGCAGCCTGAATTACCCCCAAGCAGGTAAATATCCTGTCTAGGGCTGCAACTAAGGATTATTTTCATTGTTGATGAATCCGTGGATTATTTTCTTGACTAATTGATCAGTTGTTTGTTCTATAAAAATTTTAAAAATGGTGAAAATCATTGATTCCCAAAGCCCAAGACGATGTCCTCAAATGTCTTGTTTTGTCCACAACTCAAAGATATTCAGTTTACTGTCATAGAGGAGTAAAGAAACCAAAAATATTCACATTTAAGAAGCTTTTTTTTTTTAATTACTCAAACCGATTATCAATATGGTTGATAATTAATTCAACAACTAATTGATTAATCGTTGCAGCTCTAATCCTGTCAACACAGATCGGCACAGCCTTTCCCAGCCACACACACAAAATGTACTGGCGATGGTGATCTTTAACGAGTCTGAACCCGCGAGAATGAACCCATCAAGGCCAACTTCTGATGACGACGAACTGTTGATGAATAAATGAACAACTTCCTCGCGCTTTGATCCCAGTTTTACACATTTGCCCTTGCTGGTAATTAATTCCCATGATTCCACAGTGAGTGTCGTGTCTGGCAGTCTGGTTCAGATGTAAAAAAGTTTTACTGTAGGCGCCATTGTAACGCTCAACTCCAACCCTCGCCACTGTTGCATGTATACTGTGTGTCCTTGTTGGATCTCAGCTGGGGCATGGAGCAGTGGTGACGGGGATATCATGAGCCACAGCCCAAAGGGTTGCCATCACAAGTGTGTGAGACAAACACACAGACACAAACATACTCTGACATCACATTTGGACATGTCCCCAATGCTCTCAAAAGCAGCTTTTTGTCATGTGTTGCTGGGCTGTCATACACATGATAAACAGTCCAATTTAGAGGTTTCTAAAAAAGCTACTTGACTTCTAAAGTTCAAAGCAACAATGTGACTTTTATTTTATGTTTGCCACTAAAATAACTCTGGAATTCATCCATAATTGAAAAATTGAAGTGCCTTGAAAAACTGAAGTGTGCTTAAAGCGCCAGCGAAATGCCTCAAGTGCTACCACTGATTACCAAAGAGAGTTTCAGCATCATCAATTATACAGTGTCTCCTCTCCTCTGAGGTGCACACTTGGTGGATGGACTGCAAGCAAAAAAAATTTATGTTCTGCTTTTTTCACACGCAGATCTATTGGAGAGAATGAGAGAAAAAAAAAGCTATGAATGTATAAAAATCTTGTTTACAGTTGGAAATGTTGTGCATTCTGTGCCCAAACATGTGTTACAGATCTGTAAGTCTGGTGTACTAACAAAGGCTTTCATAAAACATGACGTACCAAAAAACAACCAAAGGGTAAACATGAATGAAGAATAGAATAGATGCACAATGGCAGTTAATTTCAAAATAAAAGCTTTTTCTTCATGGATCCAGGTGAAAAGATTCTTTTGCATCCAAGAATGGGTAAACATGAATGAAGAGTAAAATAGATGCACAATGGCAGACAGGTTAATTTTCAAAATAAAAGCTTTTTCTTCATGGATCCAGGTGAAAAAGATTATTTTTGCATCCAATTAATACATCAATTAAGATAATAATCACTACTTTTACTGCATAGATCTTTGATAATAGGAAAATACACTTCTTCTTCGCCCCTTACCTTGAGCAGATCTGTTGTCACACACCGAGATGGAGACACATAAAGCCTGAAGTGCTGTCAAAATCACAAACTTCAGACTCTTCAGGCTCCTGGGCTTCATGATGCCCGGCTGAAGCGTGCTACAGGACTGAGTCCAACTGTCTCACTGCAGCATCCTACATACAAATCCAACAACAGCTGATGTGCAAGGAGCAATCCCCCAAAATAAAACCACTTCCTGAAATATGATCAAGTATATGCACCCCCTATGAGTGGTGAGAGCAGTGCCTGTAGAGGAAATCCCGAGGAGGACAGCTGATTCAACTCCGTCCACTTTCCTCCATTCACACACACACACGTCCAAGTCCAAGTGAGGTAAATAAATGAAGAGCGAGCGGTGAAAAGCATTAATAAAATAGGCAACACAAGCTCGCTGCTGTCTCAGTCAGTCGCCTGCTGGAATGACATCAATTCAGAGCAATTACTGCGAGAAGTGTTGTCTTATGAGTGAGGACCATGTGCTTCAATGAGACGCTCCGCGAGGTCCTAGCGCCGCCGGCTCCTCCAGCCTCCACATTATTAGCTCACTTTGAATGAGAAGGATCAAGTTAGCTGAAGCCAACAAAGCACGACTTCCGGTTGCAGATTTCAAAATAAATACCCCCAATGAAAAATTATAATGCACTTTTGCCATACAATAAGATTCAAATAAATAATGTATTTAACAAGTATTGGCTAAAATAAATTAAATTAAATTAAATTAAACTGTTTTTTTAATGTCACAGTGCAATATGTTAAATAGGGACAGTGCAATATGTTGCATCTGTGTAATATTGGGCTATTGTCTGTGCAATATGGGCAAGACGGTAGACGGTAGAGTGCACTACCTGGGTGCAATACCTGCCATGGTGTGTGTGATATGTGCCATTATGTACGTGGACTGTGTATGTGTTGAAACATCTGTTTCTGTGAAACTGTTTCCCTGTCTTGTGTGGAATCGTTTGTTATTGTTGTTGATGCTGTTTTAATATGTTGTTTGTAACTGCAGTTGGACAGAGTCCAGGAAAGATTTTCCCACAGGGACAATAAAAGTATATCTTATTTTATTGTGTTCGTCCTCTCCTTTGACTTGTCATGGGTTAAATAGAATAGCCTACCACTTTTTTCTGACATAAAAGCAAAGATCATTATTGACTTTGGATATATATTTTGACAAAATAATATTTAACTTTTTTCTGAGCTTTTAATGTGCTTTTTTTCTGTGAGATGCAGTTGAACACTCACAAAAAAATACCTTATTTTGTTTGTTTCTTTAAAAAAAAAAAAAAAGTCAAATATTTGCTGGTTCCATTTTCTTAAAATTGAGGATTTGCTGCTTTTCTTTATTTTATATTATTGCAAATTTAATATTTGAACACTGCATGGTTTTGGACTGTCGTTTTCTTAAAATTAAAGATTTGCAGCTTTATTTTGTTTCATTTCATTGCAAATTGAATATTTGAGTAGGTTTTGGACTGAACTGATCAGACAAAACAGGCAATTTTGAACCTAGCACTGTCAGAATTTGAAAAAGTTATTAAGTGGACATTGAGTCACGATGATTTTTTTTTTGTTGTCAAATTACAAAAATTGAATTTAACCCATTTGCCACTATTTTTCAAACGACCTAGAAGCTTCAGGACACAGAACTTGAACTTAGCATTTTATTTTGAAGGCACACCACTCAATTTCTGGTCTCTCTCTTGGTATCCGTTGCTTAACTTGACCCAATAGGCTGTATAGACTCACACATAAACCTACTGTTGCAGCCCACACTGAGTATAAATTTAAATAATATAGCAGCCTACACAGCCCAGATGTTATCATGCATACATGTTGTTATTCAGTCACAATAATCTGAAAGCAACATTGTGTGAGGAGGGAAAAAAATGCAGATTTGCAAATCCATTTGAATGATGATCCCATGCATGCAACGCTTGGTTCCTCACCATAAATGACTTTGACAACATTTGCATTTCAAGATATCATTATTCATGAGACCCACATCCAGCTATACTCAACTTGTCAACAAGCCACTGAGATGCACTACTATACATGGTCCGACATATGGGCATGGCTCATTCAAACACTGCAGCTCAGCTCAGTAGTGCTCTTCAGTGTGTGCCCTCTGCACTGCACCACATGGCCGTCCACTTCAGCAGGGAATGCAGGCAGAAAACAGGCAGGTGTCCACATGCAGGTTTAGTTCCTGAGAGCTGTTTCTCCTCCAGACAGGAGGAAATTGATGTACAGTATGTCAGGTGCGGCATGCTCCCAGCATGAAGACTTAAGGTATAGTCACAGCAGCAGCTCATCCAATTGTTGCCTTACACACTGGAATAGGAACTATAGGGAGCAGCCTTGTGTCGTGATGCTCAGACACCTCAATTTCCCAAAAGTCTTCTTTCAAGATCAAATATGAGAGGAAATAAAAGACTACTGAGGAGTGTTCCTCTGCATGCTGATTTCTATAGGATGTTACAAAGAGCTGATCTTTTGCTCTTTTTTAAGAACCGGGATGCTTGAAGGAAGATAAGGTGCAGGCAGTAAAATAGTTGGTGTGCAAGGACAGATAATACTCAATAATAAATCTCAGGGAAATTATTCCATCTATAACCTCTGTTATTATGTATGTCGACACAGTTGAGGAAAAAACACAATTTTTTCTCCAGTTCTTGGGGACAAACATTTCAAATATAAAATACATATAATTAAATTCAAATATAAAAAGTTGAAGATTGCATAGTGAAACCTTCTTTGTAAAGCTGAATAGAGAAAACAACACACATTAAATAACCTTCGTCAAGCAGCAGTCATGGTTCATAGCTGTCTTATTCTACTTTCTAATCTAAAATCACTCAATTTAGAAAGACGAATAATCAGGAACCACTATTAATGACATGAAATAAGGTTTACAAAAAACAGTCAGTGGCAATCATCTGTCTCCTCGGAGACATCAGTGCAAATTTAGATGGATGAAACAGCTGGACTATGAAGGAACTGCGACTTAAAGGCTAATGAGTAAAAATAACAATTAAGAATAATGAGGAGCGTCTGCTTTCAAAAATAAACATTCACACATCTCACTTTTGATTTATGTCCCAGCTCCATCGTGGTGTTGAGCAGCACTCACTAAATCTGCAATGGCGGGCCAACAGTCCATCATGAGACAAAGACGGGGGACAAAAGCTCCATTCAAATGGACACTGTCCATTATCAGGGCATTTCCAGTGAGAAGAGGTCACATTCCTCCATCTTACAGCTAATAGCATGGCACTGAATGATGGCAGAGCCCACTTCAGGCTCCGCTCTGCTTATTGCTTGTATAATGAGGAAGATGACGGTTGAAGACTGTCCTGGAAGGGACTGTGAGGCATAATGAGTGATTCTGTCTTATATCACTGCTTTGCATCACATGAGATCATGTGAAAGTGGCTGTGCGAGGACATCAGCGCTTTAATCGTGCCGTGAGAGGAGCTCACTCTGCATCCCATTACATGAAATACTCTGGAAAGAAAGGCAATTTGCAATCAAGTGAAAAGAAGATAATAAACAGCATACATTACCGGTTTATATCTGACATCAAAAGGGTATCAGTCAGTGCGTTTGTACGAGGCTCAGTGTGATGTTTGGTTACAACCAAAACAGACTGTTGAGACATGATTTCATACAGTCATTTTGGCCATCTTGCATTTGTAATTGCATATCACAAGAACAGCAGCTGAGGCACAGAGATAAGCATCTGGTTTTTCTCAAAAGACAAAATGGAAATCTTTAAAAAACCAGAAGGTCATTTTACAACAATCAGCGCTGTTTTGAAGGTAGTTCTATCTGCTCAAGTGCATGAAATATATTCTGTCCAAGGAAAAACTATTATTAAAGACAACCTATTATGCTTTTGTGCTTTTTCCCCTTTCTTTAGTTTGTTATATCGTTTTTTGTGCATGTAAAAGGTCTACAAAGTTTCAAGTCCACGCCAAAGGCAGTCAAGGTCTTTGCACACACAGTCCGTCTTTTTCTTATGCGATTTTTTAATCCGTCATCCGATAAAAAAAATGAAATACATGAAACATTGCACACTGAGTCTGATGCATTTTATTATTCTCTTCGTTGTGAAAATTTGAAATACGAAAACTGGATTAATTACATGGGTGCAATGGATATTGCTAGTCCAAAACGAGGCTGATGAATGAATGACATTGGCAAGAAGCTATCGTTTAGCAATCACTACTGTCTTATCTTTCATACATCCCTTCACCTTCACCTGCCACAATCTATCTTTAATTTCTGCATCTCTGTGCTGGGAGACGAGGTAAATGTTTATCAGATACCATTTTGGATGGTGACGTTTGCACGGACGGTGGCTCTGAGTGGTGAAACAACCCTCTTTTGCCTTCTGACAGATACAAAAAAACGCAGAAATTGAACCTGTTCCGAAAACTTTAACGACGGCCGAAAGTTTCGGAGTTGGTGAGTTCATATTTATTTTTAAATGTGCGACAATTTCGGACGAAAAATATGTACTTGGTGCGCAAAGGCCTTTACTCTCCCCCACAGAAACACTGCTCCTGAACTGCCTGAAACGCCTCGCTTGAAGTCCCGCCTTTTCTTCCATAACGTGGTGATGTCACCAAGTAACACATTTGCATAATACCTGCCTAGCGGATAGCTTGGCACGCCCTCAAACAAAGCTAGTTAGAGCAGAGCTGGAGCAGAGTCCAAAGAGTTTGGTTCGGTTGACCACTCATAACAAAGTGGGATTTTCAAGTATGCACCTGAAAATTTGCATATTAGGTCCTCTTTAATCGGCCAATTCTTTTTTTGATTAACCAATTAAGCTTTTAAATGTTCATAAATAGTGAAAATTGGCCATCACAATTCCCATCTTGACATTAACTCCCACTGTTTATTTAGCAGTAAGTATTTACCTACTTTCTTAACACTAATGTCAAACAATGTAGAAGTAAACGAGACAACAAATTAGAATTACTGTATTGCGGTAAAGAAATAACCATGTTTTCCTCGTTTATGAACACTTTGGTTGCAATTTCACAACAGGAAGGTAATTTAAAAATTAGCGTTTCAGACAGAGGGTGAAAAGAGGTGCTACAGCACAGCTGGTATGAGAAAAATAAAGCGTTTTTTTTAACATTAAAGCATGTAAACATGTTCTAGTAGAAACACAAAATACAAGTATGAACCTGAACCTGAAAATAAGCATAACAGGTCCTCTTTAATCAATTCAACCTGTCCTAAACTGCTGATCTGTTTCTTTAACCAACCAAAGATGGACATTCTCCTTCACACATTAATACAATTAAAAAGTTTTATCATCAGGTATTTTGTTGGATTAGGAAACACAGTAGAGTCGCAATAAGGGAAACGGGTTAAAAGTGTTTTTTTTTTATTGTGCATCAGAATATATTAATTTTTTTATCCAGATGGGCAGAAGAGACTTTGAAGGTTCTGGTAAAACCTTCAAAACAGAAGGCACGGTAAGCGACGTTAAATGACCTTCTGGGCTTTGGAAAGATTGCCATGGATTTATTTGTCAGAAAAACAGATGTTAAGCTCTGTAACTTGAATAATAAAGTAATGGTGATACATGAGAGAAATAAATAGGGACTTAAAGGACAGCTCGAGTTATGTCATGACCTAACTCATATTCAGCAATGTCAAAGTTCACTTCATCAGTCTGTTATGCAGTGCTGCAGGCTTTGTCATGTCTTCATCTGCTGTCAGTCAATCAGCTGTTGCTCCTGTGAAGAATCTGATCCAACAGTTTCTGCAATGAGAAAAGAAAATACTCGGATTACTAAAACACTTGGTGGCTAGCCAGTGAAGCTTCGTCCCTGCCGTCCTCTCACCCACACACACAGGTTTCCACCTCCTCTTGATCTCTGGCATCGCCCCCACTGTCCCCTGTGTTATCTGCCACCCACAGCAGCAGCAGCGTGGCCGGAGCAGCTGTGTGTGGGCACCCACACTGTCTGAATGGTGGCACTGCACTGTAGCTCTCTCTGCCACTGAAGGGCCTTTTGTTTCACGGGGGAACACAGGCCTCATACACTCAGCACAATGACACTGTTCACAGTTTCCCTCCATAATGAGAGAGCAGCGGGAAAGAGGCCGACTACAATTCCTCCTGCAAATCAAGCTGTGTCCTGGGTGATCATTATTGGTCATGCAATAAAAGAAAAACAGGTAATAACACCCATTTCACATGCACAAAATGCATCTAAAGTGTAGTTTTTTAAAAATCAGCTTTTCTAATCAAAGTCCTGCAAGAAAATATCAAAAGTGTGGCAGCAGCGACCTCTAGTGGAACAATAAGCTCATTGGTCTGAAAGCAAACAAGCTCAAGAAATCTTTCAAAAGCTTAAATATTCAATGTAATTGGACTTGTTTTTACAAATAAGCATGAATGACATTTACATATTTTTTCCATCTTCATCATTTCTTTTAAGTGTTTTTTTTTTCCAGAGTTACTTACAGTCAGTAGAGCGAACAAAATCAAACATAATCTCTATGACATGTTACCAAAAATGCAAGCAAAGGAATGCACACAATAAAATATTAATGCAAGCCTACAATTATTATTATCAGATCTTAGAAGATTTAATTACCCCCCCGGAGACCCACAATAGACCCATTTTTGTCTTAAAGGGGGTTTTAGGGGGAGATAGCAGGTCAACCTTTTATGTTACATAAAAGTGGTGTACATCATCTGAAAGCATGTTGGGTTGCTCTTGTCATAAATTAGAAATAAACATGAATTAATTATTATTATTTTTTTGTGAAAATGTATAAGGGTTTAGAACATTATGATAGAAGTATATGATGGCCATTCAAATTCTTTATTATGTCTCATAAGCTGTTGCAGCAATGTTTGTGTTGATACCATTTGTTACACAGATTTGTTGCTAAATTTAACAATTTTTTACCACTCAAGAATTAATACAAATTATCAAAAATCCTTCCAAAATACCACATTAAGACACCAAGACCTTGAGGAACATCATAGAAAAAGCCATGCTGTGATTTGGGATCAAAAACTTTTGACATTTGGAGATTTCTGCAAGAATTTTCATTTTTCGGCGATTGGATGGCGAGCACTTCTGTTTTTGGAAACTGATCAGAAACTCCCTTATTGTCAATCTAGCTAGGAAAGCCATCCATCCTCTGAATGCTCTAGGTCTCTAGTTTGTGGCTGTAAAGTTTCATGAGGCTGTGATTATCCTAGAGGTCACCACAGGTCATTTTATACAGTGAGGTGGGGACTAACATCATCACACATGAATACAATTGGGCTCATTGGATCCACAAGAGTCTCAGCTTTACGGTCATACTACATTCCAAGACTGTTAAGGGACCCCAGTGTGCCGAAACACATCATTTATAGAATAGGTGAAAATAACACATTTATACGGCATTCAAAAAACTGCATGGTTTTTGCTTAAAACTGCATGTGATTATCTGTAAAGGGGAGACTCGTGTGTACCCATAGAACCCATTTTCATTCACATATCTTGAGGTCAGAGGTCAAGGGACCACTTTGAAAATGGCCATGCCAGTTTTTCCTCGCCAAAATTTAGTCCAACCTTAGAGCGTTAGTTATATAGCATGACCAATTAATTCTTTAGATTTTCAATTTTCATGTGATATCTGTACCTTCACTCTAGCTCTAAACCTGAACCTGCTACAGCCTCTGAAAGGCCTGCGATCCTGCAGGTTTCAGGGGGTTAAAAAGGAGAAACAGTGATCAGATACTTGATAAAAATTTTAATTCCTACTTCAATTGCTTCATCAGGGCACCATGAAAGGAGATAAAGAGTCTAATCAATCACTGCATGTCACAGAATAAACAGGCTCTGTTGTATATTATTGATTGTAATTTGTTGTCCAGCCCACAAGGCCAACCTGTCAGCCTTAGCAAAGGAATATCCAGAAATACACCCCCTTGTTTTTATCTTATAAATACCCTTCAACCTCCAGCGTTCCACTCAAAGTCTTGTCAGTTAACCACGATGGACTTGGAGGGCGATTTAAAGCCATTATTTTTAACGGCTGCACCGCTGTGAGGAGAGAAGAAGCCATTGTTGGCCATTACTGAAAAAGGATTCACCTTTTGCCAGGTTTAATAGAGCGTGTAGGGGAAAGGTGTGTTATTACTTGCTTAATTGCCCGTGGGTCATATACACAATTAATGTTCTGTTCCCTGTCTCAGGCAAGTGCTTGTTAACACTGTGGTGAGCTGTTTGGAGGCTTATTCCATATTTTCAGGGTGATTTGGTGATTCAGTGCATCATTTCTGCATAAATCTTAATTTATAACAACTTCAGGGAGTTTTCTCCGGGTTCTTCAGTTGCGTTGCCTCACGTCGCCTTTGTCTTGGCCAAAAAGTTGCACTCGAACACACCGCAAAGACTATAGCTGACGGCCAACTACCACGTACGTTCTGCGCCTGCACTGAAAAACCTCTGACACGGGCAGACTAGAGCCGATAGTGTGGGACACACTGCAAAAACTAGGCCGACAGACGCTCACCGACGGCCCAAACTGTCCTACGGCCGACCATCGGCTTGGTGTGTCGGGGCCTTTAGGAGCACTAGGAGAAGGCAGAGGAACAAGATATCTGTCTCATGCACTACGGTCAGGATATAGTGACAGTTTTATAAAAATAACATTTGATCATATTTGCTCAAAGTTACCAACTGTAGCTTTAAGGTAGGGAAATCATCTTATTCCCCACTCTCTCTCAGTCTCATATACTGTGCATTATGTAACAGGTTGCTCCAGCTGCACCACTCCATCAAATGAAGATATTCTAGATATCTTTTGCATCGTTTGCATACACAAAATCCCCCAAATACAGCCTGATTTAGCATCTTCCCAAGAATTAAAAATAAAATGAAGCATCACGTTAGTTAGTCATACGCCCCAGCTGACAGCCGGCTGACTGAATCATTGTTTCTAATCAGTCACACACCAATCAGCTCATTCTCACAACAAGGCAGTTCATTTAAATACGGCTCCCTCCTCACTGATCCCTGCTACACATTGCTGCTGCTGCTGGCAAAGCTTTGCCCCCCACCACCACAGCCTCCATCTTCTAGTTCTGAGTCCTATCATGCATGGGTCAAAGGTTAAAATGGTTTCCAATGTCTTGCTTTAGGCCCTTTGACTGAAACGATGTGGGTTTGACTGATGTTTGACTGCAGGTTAGTGAGGTTTAATGGGTTTTTATTTATGTGTTTTGACATAAAGATATAGAGATTTTACCTTTTTGAAAAGTTCAACTCGCTGTCTGTTGCTCAAAGACGCCTCCCTCTTCTTCTCTTCCTCTTTTTTCCTCTTCACCTCTACATGCGTTCTGTAACAAAACATTAATTTGATTTATTTGTTTATTTGATAGGAACAGAGCATGTTAATGAACATCAGAATAAAATACAGGATGTAAACATGCAGGTGTTAGCTGGAACTCTAGCCTAATTTCCATCCCTTGGCAAGTAACAATATACAGATACAAATATACAATGCACACGAGCAGAAAAGACAAAATACATAATGCAACATGTCAAGTTAAAAGTAATGATTGCTGGTAAAGAAAACAAGGCAGTTTAGGTTATGTACGTATGTATCTATTATCTAAAAACAAAGCCCTTTTATTATTAAATCTAAGTATTTTCATTCACTTTCCGTGCACCACTAATCGCTGTATATGCAACACTATGTTCTGCATAAACAACTCAGTCTAAACTGTCTTCCTAATCAATAGGTGGATCTGCCAGAGAGCAAAGTAAACAAGCGAGGCAAGGAAAGGGAAAAAAACATAATTAGAGCAAAAGTCTTGGCAGAGGAACAGAAGCAGCGTATTATTTTGTATGGAGATGTCACTGATATACAGAGTCTGCCTCCACACGTGGAAGCAATACAGGAGATAAGGAAGCATCTGCCTGCAAAGAAGAAGCATCTGACGGCGAGCAGGCCGAGGTAGAGATTGAGATGGAACTCACCGCTTAGATCTCAGCTGCATCTCTTTCCCAGTAATGGCTCTATCTCTGGCTTTGAAAAGGTTATCTGGAAACACGAGCACACACACACACACACACAATGCTGATTGAGTTGAAGGCTCAAAAGCATGGCAGTAAATCACTTTAGCTTTTCCTGCTGTTGGAAGAGACTGAAAGCCTCCTCTCTTACAGGAAAAAAGGATCATATTGCAATCTCCCATAAGAACAGACACGATTATTTCACACAAGGACATGAGTTCCACCTTCTCAAGACATTTTATGAAGTATAATTACATCATCATGCAAGAACTGTGAGTTCCTGTGAACATTTATGCATGAACACTGATGAAAAATTTGATTTTTTTCCCCCAGCTGGTGTTGGCCAGTAGAGGGCAGAGAGAGCTGCAAATGTACTGTCACAAATCTTTAAATTCTTCATTGTTTACTGTGACGCCTGCATGTTGCACTCTGAATGGAAATCTCATCAGACACAACACTGCGTCGACAGCTTAATGACATTTGAAGGTCACGGAAATATTTTTGCTGAAATCCAATGCTGGCAATCATTCCGAAACCTTGTTATTCAACAGAGGAGCACTTATCCATGTATATGTATGCAATAAAGCTATTTGTTTCATATCTTACTTCAAGTGGCTTTTATTTTATTTAGTCACTCTCTGTTTTTCACTTACAGTTGGCCTAAAAATAGTCTGAAAATGTCTTTTTATTATATGTCAGATACTGACCTGTTACGTGATCCATCCTAAATATAATGCATTATTTTCTTTACCATTTTCTTTGTGCATTTAATTTAGGCTTTCATTTATGCACTATCTGTAAATTAATTCCTGTACAGAATCTTAATGAGGTGTTTGCCTGTCTTTGAGTAGTGTCTAAAACTACTGCTAACTCAGTATTTTGGGTTCCAGTAGAGGATTTCAGTGCATTTAGGACCTATTCAAGCAAAAAATAAATGTGAATATGATGTATAATTGAGCAAAATGTTACCTATCAGCAGCTTTAATCCAAAAAATATTGGTCTGAGCTTTGAAAAACAACACATACTGGCTGAAAACGACCCCCCTTGCTCTTTGTTCTGTGTCTGTATGTGTGTGATTATGATGTGGCAAAAAGCCACTGCAGCTGCAACAGGACAATGGGCAGTGTGAGAGAGGTGAGGGTGGCTGCTGCTGGCACGGTACCATTCAGAGAGGTACAGCGGGCACCGTGGGCTCTCCTCTGCCTGACAGCAGCATCCGACCGCGGCTGTGCTGAACCTGCCCGATCCCTCCTCTCCTGGGCCCTCCTCTCCAGCTCTCGCAGTCTGCCCTGGGAACGACTGATGAAGTCTGGTCTGGACCTCTGCAGTGCTTCCTGCCAGAAACAAAAACATATTGCTCTACTTGACAAAAGCCCAACTGACCATTTCCAACTCCCCCGCCCTGCTCTAGAATATAGCTCTGGGGCGCCCAATGGAAAACTCCAAAGCCAGAAAAAATGTGTCATTCCCTTTCACTGACATTGTAGTATAGAGTCCTAGCAGTGCCATAAAAAAGAATACATCTGTAAAAGAATAAGAAAAAAAATGTGGGAATATAAGGAGGAATAAATAAAAGAAGAAATCAGTAAAATTTTTAAAATTATAATTTAATCCCAATTGCTTTTGGCAGTAGGAAAAATAATAAGGAAAAATAGATAAACAGAAAAAATAGAATAATTTATATGCAAAAAATGTATATATATTTTAATATAGAAATGTATACAGAAATGTGCATATACCTTTTTAATATTTCCACATTAATAATAATAATACTAATTAGTATTATTAATAATTCCAAATTTATTATTATTTATTTATTCATTCATTAATTTATTTCTCTTTATATTTGCACATTTTGTATTTACTCATTCATCCTTTTATTTATTCCTCTTTATATATTTCCACTTTTTTTTCCTTATTCTTTTACAGACTTTTTCTTTTTTATGACACTCCTATGACTCCATATTGTAGTGTACTTCAGTGGTTGGCAGCCTGGGGGTCGTAAATCCAAAAAAGAAACTTGAGGGGTCAGATAATTAACAACATAGGGATTTAAAAAGGAAAAAAGAAAGGACAATCACTCTTTGGTTAAAGTGGTTGCAACACACAAACATATGCCACAAATAGACATTGCATTGTTCCTCTTTCGCATCTGGTTGCTTAACATTCTTATTTGGAGAGTAAAATCCCCAACCTTTTGTTTCATTGGCTAAAAAATACCTCTGAACTCACCTGTAGAGAAATAGTCTGAGGTGACCTTTCAATCTCAAATGCAGCGTGCGGCTGGTTGTGGCGCTGGTTTGATCTTTGATCTGGATGTGGCTTCACACATTTCCCCTCATCTGTCACTACCAAGGCAGAGAAAATCAAAATGTTTGCATCCCATTTACACCTGCCTTGGCTTCACATGCCTGGGCACGATGCACACTAAAGCCCTCTGGGCCTGCATGACTTATTACTTCTTGGTATGAATCAAACAGGCCCAGCACGTGGAATTCCACTGGATCTGTATTGATTCAATCCAAGATGTAGCTCTGAAAACAAAGTGTTGAGCTTGCAACATCGTCAGTTAATTGTAACAAAGATCGATGTTTTATAAGGTGAGAAATTATGATTATATGAGGGAACATAGAAGTAATAATACCAGTATTTCCCTCGGGGGATGCAGCAGAGTCCTTCTCAGAATTTGGTGTTTTCTTCTTGCTGTGTTTTCTTTGGAGTTTGATGTTTGCTATGATGGCAGCTGCGTTGAGGGCAAGCACTTCCTCTTGAGACTGATGTGAGTGGGGATCTGAAACGCAGGAGGACTTTGATGTGAGTGAAGAGTAAGTAAAAACAGTGACACCGGCTGCTACTGAGCTGCTGTTTGGCTGCTGCGGTGCACCACAGGCAGATTTTAACACTATTTCATAATGTCTTGCCTCACTCTGAGGTTGATTGTATCAAACGTTGAATTTAAATGATGTGGCCTGAGGCCTCTGCAATTAATTGATGACACTCTTAATGAATGTGATTAAAGAATAATTAATAATTTCACACAGAAGAAAAGACATCATGAACAAAGAAACACAGTTGCTCAGCAGAAAACTCCCTCCTCATATTACTGAGTCACCTGAATATTCTGCATTCCTGAACAATAGCTCGAGCTGACCGTTTCAGACATTTCACATAATAAAATTGAGTTTTTTTAAGGGGAGAGTGTGACGCAGGTTATGGGTTAGAAGTCTTATGTTTTTCCTTGAAATATTGGCTTTTGTAGGTTAAGTTATACAAGTAATAGTATTATTTTGTATTATTGTTGTTGTCATAATTATTATTCGTTTTTTATTTTTCAATCATATTTTACTATCATGTATTATTATAATATTATTGTTTTTATTATTTATATATATAATGTATTTATTTATAATGTATATGTATTTGAATTTATTATTCATTATTTTAATTTGTTTTATTAAATATTTATTTATTTATAATATATAGTCTAATTTATTATTCATTATTTATTTACTTTATTTTTATTATGTATTTATTTATTTATAATATATATGTATAGTTTAATTCATCATTCATTATTTATTTACTTTCTTTTTTTATTATGTATTTATTTATTTATAATATGTGTGTATAGTTTAATTTATTATTCATTATTTATTTATTTTCTTTTTTATCATGTATTTATTTATTTATCTTTTGAAGAGTGTTCTTCTTGTGCCTTTTGACAATATGTTTATACTGTATGTTTATATGGAAAAAAAGCATGGCAATACTATGTTTTGCTATCTTGGAAAATGATTCTTCACAATAAAAACATTTGCAATTAACAAATTGCATTTTTGTTGCGATTATATTGTACCAACTTACATCCATTCAGAAGTTTGGACTGACTTGAAACTTTGACTTGCGTCAGAGTTAAGTCATAAAAATGAGGACTTGACTTCCGACTTAATGCAAAAACATTTAAATCCCAATTTTTTAAATTGGCCCCACATCTTATATATCTGATTATTAAGCTAAAGCATTGAAAGAACTTGCATCTTGATGTGCAATTTGCTTATCAAGACTTGAGATAAAACTTGTACTCGCCCCAAAATACTTAGAAGCTGCTTTGCATTCATTTCATGTGGGCTTACCTTAACTTTAAAGAAATAAGTTTGGACATTTTGGGTAATAGGTTTATTCACTTTCTTGCCAAGAGTTAGATAAGAAGATCAATACCAAAAAAGAGGGAGGTATTGATGTTATTTAAATCTCAGTAAGAAAGCAAATAAGTATATTTACTAAAATGTTGAACACAACTCATTAACCTTAACCTCATTTTCCTGAGTCGAACCATAACCAGAAACCACGCCTCAATCCTAAAATAGATTTTTGTCCCCACAACAGGATTACTATGAACTATGTAACAGCCACACTGCAGGATCTGGATGCCAAAAATTGATTCTAACACATCCTAATACTTCATTTTCACCATGTTTAGCAGCTTGTGATGCCTCTTCCTCCCCTGCGCTGTCAGTGAAAAGGGGGACCAGAATAGATTATATGCAAAGAGGTGCGTGGGAAAATGAAAGAAGGTGAAAATGAGAAAACGTCTGCAGGTGCCAATGGGCCCTCTGCGTCTAAGCAACGCTGTTTGACATCTGTGTCAACTGCACTTGAGGCAGCAGATAAAGGAATACAATCTAATAACGCCTATCAATAAGACATCAGAGTTGAAAGACGATATCAAACCGGAGAGTTCGGCCCCCAGAACGCCGAAGTGTGTGTGATAACTTCAAGCCAGAACACGCAAGTGGCACAAAGGAGGTGTATATTTAGACATCGCCATCCTTTGAAAAATTTGGAGATCAGAGACAAAAGGGAGGCTGACAGGAAGTCAGAGCGGGACAGAGAAACCTACCCGGGGCCTTGATGAGAGTTAGACTGGGGGACGCTCTCCTCGATGCATTCTCTGGCGGAAAACTTTCTTTCTGGTCTCCGTTTGGCTGAAGGGTGTCCGCCACTTCCTGACCCGCTTCCTTCGCTGCTGTTCGACTGCTGGTTTCGAAGTTCGCAGGGTTGATACTGGTCCCTAGTGGAAGCCCAAAGCTCCACTTCCTGGCAGCCGGTTGTGGCACATTCTCCTTGCTTGGCTCGGTGTGTCCAAACATGTTGCCATAGCAGCTCAGCGGTCTGTGCGGCTTGTCCGATCTCTGTCCAACCGCCTTTGGGGAAACCTCTGGTGCTCCTAAAGCGGGTTGGTTTCTCATAAAAACCCTCAGCGTGGATCTGTGTAGGGTTCCCTCTGCATCCGAAGTGGACATGTTTGCTGCAGAGTTTGTGGAATCCAGACGTTGATGCGAAGGTGCTGCATTGAGTTGTGAATGGTTACCATGACTCCATGTGCTGTTTTCCTTGTACACCCCTTCTGTGTAGCTGTGTCTGTACTCCGGGTGCCTCGTCCCAGACCCTGCCTTGGCCGGACTGTAGCTCTCTCTGTGCTCTGTCACTTTGATGATGGTAGCCTTTCTTCTGTGGACCACCGTGTCCAAAGCGTGGCTAGCTGGAGCGGTCCCCGCCGTTTTCGTGCTCGGGGCAGTGCTGGACATCGTCCTCTGCTCTGTCACTTTGACTATAGTGGCCTTCCTCTGCACCGTGACCTGCCTGGAGTTTGGCTCCATAGACTGGTGGGCCGGTGGCAGATGAGGGGACTCACTGGGGTGGGAAGAGCCAGAAAAACTGGCCGATCTGCTCACTTTCCTGGAGGAGATGGTGATGGAGGAGAAGCCGGCTTTGTTCTGGGGGATGAGCGTAGTCACGGCGGAGCTTGTCTGTATGTGCGAAGGCTGAGAGCTACTGTTTGTCGCACACAGTTGGGCTGTCGCCCTCATAGGCTGAACGCTGCCCGTCCTATGCAAAGCCGACTTATCTGCGCTGTTTGTCCCTTGCAGCGGAGTGTGTGGTTCAGCAAAAGTCGTTCGCTGCAGAGGAGCATGCTTTAGGGGGTCAGTGCTGCTTGTTTGCATCAGAGAGGACTTCCTGTCGGGGACTGCGCCGGTCCCTGTGGGAGGCTCGTTGGACTGACTGCCTCCAGGGAACGCTGACACCCTGTTGGTAGTCCAGCCTCTCCTCAGAGCGTGCCAGCCGACAGGTCTGTCCCCTTCGTTAGCAGGAAAGCTCCGTTTTTCTGGCACCTGCAGCAAAAAAGAGATCCTTAATTATGCATTGGAAACCCCATCCCTCCCTTCTGTTGTTGGTAATGTCTCCTGCTAAATGCTTTGTCATTAATCAACACAATAAAACATATGCTCCAGTGGCAAATACAGAAAATGGAGCGTAACATCATTTAATACAGCATGAGACGATATGACGTCTCTCTAATACTACATTTTTAACAGCAGGTCAGCTGTCTTTCTTCAGGGCTTTGCTGTTTGTTCTTTAGTCAGATGACTCTCCCCATGCTCGACACAGTGAATGCCCCAGTAGCAATGGAAGCTGCAGCAGGAAGAGCCAGCACACAGCGTGACTTATCCCTCGCAGAATCACAATGAGACTCTATCCTCGATAGAAAGTGAGAGGGGAAAAGCAAAGATTCTGGTCCTCGGCCCAGAGGAGTCTGATGGTGTTTATGGAGCATAAGGACATGCTGATATCTCCCTGTTGTAATTGCCAGCAGGTTTATGATGTGACATACCGCTCTGATACCTCGTTTATTAATGTTTATGTATTTATAGATTTGTTTTTCTGGTAGGGACAAAGTACTTTAATGAACACCATTATAAAATACAGGAACTAAACAGTTAGCAAGATGCAAATTTTCATCCTTAGTCCTGAAGAGTATGTTTGCGTGGGACTATGTGGTACACGTTACCAAGGCTGAGAGGTAGTCTACAATTTTGATAAAATGTCTATCTAATTTAAATAATAAACATTTCTATTCTGCATCTTATCTTGTAAAATCTCTATGCTTTGCCCGAATGCATCCACACACGTTAAGTGATTATTTACTGGCATTTCTTCATGTAAATGAGACTCTCTCATCATATAAATGAGGGGTCAGAGCGTGTAGGCGTCCAGGAGGACAGCAGAATTAAATTAAAGTAAGAACAAATTAAAAATAACAGTGTTTTTCAATTGTATGTATGAACATTTACATTATCTCTTAGTAGGAGTTAATTTAGTCATTGTTCAACACAGTGTTGATAAATGAGGCCCTCGGTTTGCCCAACATTATGAGTGTGAGAGTGTGAGAGTGTGACATGCTGGCCTAAGCATTAGAAAGCACAACATAAGCATAACACTTGGATTAGAAGACTTAATGTTACCTCAATATCCAGACAGATGCACTCCCCAACACACACAGATATCCATAATATCCTGAGCTCAGTGTTAAAATGTTAGCAGTTACCTGTTTAATAGAGGGAGTGTCTCGATCAGGTGTCTGCCATGTCTTCACACCCAAAGCACTCGGACTGCTGTGACTTTTCTCCACCTCTCCATCTATGTTTAAAGACAAAACAAATGATTCACTGTCACATTTCTCACAAGACACGCTCTCTCTTTCTCCCTTTACACACACACACACACACACACACACACACACAACTCAGGCGTTCGTCAGACTGTTTGGCAATGTTGACAGTGTCAATAATTGACGCTGGCACAGTAAAGTGAAACTAGCACCACCCCGGAGCCACTTCTCCGCTTCCTCAGGAGACGTTGCAACTTGACTGGTCTGCCTCTCAGCCCCTAACTGATACTCTATTGCCACCCTGACTGACTGGCTGCATTTCCACCTGCTGCTGTTACCATGGCGACTGGCTCTCACTTTGGGATAACCCCTTGAATGCTGTGAGGATAATCCGTGTTTTAAAAAAAGGGAGAAAACAAGGGGAAAATTGCATCACTTTGCAAATGTGATTACACCTGAAAAACAAAGAATTGTGTCTTTAGAGGCGCCATAAAGGAGTCTATATGTCTCATTTCTTTCTCTATAAAAGGCCCCCACACCAACTTGTGCACCCTCCTGACAGAGCTTCTCTCATTACCTCCACTAGCTTAGCTCAAATGACCATTTTGCTCTGAATCAACAGCAGCTTAATATCCCAGAAGCAAGGCCATATGGCAAATACCCTCTGAACTAGTCCCCACCCTCCCAATTTATTCCTCATCCTCACGGGTTTTATCTCAATCGTACGTGCGAGCAGGGTGGAAAGTGGCCAGCCTGTCTAAACACGAAGGGCCCTTGGAGATCCAATTTTTATTATCATTTGCTCATTAACATCAGGCCATTTTAAGTTTGCTAAATGTGACTTCTGTGTGGAGGGAGAGGGCACTAAGTGTCTGCTGCAATAAGACCTCGAGTCTGATTAAAACTACGTCTGCGAGGGTTGTCGGCAACAACCAGAAAGAATGAGAAAGAGGTGGGATAATTTGCCAGCTGGAGTGTAACCGAGTCAGTTCCTGTTGGAATAAATTGCGGCTGGAATTTCTGATAGTTTTTCGTTTGGTTTTCGGATGTGAAATTGTGGATTTAAATGTACTGACAAAAGCTGAGCAAAAGCAACTTAACAACAACACATATTTGGATGCAGTCCTGCATGGATATTCTTGTTGATCATCTTTCTTCAACTCACTGCTGGGATTTCGGCCAATTTGTTGTGTACATGTACATGCACCTGCATTATTATTCACGGTGAAGTAACTGCAAATATGAATATTTATGGCCCAAGTCATCATGCTTATATAAAGTATGGCTCATAAGGCTTGGTGAAAATAACAATTTAACCTAAATTATAGACCATATGGAGATTTATAATAGTCTGACATGATTATAATTTTCGTTAAAGCTTCAGGAGGCAACAATTTTTTAGCATCATTGGGCAAAAACTCCATAATAACCTTTCAGCATATTGTAATTCAAGTGTTCTGAGTGAAAACTAGACTTCTGCACCTCCTCATGGCTCTGCTTTCAGGATTTAAAAAATCTAAGACTTAGATCAATCACAAGTCAGAGAGAGTTCCCATTGGCTGTGCTCCGGCTAGTGGGCGGTGCTTGGTATTTCCTCAACTTGATCTCAACATGACTGCCGGGTCACAAGCTTTCTCATTTTACAGCTAAACAGTACACTATAACATGTTTCTGAAAACATTTGAGGAGAGAAATAGGCATTACAGTAACAGAATATTGATTCATATTTGATCAGCGCTGCCTAGTTTGACCGATTGATCGGAGTTTGTGAGTGATTGACAGCTGCTCAGAGACGGCAAGGCTCCAGCTCGGCTCTGATTGGTTGTTTTCCTCCGGTTTGTGAAATCTTGCAGATGCCATTATAGGAGCACCTGAGGAGAGGCACATGCTTTTTTTTAGATTACCGGTCTCATGCACTACTGTCAGGATATAGTGACCGTTTTATAAAAATATTTTCTTTTAATCATATTTGCTCCATTTCAACACACCGCAGCTTTAAATCAACACAGTCTGTGCATGTGGCTTTTAACTAACAGCGTGTGTGATGTTAATAAGGTTTACGGTACTTAAAACACCTGCACTCTCTATCAAAGTTCCTCGCTGCTGTGGATGGATTGCTTTGATTTCTGCAAGCAGCCCGAGCCTTGCCAGGATAATCTATGTATAAACAAGGACAAGACTCAAAGATCAAACCTCAGATCAAACCCAGAGAGTGTGGGGCTGCCATGTTCAAAGATTAACAGCGCTCCTTCTCCAATCAGTCTGCATCTCCTCTTATCTCCCTGCAGCCTCCTCCTCCCTCCCTCTCCTTCTTTTTTCCTCACCTTTTCAAGCCTAATAGCGCCTATTTCCTTTATCCTGCCAGGATGCTGTGGCACAAACAGTTGTACTTGAAATTGGCTTTGTTTTTTGTCGGATGTTGTTTAAAGTGTTCATAGAGTCAGTCAGTGTGAGTGTTTGAAAGAGGACAGGGGCAACACTACTGCTGCAAGGAGCTGATTAGAGGCAGGTAACCTGTGTGGCAAGTCAGCCCTGAAATAAGCTTTTGTTCTCCCTCTGGCTAACCAGCCAGACCCCTGCAGTTACCCCGTGGCCATATTTGTTCTAGCACTGATCAGGCACTAAACATCAATTGAAACGCAACCTTTGTGTCTTTCAGGGAATTTGTCTGTTGTGTAAGAGAGTTGCCTCATGTTTTTAAATTTGGTGTATTGCTTTAAGGTGCAACTCTGACCTAACGATCACACTAAATTGCATAATAGTGCATTAGTTGGAATTATGAAAGTATTTTTTGTACTATACTCAACTGAAAACCCAGCTGTTATATATGTGATTGTAAGATGATACAGCAAATCGCATGACAGTACTAGCTAGGCTACATACCCTGCTGTCTGTTGGCTGTTCGATTCTTCAGAAAGGTTGGAGTGATGGATTGTTTCAATTTCATCTGTAAAAAAGACCCATTAGAAGACTTGATTACACAAAAAAATACCTTTGCATCAGTACAATCCTACATCTGATAAATTTAAAATAAGGCTGTCAATCGATTAAAATATTGAATCATGATTAATCGTATGATTGTTAACGCTTTATTATCACGTTAACTTGGACAGCCCTAATTTAAAAGTTTCATATTCTGTGAAAAACTCTTATTGGGAGCATTTCTATTGACTCCACACGGCTCTCAAAATGGTGACAGCTGAGCCGCCGGTTCGCAGCTAATAGTGCTAACAGTGAAAACAACAGCAACAATACTGAAAGAATAACAATGTTAAACTGGGGGAGGAGGGGGACCGAAGGGTGGGTGCTACGCTTTGGCAACAGCGTCGTTGGTTGGGACGGCATTACCAGCTGTAACCACCGTATGAGAGCACTGAGCGGCCAGCCCGGCTATGTCAACAAAGCACGGAGAAGCTCGGATTACAACACACACAGAGGGATGGCGACTTCATTCTCTGCTCAGGTAACGTTAGACATTACTCCACTTTATCATAGCAAATAGTTGTTTGCTGCTATATTAATACTCTGGATATGGAATAGAGAATCAATATCACGCTCATGTTTGTATACACGTTAACGCGTTTTATCTTGTTTGTTTAAACCCTTATGAAAACTAGCTAGCAAACAGTTAGCCAATTCCCGTTGTTTTCAGTCTCTGTGCTAAGCTAAGCTAACCGGCAGCTCGATATTTACCGTACATACAATCTTCTCATCTCGGCAAAGAAAGCAATGAGTATTTCCTCAGAATTTCAAACTATTCCTTCAAGCATACTCTCTCAAAACTAGGGCTCATAAATATCAGTTAAACACAATCTTTAATTTAAGTTACTGTAGGGAAAATGCCCTAAAAATCTCAATACTGACTTCACACAATATTCTTTTCCCAGTGAAGAGTCAGAAGGGAAGGGATGTGCTTTGTGCATCAGTTCAGTCGAATCTCTGGTAACGTTACAGCAAAGCAACTTATCGATTTTGAAGTCATATTATCAGTTCAGTGGGTAATACTCCCATTGAATTTTCTCTGTACATTGACTTGCATCCTCTCAGGGCACAAAGCTCAATCTCTGCTCCAAATGAGTCATAAACCTTTGGAGAATGCGTGAAGTTCCTGCAGAGTAAGCTGTTTTCAAAGGATGCCGGAGCTCTGCCTTCTCCCTGGGTAACTGAGACTTGACTACAAATGGCTCTCTGTGGCACTCTGTGTGTTAGTCTGCCTGCCTTGCCTGGCACTACGCACCATCACCTCCATTACACAGCACTTTACCTTCAGACTTGCAGAGCTTACACTGTCTCACTAACATGTCAGAATCACAGTCGCACAGCCTGAGAGGTTGTCAGTGCCAAATCCAGGGTAAATCAGTCCGGCGTATTTGCAGAGGCCTGCTTTTAAAGGTACGGATACCCTAAAGCACAGACACAAATGTTGTTCTGGGAGGTTTCTCTGAGAGAAGAATTCCAAATGCTCCAAAATAAATCTCTTATAAGAGTAGGGAGGCCTGCCAAAATGAACTGGGTTGCTTACGCCCTTACAAAAAAGAAGTTTATTCAAGTATGCTATTAGTATATTTCTTTTAAAACTTAAAATAAGAGAGTATGCTTTCATTTGACTTTTTATGTATTTATCAGAGATTAATTTAACAAAATTATACTTAAGTATACTTGGTTTATACCGACAAGTATACAGAAAAGTCTAAGTATACTTGGCTTATACTGAAAAGTATACTGAAAAGTGTAAATGTACTTGGCAAGTAAACAGAAAAGTCTAAGTGTACTTGGCAGGTATACAGAAAAGTCTAAGTGTACTTGGCAAGTATACAGAAAAGTCTAAGTGTACTTGGCAAGTATACAGAAAAGTGTAAGTGTACTTTGCAAGTAAACAGAAAAGTCTAAGTGTACTTGGCAAGTATACAGAAAAGTCTAAGTGTACTTGGCAAGTATACAGAAAAGTGTAAGTGTACTTTGCAAGTAAACAGAAAAGTCTAAGTGTACTTGGCAAGTATACAGAAAAGTCTAAGTGTACTTGGCAAGTAAACAGAAAAGTCTAAGTGTACTTGGCAAGTATACAGAAAAGTCTAAGTGTACTTGGCAAGTAAACAGAAAAGTCTAAGTGTACTTGGCAAGTATACAGAAAAGTCCAAGTATACTTGGCTTATACTGGAAAGTATACAGAAAAATGTAAGTATATTTGGCTAAGTACTATAAGTTAACTGAAAGAAAACTTACAAGTATACTTGCAGTACAAAAAAAACGTAACTAGTAGTTTACTGAGAGTATTCTTTAAAGTATACTTTCATAAACTAAAAAGTGGGCTACAAGACTAGTAAACTAACAGTATACCTATAAGTTCACTTGTAGTATAGTTCATATTATAGTCGCATGACAAAATACAACTTGGATGTAAACTAGTTGTGTACTCAAAGTTTACTACTCTTGCATTTAAAGTACACTTAAAAGTATACTTTTATATACTAAAAAGGGGGACAATTTAGTCCCAAGAAGTATTGAAGTAGTACACTTACAGGTATACCACTATTACATTGATATTACTATTCTTATTACATAAAGTATACTTGGGATTATACTTGAACTATACTTAAGTTTACATCATAAGATAAACTTGACTTCTTTTTTGTAGGGGCTTTCAGAAAGTAAAAGTTGTGTTCTTGCCAATCTAAATGTAGCGAAATACAGAAACTTATGCAACATCAGAAAATGCTCAGTTGAAAACCTTCTGAATATAGATTTGAGACTTTGTTATGTGTTTTACCTGTCCAGAAGAGTGGTTCAAACCCTGGTTCTGGTTGCAGTCATCACCCATCACCATCACTCTTCTTTGGATTGGTAGCCACCCAATTTTGACTGGAGCAAGACTACTGAGATGAGCCTGCTCCTTCCTTGGAGCCTGCATCACATGAGCTCTCTCCCAGCTTCCTCTGCGCTCTTGAGGAGAAAAAAACCCAGTTTGGAGGGACTCCTGGCTGCCCAGCGAACTCTCACAGAAGCTGGGACTCCCACATGAGGATGAACCCCGGCTGACGGAAGGCTGTCTCCAGGTACGTCCGCTAGGCATGGATGATGTCCAGTCGCTGAAAGCTGGAGACTGATTTCGACCCGGGGCTCTGAGAAGTTCGCTCTCTATCCTCTGCAGGTGCTCCAGCCAGCCGTCCAGCTGCCGTCCTTCAATGGCGCTCTGGGGCCGAGGTGGACGCTGGGGGCGAGAAACCCGGGGCAAATCCTCCCCCTCTGGTGTTAAGCTCTCCCAGTAGGACTCATCTCCTGATCTCCTCCAGCTCGGAGCCCTTCGTAGGTGGGCAGCTGGCCTGCGGAGACTCATCCCTCTGGAGCTCAGGTAACCGCTCTACAGCTCTCGAGTTTCAGGCCACAATAAAAAGCCCCTTTACAGTGGAGGTATTAATGAGACTCCCCTGGCTCAGCTGGACTTCTTACCATGAGGCATGCCAGAAATGCACAACGAGGAATTAGCAGCTACAAGAATGCTGGAGGTCATCTGTTATGACAAGGTATCAGAGTACAGATAAGAGTGAGAAAAAGGTGCAAATTCTTCTACATTATAAGTACATCCTGCTTTCATTACACCACTCCACAGTCCTGCTGATACTACTACTTACCAAACCATCCTTTTGCACTTGCTTCCAAACCCCTCAGTCCTTGTTGCTTAGGATGTAAACACACTCTGTCTTGATATAAACTAGGTGCTAGTGGGTACTGTCTCCAGCAAGGCATGTAGCAATGTGAAGGATGCTTCGCCGAACAAAAGAGTTACTGAGCAAAAGGGCTGAACATCCAATACAGAGAGGGAGATGGGAAGAGACAGAGGGGTGGGCGGGCTGAAAGAAAAAAACACAAACACTTGTTGATGCAACGCTTGACGTAACAAGATAAAGAACGCCATCAACATTCAGCATTTTAATTATGTCTAATTTTGGGTTTATGAAAGTCTGACACTTTAAAAGAGCGAATCAAACTTCCTGACATTCAGGCGTCCTCGCAAATGATAGAGCATCACTAATGAGCAGATTATCCATGTTATTCCACGAGTCACTTACTGCTTCAGAAATCCTCTTTGTTGAATTCCCCGTTTCTGTCTCTTCCCTGTGATCTCGTGGTCGGTGGCTGATGATGAGGCGCCGCTGTCCTCTAGCCTCTAACCAAGCCATGTGACATGTGCGAGACTGTCTTAAAAATGGGCCAGTGTCCTCTCGGATAAGTAACCGTGACCCACATGATGTCCCGTAATGCATGAGTGAAGGGTGTTTACAAGACAAGGCGAGATTCTGTGATTCAGATTTTACTTAGAGGCATGTTAAACGCAGATCTTCAAAGATATACAACTTCTTCTGAAAAATAGAATTGGCAGTCGCTTGGATCTTTAATGAATTTCAGTAACAGTCCTCAGATGTCTTTCAAAGCAACTTCAGTCACACTCGCTGGTGTAATATATTGCAAACATCTTTCAAAGACAGCGATAAGACAGAGATATATTAAACATATCAATTGCTGTGACCTGCTTTAAGACACCTTTTTAAGCTGGGAAGCACGCAGAAGGAATATGTAATGGTGTAAAGCAATTTGCATCTTTTTTGTCTGCTCTTCCCCGGGAGATAAAAATCAAAACAAATCAAAAACTCAATGGAGTAAGGACAGATTTAAACAAGGCTCAAAAGAGTCAGGTTCTTGAGATTGAGTTTGAAAGCAGCACCGCCCTCTGCTGGCAATACTCCAACATGACAAGTGGAGAAAGGGAGCTCTATGTTTGAGAGAAAGATGGGATGCAACATTTGTACAAACAATGAATGAAGATGAGCTGATTCAAATGCGTGCACCAGGTGCATCGCCCTGATATCTCTTATTTAGCACCTGCATCTGTGAGGAACAATCCTTATTAGTTCAACACATCGCTGCTCAGGATAACAGGCTCGCTTTGGCCCCTGTAGCTTCACAATGTAAGCACAAAGAAGGAAGGAAATGGACAAAGACCGCATGAATTCCAATTCTGTGGTTGAACCAATTAGAGGAACAATCTCTGTGTGTTTTACCCACTATGTGGTAACACGAAAGGTCACTGTAAAAAACATATATTTTTACAGGAATACTGTTATTATTTTAACGATAGGATTAAAATAAATTGAAACAGAATGTGTGTAACTAGTTAGGCCTACTATTTATTCATTTCAAGCTGAGTGAAGCAGAACAATTCAAATATTGACAACTACTTTAATATCCCCAGTGATATTATGCCTGTAAAGAAAATAAAAGCAATTTTGTCCAAATTAAAACACATTTTACTTAATGCACTTCATTAAAATACCACCTTATTGCCACTCAGACAGTATCAGGACATGCTGATTTTCAAAATTAAAGCCATTTAAAATCTCAGAAATTAACTATCTTCCCTCTAAATTCAGATTAGAATAGAAAGAAAACAGCCTATTATCTAATTTCACTTCAGAATAACAGACAGTATCAGGATATTCTGGTGTAGAATTTCAAAATTAAAGCCCTTTAAAATCTCAGAAATGAGCTATCTTCCCTCTAAATTCAGATTAGGATTTAAAGGAAACTGCGTATTATCAGAAAGTAATTTCCCTTCGGAATAATAGCAGACAACCTTAGAGTGTCACTTGGACAGTATCAGGATATTCTGATGTAGAATTTCAAAATTAAAGCCCTTTAAAATTGCAGAAATTAGCTATCTTCTATCTATTGAATCTGTGTTCTTTGTTTTGAATATATTTGTTTTGTGTAGTGTATCTTTTTGCAAGTATTATATAGCACAACAGAATAAAAATCAAACCAAACCATTAATTCTGCTTTTTTAAAGAATCCACAGTAGCCTAAAAGTTTTAGTAAGCTTCTCTCTCTCTCTCTCTCTCTCTCTCTCTCTCTCTCTCGCTCTCCCTACCAGTCTTGTAGTCTTGTTTCCGCCTCAGTATATGAAAGTTTAGCAAGACTCCTCTACTGTATGAACGGCTATCAATAATAATCATCACATCACTCCTCTTCATCCCCAATGGGACATAAGGCTTCAATGAGCTCTCTCCATTGCATTCTGTCCTTGGCAGCATGTTGGGCCTCTCCCCATGACAGGTTCATCTTGTCCAGCTCCTGTATGACACTTCTGCGCCAGGTGGATTTGGGCCTCCCGGGTTTTCTTTTGCCTGGTGGTGTCCATCTTAATGCGACTCTCAGGATCCGGTCCTGCTCCATTCTCAGCACATGGCCTAGCCATCTCAGACGTCTGTGTGTAATTTCTTTTATGATGCTCTGGCTACCGGTTTTCTTGTACAGTTGGTGGTTGGAGATTTTATTTGGCCAAAAGATCTGGCATATTCGTCTGAGGCATCCATTGTGAAAAACTTCCACTCTCCTCATATCAGTTTTGATCAGTCGCCAGCTCTCTGAGCCATATAGCAGAACAGACTTGACATTGCTGTTGTACAAAAGCATCTTGGTTTTAAGGCTGTATTGCTTAGACCTCCAGATGGAACGGAGTTGGGAGAAGGCACTCTGAGCCTTTCCCAGCCTTGTTTTAATGTCTTTATGCACTGCACTGTCTTTACTGATGAGGCAGTTTTTGGTATCGCCTTTCTTGGGGATTTTGACAATGAGACCTTTGGACCAGTCTTCAGGGATGGTGTCACTATTCCAGATGTTTTGGAAGAGGTCCGTCAGAACTCGTGTTGATGTGAGAATGTCTGCCTTCAGCATCTCAGCATAGATAGCGTCTATGCCACATGCCTTGCCAGCCTTTAGGGTTAGGATGGCAGTTTTAACCTCTGCAAAGTCAGGGGGGCTGATGTTAATGTCCAGGATATTGTCCGTTGTTGTGATGTTAGCTAGTTGTTCTGGCTCAGGGAGGTTGAGCACTTCCTGGAAGTGTTGAGCCCATCTGGCTGCTTGCTCGCTCTCTGATGTACAGATGTTGCCATTCTTGTCCCTAACATGAGTAGTTTGGCTTGTAAATTTTCGACAGAGTCTCTTTGTGATCTTGTACACTGTGCCCAGATTTCCATAGGCTGCTGTCAAAAATAATAAAAGTGGTAAAATGGTAGGACGAGTTGATAAAACAAATAAACAGTATATACATATAAATGTGTATAAATGTACACATGCGTCCAGAAACGGATGTATACATACATATATTTATACCCAGTTTCATACTTATAGGAATGCTATCCTAAAAAAAATGCGTTTTTTTTAAAAAGTGGATACAGAGTTAGATGATTGTATCTCTATAGGAAGTGCATTCCAGAGTTTGGGAGATCTGACAGCAAAAGCCTGATCGCATCTCGTCACAAAATTGAACCTGGGAACAGCAAGAAGTAGCTGAAAAAAGTGAAAAAATAAATAATGTATGGATAGTAAATTATTCTCTATAAAAGATTTTTCTATTGACAAAATGTAAATCACTTTTTTTCTGGTAACTTTAACGCATGCAGAGTAAGGGTGGGTGGGGGGCCCATACAGAGAGTAGCCCAGGGCCCCCTGATCACCTTTATCCGCCCCTGGTGATGACTATGAAGTTCTTACAGTTCACCCACCGTTTTTATTTCCCACCCTTTTATGTCATATTTATAATAATATGCATTCATATAAACCTTTTCATCAGTCTTGCAGTGAAAGTTTAGCAGGACTCCTCTCCTCCTACAGTATGAACGCCTACCAGCCTCCCCATCAGGCTGAAGAAGTTCCCTTCCTCCCCCTGGCGGAGCGTCCTGTCACTGGTGGAAAATGGCTGCTCGGAGTGGCACCCCAAAGCTCAGAGAAAACTGAGAAAAAAGTCGCACATTAACAACAACAAGAGGGCCCCGCACATCTGGAGCTTTTTCTAACAAAGCTACACGACTTTTCGACCGCGGAGGATGTCTCGCTGGGTGCCCACTAAGAAGGAAAAGTACGGAGTTGGTACGTAAAGAAAAACTTGCATGCTCCATCGATAGCTTCGTCCTAGCTCTCTCACAAGTTTTTGGGAAAAGGATTTAGATATTAGAAAGCGGATTTTTTTCTCATGTGTGCGTGTTTTCTTCCTACTGAGATTTCCCTTTTTACTGTGTGCAATGCAAATCTCGTGTTGGGTGATTTTGGCAGCCAGTTTTGCATGAAACGCACAACAAGGAATGTGTGTCTATTGTGAGGAGAGAGAGGACTGAGTGTGTTGGGAATTGTTAGAGGCGCGCCTTGTTCTAGTTGTAGCAGCCTGTTTCCTGTGTGTTATGGGGCCTCCGCTACTGGCTGAGTAACAGGCTACTACGCATAAGTAGTTACTAGGTTACTTTGTTGCTTATTTGTGTTGTTTACTATTCCGTTTTCTACACGGTGTTACTGTTTTCGGGTTATTTATTGTCACTTCCTCAAAATGCTTTGCAGGCAGCCCCCTGCTTGGCCTGAGAACAGTGAGTGTCCCCTTTAGCTTCCACTCTCTCCTGTAGGGGATTATTTAACAACAAAGTATCTGTAGCTACTGACTGTTACATAGAACAATACCACAGGGCACATATGTACTTTATGAGCCACTGTAGACATGAATATTAATAGTATTATAGGCTGTAGCATGTAGCATCAAACCAAACTATTATTTTTGCTTTAAAAAAAAAAAATAATCAAAGTAGCCTAAAGGGTTTAAGCTATAAATTTACTATAAAAGTGATGTATGAATAACAATAAAAAAATATATACCTGCATAAATTAATTTTCTATTGATAAAATGATCATATAGCCTACAAAATAATTTAGGTAAATAGTGGCAGCACATACAGAACAGATAAAAAGTGGTATATATAAACCATCACAGAAAATATCTGTAATTTATAATACTGACGTTATATTGAACAATACTACAGGGCCAACATGTACTTTATGAGCCACTGTAGACATGAATATTAAAAGTATTATAGGCTGAAGTATGACAGAATAAAATCAAACCAAGCCACTAGTTTTGCTTTAAAAAAAACCCTAAATGTTTTAAGTGATTAAAATGATGTATGAATAATAATACAAAATATAAATAATAGCATAAATTAATTTGCTATTGAAAAAATTATCATATAGCCTACAAAATAATTCAGGTAAATAAATAAAAAGTGTTAAAAGTGGTACAAAACAAATACACAAGGAGCAAACACTAATATTAAATTACAATGGACTACTAATTACATGGACAATTAATATAAAAAACATAATTTTCTTACTTTACAAATTACTTTTTTTGTTGTTTAGTAAACTCAGTGAGTTTAGTAGAGAGTGCAATTCTAAGACAAAAGGTAAAAACTTTGATTTAGAAAATGTGAAATGTTTTTGAATGAAAAATGACAAAAAATTGGCATATAGAATAATGAAATTAATCAGATATTCAAGAGCGCCTTCATCTGGATTATCATAGTAACAGATAATATCTTTAAGGTTAAAAGTGTAGACACAATCAGTGGCTTCAAAGAAGTGAGACTCCAGATCTCTATGAAAGATTTGTCTTAGTTGATGTGATGACTTTGGGTGGATTATTAGGACATGAATATTAATAATACTTATGTTTAAATCACTTTTATCTTACTGTCAGCTTGTACAATACAGTTATAGCATAACACTTTGCACTCTGACTTTTCTGTAGGTGCTGATAAATAATTTAATTTCAAGGACTTGATGTAAATTTACATCAAACCACAGGCATTCATTTAAAGTTTGTCCCCAGTAGTGATGTCGAGTGTACAGAGAAGGCAATAACTGCCTGAAACAAGCGATTTGGATGAATTCTGATCAGATTATTTCCTGTGAATATTGCATAAGAGATGAGTTTTCCTATTATTAGTAGGAATATTTAATACAGATCTCTGTTTTTACATACTTAATAGGCTTCTAGTGTTTTCTTCTCCATGATGCTTGGCAATTTTTTTATCAGCTCTTTGGTTGTTTTAACTGAGTACTTTTCTAATGCAGGACGAGTCTGTTTAGCAGAGAGGGAAGGCTCTGTGAACATAGATTTTGTTCGGGTTTTCCCTGTGCCCTTATCCTGATTATATCTTAAATTGTAATCCAAACTTTAAAAATAATAATTTAATTTAGTTTTCGTCACAGAAATGTATGAAATGCTGAGATATAGGCCAACTGTATATATTTTCTAAAAAATCCTTTACACCCATTTAAATCAAGAAGGCCTCGCAACCCTCTGTGTAATGGAACTAATCCTGATTTTTCTGGGGATCCCCTGGAACATCCCAGTCCTGTTTAGTCAGCACTTTAGCAAATCACATGTTTTTTTCCCCACAGAAGAATCTGGCTTCACGTCAATGGATTGTTATTTTTAATGTGTGCGAATGTACCCCACCGCCACATGAGTCCCTTTTAGCTGCGTCCATTAGTGGGACCGAGGGTTTGCAGATATGTGAGTGATGCTGATTGATGAAATGAGTTCAACAGGTTACACCAAACCGCTCTAATTGTCACCTCAGACTAGAAATGAGCTCTGTTGTTTTCAGTCCAGTCCACGGTAAATGAGCCTGTGGTCGCTTTGTTCCTTGAGCAGCGTTAGTGTGTGTTAAGTATACTATTCTCATGCTAATGATCGCCTGGGTACATCCTCCGAGATTTTGAAAGAGGAAGTTCTTCAGAAATTGTCCCAGGTCTCACTGAATGCAAGAGAGGCTGAGTCATTAGAGAGAGGCAGCTGCCACATCGCTGCTGCAGAGGATTGGTGGGGTGCACAGCCGTTGCACTGTTAATACTGTATGTGTTGACCAAGTAGCACTAATGAGCACTCGGTGAGATCTCTCTTATGCTCACTGTGGACCCATTCCTGTTCCAGCAAAACTTTTGTCATACCACTTTACTCCCCTCATAATGGCCCCACGGCTTTATTAGTGTATGTAAGAGAAAAAAAACGTCTCCTTTAGTCTTTTCACAGCAGTATTAATAATAAATGCTACTGTCCTCTTACGCAGAGCATAGCCGTGATAATAAAGGGCTTTGTTATCATACCAGCACATTCGCATTACATCATCAAGGGTTTGCACAGTAGCGCTAGCTCCAACAACCAATATTGGAAATTGAACCATATTAGATTTGTGTCACAGTAATAACTGCAAAAAACATTATCCATGAAATATTCATGGTTTTGGTTGTTTCTTCTTTTTTTCTTCGCTGCGTTGTGAAGTTCTCTTGCCGGTTGTTATGATCCTCTGTGTGGCAACCGCAGAGACCTCACCAGCTCATTAGCTTCAGCAAGATCAGACGAGCTCTTCAGTGATTGGTTGTTGTTAGAGCTGGGTAATGTTTTAGTTTTATATCAACGTTGGGACATAAGACTAGATATCGTCTTTGATTTTATCGTAACATCAGGGTCAGGAACATCAACGTTTAACGTTCATGGGTCAGAAATCTACTTTCCGGAAGTACATTTTTCCTTACCCCTATACAAATGGTTTTGTTTATTAATGGTTATTGCACAGCTTTGTTGCATAATCGATTCTGATTTGTCAATCACTGCGTTCTACGGTCTGTTATTTCTTTATAGCAGACCGTTGCTATGTATAACAGACTGTTGCTATGGGTGCAGCTCTGACTCTGGCGGACCGTTTTTGTGTCAAATTATTGACTTCTTAAGTAAGTAACCGTGTAATAAGCGGGATAATGTACAGCGAGCGGGTCATTGTTGTGAAATAAACCCTTTCAGGGCGATGCAAGACCCCTCCGTTTCGTGTCGGCATCGCCCTGTCTGGGTTTATTTTACAACAATGACCAGCTCGCTGTACATTATCCCTTACTTATCAAATAACAACAATAAACAAAATTAATTGTCATGTTTAATCTTTATTTAAGTAAATTAATCTGGAGTTTCGCCCACATCCTCTAACGCCACCCAACTAAACTCCTGTTTCCAGGATATTTGAAATGCTCGCTTGCGCTTCAGCTCATAAACTTTGTCTTTACCCGGCGTCATTTTCTTCTGAGTGCCCGATCGGTGCTGCACATGTGCAGCTATGAACAAAGATGAGAAGGAAGGGAGATGACTCACACCTTATAGCTACTTCCATCATCAGCTCCGGAAAAAACGATGCATTTAATTGAGTTTCTAGATTTACTATCCCAAAGTGGCATTTTACGTGACCCAGACAAGCCTTATTGTTGAGCCCTGAACATGATTAAGATTGTAACTACAGATTCTTTTTTATCATCGATTAACCAGTCTGTTGTTTTTACATTTTTTTATTAACACTGATACCAAACAGAGAAACTCTGCACACTGGAGAAGCTTGAACAATTATTAACATTTCTGAGGAATTGATAACTAACTGAAATCTGTTCTCCTGGTCTTAACAGCTGTATTATACTGTAGTTGTTTTGCACATTTGTTAAGCTCTTCTTTCTGCAGTGAAATGAACACTGAACACCTGTTTGGCCACTGTAACCTTGATAGAAATGATTATTTTTTTAAGTAACTTCTTTATCTCTCAATATGTTCTCAAATCGCCAGTAGTCATCCATATACATTGAAATTATTTAATAAAAAATATCATACCTTTTTAAAAGTGGTTGCTACACTGGCAACAAGGCATCAGCTTTTGGTTGCCCAAACTGAAAATACGGTTGGCATTTTGAGTCACCTTATATTGTGAGTAATTAAGATACTATGCAGTTATACTTCAGCTTAATAATGAAACTGTGACCTAAAAGAATAAAAGCTTTACTACAGTAACCGAACAAAGTTCTTTGTAGTTTGTGTTTTATCTGAAATCTAAAGTGTTATCAGTTAACGTGTCAACCCTCATTTCCTGGTACTCAAATGCCAGTAGTGCAGCTGTTGTTCTTCACAGATCCCTCAAAAATGAATCCATAGAGTCGACTGGTTGCTTGTTCATCCGCTTTCTCCATTTCAAATTCTGTTTTTCTGGACCTTTGTGCTTCTGATTCCCACCACAGATCCATTCAGCATTGAAGTCTTGGATTGTGGGTTGTTGAAGTGACACTAACATCAGCTTGTCCATCATCTCTACTTTCAGAGATGACTTCCAGTTTGTCAGCTGAGGAGACTGGGGTGCACATTTTGCTGTCCTAGTTTTTATATGTTATAAAGTGGTTTCCACTGATGCCAACCTGGCAACCCTTACTGTAGAGCCCTTTGTGATATTTGATTTTATTAATAGTGCCACACCCTAGCTGTAGTGAGGAATGACAACCTGCCCTTCCCTGTTCTAAGTATACAGCAGTAGTGGAATGTATCTTATGTACTCCACATAAAGAGGCCCTGTGGCATTTTTCTTGTACTTTATGGGAGTATTTCCATTTTATGCTGCTTTATACTTCTACTTCACTACATTTCAGCAAATATACCTTTTACGTCACGGTTAAAGATGGCTCCATTTTGAGTCGACGAGCTACAACAACAATAATAATTGTACTATGAGTACTAATGAGTACTTTTACTATGATACTTTGCTGATACTTCTATACTTCTACTTTAGTGAAATTTTAAATACTGAGTGGGCTCTTATTTTGTCACACTGACTATGTTTACACGCACAACATATTCCAGTTTTTTGCCCTCATTACGAAAAAAACAATATTCCTATTAAGTTGTTTGCATGGATAATGAAAATTAATATTACACTAATATTTCCGTGTACTAGCAGCCGTGCATACTGCGTTCAACGTTGCCCGGTGGCGGATTTAGTGGACTTTCATAATGTTTAAAAGTAGGTGTGTTTCTGCTACCAACCAGAAATGTGGGCTTTTCTTTTGGGCACGCATCTCTGCAAACTGTCGGCTAGTTGGTTTGCGTACAACGCACAGAGCTGGCCGTAAACAGGCAAGAGGCCGTGTGTCTCAAACTGATGTAAAAACAACCCAATTGCATATTCTGAATGCGGTGTATACATGTCCAAAGAATGCTCCTAAAACCTGAATAATATCGGCATATCTCACATGTCTGAATTGGAAAATGCTCCATTCACAATAAGGCCTAATTCAGAATATCCAAACAGAATATGCTGTTTACATGACCCGTATCAAATTCACAATATTGTCATATTCTGAATAATAGTGGAATATTAGTGTGCATGTAAATATAGTCGTAGTTGTATTGCTACTTTTACTTACAAAAAGGATCTGAATAATTCTTCCCTCGCTGGTATACAGACAGTTTGGCGATGTAAGACTTGTTCCCATTGAACCAGGTTTGGTATGTGAGCAGCATCTTGACTCGATTTTTGGAAACTCATGTTCTTAATGCATCTAGAAGCCTCCTCATCCCACCAGAGGCAACACACGTTATTGCTTTTTACATTGTTTCTCATGGTAATTGTTACCCCGAGGCTTCAGCTCAACTTTCCTTTTCCAAACAATGTCTTCAGTTCCCCCGGCATGTTCAGAATGCTGCCCCATCAGCCCCGATTTAACTCAGCTGATCTGCTGAATTGACAGAGTTCATCGGCATTCACGAGGCGGTCGCACACACACACAAAGAATTATTGACTGACTTCAAATGGAAATTGAGGTTTTGGGCTCAGGGTCTTCTTTGACCCGTATTCATATCATAAAAAAGGAGTAAGGGCAATCCGTTCGTCAGAGAAATATTAAAATCGTATCTCTGTTGACCTTGAGATAATTTCATTACACAGTTCTTTTCTTGTCAAATGCCAAACAGCCTGGCATTTTGAAGCCTAGTTTAAAAAAAAAAAGGAGAAAGAAGTGATTTAACCGGGCCTTGGGGAAATGTTTTTTAGCTGTCTCTCGGTTCAGTGATGAACCAGAAATACTTTTTGATGCAAATTTTAAGTGTTGTCTCATTAATTCTGTTTCATCAGGATGTTGCTGTTCCTTAAGAGACACTTCAGAGGGTTTGTGGTTCTAGAAAGAAAACCAGGGAACACTAAGCAACAGGACTATTTACTGTATCCACACGTCGCTGTTGAGACTCCAAATTACCCTCGCGAGCATGTGCTGTCATGAGACATGTTTTCCACCTCTCAGTGCGTTTGACTTTGTCATTTAGCTTTAAGTAATCTAACATAACTCAGAACATAGAAAATGCTATGAAATGCTTTTCCTGCAGGTTTGGATAGTCAGGAAATGCCGCTTCCTGTAGGTCAGATCACAGACTGGCAGCTTATCTAAGACGACAATTGGACACACGCATGTACACACCGAGTTCTAAACGTTACACGCTCTGGTGTGGCTATGATTCATATTTTTAAACTGAGTCTGCGGGGCCAACAGGACTGACAACCCCAGACAGCTCCCATTTGGAACAGGTTAGCGGTGAGTGACACATTGGGAGCAGAAAAATAGAGACGCAGTCGCTTCGTTCTCTTGACTGAGTGGCCCGTAAGTAATTTGTAAAAAAGCCCCCGCCCTGCACCCAAGGAAAACCATCTCCCACCCACAAAACGCAGTAAGCTAACAAATATGGTTGCAATTAAAACGCAGTCTCGGTTACTACATAAACCATGCGCTTTAAAGTGTATTTTACACTTCTCTCATAGCCTGGGCTGGCGTAAAATACGGGAGAGTGAAAAGTGTGTCATTCCCTTTTATCAGTTTACTTCTTGTTTTTATTAGGTACGAGTTATTTTCATTACATTTCATTCAGAAAAGGCCTTGTAAATAATGAAAAGGGGGGGGGAAAGTGTAGCTGTCATCGCTGCACCGCCTGCCAGATACCGCAGCTATTAATTCTGACATAACAAAAGCATTCGACAATATTAACTACACAGTGGAGTTTTAGAAGATGGCACCTGATTTTTTTCTCTCTCCTCCTACTCTTAAACTTTGTCTGAGGAAAAAAAAAATGCTGAGCTGACAAAATCTGAGACTTTTACTGGGGTGAAATAAAGGAGCTGATTAATAGCAAGGAGCCGCCGCGGAGACAATCAGAAGAGGGCTGATTTTTTGTCTTGTCAGGAGGGGAAACAAACAGTTTCATCTTTGTTCGGTGGTGTGTTACAGCCAGGTGGTGTTTATGATCAGCCACCTTTGCTCATAAATAAAACTGCACAAACAGAAATTGCTCGTCTGTTTGCAGCAGAGGGTGGTGATCAAATTAAAGCCACGGTGTGATGTTTCTCTTTTGTCTCACACGTCCTCACTTCGGTGCGGTGACCAATATGCTGGTTATGTTTGGTAACGAGGAAGTGTTTTTATTAAAGCGCCGACTGTGAGAACTCTCTTGAGCGATCACCTGGAGCCTGGAAGTTAAGCTAACGCCATTAATTTCCAATTTTATGAGTTTGTGCATCATGGAGTTCGGGATTATTTGTTTTTGTCGGCGTGTAGAACGCTGCGTTCGCTCCTCCACCTGGGAACTCATCCTGCTCTAGTTTTTAATACAACTGTGCTGCACTTATTGAGTTGCCCTACAGATCTGTAAACAAAACAACTTCCTCTCTCTGTTGAGCTGGGCATACACTGTATAATTTTTTAGCCCGTTTCTACTCATTTTAGAGTCGGACCGCATTTCAGCCTCGTCTGGGGTCGTTTGCCGTGCAGTGTACAGGGGGGACCGAGGACCGATTAAAGCCTCCCGATCGGCCGTCGGACAGTCGAATGAATTTCTCGACATGTCATAAATTTTGGTGTGCCGTCCACAGCAGAGCCTCGAGCCGATTCCCCAACATCAGCGCCTTTTTTCTGCTTTTCTTGCAGTAATCCGAGCGTACTGTAGCTATCAAGATAACAATGTACAATAAATATAAAAAAAAAGAAACCTTACCTGCCTCGGAGCTTTTAAACCAATCTTTATTGACAACTGTCAACAGCCAGAACGTCCCAAAGTGGCCAACGGGATCGTACAGTGTGAGCACATAAATCGTGAGCTTTGGCTTTAATTCACAAACGATCTACTCGTACAGAAGGAGCAGGAAGTACACAACAATATTTCTCTAATCATACGGTGTATGCCCAGCTTTGGCCAACTCTGCATAAACATCTGTATCTACTAAGCATCTGCATCTGTCGTAGCCAAAACTTTGGTCATCCTCCTCCTCCTCTCTCTTTAGAGGACAGTGTGACTTTGCCATTATTCATTCTGAAAGGGAATCATATATTAAGTACAGGCCACGCTGCTTGGTGAGGCAATTCTAATAGTACAGCTCCCAATGGCTTGCTGTGAGATGGTGGCTAAGACAAATGACAGCTGGCCTATTTAATCAGTGCATAGCTAAGTGGTTCCACACTATTCCTTTTTGGCTCAACACTCAGACAAAGCTGGAACACTTCTACGTCTTGTTTTAGTGTCCCTGTCATCCGAGAGGTTGAGGTGAGAGAAGGGGGAAAAAGTGAAGTTAACCTTGAATTTACACAGGTGAACATTTCATTCGTCTACTAATTATAAAGCAGTTCAACCAGTATTTGCAACCACAAAGCTAGAATGTTTAACCTCTTGACAACAAAACATGGAGGTGCTTCAGTGACAGAGAATGGGCAAATCTGGAGAGCGCTAAAAATTTAATGACATGAATCAGAAATGAGTCAACATCCTGTGAAATCATCATTTGTACCGTTTTTTTAGAGGGCTTTTTGTCCTCGTTCCTGATCTCAGCTGTTTCTGTTTTTACTGTGACTTCTGGAGAGGCTGGCTGGCTGCTGCTGCTGACAAATGTTTTCATCAGTATGTAGCCCACATGTTTTTACAAGATGTTACTCTACATCATAGGACACAGAAGTATGTTGTTTGGATTGGAGCTTTGATTCTCTGCCCTAACCCGATCTGGCCCGACCAGACCCGCCGGGATCGGGCTGTAATTCCTCAGAATTCTCGGGCTGCTTCCTCTTAGTCGATTAGTCAACTAAACGGTCGTTCTGGTCTTAAACGACTAATATTTCTTTAGTCAGTTAGTCATTTTTTTATGCTAAATGACTTATTTCCAAGAAACTTATGAGCACATTTCTGGTAAACACAAGATTTAAAGTGGTGCTTTTGTGTGATTCCTTGTGGAGAAACTTGATTAGTCGACAAAATCATATGAGTGTCAGGCAGGTTCGTGCCAGTTTCCCGGTGCTCTTCTTTTTAAACGCAGACCTTATAGTCTGTGATTAGATATGACAGTTTTTGGGCAGTGCTGAACATTTGGTAAGAATAGGCACATGCTGGAGATTGTGTTACAAATGTCTGTTACTGCACTGAAAAGACGTGAGGTGACTTTAATACAGTTTTAATATATTTTTTTATTTCTTTACAGTGGAAATTCAGGTTTTTAATTGGGCTTGAGCTCAAAACTGCTGCTGTGGTTCATGCTCGGGTCGAGCTTGGAGGGAAACTATGCGAGTTCATGTAGGGTCGTGCCTGATTTTTTTGGGCCTGATCATAACTTCAGCTTAGACCCGTAGCACTCTTTAGAGCAAACCTTTCCTTACTTTCAGTTAATATGTGCCAACTTATTGAGATGATGCCAAGAAAACTGATTTCACTTCCTTTAGCTAAACTATTAAAGGACCAGTGTGTAACATTTAGGGGGAACTAGGGGCAGAAATTTAATGTAATAATAATAAGTATGTTTTCTTTAGTGTATAAACACCTGAAAATAAGAATCGTTGTGTTTTCGTTACCTTAGAATGAGCCCAGAATGGACAAACCAAACTCTGTTAACTTTTCCTGCTTGGGCCGGAGTCGATAACGTTACTCGCTCCTGTCGCCGCCGCTCTCTCTCTTGCTTCACCACTCACTTCCCACGTACACACACACTCTACGCACTTGCTCTGGCTCTACAGGGGGCCATTCACGTTTTTCGCATCGCCACCGTAGCTCTCCAACACGCTTGGCACACGGGAGAGGCTTCAGCTGGTTGCAATCTCCTCACCTCACCGCGAGATATCGCCAGATCCTACACACTGGACCTTTTAAAAGACTTATAGTTGCACAGTGACTTAAATGTGGTTTGTCGCCTTTGGTGACAGTGACACTTTGACTTTACACATCAAGCTGACTTTGTAGTGAAAGGTGACACATGTAGGCGTGAGTGAACCTTGGTGACAATTACAAAAGACCGCGATGGTCCTTCTTGGCAGTTTGTCAAAGGCAGCGAGACATGAAGACGAAAGGACACACAAACACACATCTGTGTTGATCGCGTACGATGGCGCCGCACGGGTGAGTGATTGATGTGGGTCGCTCCTATTGCTCGGCTGCTACGCGGCCAGGCGGTCTCCGGTACCCTGAGTATTGATTGTGGACATGCCGAGCAGCTTGTGCATTGTCTGAAAAGAGTCCCGCTGTGCTGCCTTTGATAGCTTGACAGATGGCTAATGGTGTGTAACACGTCAATGTGAAACAAAGGTCACCGATGTAGGCTTGTGTTATTACATAATTTAGATTCAGCTGGATGAAATTAATTTTATAAGAACCTTTCAGCTGCCATATTACATCAGACAGGCACTTAACATGGTTGTATGAAGTCGTTGGGTCATATTCACGAACTTCATCTTAGTTTTACATCTGAAGACTTTCATCTAAATAGAATTGAATCAGTAATTCCCTGTGGATTTATTGAGACAGAGCACTTCTTCCTGTATGACAAAGTTTTAAAAAATGTCTTTATTAGGGAGGCATAGGAACATTTTGAGCGCCTTCATTAGAATCTAATCTAAAGGAGTAAGTGGAGCGATCAGTCAGGCAGGGCTGCCAGCAGGTGTGAAAGGAGGTACCAAGAAACCAATAGCCATGCTAAAAATATGTATTTCTATGTATCCTCCCTATGGATTACTGTTAATCTTGTATTTGTCCCCTTGCTTGCAAGCTATCAATATCTATTTTTAAATGAGAGTTGTATTTTAAAGTAGAGCTGCGACAATTAATCGATTAGTTGTCATCTATTAAATGAATTGTCATCTATTTTGTTAATCTATTTATCGGTTTGAGTCATTTTTTTAAGAAAAAAACTGCAAAATTCTGTGATTCCAGCTTCTTAAAAGTGAATATTTTCTGGTTTCTTTACTCCTCTATGACAGTAAACTGAATATCTTTGAGTTGTGGACAAAACAAGACATTTGAGGACGTCATTTTTGGCTTTGGGAAACACTGCTTGACATTTTTCTGACATTTACAGGTTAATGGACGATGAAAATAGTCGTTAGCAGCCCCTACTTTTCAGATACTCAGCCACAAACATCAGGATGCATTTATTTCCTTCGATTACGTCTTTCTGCGTAGGAGACACAATCTTTAGAAAGAATAAGCAGCGCAATTGCGTTATGGAAACAAAGTTTAATGTCTTGGAATCAAAAACTGGAGGGAAGAATTGGCAGTGAATATCAGGCTGTAAACTCAGCCTGTATTTAGTATTCTTAACCACGACTAGCTGACCGCTCTGGCTGTCCGAGGCTTTATTCTACCAGAGTGATGAGCTTGCAGCTGAGCCGAGGCTGTGCCAGGCTGCCGGTGGGTGAGCTGACACCGGACGACCTGTCTGTTTCTGTGGGTCAAGCATGGGCTAAAAGGACCGGCTCCCCTGGGAAAACTCACTTCCCAAGTACCTCAGAAGACGGAGTCGAGCTGTAAGTGGTTGGCAGGTATGACTCGGGGTGTATGCAGAGCTTAAAGACGAGCGAGCGCCAACGGCATCAACATGCAAGCTGTTATTAAAGACCCATAAGCTGGAAGACATTCTCCACTGAACATATTTATTTTGCCTAAGTAAACTTGGTCATTATACCGTAATGGTTTGGAGTCTTCTAATCCCACATGCTGAGCTTGAAATCAATGCACTGCAGAAATCATAGGGCTCAACAACTATAACTAGGCTATTCAGGTTATAAGAATGTCAACACTAATATCAGCCCGTATTAATGTTGCATTTGTCACCTTTTAAAATGTCCCCGGGGGTTGTTTGGGGGACTTGTAATGGAGATGTCAGTCATTGATTGTGGTCGCAGACGGGCTCTGGATTGCCACGTGCAGCAAGAGACAGCCTTTCAGCACGGCTGGCATTTGATGAAATGGCCTTTTGTGTGTTTGTGTGTGTCTGGCTAAATACTTGATAAAGTCGGAGCGATGCAGCTCAGATGTTGGTGGGCCCCTGGAGGCAGTTTTAGATTTCAGTGAGTGGCAGCTCTACTCTGTGATCAACCTTTAGGGATTTAGATGAAGTCGTCTCTCCGCGGTAGCTGACACCTCAGTCTGCCTTTTGTTTTAAAAGAGAAGACAGAGATTGTGGAGACATGAACTGAATTTTTCATCTGGCCATCACATTGTCTGCCTGAACTTAAGACTTTTCTGTGTTTGCTTTTGTATGCTGATACAACTAGGTCAGTTAAAGTGATGCAAATATCCAGCTACATTTATATTCATTATCAATTAATCAGCAGATTACTTTCTCTATTAATGTTGATCTATAAAACGTCAGAAAATAGTGCAAAATGGCCTTCACAATTTCCTAAAGCAGTGACTACAGTGATAGGTTGAATGCATCTTTTACAGTCAAGTATACTGTCCAGCTGATGAAGGCCAATTAGTGTTTGCAAGACTATTTTGCAGACTAACTTTGAGCTTCCTGCGTATATTGATAGTGTTAATTATGTAAGGGTTTTTGTAGTATACAAATTTGTTCATTGCAGTGATTGAGCCAGAAATTCTGACGGTGAAGTCCATCACATTGAAAGAACAGTAGTCCCAAAATAATTGTCAATAATTAAAGGTCCCATATTGTGCTCATTTTCAGGTTCATACTTGTATTTTATGTTTCTACTAGAACATGTTTACATGCTTTAATGTTAAAAAAAAAACAACTTTATTTTACTCATACTACCTGCTTGAATATGCCTGTATTTACCCTCTGTCTGAAACGCTCCGTTTTAGCACATTTTAACAGAATTGCGTTACTAGGCAACAGTTTGGGTTCATGTTTGCTTCCTGTCAGCTGATGTAATTTATATACACTTCAACAGGGAATAAACTGGGATAAATTTACAATGTTTGTTTTTAAAACTGTGTAATGGTCTAAATATTGTATATTTGTGACATCACAAAATTACAGAAATCCTGACAGCTTGTTTAAAGGCATAGTTTCTGAATATGAGCTGTGCGTATTTCTCTGTGGTTTGAGCGTTTTGATACTTTCACAGTATATATATAGCATTTAAACCTGCTTTATAATAGAAAAGACATGAAAATCTCACTTTTTACAATATGGGACCTTTTAATTCTGTGAAAACTTTATTTGAAATGCTTTATTTTGGTGTATTCAGTATTTATGGTCCATGATTCAGGCTCACACATATGATAATTGAAGGTCTTTGTCCATTATGAGAACAGTACACTCATGCTTTTGCATGTATCGGAAGCAATAGTTAAAAATATCTCCCCTGCGATTGACGCTCAACAGTCATTTGTGAAACCACAAGCGCTACCTTTAGAGCAGCCACGTAACCTATGAGATACTGAAAGTAAACAAACAAATAAGGCTCTGCCAGCACTGCAACAGCAAAACCTGGCCTATAAATACATCATTAGCTGCTGCATACTGTTTGGTTTTTCTGCAGGCTGCAAATTGTTTCCGAGAGCTCACGTCTGGCCGGTGCTACTCCAATTAAGTTAGACTATTAAATGAAACAATTGGTGGGGTAGTAAATTAGTTTTTTTAGTTTAATTTAATGAAGAAATTATTATTCCACAAACAGTTTTTTTTTTATTTATGTGCTTATAATTTAACTGATTAAATTGTTGCTTTCATCAAGGTCCATTTTAAAGTTGTTATTCTGAGTCTTTCAGCAAGCAAATGTGTCCCAAGTTCAGAAAGCGTTCACACCAAACCCAAGGTACACTTATCATACATGTATTTCTATTTCTTTCTCCAACAAATGTTCCCGAAAAAAACCCGGTAATCATCGGATAAAGGAAATCCTGCATAATACACTGTGTACATGCTCTTATAAAAAGTACTTGTACTTCTTTGCAATCACAGGCAGATCAGAGTGGTAGTTAAGTTCAACAGCTTCGGATGTTAAAGGGGACATATCATGAAAAAAATACCTCACTTTTTCAGTGCTTGTGCTCATACATTTGGGTATTTAGAGTGCCTACCAGCCCACAAACTGTGAAATAGGACAACCCAGTCAGTTTTTTGTGGGCTGCCTAGATCAGAAAACATGTGATTCAACAAGCCATTCAGATCTGGCTCCCCTTCCTATGTCACATGCAGGCTCATTAGAATATACCGCCCTCAGCTTGAGAACTGCTTTTGCAAAGCTGCACCATATTTTTTCTCGCAAGCCAATCAGAGCAGACTGGGCTTTTTCGGAAGGGGGTCCGCTTTGGTCCATGTGAAGTAAATATCAACATCTGCGAGGGTACGCATAGCAAGTGCGCCAACTACACATGCTCCAGTTGTTCCACACTCCAGTCCAGTTGGCGGATGGATGGATGGTTGCTTTGAAGAGAGGTTGTGTGAGGAGATCCGCCGTTACCCACATTTATATAATTCATCTTTGATGGAATACAAAGATAGCCAAATGGTGTTGAGTTCCACCAACTGGTATGGAGTATGAATCGGGAAATGTGCATTTGTGGAACGCCAGGCTGACACGGACCCATGTGTGGACTCTATAGTAGAACCGCGTGTACGTCCGCACGACCGTAACGCGGAAAGTATGTTCGAGGCTTTAAAGAGAAACTAAGCTTTTCAGACAGAGGGTGAATTCAGGTATATTCAGAGAGAAGGTATGAGAAAAAATATGTTTTTTGGAACATTAAAGCATGTAAACATGTTCTAGCAGAAACCCAAAATACAAGTACGAACCTGAAAATGAGCATGATGTGTCTCCTTTAAGGCCAAATGAATAGTGAGTGACTAAACCAGTTGCTGTGGGTGGCAACCGAGGTTCAGAGGATTATACTGGAAGTTAATTGCTTTCATCTATTCCAGCAATTTAACACAGAACATTTTAGAGGGGCGAGAGATCTGAAGTAGAGCAGGTGTACTTGGCTAATATTAAGAAATATTTTTCTCCAGCTAAATTGGAGCCAAGTGTTGTGTTGCAGTCAGTCGCTCAGTTGCCTTTTTGAATGTTCCTCGCTGTGCTAGAATGCCCGTTTGGCTTTTAAGACTGTTTGACAGCTTGATGTTGGCAGTTAGAAGCAGTGTGTGACTGCAGGCAACCTTTTCTAACATCTATCACTGATCTTCCCGACCTTCTTCTCTTCTGTAGGACATTTCAAAGCATTGGTGGCGTGCTGCTCTCTCATCGCTGCCAGTGTGACTTCTGCTTCAGTAGATCACAGCTTCGGCCTTACGACTATAAATAAACAGCATGAAGAACAGGTCCTAGGCATTTCCTGTTGCATATGTGGCTGCTTTTGCTCTACTCGATGCGGCAAATAACCATCTGAAGAAGAAGGTCGAGCACTGTATGATGTGCTTGTCAGTCAGGGAAGTCAGATTTTTGGCACCATAGATGCTTCAAAGTCAGATTCAGAGTCAATTGCAGAGTTTCCTCAAATATTTGAAGGTAATTATGCACTCATTAGCATGCGTATCACAAGAGATGTAACACAGGGCAGGAAATAATTAGCTGCTTCTTGCTGTGCAAAAGGCTAATCTGTGTGGATTCTGCCAATTTACTTCTCCGCGCCGTGTATCCGAGTATAGACGGAATATATACAACCTTGTGATCTGTTCACATTGTTTAACAAAATGCGCATTTACTGGAATCTTGTTTTGAATATTAATTTTTCAAGATGATTTTAAACGATTTGCCCGGTGAATCGATGAGTCATAGAGGAAAAAAAAAGTCTCCATGTTTGTGCAGACAGGTTTGCTTTGCAGAGAGTCCAGTGCAGATACTCGTGCACCATCATCACCACCACAAATAACACCAGAGACCACTGTGGGAGAAACTCTGTGTGAGAAGCTTTGCTCAGTGCTCCGTAATGAGCTACGTTCTGCTCTCTCTCCCTGTTGTATTGGGAAGATGATTTTCAATTAAAGGCTCTGCAGAGGCGAGGGGGAAGCGGAGTTATCGGCCTGCGTTAGATTGTACCCCGAGGCCTGTGTTGGAGCTGGGCGCACGGCTGGAAGTTCTGCCAAAAGGTATTACTGCTGTTGGCACCCACATCTGGTACGTTGTAGTTCTCTCCACCTGCTCCTCCCTTCACCTCTCGACAAACCCACCCACATCCTCTGCTGTACAGTTTCTCTGTTTACCTTATCTTTTAAAAAAAGAAAAAGAGGTATTGTTAGTCTTCCTGTAGCCATGAAAAGCATCAGCATTTCCTTCTGGCCTACTGGAAAGGCCCCCTTCTATTGTGATACAGTTATAATCTCAAGCGGCATTTCCTGCTTGTTTCCAGTCAGAGGGAGGAGAAATCTCCTACCAGTGAGCGAGAGAGAGAGAGACCTGGGGCTTTCCTGCCTCCCAGCTCAGCTGCTGTCGTATTAATTTCAGGTTAATTACAATAGCAGTATCTCCTCTTTCCAACTGCAGATAAAGCCAAAAGGCTGTTGTATATAATTGGTGTAAGAGGAAACGTGGTGATTTTGTTGGTGTTTCACAATCCCGGGTTCACTGTCTGCCTCTAAATTAGAAGCATCGGGCCTCCGTCGGAACGCCTAAACCGCTTATTAAACCCTATTAGAGAGGGACTTGAAATTAATTATCATGTTTACCCTGCCTTGTGCGTCACCGAGAAAGCTCTTTCTCCATCTGAGTGTTACAAAACCTGCCGTATCGCCGACGGAGAATGTAGTGCAATATCTCAGCCAAAACCCCAGCGGTCTACATCGCTGTGTGTTTTAATAACATACTCATTTATTTTACTGTGTTTGAAATGATCTCCTTAAGAGCAGAAATTAATTAAGGAAAATGGGATTTTTTTTTTAATAATTTCCCAGTCCTTGAAATACCCTTAGACTCCGTTAAACAATCAGCTTCTTAAGAGTTCTCAATCATACCCTGCAAGCCTACCTGAGTGCTCTCAGCATTATTAGTTAATATATTGCAGATACTTTTGTACTCACCTTTTATCCTGTCAACTATTGAAGGGGACGCCTGAGTGTTATTTTGAACTGTGGGACAATTATCTCCTGCTAATGGGCTTTATTCACACTCCGTTTGAGACAATGAATCAGCAGCTTTGACACCCGTACAGTACCACCCACAGAAACACATAAAAGCCTCTGTGTGTGCAAGAATCACCGATGTAGATTGGGGTTATTGCTGAAACTATTAATCGATTAGTCAACTGACTAATCAGTTGAACCGTTTAAGTCATTTATTCACTCTCTAGTTTCCAGCTTTACTGTTTTATATAGTTTTAAATTGAAAATCTTTGAGTTTTGGAAATTTGGTCAGACAAAGAAAGCAAGACAATTGAAGATGACTCCTTGGGCTCTTGGTTGGGCTGCCCCCTCTTAGTCGATTAGTCCACTAATTGGTCGTTTTGGTCTTAGTCGACTAATATTTCTTTAGTCGATTAGTCATTTTTTCATGCTGAATGACTTATTTCCAACACACTTATGAGCACATCTCTGGTAAACACAAGATTTAAAGTGGTGCTTTTGTGTGATTCTTTGTGAAGAAACTCAGTTTTACAGATCTGTCCATTAAACTAATCAATTACGCTACAAAATCGTATGAGTCCCTAGCTCTTGGAAACTGTGATGGGAATTTTTCACAGTATTTTCTGACTTATTATTGGCTCAGACGAGTGCAACTCGTAAGAAAGACCAAATATTTGGCTGCTGCTTTGGCAACACGTCTGTGCCATTGTGTTGGCTTTTTCTGTCACATTGTTTGCTTTTGGGACAATGTGTAGCCTTCTTTTAGGCAGCTACAAGTCCTGTTGTTGATCCATGAGGAAATAGGCATAGTGTATGCTGCTTTGTTGACATCTCTGTGCTGGGTTGCTGACAGAAAAGTCAAGATAAAGGTTTCAACCACACTGGCCGAATTTCTAATTTACTCGACGGCCATGTAGTGATTGCAGATGTAATCTGGTTTTAATTTTTTAAAGCAACCATGTGGTGTTCCTAGAGTTCCAGCAGTCACTCTCTAAACAGATGCGTTGTTTTTTTTATCCATTGCCTTGAATCAACATTGATCATATCCCATCTGTGGTCACCGGTTTCACTGGGACAACAGCAGTCAACGAAACTGTTTTATCTGGAGGAGAAACTGTGATAGACCGCTAAAGCCACAGAACAAATTTACACTATCGTGTTGGCAAATGTCCACCAGATAAGTAATCACAATAAACTTTGGGCTAACCATCCACCGCTACCTCTACTCTCTACTCTCACCATCCAAGGCAACCACACAGCTACAGCCGGTGTGTTGCAAACATACACTCAATATGTTTCTTCAGATATATTATCATATCAGTGAAAGTATAAAATCCTCTGAAACACCAAAGAACAGAACAGTTCAAACGTCTACAGATGAAGCTTCATATTTCGCTACCTTTATGACAGCTCCTAAAATGTACAAGACAAATATGAGCAGGGGAAAAATGATATTAAAAAGGTATTAAGTATAAAAGTAAATACGTTTTTTTGGGCTTTCTGTTTTCCTTTATTAAAAGTTGACATTAGAGAGATGACAGAGAGGACATGAGAGGGAGAGAGAGATGGAGGATGACCTGCAATAAAGCACCTTAAGGTTTATTGTCGGCACCTTGACCTCCAGACCATCAGAGCGTCCCCCTCTCCCTCTTTATTGAAGAGTAATGTAGGAAACACTCAGGTAGCCTGAATATAGCACATGGTACTGTACCTTGAAACATGTAGCTGTTTTAGCTCTTACATATTAAAGGTACTCTGTGGATTGTTTGAGCAGGTGACACGATTCACATTCCTACCAATGGTATCACATTATTCCAGTGAACTTAAGGTCCCGGTTATGTGCCAAGAAATGCAACGGCAGGGGAGAAGAAGCTAGTAAACCTGGAGGTAAACAATGCAGGATTTGAAATGCAAATGCGTTATGAGGAAGGAAATGCATTCAACACGTTGCACACAGTGAGTTTTGAGTTTTGTCAGTGGTGAGGGAGTTTCTTCGCGGAGGTGCTGTAGAAACACCAGGTCTCCCCCACCCCCAGGCTGATGTTCCTCCAGTTACCCTAACAGCACTTGGCAGATCCCTGAAGAATACCTGTCAGCTCTGCGGCAGAGCTCGCTGCAGCCAGCTCCGTCCCACCGCCAGCAGGGCTCATCAGGAAAACACAGCAAACACCTGCAACGAACGGCGCCTCACTCAGCTCACATTTGTCCCATACAAATGACTTCACCAGGTTGATGTCAGACAAGGGGACGTTTGTTTTACTACTCCAGTCGTGTCCTCTAAGGGCTCATTTAAAAACATCCAGGAGTTCATAATATTTAAAATATGCCCTTGAAATCAGATAATTGTGGAATGGGTGCTAAAAATTTGCAGCATCTTCACCGCCAGTCTCAAAAGACGTATTTATGCGTCGCTAAAATTAGGGAAGATTTTCAAAAATTGAGCCCCACATAATGCGTCGTTTGGATATTACCATCTTCCCTCTGGAAAGTTAAATTTAATCCGCTGTGTACTGCAGGGAGGTGATGCTTTAAAACCAATGAGTTCCCTGTTGAATCCATTAAGAGATGCATTCGATTTATATGATCAGACGTATAATATAGTCATGCAGTCTCATCCTTAAGTAGTAATAGGTACATCATTTACATCTCAGTCATTTACAGTCAGATATGTCCTTCAGAGAATACAGTATGTGCTATCTGTATGTGTGTGTGTGTGTGTGTGTGTGTGTGTGTGTGTGTGTATGTGTGTGTGTGTGTGTGTGTGTGTGTGTAAAAGCCCTCTCTGCTGACTCCTCCGTCTTGCCTCGAAGAGCCATAGTGCAGCTGGAGTGTAATAATCATCCTCTGTTCAGTCCTGCTGCCTCGGAAAGGGCGTTCTCAGTCCTCTGTGTGCTTATTGAACTCTTCCTCGTTCAAGTTAAGCACTGAATGAAATTCATATTCCTTTGCTCTTTATTACTGTGCATCACTATTTTCTCACAGCCCACGATTCTTTCTCTTTGTCTCATACGTGATTTTGTCCACAGTTTTTTTTTGTTTGCCCTCGCTCAGTTGGGATAATACAAAATCTGAATTGTGTACCAAATGATCTACAGCTTGAGATCAGGTGATGTGTCATATGTCAGTTTCGCTTCCATGAACGCACCATAGACTCCAGAATTGAAACCAGTGGCCAACCTCAGGTTCTGAAAAGTGAAGCCAATGAGGAAGTGCCTTAAACTTGCATTCTTTCTAACAGCCAGCAGGGGGCAAAAACTGGTTGCAAAAACAAGTCTGATTGTATAGAAGTCTATAAATTGCAATAAGATCGTATTGTGACTTTAGTATCATGATAATATCGTATCATGGGGCCTCTGGTGATTCCCACTCATAATACTTACACTTAAATTGAAGTGTTATTGACATTACAGAGCTGTTCGCTATTGTCCGTTATGAACGTTGTTGTTACTACCGCATTGCATTGTGGGATATTTATGCTGGCATAATGTCCAGTGTTTGCATACTGTAATATTTCACCGGAAAATAGTATGCAATTTGCATACTATTGGTTTCATACTAAGTTTTCGGACATACTAAAGTAAAAATCTCACACTGCTTTAGCGTACTAAATGGCATGTTAGTATGGAATTTCAGACGAGGGTGTCTGCAGTGAATCCACAATTGAGAATCTTGGTGAATATTACGGTTCAGCTTTGATTCTCTGGGTCACAATTCGATTCAGAATCAATTCTTAATTCCAGCTCGCCACAGATGTTCACTCTGTCCATGCTGAGCTGCTGCAGAGATGTGAAGTCGTGGCTGGGCAGGGCCCTTTGACGTCATCTATCTGCTGCTTGACACTGCAGGATTTTCTGCCTGTTTGGCTCTTCAAAATGTCCCAACCAGACTGAGAGTTCCCCTCATGCTCCGCTCTGCCTTTTTTCCTCCTGGAGAATCCTCTTGTCTGGGATTTCCTGGCTGGCTCTCTCTGTGGGCTCACAGCCCACGGCGACTTTATACAAAACATCAAGAGGCTCAGTCTCTTTCCAGTGAGCACTTCTCTTTCCTCCCTTTTTTTTTTTTCCCACCCCTCCTTCACCAGTATACTGTATTCTCATCTGAGTGTAATGATATGTTATGCTCTGCGTGGATTAGTGCAGGTTATTAGTGAGCCCAAAGTGTAGAATTACAATCAGTCCAGTTTTTATATGAGTCTGCTTATAATTGTGGAGAGGGCGTAGACGTGCGCCGGCTAAATGGATAGCTCTGTAATCTGATTTCTCTGATGGTAATGTTCTCCGAGTTTGCACAGAGGTTATGTATGGTAATGAGCCCCCTGCAAATGATGCCGCTGTTTATCACGTTTTCAAAAAAAAATCATTTGCATGCCGTACTCCAGGGAGAATATGGTCCACTTCCTCATCCTTTTTTTTTTTTCCTCTGATGGATTTTCTCTTCCTCACTGCTTCCAAATTGACATCAGTTTACTCTTGGGTATGCAAATACAGGTTTATGAGTAATCAGAGCTGTCATTCAACCCCCACGCGACAAGAATCACTTTTGGTGCCTGTGTTAAGATGCACCTCACATGTCAGGATTGTGTTTGATGGTTGTCATTTACTCAGCATCCTCCCAGGGTGTCATTTATGTTCATTTTGGTGATTGCACCTCCTGCCCAGTGAGGATTCCCACAGTTCTCTGAGCTCCCATTTCGTTCGATATGAGACCCGGTCTCATTTGCGGTGATCACAGGGGCAGTTTTTCATTTTTTCCTCGTGAAATATGATGCTTTATGTCTCCATCAGAGCTGTTTGTTTGGGCTGCTCCCTCCCACCAGCACCTGCCGTTCAGATAACATGCTGCATCAGCTGGACCTGTGACCCAGTTCCGAACAAACACACGGATGCAGCAGTTGATGGCTTTATAGGCTTTTTTTTTTTCCTGGCCACTCTTAATGATAGTTTAATTGAGCGCACCCCGCTGCACAGTGACTGGGCTGCTCTCTGAGGGCTGCTCACACATTAATCCCACCTCCCTTTTGATTGTTTTGTTGCTTTCTCCCCCTGTAGGTACCTTTTTGTATCCCAGCGTGGTACCGCTGAATTCATTTCCTGGGGTCTTTGTTCCATTGTCAGCCCGTGGCTCGTGTTCTGGTGGATTCGCTGGGCTCGTTGGATTGTTCTGCAAAATGCATTGTGGACATACACGTGTATATGCACAATGCAGTTTGATAACAAAACAACACGGGGGCTGAATGAAACGGGCCACACACGGCATTTCATACCGTCCACCAAACAACGAAATGGTTGGCTGCCTGACTTATGCTATGCAGGACATCAGATACAGGCTGTCAGAGGTGTTATATAACTGCACTGTCATTTTGGAGGCTGTGAGTTATGAAATGTCTCTAAGTCGGTGTCGGTGAGGGTCAACTTGACCACTGACCTCCTTCGTGTTTTGCATATGTTGTAATTAATTTGAGACATTTCCTCTTGCTAAATACTAACTTTTTACAGCGATGGACTTAGTACATCAGCTAGTACGTCTGTGACCTCTTTGTACCTTTTATATAAGTTGCCTTATGCTGCTTTGATAACTCAATTATACATTCTTACAAGGTTGTCTGACCTCTTCTATAGCTGCCGCATACTGTACTAATTGGTATTCTCTGTAATCAGAGCAGCCTTTGTAGCAGCGATGTGACGTAAAGCACTGCTTTATTCTTTATTCAGCTTTTTACCCTGTACAAGATCAGAAATCCATACATACTCTGGTGGTGATTTTTTCAGTGATTTGATTAATTATTTGGTCTTTGGAGAATCAATACAAATAGCAAATCTGGTTAGATGGACTTCTTTATAGTCAAGAAGACCTTGCAGCTCTTCTCCCATTTAAATCTAGTAACTATAGTACACGAACCAGTAATTACTTGACCTTAGATATACCTCATGTACGCACTAATGTTGGCACAGCTGGTTTCAGGTATTAGTATGCACCTTTTAAATAGAATAAACCTCAAACTAGAGTCTTGCCACCTTTACCTAATTTCTAGTCAGTAAATGAGGTAAAGGTGAGAACGTTATCATGATGTGTTCAAATGTAATCTTGTAAAATGTAGTTTTTGGTGAGACACTTGAATAAATCCAGTTGTTTGAAGGAGTAATATAAAGCAATATAAAATAGATAATAGAGAGGGAATTATGACCTGTTTAAGTTCCTTACAAAAAACAGTATACAAATGGTAATAAAAGAGTTTGTGTTGAAATACTGTACATGGGTTTTATTGTTTTACTGTTGTTTTCTACTGTGGTATCAAATTGGTATAGGGAATCGTAAAATTTCACAGGTATTGGTATCGACTATTAACTTCCTGGTATTGTGATATCCCTAGTTCCTGTTTTACTGATTGTATTTTTGTGAATGTTTTCTCAGGTCTCTCTTAGAAAAGAGATCTTATCTCAATGGGAAGGCTTTATTAAATAAAGATAAAAATTAAAAAAGATAATAATAGAAAATACCCGGGATTCACCAAAATGTTGTATTTGGTTACCTTTTCTGACCAGTAGTTAAAAAAAGAAACACAAAGTAAAACATTTGACTTCACTTACTTTCAGTTGATCTGTTACAGGAAAAACTTGTGAGTGTTTGTGTGGGAGTAGAAAACATTAAATGATTTCACCACAGTAGCAAAAATGACAAAAACAGAAAGGCTTTGTTGTAGATAATTGTCCACCATAACAACTTAAGAGCTACGTTTTAACAAAAAAAGAAACATGTGCCACCTGTCTGATATGGTAATGAAATATAATCAGCTCCTCTGATGGCAGGTGATTGTGGGAGAAAACGGTCGATTCACTTGATGCACCATTAGCAAGCTGGGAAGGCGCCAGTGCCTGCGGCGAGGGTCCTTTTTAATTAAGTCGTCATTCACCTCTGGAAACCTTTGTCGAAGTGGCCCTGCATGCATTCCCTCAGCAACACACACACACGCACACACACACACGCACACACGCACACACACACACACACGCACACACACACACACGCACACACACACACACACACACACACACACACACATACACGCTTGTGTCATTTCTCCTTTCAGGTGTCCTCTCAAAATGAACTCCTCAACACCTCCGCCACCTGTCATGCTGTCAGTATATAGGTGGTGTATAGGTTTTGTGTGCGCTTGTATATATGTGTGTGTGTGTGTGTGAGGGTGTGGGTGGGCCCTTGTAGGATTTCTCAGACAGGTGTCGGTCATGGCTGGTTTGACAGCGACACGTTGTTCACCTCTCACTCAATAAGAGAACGAGTAGCACCAGTCAGGATTTTATTGTCGATATAATGTGACCTTGACATGTTGATGGAGCTCTCACAGTCGATGGAGAATAGCCTGAATGGTACTGGTAGATCTACAAGGATATGTAGTCCACAGATGTCTTTATTGAGTGTAAAAGAGATGTTTTTATGTGGTACTGACTAGGGCTGTGTACTGGCAAGAATCTGGTGATACAATATATATCATGATACGGGGGTAATGATTCAGTGTATTGTAATATATTGCAATACCGTAAGCAAGGTGTTGAAGCAAAGTGGGCATGTCTGTAAGGGGGAGGGTTGTGGGTACCCATAGAACCCTTTTTCATTCACATATCTTGAGTCAGGTGAGTCAGTGTTTTGGAGAATCGATACAACATAATCGCACAACATAATATGGCGATACTAATGTGTATCGATATTTTCTTACACCCCTAGTACTGACTAATGGTTGAACTGAGTTTTTACTTTTGCTAATGAGATTTATATTTTCTGCCCCATTTGTTTTTGTTTGTTCAATACGTGTTATTGTCAACAGATTTTGATTAAATTTGGTGGTATATTAAGGCCACCAAATTAAGGAATAAGTGGTTTGTTTTTGGATCCGGGAATGTGAAACAGAGATTTTTTTTTAGCATTGTTCTCTTGAAATAAAATGCAAATATGCATCACATGTACATGCACATTATATTATGGACTATATATACAGAAATCCCTTCAGATGGGCCTCTGGGGCCGTAATGCAGAAACTTCCTATCTTAAATCTTAAATTAGGAGAGGAAAAGTCTAAAATAGGATTTTTCACAATTTTGGTATAACAGAAGCAAATCTTAACTAACTTTAGGAATCCTATCTCAACTCAGATTAGGAAATCCTAAATACTCAATCCAACATTGCTTATCAACTTTTATGTCTGTTACCAAGCAATCTGATGTTACTTTTCATCTCGCCAAGCTAAACAACTTTGTAACCATAGTTTTTCTCATTGAAACATACATTGACAAGTACAAAAAAAAGGAGCAATCTGTAGGGGCGGCTGTGGATCAGAGGTAGAGCGGGTCGTCCGCCGACTGGAAGGTCAGCGGTTTGATCCCTGGCTCCTCCAGTCCACATGTTGAAGTGTCCTAGGGCAAGGAGGATGTGCCATCGGTTGGTGTGTGAATGAATATTTAGATTAGATCCTGTAGCCTCTGCCATCAGTGTATGAATGTGTGTGTGAACGGATGAATGCTGACATGTAGTGTAAAGCGCTTTGAGTGGTCGGTAGACTAGAAAGGCCGTATATAAATGCAAGTCCATTTACCATTTAGAGATATCCAGATATGTTCTTTTTGGGAAATTTACAACAACGTGAACTCTGGAGATAAAAGAAAGAGAGCGGGCTAAGATAGCAGACACAGTCTCCGCCGTATCCGGCATCCAACGGAGGAGGGTTGATGCTATCAAAAAGAAAATAAGTACACTGACAAGTGATAGGAAGAGGAAGGCAGCTCTTATGTCCAAAGAGCAGAAGAAAAGTGAGAGTTAGGACAGCTTAACGGTGATCCTTTAAAGTTAGAGAGAGAGTTTATTTAAGATTTTGGGATGTTAGGATGCTTGAACGTTGTCTTAGGAACTGTTTATCTGTTATGGCTTTTTCCTAAATCAGGTCATAACCCTAATTACCATGGTTACCAAACAGTTGAGATCTGAAAGTTAAGAAGTTTCTGTAATACAGCCTGAGATCTTTAAATTAAGTCAAAAACAGTTTGTCACTGCTAAATTGTATTCATTAAACTTTAATTAAATTTTATTTTGAAACACACTTTTCCTTTTAGCGGCTTAAATTAACTCGCCAGAACATATTGGTGATTTACTAACTAATTTCTGTTAGCCGCCTGTAATGTGCTCTATTGAATCCTGTTCATTCAGCAAACAAAACTTTTGCAGTGTCGACTAGAGAACCAAACCAGCGTCCTCATGTCACCTGTTGGTTTCGTCTACATCACAAAAGAAAATCAGGAACTCTGCAGCATTTTATTATGTCTTTGTCTCCGTCCCGTAATCCTGAGCAAATCTGTTTTTCCACCTCCATTATTGTTGTTTTGGCGTTCCCCATCATTATTGGCTTCTTTGCAGTGGGCGGTAGCAGTGTGTTGATATTACAGCACCGACGGTGCCAGGCCCAGCCATCACTGTGTCAGACTGTGTGGGTGGACATCCTGTGGATGTGTGATGCCTCTACTACTACACATTGCAACGGCACACAATTAGCGCCACAAGGGAGCCAAACGCTTTATTGCCTTTCCCCCTCCCCCCCTCCTCCTCCTGTAATATCTCCTCCTCTTATATTGTCCTCTCTTGTCGTTCTCCAGCAATCTATAACTACGATGCCCGGGGAGAGGAGGAGCTGTCGCTGCAGATTGGAGACACGGTGCACATACTTGAGACACATGAAGGTGAGAACTGATGACACGCGTAATCAGAGCTGACACCCCAATGTTGGACATTATTTTCCTGTCACCACTAGTACCTCTTTTGTTTTGTCAAATTTCCCTACATGTGTTCAATAAAATAATATATATAGCAATATTGTTTATGATGGTGCGTTCCTGTAAATGGAGGCGGCAGCAACCCCCACACTCTTCACTTTGTCTGCTAGTGTTTCATTGTGCAAGATTTTCAACTTTAATGTAATTCTTTATTGTGAATTGATTTATAAAACTTTAGTGCAGAGTTTTTATTCTTCTTGTGTACTATGTATGGGAAAAGCAGCTTACATGTAACATAATCCTGTTCTCCAATAGACTGGTACAGAGGGCATAGGCTGAGGAGAAAATCCAAAAAGGTGAGTGGCCAGCAGACAAAGGTTTTCCCACACTCGTATCATTAACAGCTTCAGTTTTTACAGCCGTTCAACTTCTGTCCTGGTTCTACTATAATCCTGTTTGCAATGTGATCTCTTCCTCTTTTAGGGCATATTTCCTGCTTGCTATATACACCTGAAAGAGGCCACAGTCGAAGGCAGTGGGTTAGTACTTGTCCACTTCCACTTTTGAATGTCAAGCAAGAAGATTGCTTCTACTTTCATTGCATTTGTATGTTAAAGGTGGGCGATATGGCCAAAGTCTTCTATCACGGTATATGCAATTTTGTCAGGGTAACGGTATGTATCAGCATACAAGAAGTGTTCTATAAATTCAATTAAGAAATGGTGTAAAATAACCATACCGTACCACATCACATTTGATGAGACTACACTTGAGTTAAAAACAAAAGATAGACTCAAAACAGTAAAACAAAAATTATTTCAAAATAGAAGCTTTAAGGTTCCAGGGAACAATCATTTCAAGTTTTACAGGTTTTAAAAACCAATATGTAATATATTTACTGTAATAAACCGTAAAATGACCATGATATGTCATCAGAGATTAAGTAAACGTGCTAAATTTAAATGCTGGATTCTCTGACAACAATGCTACAGCCAGTATACTCTCCTTTGAAATTTCCATTCCGGTCCAAACTTTTCGACACCCCGTTGCCACATAGGAAACAAATCAGCACGCAAACAGAGCCTTCTGCAGCCATGGAAGCAAGCAAACCAACTGGATCAACAGAGATAACACAACGTTAGATTGTACCTGACCTGAAAAGCCTCGGCACATCTCTCTGTGGTCCGTGTGCAGCTGGTTATCAAGGCAGCGAGTAGATGAGACACACAGACGGTGAAGTGATGCCGACTACTGCTGCTGGCCAGAGGGCTGACGCTGTGATGATGTAACACACGCTAACTGCTGTCAGTCGCACCGGAGAAGCGGACGGGCCACAACTCCAATGGTTTGAATTTGGACTGCAAAACCCATTTTTAAACACTAGCTGACAGTACTACATATTGCTTCTTTAAGGTTAACAAGTGCAAATAAATACCAGCCTGACTTCAGGCAGTGATATAAAATCCCACAAATTTTATATTTTAGAGTACCAAAAGAAAAAAGACTTGACTTTTCCTGCAGGATTTGCTCATCTTTCATTTAAAAAAGAAATGAAGTTTGCTCCCCCGACTCATTTCCCGACCTACTGAGAAGCTCGTTGGCTAGATGAAACGTAGACAGCCTCTGAGGTTGTGTCAGTGAAGAGGTCTGCACTTGATCAGATGTGACATGTGGGTTTATTGTTGCACAACTTGTGGCACTGTTTTGTTTTGATCTGTCTTCTTTGATTTCACTTGCACAACACAACAAAAAAAGAAAAGATAAAACCCCCAAACACTTCAAAGTCCTTGAATTCAGCTAAGAAGCTTGAGAAACAAATATTTGTTTTCATAGAATTATTAATAAAGGATTTGAACAAACTGTGAAATAAATCTGAATTTACTCGGATAAGAGGCAACGTGTTAAATATTGACGTTGTCTCCATGTGGAGAGGAAAGGGGACACAGAGTCACTGTTTGAGATTTCTTCATTGTCACCGCAGGCAAAAGGAGACGGTGATTCCCACTGAGATACCGCTGGTCCAGGAGGTTACCACCACTCTGCGGGAGTGGGCTACGATATGGAGGGACTTATATGTGGTAAGCAAGGCTGTCCAACCCCAAACACATACACGCACACACACACACACACACACACACACACACATGCACACTCATGAGGCAACGTATGGAAGTTAGAGGTCAAAGAAAGACTTATTACAGATATATCAGTATTGGCTTATGTGTTCCCATATATGTACATTTTTAAAAGGTGTATGTTAATGTTCTATAGGCTGAATTGTTATGCTATGTTATGTTTTCTTAATTTGAGTTAAATATATTTTGTTGTATTTCATTTATAGTTGCTATTTATAATGATAAAAATATTAGTACGATTTTGTTATCTTTTTTTATCTTTGATTATAAAGCTTCTAAAGTCTTCTTTGTGCATATCTTAACACTACTAAAAATTAGTGTATATATAAATATAAATATAAAAATAATATTTTTTTCTTTGATTATTTTTGTATTTATTTATTTAGATTTTTTTATTTTTAATATGTATATATATATTTATTCTTTTCTGATCCATTTAATTTAAATTATTATTATTAATTAATTTAGTTATTAGAATAATATCATATAATATATTAAGTGTGATAGAATATGAAGGTATGTAAGCATGTACCGGTATGCTAGATGTCCAGTGTTATGTTTTGTGTATGAATGTTTGCATAAAAGTGGGAAAAAAATCAATAAAAATATTTGAATAAGTAAAAATTAGTGTATAATCGTTGTCACACATATTTTATAGTTAAAAGTATTAGCCTTAAAATTTCACTATAGGTCAGGCTCTTAGGCCTGGCAAAAATATTTAGTTAAATTCGGCCTAATTCCATCTGCTCTTAATAATTAGGAGCTTTGTCCACCTACACTGTCTTATACCTGCTGCTAATGAGATGTGTGACTCTCACCAGTCAACAGTTCAGACACAAGAGCTCTTGGATGCTCTAAGCTGTACACATGTTCATCCCTCTGTTTCCGTCTTCAGGGGGACAAACGTGAGATGTTCAACTCTGTCCGCGATATGATCTACGACCTCATCGAATGGCGTTCCCAGATCCTGTCCGGCACCCTCCCGCAGGACGAGCTCACCGAGCTCAAACAGAGGGTCACCTCCAAGATCGACTACGGCAACAAGTGAGGATCCCGTCTTTAGAGGCTTTTATCCTCGTCCTCTCCTCCCCGCCGCTTATATCCTTTTATCCTCATATCTATCCGGGAAAATTACTCTTGTAGGAATAGGTCAGCAGTGTCAGTCAATAGAAAATGACAGGCCATCACTTAGCTTGAGGACAAACTGGAGGGATTTAGCTTCAGCAAACCGTACTGTATTCCATCATGAAATGACAGCTCTTGCTGTGTCTGCAGTGGGCCTAGAAAAAATCGGTTGAAAATGAAAATTGTGAAGCTCCCTTCTGTGATGGAACTTTAAACCTTTGGCCAGGTAGAGAAATGGCTTTTGCCTCTGCAGAAGCAGGGAGTGATGAGTTGATGAAATATATTGACTGCATGTTGGCAGCATGCTGTTGTCTGCGCTGACTCCCTCCGTAGAAGAGAGAGTTGAACAAAGTAGGGGAGCTTTGAGAGAAAACAGTGGAGCTGAGGGAACGTTATATGAGGAGAAAATGAGGCGTGGCAATGTGTTGCTGTTTCCTCTTTCACAAATGCACCTCCACATTCACAATATTTACCTCGTCTCTTACGGTATTCTACTGTATGTTTTCATCTTGGTGGGTTCTGGCGCTTGTTAACTCTCCGCCATTTTCATGCAAGGTACCTGGATCTGGATCTGGTAGTCAGAGACGAAGATGGAAACATACTGGACCCAGATATCACCAGCACCGTCAGCCTGTTCAGAGCGCACGAGGCGGCCTCCAAACAGATCGAGGACCGGATTCAAGAGGAGAAGGTAAAGATAAGAGAGGACCCGTAGACTCATTTTTTACACAGGTGCGACTAAACTCTAGTCTTTTTCCAGACAGTATATCAAATTAAAAGCATATTAGCGCACTGTGTGAATGAACATGGTACATCAGTGTGATCTGAATGTGGTCGCACCTTGATCTTGTTCTTCCTGGGTAATTAAATCTCAGTCGGAGTCAAACATGCTGTTACAGTGTTTGCATTGGGGAAAAGAACAGGTGGAAGTGTTATCACTGCTCTTCATACGAGATAATTGTTTGCGATGAGCCTTCATTTGTCTTCATTGGAGACTGATTTCCTCTACAGTAGTGCCTCCTCCATCCCTATGCATGATGATATCAAACATTTTAGCCATGGTAGCGGTGTAGCTCTAGGCATGTCAGTGTAGTTTGGTTGAACAAGGGTTGATTTGAGAATCAATTACGTCACGGCAGGTAATTTCCATCAAAGTTACATCTCACCTGGTCCACTATTGACTTGATGTTCAAGATAAACGCGAATAAACATCATCACACTATCACTGTGCGCTATATATAACATACTGTATATAACACTGTCAAAAACTTGTTGTGATCCACGACTACGCAGACTTCACAACATTTTCCAAAAACCTTTTTTGGCCATGCACACTGAAAAACTGCCGTACAGCACTATAAGCACTTCTAACTTTATAACAAGAAAATGGAAAACAACATAATCCTACATGGTATGCTATTCAAACTACGAAAACTGTGGTACAAACTTAAATAATATCAGAACTTATATGTCATGCAAATATAAACAATTTTACTAAATATAAATGTGTGCATAGTTGGCTCTTATAACATGATTGCAAAAACTTTCGACAAAGCGTTGTGCTCTTCTGCTTTCAAAAAAGATAACTTGTTTCTTGACTGACTCCTGTCAAGGCTTTAACATTATCAAACAAACGGAGAAAGTGCATTTCAAGGTATATTAAAATGCACAGAACCCCCTGTAGTTCAATCTAAAAAGAAGTTTTTGCACAACTTCAGCATAGAAGTGGGGAAATGGGGCCACTGCCGGTACACAAAGACGCTTGACTGCTTCTTCAGAAAGTCAGGAACTCATCCAGATCCCCTGTCTATTTTACTCTGCGTATCAGCGGCATCCCTCACCTGAATGTCAGCTGGCAGTATGTAGATGTGTCAGACGCCAAGTGCCCTGCAGTTATGTGGTCTCATTTTCCGCGACCTTCTCATCCAGAGGTCTTTATTGCATATGCATGGGCAATAAGAAAGTGTCCAGGTCAACGTGATAAATATTAATGATGTCGCCCCTGCTTCTTTTTGAAGGGCGTCCAAGGAATCGCCCAAATGAGTCCACCTTTTTACTGCAGATGCGGTCCTGGAGATCTGTTATGAATGGCTTATTATTCCAGTGAGGACAGAATACATTAGAATGAATTCTGATGGATTTATAGACAATGTTAAATCTTGTTTCTTAACTTGTGAAATTTCAGAAAAAAGACAGGCTGACATTCAATTATCCGGTGTGCTGTTGCTAACCACACCTACGCTGATGTTGTCCCAGGGATCTTCCCCGTGGGCTCGTTGTTTAAACTCCACAGGCCTGAGGTCTACCTGCATGAGACAGAAAGCTATGGAAGAATGCCCCGATAGTGAATGCAATATCTGTGTTTCCCTCCGACAGTCTCAGAAGCAGAATATTGATCTGACCAGGCAAGCAAAGTTTGCCTCCACACCAGCGTTTGCCCTCTTCGTGACTCTAAAGAATGTGGTGTGTAAGATCGGTGAGGACGCCGAGGTGCTCATGTCCCTCTACGACCCGGTGGACTCCAAGTTCATCAGGTAAACCCACGGGTGCATATTCACTCATCAACTCACTCACTCTCTCTTTCACTTACTCACATTCACAAACCAAACAAACAAACCAAATGTTCTGATTATGCATTGGGATTATTTGGGCTTCTTGTGCTATTTTCAGTTTTACCTCTATTGTTGCACTGCCAATTGAATTCCAAGTTTCTGTCTGTTGCTCTCGGAAAATTGTAAAGATGACGCACTTGTGCCTTCAGCTGCAGTCTGAAATGTACACCGGTGTTGAGTATTTGACTGCAGCTCACACAGTCAAGATTCTTTTCATAGCAATCGTGACAACTCACGGTCAAATGTGGTTGGTATTTCTATATCGAGTACTTTAGATGTTCCTTTCATTTACACAAGAGTGAAACTAAAGTACTTTATGGACCAGAAAATATGTCTAGATGGCTTTTGATGTTTGAGACTTACTCAATTTGTATCAGCAAGTACAAACTACGACTGTAACAAATGTATTTTTTTTTACTTTCGAAGCTTCTATTGAGGTTTTTGAATGTCTGTCGTCATATTTTATGGCGTCATCCTAAAAAAAAAGGATTTTGTTATTGTGGTTATATAAATGTAATTTATGATGCTGTTAGATTGCTGCTAGACCGCCCCGTTAATACAGGTGCGACGAGCGGGAGAACAGTTTTTTGACCACATTGAAAATGTAGTTTTTGAAAGGCTAAACGCCGACAAATATGGATTAAAGCAGAATATTTTTGTTCAAACACATTCATTTTTCATTCAGAGAAAATTACTTTCTTTTTCCCATCACAATATCAATGTGCACGCAACGTCAGCCACAGGTATCCAGCCGTTAAGCAGACAGTCCGTGAAAACCCCCCCCCAAAAAAATCAATTAATGTTAGTCTAACGTAGTTTTAAAATGTTTTTCCATATGTTGTTATGTACGAAAAGACCTAAAATGAACACTATAAGCGGACTACTTGATGACTATAAGCGAACTATTTAAACATCATTTGTATAGGAATGATTCTGTCCCAAGAAATGAAATACTGGGTTCAAGCAGAATGAATAGACATGCATCAAAAAAGAAATAATTTGAATGTTGATTTAGAATTCAAACGTCAACGTTATGAAGCTTCGAAGCTGGCACAAACACTCATTCACACACAGACACCATGCAAGAACGTGACCAGAACAAGAGCAGCCTGCTTCCCAGGGATTTGCTATTGTTTTAGGATTGTGACAGCAAATTATCACAAGTAGAGCAGCTCGGCTGTGGAATGTTTCTCTGTGTCTGGATTAACATTCAAGCTTCTGCAGCTTTGAAGGAAATTACAGTTAATGCAACCCAACTGATTGCCGTAATTCACTGTATCAAAAATGTTTCAATGATGGATGGGATGGATTATAATGAGCCATAATTTTTTTCTGTCATCTCTCCCTCGCAGTGAAAACTACCTGGTGAAATGGTCAAGTTCCGGTCTGGTGAAAGACATAGACCAGCTTCATAACCTGCGGTCCGTCTTCACGGTGAGTGTTTGCTTCTATGTGTTAGTCCACTGTTTATTCAGCCATGTTATGAGGCACGTGGGAGCCTGTTTGCAGAGCCTGTGTTTGATAAGCTCTCTCAGAAAAGAGCTGGGCTCGCTGTATGTATTTACCAAGGAGGCAGTCACCTCTATCTAATGGAAGCCCAAGGGCGCCAGGGTCAGCGTGCACCCACTGGGAGCACTTTGCTAGTTTTGGAAGGCATTGCCCACAGGAAATGAATCTGTGGACACAATCACAGATGGAGCTGAAGCAATTTGTGGGGAAAAGTTTGCCCTTAACACAAACTCATCTTCAACCGAAGAAGGTGCTATTCATCGATCAGTTGTTGCTGTTGCTAGATGCTCTTTCCAGGGGCAAATATACAAACAGATTTTAATAGATCTGGATTTGTCTGCCCTAAAGTATAAGTCATTATTATTGACTCTAAGGCAACAGCGTCAGCACTTTTCTTTTTGTTCCCCTCCTCAGGACTTAGGAAGTGAAGATCTGAAGAGAGAGAAGATCAGCTTCGTGTGTCAGATTGTCAGAGTGGGCCGCATGGAGCTACGAGACAACAACACCAAGAAGCTGACGTCAGGACTGAGAAGACCCTTTGGCGTTGCAGGTAAAGCAGACTACACAGAGACTCAGTGATACCCTGCTGTTCCAAAAAGAGCTGCAATACATACTGTAGTCAGAGGTTAGCTTTTTGAAAACACAGATTATCTCAGAACTCTGTAGCCTCTTGAATATCCCCATGTGTATGAGATCAGATCAGAAAGATCTTACACTTCAAACTAAGTATTGTACCAAAAGTCTTTGCCCAGATGAGTAAATATATTTCACTAAAATTCATAGATATCCAGCTAACGTGGAGAGAAGAATTAGAGTTTGATTTATCTGCTGTTGGCGAGCTGCCAGGCGTAAACTAATTAGATTGGCGTTTTGCCCACGGTTCTCCAACAGAGAAAATTATACCCCTCTTTCAGTGTCTTTTCCCCACTGCCACTTGAAGAGAAGGTAAATGACAGCCTGATTTATGACGGCTTATCTTTAGACATCATCATCATTTCGGCGGTACACAGCATGATGGAGAGCCTGATCTTTGAGATTTACTTATATACTTATAACAGGCTTTATATGGTTGACGTCTGGCCCGTAGGGTAATAGAGTAAAGGTGCCGTCACTCCAGCATTCTCATTTCTCAGTCACTTCAGTTTTGAGCCAATGTGTTCTCCTGTTTTGGCGTCCGGCTCCGCTGGTCAAAGTTCACCTTTGGGCAAATTTGATCAGCGAATTTGCACGCTCGGCAAATAGCAAAAGTGTTAGTGCAACGAGTGTTTAGAAACACTGGATTCATTATTCTACGGTGTTACATCACCCGATTAAGTATAACATTACACATCAGACTGCTAACTCCAGCATTGCTCTTATAGACTGTTTAGACCTCAAGGCCCATCTGTACACAGCTGTAACTGTTGTTGGAAATGTAAAGAAATAAGGATGTTAATAAATAATGTTTTTTATCGTTAACCGATAATAGAATTTTGCTATCAATTAAAAACAAATGGAGTAAAACTCGGACAACTAAAATGAGAATAGCTAGTCCACCTTAAAGGTCAGTCCACCTTAAGTGAGCCTGGGCCGAAGTTGTCGCTAACGGTTACCCCCTTCACTTTAATCAGCAGATAATGTTAGCAAGCACGATACAGGAACTTGGCTTGGGTCTTGAGGAGTTTTAGCAATTAATTCACGGACAAATAGCCTAAACTAGGGTTCCTCAAACTTATCTCTCAGAGGTAAGTGAAACAGTTTGACTGACTAAATAATTTAGCTCCGATGCCCGATTAATACCGAGGTTCGGAATCCATCCATAAACACGAGGTATGGGCTGGGTGCGGATTGACTTAATAAAACAACGTAACGTAATAAAAAAAATATAAATAACCTAATAAAAAATATCATAGTCTATATATGTCTTTAAAATGTCATAAAAAGAGTCCTAAAACTGCCATAGTATAGTGTGTCATAAAAATGTCTTAAAGATGTCGTAAAAAGTCATAATATGTCATAAAGATGTCATAAAAAAGTCATAGCGCTGTGCTCACTCTGCAACGCTACGTTCACAGCTGTAACGTTACTGCTATCTTCATACTCACCGTCACACACACACACACACACTGGCAGAAACACAGCTGACAACCTCGCAGCTAAACTAAGTGATGCGGTGGAGACTTACTGTGCAAGTGGTTGCATGTGTCCACGACAAGACACGCGTGGCTGCTTGCTAACTCTCACAGACGAGTGAACCGGGAACTCAGTTGCCTGTTTCGCACATACACTGCTGCTGGCGATAATTGATGGATTTGTGCATGGGGTTATCGTCGCAGCTGGGCGTCTTGTTATGCACGTTAATGAAGGTCTTGTATCGGTCAAAAAAAAAAAATCCAAAATAAGCATCCCTACTTAACACCAGACTGAAAAGAAGTGTTTTGCTGCAAGTGTAACCACATCCAACAATGATGTCACAGGGTCCTAGAGTACACGTGTACTTCACCGCAGCAAGGTGAGGAGTTAAACAACTGGAGGTCGTAACTAGATTTTCTGGGTGTGTTAAGTGGCTCTTTAAGCTTTTATTCACTTATTCACATTAAATGAAAGTCAGATCAGAGATTTGTTTCACAGACCCCTCCTTTCGTCTGCTTTTCGTGACCACTATGCAGGTCACAAAAATCAGGGTTGACTTCACCTGAAACTGGCACAAACTGTGTTTTCTTTCCACCGTAGCCTTGCATCTGCTTTAATTAGAGCTCATTGAAGAAGCGCCAACATTGGCCGCTTTCACCCCCTGATGCGTCCTTGCCGTGCAGTCATCTGTAGCTCTTTCTGCAGGCCTTGAGTGTGTTTTAACCCCGTCTCCTTGTTTTTCCACAGTAATGGATGTCACTGACATCATAACGGGCAAAATGGACGATGAGGACAAGCAGCACTTTATCCCATTTCAGCCGTAAGTGGATTGTTCAGCTGCACAAAATAAATGACATTCACACACACAAGGGAGTTCCTTTAAGCTTGGGATAATGTTGCATAAAATAGCAAAGCTGATTTTGCTCTGCTTTTTACACTTATTTCCATTATTTCGAGTATGTATAGAATGTCGCACAGCGGTTGTATTTTCTTTTCTTTAAGTCTTAAATTCTTGACACCTGATTAGCGGGGGTTTTAAGACAGTGCGTGCTCCTCTATTCCCTGCTGACTCAATTAAGGCAATCTCATTAACTGCTGCCATTCTCGTAGGACTGCGTACAGAGCCGGAGTAACCTTTTCCTTAACGTGATTTCCTGCATAATTGGAAAGGCTTCAGATTCAGGCAGTTTAGCTGGCAGATCACCTCACTTAACAGTTTTATCTGTGAGCATAAATCATGGAAATTAGACCCTTCTGGTGTAAAGAGAAGAACGGGTTCTACAAGGCCAAGTCCAAATGTGAATTTGAAGTAGCAGTTCCGCGACCCATTACCGTGTGTGTTTTCTAGGACAGGAGATGCAGGAAGTGAAGGAGCCTTTTAGGGGCGGTTTGACGTAGTGACTCCTGGCAGCCAAACAGAAATGGAAATGCCTTTCAGGAATGGACGAGATAGATTGAAATCTGAAAGCTGAAATAGTTTGTTGTTCTTGTTTGTCCCAGACGCTCTGTCATTACAAGTCTGAGACTGAGTTGAGCTCATCTCTGGCATGATGTCTGGAATCCAACCAACTTGCATTTAGATAATAAATTTCTAGCAAAAGTTCCCGTTTTGTTGAAATGATCGATTAGATGATTGACAGAAAATTAATCGACAACAATTGACTAATCATTTAAGCCAAACGTTCTCTGATTACAGATTCTCAAATGTGAGGACTTGCTCCTCATCTTTGCTTTATATTGTTGCTGTTAGTTGGACGAAACCAGCATTTTGAAGACGTCACCTCGGACAGTTTTTAAGCCATTAATCTTTAAGTTACTACGAGGAACTTTTAACTGGTTATGAAACAGTCTCTATTTAATACGGATGCCTCTATATGACCTACATAAGTAAACAAGACCATCAGTGAGAAGTATTGGCTGTTTCTATATAGTTATTCTTAATGCTTGTCAGCGGGTCCACACCAGTAGGCGGCGATAGTCTGTATTCGTCATTCAAAAAGGGAAACCGAAAGACCGAGGACGGCGGATATACAAGCTGTTGTTATGATACGTACATGAAACAAAGCAACGTTTTCCGACCATTTTCACACCACTCTCACTCACCACTTCACCGCTTCATTCCAGATAACCATGTCGTTGTGAAAATATCCGTGTATTGGAATGATCAGATGAGATGAAGATGAACAATGAGAAGAGCCTTCTGTGTGCCCTCTTGACTTCACTCGTTACCTTGCTTTCCTCACGTCCGTTTCTCTTCTCCTGCACTGATTCCTTTAAGCTGAACAGCCAATCAGAGGGATTTCTCTCACCGACGAGCTCCGCTGCTGATTCAACATGCTGAACTGGCCGAAAAACCTCTGACACACGCAGAGTAGAGCCGACGTGTCAGGGCCTTAAAGGGACTCTTGTGCTCGGAAACACTACCGCTTTTGTCCACAGGGACCGCCAATATCAACACAAAATTCCTCGTAGTAACTTTAAGTAAAAATAATCAAGACTGCTGACAATGATCATAAAATCAGATTCCTCTGTCCACCATGTCCTGCATACCTTTTCAATGTGTCCAACTCTTTTGTAAAAATCAGATCCTAATGCATTCAATATTATTGCAAATTTGAGGGAGAACCTGCCCTCGTCCTGTTTGTCCTACAATGTTTTGTCCCGTGAATGTACAAACCTCTCCTGTCTCTTATTCTACTTCCTGGCTTGGTTTGGTTTTGGATTTAAGGTTGGAGGCACTGAAGACCTCCTGAGTGACAGAGATCCTTTACTGCTTCCTCCATGCTCACATCACCGCTGTCTTCTCCTCCATGCTCTACTTCTTCTGCTTGTTTAGAGTCCTCTATACTGCAGATGGCATCCCCGCCTACTGCACACATTTCTCTCGCAGCTGCCACACATGCGGTGCTTCCCAGATCACATCTGCTACTTTCTTATGGTCTGCACGCCACTCGTCTCAATCGGTTTGGTTCACCTGAAGTCCCACGGAGAACAAAACATGATGTATTTTACGTTTGCTTCCTCACTGAAGCAGAGTGGGAATGTTAGTATCGGATAGTCTGGAGCTTACAGCGTTGGGTGTTAAGTTGCCCGCTTTGAAAAAATGTAAAGGTCAAGCTTCCCACTGCTCCAGTGGCGCTATAAATGCTGACTAGGCATCATTTCCTAAACGATGATTTCTCTGTGTGTTTCTTTCATCACCCATCCTGCCTCACTGTTAACTGCTAACAAGCGGCTTTTTGTGTGTCACGGTATTCGCATCACTCTTCGGTGTGTCTCTTTCTGTCTTTCATCCCACTCCCCTCCTCACAACCATCACTTTGTGACTCCTCTGCCGCACTCCTCCTCCTCCTCCTCCTCCTCCTCCTCCTCCTCCTCCTTCTCCATCTCTTCCTCTCTGTGGTGTTCGCCTGTCGTGTGCATACTGCAGGCTAGCGTTGGATGACGCCATTCGCCACAAGCAGCTGAACATCTCCCGTTTTTCACCCAGGGTGGCAGGGGAGAACGACTTCCTCCAGACGGTCATCAACAAAGTCATCACCGCCAAAGAGGTCAATCACAAGGGCCAAGGTACAGTGCAAGGTTCAGACACAAGAACCAAGGAGGAAATTCATCACACTACTGTCAGACTTTTATCAATAATATGTGTCTTATTCAGGATATAAATCTAGGTCACCAAACATCCAGCAGTGCTTAGTCGAAGGCAGCTCAGCTTGATGTTGAATTCTTGGAGACATCTGAGTTTGTTGACAGTAAAGTATAACTTCAGTTCAACCTGGACCCGATTTCCTCATGTTTTTGTGTCTAACTGATTAATGGGGACAACAATTTTTGAAAGTGGTCCAATATTTATGATCTAATCATCTAAATATTCAGCCATGACATTGGAAATCTTTGAGATAACACCAAGCTACGCTTTCTGTACTCAATCACAACAAACTCTGATAACACCGACAGTCCTCTCTCTAACTCTCACTCACGATTCCACCGTTGTCTTCTGGCAAAAAAGTCACATGACACAATAACAAACAGACCGGATCAAGCGTAAAGTAAAGAAAAACATTTTATTTCTCTGTAGGGTCCTTTCCATATAATGTTGTCAGACACTTATAATAACCATCTGAGCCTGTCAGTGGCAAAAACAAGCACTTTTAGTGGATGTACATCGATGGTGAGGAGTTGCCCCGAGTGATTAGATTACAGCCTGTTTAGCGGCCCGCCATCTGCAGCGCTATCTCCCAATTACAAAAGTGTTGTCCCCATTAGTCACTTAGACACAACAACATGGGAAAATAGGGTCCAGGTTGAAAAGTACTGAAGTTACCCTTTAAGGAGGGAGAAGCCACACACTCGTAACGCTGATGCAGTCCTTTTGTTTTTAATTCTATAAAACTGTGTTTTGGCACATATTGCGACCTTCAGAAAACTGAGGAATGTAATATCTGCCAAAAAATGTTAATAGAAAACAAGTTAGTAGTTGTGAGTGTGCGCTTTTCTTTGGTCGCTCTCGACAAAAAATCAAAACAAATTTTATTTATACAGCGCATTTCATCCATCGACAGGCGTAGACTCAATGTGTTTCAAATAAAACAAAAAACAGGCAAATATTATATATGAAAAAAACATGTAAAATAAGAAGATACAAGATACGAAGGTATTACATGTATAAAACATATTATAAAAACATATAGGATAAAAAGGTATTACATATATAAAACATATTATAAAAACCAATAGGATAAGAAGGTATTACATATATAAAACATATAATATAAGCTATTACATATATAAAACATATAAGATAATAAGCTATTACATGTATAAAACTTATAAGAAATAACAAGAGATAAGGTTTGACAGTAAAAGGGAAATAAGATAATAAGGTATTATTAAGACGTAGACATTGGTTTTTAATAGAATTGCTCTTATTGTGAAGCGTTATTATCAAAGTAGAAAAAAAATCTCTTTATTCACCCTTCAACTCTATTAAATATTTTGAAACCCTTACAAGGAAAGATTGTAATTAAGGTTAGAGGGTAATATTAAATTTAACCTTAACAGCATTTTACTGAACTGCTGTCATTTTCTTTCATACTACGTTTTAGATCTGTTCACACAAAGTACCATTACCCCCAATTTACTGGCAGGGAGTTGAAACGGTTCATCTTGCTAATAAGAACATAATTCTTTCACACTATAAATCACCGCTCACACTATAAATAGTTGCCCTCGTCACCATGACTACAGGATGTAAGTAATCCAGCTGTTAATTAAGCTGGCGAGTCTTCTGCAAAGACTGGATCTTATCACTGATTTGACATCTGTGGTTAGAAGAAGAACATTAGCCATCTAAGGGGTTTGCGCTTCAACATGACAGCCTCCATGGTATTGTCATTCCCTATGAAGATGTACTTGGATAAATGTCAGGTCTGCTCCGGCCCACACTGGGAAGAACAGCGGAGCAGCTGTTTCGGTCACGCTCGCATATCAAAAGGCTTCCAGCTTGGCTAGTGAGAGATGTGTCACTCATAACAATACGGGGCCTGTAAAGTGAATAGAGCCTCAGGGTTCACAGGCAGCACTCACTTTGGTGGCCTGTGAAGGGGCGCGCTACAGGATGACTGCTTTAATTGGATCATTTTCAGTCTTGTTCAGAGGTATGCGGCGTCTGTGCCGCTTTGTTTTTCCTGAGAGAATATTAAGAGTGAGTGTGCTTACAGAGCTGAAGCTGGCACACCGTGGCGTGCAGTGTCTGCAGAAAAGAAGCTTTCCTTCCCGACCAGGAGAAAAGCAGGGCAGCTGCCGGTGTTCAATTGTTGGGAAATATGACCCATGAAAGTCCCCTGAAGGCCTTTTTTGTTTCAGAATTATTCAGAGCCACAGAATTTTCCTCTCAAGCGTCACACTCTCAGGTCTTTCCAAGACCAATTATATAAGTCTGGGAATTACTGCACAGCTTAAATATTTTACCATAAATGTCACTTATTCTCATATTAAAATAAAAAGTGCCTAAAGACGACATCAGGGGCATTGGGGACATTATCATGAATTTAAAAGTGGAACAGAAAATAATATTTATGTATTTTAAATAGAGCTGTCAAAGTTAACGCGATAATAAAAAATTGTTTTAACGGCACTAATTTCTTTAACGCGTTAATGCAACTTGCGATTTTTAGGTTGTAGCTAAAGCGAAGTATCATATGAAACTAGAAAAACCAAGGAATCCATTGGTACCAACCATGTCATTCTATCTGGTCACGAAGCAGGCTAGATAATGCTACAAACTTAGGCTGAATTTTGGTGAGGAAAAACTGGCATGGCCATTTTCAAAGGGGTCCCTTGACCTCTGACCTCATGATATGTGAATGAAAATGGGTTCTATGGATACCCACGAGTCTCCCCTTTACAGACATGCCCACTTTATGATAATCACATGCAGTTTGGGGAAAGTCATAGTCAAGTCAGCACACTGACACACTGACAGCTGTTGTTGCCTGTTGAGCTGCAGTTTGCCACTTGAATTACAAAATTACAAAATGTAAAATGCTCTGTGATTCTTTTTTAGCATAGCTCTTTAATGGCACCAGATATAGCTTTTGTAGTTGTAGGTATGTTTTCCTAATCACATCCCTGTGGGCAGCTTCTATTTAGCGTCTCGCCCTGTAGCCGTTAGATGTCACTCTGACAACCGTCAGCGAAAAAAGCACAAGAAGAAATATCTCTTTTTAGTATTTTCCCGGGGCACTTTGCTCTCCCACTGCTGTCTCATCCTGACGTTATCTCGATCCCTCCCCCCCTCTCTGACTTGAATTCATCACCAGGCCTATGGGTGACTCTGAAGCTGCTTCCTGGAGACATCCATCAGATAAGGAAGGACTTCCCTCACCTGGTGGACCGATCAACGGCTGTGGCTCGCAAGATGGGCTTTCCTGAAATCATCATGCCAGGTTTGAAAAAAAAAACAACAAAAAACTTTACTTTGGCTGCCTATCTCTGAAAGTTTAAAAATGTCATCATCAATCAGAAAGTGATTTAGAATTATTTTAGAAAATGTGAGTGAAGGAGAAAAGAACATATCATACTCCATTAAGGTTTGATGAAGACATTAGTTATTTAATAGACTGGAGTCACCCATGAAGTATATGGTGCCAAATATGCACTTATGCCACCTAAGATGTAATAAGTTCTGCAGTAATATATTAAAAAATGATGAACCTTGAGCTTCTATGAACACCAGTAAAAGTGAGGTTTCTGTTTCCTAAAGGTGACGTAAGAAACGACATCTACGTGACTCTGGCTCTGGGCGATTACGACAAGGGGAGCAAGACCACACCCAAAAACGTTGAGGTGACCATGTCCGTTTACGACGAGGACGGCAAGAAACTGGAGGTACGACGGAGGAATGTTAACTCACTTATTTGGTATTTCTCCTGGGTTCAGCTCGCTCTTAGCATTCAGGACACAAGTGCTATAGGCGATCGGTCTCTCAGACAGTCTGTGATTTACCAGGCTTTCTTTAATCTCACACAGCTCAGCACGCTGCTTAACTGACCAGGACTCCTATAAAGCAGTGTGATACACAGGCCAGACTGTACGCCGCTGCCACCCGTCAAATGTGACAGAATGCAATATCGGTGCTTTGTGGTTGATTGACCGGCCCCAAAATGTGGCTCACCACTGCGGGAATCAGCCTTTATCTTTGTCAGAGGCAGTTACAGACCCAAGCATGCAGACAGGCAATATGGGCAGCAAAGTTTTAAAGTGATGAGAGATGTGAAATCCCTTCTGGTATAATAATTACTAGGGCTGTCAATCGATTAAAATATTTAATCGTGCGTAAATTTTTTTTTAAAGTACCTTAAAGGGTGATTTGTCAAGTATTTAATATTCTTATCAACATGAGAGTGGGCAAATATGCTGCTTTATGCAAACATATGCATATATTTATTATTGGAAATCAATTAACAACACAAAATAATGACAAATATTGTCTAGAAACCCTCACAGGTACTGCATTTAGCATAAAAAATATGCTCAAATCATAACATGGCAAACTGAAGCCCAACAGGCAACAACAGCTGTCAGTGTGTCAGTGTGCTGACTTGACTATGACTTACCCCAAACTGCATGTGATTATCATAAAGTGGGCATGTCTGTAAAGGGGAGACTCGTGGGTACCCATAGAACCCATTTACATTCACACATCTGGAGGTCAGAGGTCAAGGGACCCCTTTGAAAATGGCCATGACAGTTTTTCCTCCCCAAAATTCAGGGAAAGTTTGGAGCGTTATTTAGCCTCTTTCGCGACAAGCTAGTATGACATGGTTGGAACCAATGGATTCATTAGGTTTTCTAGTTTCATATACCAGTATCTTCACTCTAGCTTTAAAACTGAACCCGCTAAGACCTGATAATCGCAAGTTGCGTCAATGTGTTAATGAAATTAGTGGCGTAAAAACAAATTTGTGTTAACGCGTTATCGTGTTAACATTGACAGCCCTAATAATTACCGTTGCTTATGAAGTTGGAGGTATAATATTCTTCCCTGTCTATTTGTTTTTTTTAATTGTTCATTTTTTTTTTAATTAAAAAATCCTGTCTTTATTAAGAAATTTATTACCCCTCTCCGAGTTTCCCACACCATATCTCCATTTGGATTAGGAAAGTCTGACGTGCAGGTTTGCAGCTTAACATCATTAAATGCATTGAATTTCTCTCGAAAATCAATCCAGACAGGCACAAACAATGACTGCCAATTTGCAAGTTGGAGCACGTTTCATGGACTTTTGGTCCAGATAGCTGTCTTCTTTTGAATCATGTGCCAAACCATCAGTGTCTAATGTCCTAATAAAGCCGTTGTTTCATCTCGGGTCTCGAGCCGGTGACCCCTTCCTCTGATGTTTAATTATTGTCACACTCTGCTTGACTTTAGCTCTTGTTCTGCAGAGGCCATCAGTTAAAGGGGGATATGAGAGGTTTATAGGAGTTTGACATGAGGAGTGTGTGTGGAGGAACTGGGTCAGGATGTGTGTGTGCGCTCACGTGTCTGTCGATGTTCAGTTTTTGATTTTGAGACTTTTGATTGTCGTGATTTTTGGGGGGCACAGTTTCAGTTTTTCTTGCCAGGCTTTCTACAGGTATTAATGCTATTACTTCCATACTGCCTGTGTAGTTGGAGTGAGAGTGGAAGTTACAAGGGCTGATGATGGAGGATTGATTTGAGATGGCACATCCGTGATCATGGGGAGGCCTCCTGCAAACAGCCAATCAGAGGAGAGCGCTATTAGCCTTAGCTGCCTCAATTATACACATTAGTATTAGACTGAGAGGCTTCGTCGGTGATTTGGCTCAGCAGGCAGGAAGCGTGAGGATCAGTGGTGATTATGCTGTAAATGCACTTCTGAAGTAGCAGAAAGCAGCGATGAATCGTGGCTTCTGTGAGATGTTGCAGTATCTGACAATACAGACAACGATGGGTTGCCTCATTGCTAGACAAGAAGGGATTATTTTTGGATGTTGCGATCGTGGTATAATTTGTGATGCATTACATGGATAAATCTTTTTTATTTAGATATCTCACAAACAAAGATGAAAAACAGAAGTTAGTGCTTCTCAATATTTGACTTCTCTTCTGTTTTGTTCTATATGTGTTTGTTCGATACTTGATAAACAGAGACCGTCGCCTTTTAAGCGTTGTTTCCAGCTCCTTTCCCTTCTCTGTTCGTAGACCGCTACCAGCCGGAAAGCTTTATTAAAAGTTGCCGTGGACTTCGGTGAAGTGGCGCACGACGTTACATCTTTTACCGACTGACACGCTCACACTACAAATGAGACACACACATCTGTCATTCGCCTTCGTGGAAAAAAACAAAAAACTGTTACCCATTCCTCATGAAAATAGCATATTTTTTGTCCTTTTCTGCGGTCATTATCAAATCTGGTGTGCGTTTGCTAGTCTGCTTACGGCGTCACTGATGTAACGAAACCTGAAAGCAGCGTAACTCCTTTAATTGACAGGTGATTGGCGAATAATCATTTTGTGTCCAGCGGGGGCGGGATGTCTTTGAATTTGATTGGATAGAAATTTAAACAGGTTTACAAAGTGACTTTGTGTGATTACATTTATGTAGATATTCTTTGAACCTTTAGCGAGCCACTCAGAAACGGGTAGCGAGACCCCTGATATAATATAATAAAGAAGGATCCATACACGAGGCACTTGAACATAGCAAAATGTAATTACTCACATTGAGGCTGAAGTTTTATAATAGGTTTACTTTGCAAGTTTCATTTTTTGTGGCTTTCTCTCTGGATGTTTCTGTCTCAGCCTTTTTATTTCCTCCAGTCTATTTCTGCCTCTGGATTTTGTCTCAAAAAGGATTTGTGATGTTGTGTAATGAGAGGCTGGACAGTGACTTATCACCCTGACATTTTAGCACACTTCCACAAAAACCCCCTCTCACCTGCAGCTAGACCTCGGCCACTCACCCCTCTCCGTCTCTCCAGAATCCGAAGCTGTCATGTCTCCCGGCCTCTCAGTGAAGGAGGAAGAGTTGCTCGAGCTAGCACCTACCCCCCAGATCTGCTCGGCGTGGCTGGGGGAGACGGGGCCTGTTATTCCTCATAATTGCTGGTTGTCAGAAGCCATTAGTGTTGGAGTATTTTAGCAGCACCAGGCCAGGGAGTCAGCTGGAGTAGTGGGAGGAAAGAGGTATATGCTGGCTGAGCGCAGATTGATAGAAAACGAGGCATGCGTGCCATCCGCTGTCACTCCAGTGCTCGCGCCAAATCTCCCAAGGGGGCGCGTAGTACTTTACATAGCCACCCTGACCTGTTGTAGAAACTCAGGGGACCCACTAGGAAGACCGATTTACATGGCTGGATCAACCAGCACCAGCTGGTCTGCTTCCCTGCGCCTGGCTTCCCTCCACTTCTGGCTGCACGGGAGCCACTGCCCCTCCTTCTTAAATAATTAATTTGTAATTTATTTCCTATTTCCAGCATGCTGTCATGAGATTGGCAGCCAACAGGCAGGTGGGCATGCATAAAGTGCTTCCAGGCTTTTTAAAGGCCATTCTGCTTTGTGCCCCAGGGACTACATTTCATGAAATAAGCGGTAGTCAATTTTCCACCTGCTGCGAGTGTGCTAATGTTTTGACAGTGATAATAGCTCAACCATCAGGCTTTCGCCACTTCGAACGAACTTACAGCCATGCCAGTACAACCAGATAACCAGACGTGTTGTTTGATAACTTCATCCGTGCGTTTTCTCTCTCTGTATCTAGTGTGTGATCTTCCCCGGAGCTGGAGATGAGGGGATCAATGAGTACAAGTCTGTCATCTACTACCAAGTGAAGCAGCCACGCTGGTTTGAAACAATAAAGGTGTGTCTCTCTCTTTACTTCTACCTCCCCTCTGTTTCCTCTTTGTTATCCCCGAGTCATATTCTAGTCATTATTTTCCACCTTGACTGCAATACCACCCTTTGATATCAGTCTTAAATCCATTATTCATCACAACGCAGGTTTCCATCAGCAGTAGTCTGTAGAATGGAGACTGAGGTGTCTGCTGGATATTCAACCATAAAGCTTTGAAACATAGAAAGACAGTGATGAATATTAAACCTTACAGTAGATTAAATGGTTAATGTGGTGGCAGCACAAATGTATAGAGATGTCCCAAAATCCAAATGTTGTTTCTTGACTGTGTTATTATCATCTATAGTTGTTAGTTGTTAGTGTTGCATAATAAAAACACCATTACAATGTTGAGGAAATAAATATATACAGGTATATATATATGAATCATGCTTTTTATTGTTTTCCTTAAGAAAAATTACTACAATAATTTAATCTAATCAAATCTAATCTATAAATTGTAATATTATTAATAATAATAATAATAATAATAATAATAATGATAATAATAATAATAATGATAATAATAATAATAATAATAATGAAATTAAAACAATAAATAAGTAAATAAGAAATATTTAAAAAATAAAATATAATAAATTCAAAATGAAAGAAATTAAAGAAATATGAAAATAAAATAAAACATATATATATATTATAATTATATTTATTTTTCTAGCTCTATAGAAAAAAAGGCACGCTAAAAAATACAGGATTAACAGGATTGGTTTTAAAATAATCCAGATTATATCTGAGTTAACTGCTGTGTCTTATTGTTTTATATAGTTTATGTAAAACAGTTTGTAATCAATAACCGCTACATACACTTTTTGCTATCAAAGTACCTCAGCAGTGTACTTCAGTACAGAACAGGAATATCTGGTTACTTTCATCTGTGACAGAAGTTTGGTAAAATGTAAACACTGAAGTGTCTGTAACTCCAAACTCAAAGTACTTTTACCTCCAAACTGGACGCAGCGGAAGTACTTTAGTACATTTATTTGCTGTAAACTTGTTGTGTTGTCACATTTAACTGCAGTTTACTGTTTAAAGCTTCATGCTGTGAACAGAAACTCTCAGTACTGCTGTGTGTTTAGCTCCATTAGCTTTCGTCGCGGAGGCGTCCCGGGGAGGATCTTAGTTAGTCACAAACTAATTTTCTATTGTCTCGTTAGTCTCGAGCTCTGTTGTAAACCGTATTACTTGCCATTAGTTTCAATTAATTTCTATACAGTATGAAAATCTAGAATTTGGGGCTCATTTTGCTCCCAGCGTGTCCCTAAAAACATCTCCTTTGTGAGTTTGTGTTCATGTACTGTAGATGTCTCACACGGTCCCTTTCTGTCCCCTTATCTCAGGTTGCTATCCCTATCGAGGACGTGAACCGGAGCCACTTGCGGTTCACCTTTCGCCACCGCTCATCGCAGGACTGTGAGTACAAATGTCATCGGTGACTAATCAGTTTTTGCCGGTGACCGGCTGCACGACTGGCTGCTAATCTATCCGCAGCAAAAAATAATGGAACACACCCAATCGGAGCAGATGTGTTGCACTGTGATAAATACTTTGAAGCTCACCCCTTTGTCACATTAATCAGAGGTCTTAGTCTGCCCCTGCACAAAGCAGCATCATGGAGTGGCTTGTCAGAGACTACAGCTGGGTTGTGAAAAATGCCCGAGGGGACTCGTTTGTTTATTGGGACCAGTGTCTCGCTGAATGCACTCAGTGTTGTGTGTCCTTCTGTTTTTTAACATCCTTTCTAATTTTCGGGGGGTGTAGAGGGCAGGGAAGCCTGGTACTGGCAGCCCTGCCGTCCCATCTGCCTGACACATGGCGAGGCCATCCCTCCAGCAGCAGGAGCGGTGGGGTAATGGGAACCATGACAGGTGTATATGTATTAAACAGTATATTCATATGGCAAGGAAAGGAAAACAGAATTGGAAGGATATCGGCACGGGGACGTATACCTTTCCCCTCGTAAATATACAGCTGCTGTCATCCTCCACTTCCAAAATCCTTCAGCTCTATTTGCATCTCACCTACATGCAGGTGGTTTGGGGAAAATGACCAGGTCTCAGAGCTCAGTGCTGGCTTATAATCTACCTCGAGAGCCTCTTGTCATGCTCGGCACCTCGACTCTGCGGGGACTAATGCTGTTACGAGGCATGCCTTTGAAACTCTGTGACTTGCTGTTATCCTGCTGCAATGGTTACTTTAGAAACTCGCTCACCTCAAGTGACTCTGGGACTGGAGGGGCATGCTGATGCTGCCAAACTTTAACTTGTCACTGACAATTGACAATAGAGAGATGTGTCGAAAAAGCGTATTGGCTCGATTGTATGGGTTTGTGTGTGGTGTGTGTGCGCCTTGTATTTCCCCTTGTCAGTGAGCGTGTTTACTCTTGTATCCCATCATAGAGACACCTGGTCATTCATCTTCCAAGTTTCTGATTGTCTGCATCTGTGCAAGCGTTAAGCTGCTTTGTTTCTGCACTGACTGAGTTATCTTTTTGGGGTTTTTTGGCTGCCTGTAAACAATGTAGAATCTGTTGCATCTACCGCTCTGCTGGATCTCCATTTGATCACAAGTAATGGAAGACAACTGATGCAATTTATCCTCCCTGTCACCATGTGTCAGACTTTAATACCAGTGTGTAAATGATTGTTGTCAAAACACGGAATAATAGTTAATGTAGGTAGGACGTTAACACGTGCAAACCATAGACTGTATAAAATATGGATGTAGTCGCCGTGGCGTCACCCCTAGGTTTCTGAAGAGCGGGTTGTGAAGCTCAAAGTGGGTGGCTCTGGCCGTCGCCATCTCGGCAGTGACGACACAGTCTAACTCCCGGCGAATCCAAAAATTGGCAAAGAAGTAGGTCGTCGGTGGAGCTGAGGCAGCCCAGCTGAGCAGACAGCAACCTGAGAGGGCACCAACCTGTCACTCTGGCCACGCCCTTAATTATGTATAACTTTAAGCTTTAATATAATTTAAACGGGTGAGTTATATAAAAACTCACCCCCAATACAGCTGTCATGACCCGGGAAATTAGCTACAGAGACCAAAATCGTTTTTTGTACCATGCTGTAAACATGTTTTTTTCTGCTATAACATGGAGGTCTATGGGGATTGGAAGGCTTTTGGAGTCAGCCTCAAGTGGCCATTTCAGGAACTGCAATTTTTGGCACTTGGTGCAAACGCCAGCAGGGATACTCCAAACCCTGACACTACTAGTGTGACTCATTTGACCTATTGCGTAATCAGGTACTCTGTGATATTAACCCTAGAATGTAGATATCACAGTACCTTAGAATATGTCTACTGGTAAAGCACTGATTTTTTTAGCTCCTAGACTGTCTGAATGCTATTAGAGACTGGACAGCAGAAAACTTTCTACAGCTCAATGCTGATAAAACAGAGGCTCTGGTTGTTGTTCCAGAAAAGGTTGCCCACATGATTATACAAAGTACTGGGCCACTTTCCTCTGCTGCCCTCTCCAACCTACGTAATTTGGATGTAATATTTGACCAATCCTCGTCGTTTGACACCCATGTTAAGTAGCTGACCAGATATAAAAAAGCGCTATATAAATTGATTTTACTTACTTACTTACTTTTCCAGGAAATAGGGGAATATTAATCTCTCTACATGTGAAGAGTTTTTGAAGAAAAGTGAAACAGAGTTGTTCTGTCAGATGAAGTCCACTCTGCCGTCGTCTGCTCGTGTCCTTCCCGCTTCCTTCGCTGCTCCTAGCTAGTGCTGAACTTTTAGTAGAGACACAGAGTGACAGAGCTGCTCATCAAGGCCACTACTAGAGTTCATGTGCTCAGTGTCTCTCAGCCCCCTGGTTCAGAATCAGGCCAGCTCTTACACAGTGCACCCGACTACCACTCTAGTCATTGTCAGGCCTCATCAGACTGATGACTGCTATCACAGATGCACCGCCGTGGCTGTAAGAGATCCCCGCCATCTTTTCACTTCTGTTTCATCTGTCATTATGCCACTACCTGGTGAGTGGGGTAGAGGAAAGGCTTTAGAAATGTGGCACAGCACACTCAACATAAATCTGAAGTGACGGCCCACCTTAGAGGTGGAAGTCTGCAGAACTTCCTCACAAACTTGACTTTGATCGGCTTGAAAAAAATCAGCTCTGTCCTGAAAGTGACCTTTATTCCCTCCCAAAAAATGCAGAGTTTCTCCTCTCCGCAGGAAGTCACTAATACATTTTTCTCAACTGGGTGGCACGCGTAAAGTGTTTTCCCTCCACTGGTTCCTCTCAAGCCAGCCCAGCAATTATTCACCGGCGAGGCTGCAGGCAGCAAACCAATGAGGGGATTTATGCAGATAGAATACACGAGATACTTCGATGAATCACGTCTCCCTGCGCGTAAATTTGAGCTTGTTGATCCACAGTGATGATATATGTGGCCCCTATCCAAACGCTTGGTTACAGGACAAAGTCATAACTCTCTTGCTTGTTTATGCGGCGCTTCCTCTCGACAGCCCCAAACACAGTCAGTCGCACACGCGCGTGTGTGTGTGTGCACGTACGCACAAGCAACGAGCATCCTTTCGGCACCCTTGCGGGATTACACAAACTGTTCACAGCTGCAGCCCTGAGATCAAGTGTTTATTCATACGCAAACAGGAAGTGGACACACATGATAATCCAAACACTGTTGCTTGAACATCAGTATTTAAAAAAGGGAATTCTGATTTTTCAAATCACATGTTTATATAATGATTGAATCAATGCTCAGAGGCTGCATATATTAGCTTGTATCATTGCACCTCCCCATGTGTAATTGCTCTTAATGTAGTCGGAAATAGATAAACAACTCATGCACAGCCACAGTCGCAGCATTAATACAGACATCAGAAGGGAACAGTCGATTCTTGTGCCAACTCAGGAGCCGACTCGGAGCCTGTAGTGCCGAGATTTACATTTGTGATTATCTGTTTCATTTGTCTGCTGGCTTGTTAATGACTTGTTGTAAAGCCAGCCTTGCGGCGTGGTTTACTGCAACGGAGCCTGTCTCTAACAGCGTGTTGTCTTTGATTTCCTGAAGACGCACACTGAAGATGCGTCTATTAGTTTGCAAATATACACAAAAAGCACAAGTACACTTTTGTACACAAAACAGGAAAGTCTCTCATCGTATCTGGTTGTCTTCCTCATGTGTTTCTTCTCTTCCTCCCACAGCCAAAGACAAATCAGAGAAGATATTCGCCTTGTCTTTCGTGAAGTTGATGCGGTACGATGGGACGACTCTGAGGGACGGCGAGCATGATCTCATCGTGTACAAGGTGATTGTGAAATAACACAGTTAGAAGTCAATCTGTGGTGTCCTGGTGTGTTTGTTTCTGGCTGCCTGCCTGCCTGCCGGGCCGGCCCACGTGACCACAACACAGATGAGTCAGGGGTGAATAAATTGGCCTGTCTTATTAGTAACTGCCGTAATAATAGCTTCAGTGCCTTCTATGGAGAATTGTACGGTTGGTTTGCATCAACCCCCTCAGTGAAATGAAATTACTTTCCAATTAAAATCCCTTGTATAATGATGCCTTCACTCTGCAGATTTATCTTAATTGAAAAGTTAATGTAGGAAAAATCCCCCCAATTAGATTTTTCTTTATGTTTTGCGTTGCTGTTGTCAGTCAAAGTTGCTGTTCTCACATGCAACACCTGGCAGAAAAACTTAATTGAAAAAGTGATAGCATAGATAGGAAAACACATCTTGGAAAAAAAAACACAGTAATAGAACATAACAGTTCATTCACTACATAAACAACAGATATTGATTTTTCTCGTCTTTTTCTGGAAAACCAGGCAGAAGCAAAGAAGCTGGAGGACTCTTCTCTGTACCTGAACCTTCCCGCGACAAAGATGGAGCTGGAGGAGAAGGGCTACTCCACCGGCGGGAAAAACACCCAGAACCTGGGCAACTGCACTATCAGCAAGGACTCCTTCCAGATCGCCACCCTGGTCTGCTCCACCAAGCTCACGCAGAACGGTAACAGCTTCTATACTACAATTACGCATTTGCGTCTTTTTCACATCCTGATGTCTTTAATTTTTTTCTCTACAAAGTGCCGTTCTGAAGCTGGAATTGTGCTTCTTCTTTACGTTGTGTTTTGCTAAACTCGACACTGCTTCCTAGTGGAAACATACCCCAAATCTGTACGAGTATAAAAGAAACATACGCGAACATGTCCTAATGACGTCTGTGAGCGTTTGCTTATGTGCAGCCCAGAGAAACATAATTCCAGCAGTAACCATTTTCACATTTACTTGTAAAAAGTATGACGACGTATTATGGCCACTGTAGGCTAAAAATATATATTACGGAGCCGGGGGAGGGGGACAGTGTTCTGAGAAAAAAACTTTTTTTTCTTGAGATTAAAATCGTGAATTTACAAGAAACAAAAAAACTCTGATACTCTCTGAAATTAAAGTGGCAAATTTTCGAGAAAAAAACTCGGAAAAAATAATGGATTAATGAAAGTTTTTTTTTTTTTTTTTTTAAGGAACCATATCCCTTGTTCGTCTCTACTTTCCTGTCACTTCTACAATATTAGTATTTACTTATGTTCATAAAAGAACATGAAAGAAAACGTGTGTATTAATACTTCAGAACCTCCGCCTCGCTCAGAGGCCTTCCTTAACATGATAATTTAGGAGCAACGAAGTTCAGACGGTGGCTGGCGTTACCACGGTTTTGCACTCCACTATTTGTTTTTTTTCTTGAATATTTATGACTTAATAATCATGCAAATATTTGATTTTTTTTTCTCGTAGATTTGCCACTTTAATCTCAGAGAATATCCGTTTTTTTTTCTTGTAAAATTACCACCCTCGCCCCGGCTCCGTAATTATTATTTACTTATTTATTTTACGTACAATTGCCCTAATATGCCAACGTAAAAAAAGACATCTCACTGAAGAAAAATAGATTTTTCAACGTATTTTAGACAAGTAGACCCTGGATTTTGAAACCAGCTTTGGGGCACAGCCTCTGACTTTGAAAGACAGATTACCCAACGATAGTAACCATACATCACTTAAAGTAGGACTCCGGTACCTCCTGCCGTCCTTCGATCCTTCCACCTGGTCTCTACACGTCTCCACATGTTGGACGTTTGCCTTTACTCAAAGGTTGTCCTTTATCATTTTTCTCCTTCTAACCTACTTTCTCTTCCTCAATCCCCTTCTATCAGTCACTGTCACTCAGTCAGTACATTTCAGTCCATCTCTGCTCTGTTTACTGCTCTGCTGTCAGTCTGGCGGAGTAATTTCCCAGGGTGCTGAGAAGATCTACACTTATTAAGCCAAGGAAATCCCCATCTCTGCCCTGTGGCTCGTGGATTAAGGACTTTGGCCTCTAGTGTTCCCCCAGCCTTCACACATGTTTATAAATCCCAACAGACTATTACTTTAAACCCTCTTGGACGTGTTGGTATTTCCAGACTGTGTTCATAACATTGTGGTTGTCTCAGTGTGGATTGTCTGCTGCCTGTGAGCGCTCGAATGCTCCTAGCTCTGATTTCACAGCTACTCCAAACAGAACCGTGTTAAACGTCTGCTCTGCTTTCCTCTGCGCTTGATTCATTGTGCTTCTTTGTTTTTTTTGGTATGCAGGACTGAGTCACCATTTTAATTAGAGCCAAAATGAAAGCTTCCTCATCCCTCTCAGTGCTTTTTGGCCACAGCCTGAAAGAGAGCGAGAATGAAGAAGGGACAGATTCACTGCAGGCTAACTTTGACTCCAATTCAAATTAATTGTTTTACTCGCCCAAAGCAACAACCTGTTTGAATACGGAGTACATCCCGTCCTTATGTTTTTTATTCATGGTAACACAAAGATAATTTTAAATAGTCACACAAGGGCAGCGTGAAAGCAAGCGCTCGGAGTGAACTGTTGGAGCAAATTGATGTTTTGTGTGGTCGAGCACTTTGCAGTCTTTTTGTTGGCATCAGAGCGCTTACTGAGTAATCCTTGTATATCCCTGTAAAGAGAAGCACTGCAAACCTGTTTTTATCTTCTTGAGGTGCGAAATATGATATAAGCCTTCTGAATATTTACATCCTCCTTTCAGGAATACATACCTTTTTATATTTTGCAGTAAAATAAGGCAAGAGACGATCAGCAACTTCTACAGGCTTCCAGACTAGTTTGGCCAACTTTGAGATTTGTTTAAAAGACTGTATGATCGTCTGACAGCTTGTGTTTCTTGTTCCCTCCCACGTCAATGTTGCTGCATTCTTAGATCCGCAATTAACTGTGAGTTTATCAGTAAACAGAGACGCTGCATTGTTGGTTTGCTAATGTGTATATGATGCTACTCGGGCTGGTATCAATACTCAATACCTTAAAGGTATCGACCAAAATAATCCAGTACCAAGTAGTATCGAAACTTCTCCAGTCAAACGATACCTGCAATCAATTATTTGATGTTTGTCAAAGCACGTTAGTGGAGAGGAGCGAGAGCAGAAGGATTCTGGATGGAGCGCAGAGCTGATTTAAAAAAAAAAAAAAGTTGGAGCGTCGCCTTATCTGCCGCTCCAATCTCGTTCCGGTATCACTCACACCATGAGTTTCGAAGCATGCCTGAGCGAGCCCAACTCAGAATGTATCAGTGTATTGCGCACGGCGGCTGCTAAGGATTGTTTCAGACTCGTGTGATCCAAACATTTCCAATAACTCCAGAGCGTTGTAAAGTCCAAAAGTCAACAGGTAAACAAAGATAGATTTAATCATTTACAAAATTCACAACACGTTTATGAAATATGACAAATATGATGACATACATTCAAAGCTTCATCCGAAAAACCTCAATAGAGGCTTCAAATGACATTTGGTAGCCGACAGCCCTAATAAAATACAACGCAGCTTGTTTCTTTTTTGGAGCGATTCAAGTGGAGCGGCTTTGAGCTGGGGAACAGAGAGAACGAACAGCTCCGTGAGCTAGCCAGTGGGGGGACACACACACAGCTTCCATTCACAAAATAGGTATCAAATGAAGTACTTTATTGGTTTCGATATCACTTTAAGGGTACTGATATTGGTACTGGCTTCGTCATTTTTTAAACGATACCCAGCCCTAATAGACACAGAATCTGAGATCATAAACTCCAGGTAATGTGACTTTAGTGTCTCTGCTCACATTACAGGACTGTCGGGAGTTACAAAAGTGTTATGCCTCTTGCACTATCTCAGCTCCTTTTGTATGATTAAAAAAAAAAAAAAACATTATTGTTGATCTGGATTCGCTGACATTTTGGAAACACAGGATTTTCTCCTGACAGCGGCGTTGAGGAAGAGGAACAGCTGTCTGCATCAATCTTCTTCAGCAGAAATCTTCTCTCTACCAGCCTCATACTAATGAGGAGTCCTCATGTGACCTTGCGGTAAACCTTTGTTGTCTAACAGAGGCGTGCATGGGGAGAAAAAGTCGCGTTTTTATGTTGTCGCTCTCCTTGATGTGGCTCAGATAACATGCACAATAAACGCTCATAAAAGCCTCAGTAATGAGGTCACTGCAGACCCACAGAACAGGCCTCGGTTAGATCTTCACTCGTCCTCGTGTCTGTTACGGTAATGTTCCCTTTGAGGGTTATTAAGTTCAGTCTGCGGTATAAGTTGTCATTTAAATACAGTCGTGTGTGCCCTCCTACTCTGCTCGGTGGGTGGTGATGTCAGCGGCGGCCTCAGTTACAGAAGCAGAACCTGCCCACACTGATTACACCAGGTAGGGAGGCAATGTCAGCACCTTGAACCCTTTTTCTTAACTGTAGATGTACAGTATTCAACATACAAGAAGAAATCAATCATTTTCTCTCTTCGCTGTGTGAGAGAGATGGGAAGCAGAGCGTGTCCTGGCGAGACGATTCAGTCCAGCAGAGCGGCTCCTCTGCTGATATTTACCCGGCACTTTGTGGTGCTAATTTGCAAGGCACCTATAGGTGCTCGGGGATCAGGCTGCCTCGTCGTCACTGCACACTGAGTTTGATTAAACAGAGAGGTGTGTGTGTGTGTGTGTGTGTGTGTGTGTGTGTGTGTGTGCACGTGTGTGTCTCCCACGGGATGTCGTCCCACGCCAAAGCTCTAGGAAATGGTTTGAGTTCTTTTAATAAATCAATGCAGAGCCAATCTCTCTCTCCGACTCTGCCGGAGCCTACCTGCTTTATTAAAAACCTAGAGGCAACTACCCAAACACCTAGTTCACTCTCTCATTCACTCACTCACTGCATTCTTATTTCTCATCTTCAATTTTAGACACCTAGTTGTGCTTCTTTTCTCCGTGGTATATCATTGTAAATGAACCGGGTTTGTTTTGGGGGTGTTGATCGGACACTGGTAAATGGTAAATGGACTGAAGTTATATGGCCCTGTCATCCAAAGTGCTGCCTGACCATTGAGACCAATGCGGTTCAGTGTCTAGCCCAAGGCACCCAGCTATTAGTTTGACAACCCGCTCTACCTCCTGAGCGACTCCAGCCCAAACCAAAATGAGAAATTTGAAGATGCCACCTTGGGGTTTGTGGAAATTCAGATTTTTTTCTGTTTACAGAACAAATAATGGATGGATTAATTGTAAAACAAAAAAAAAGAAATCAACATATTAATCAATGATGACAATAATCCTTAATTGCAGCCTTAAAGGGTAAATGTTTACCATGTGTTTGTGTCTAAGTGACTACTGGGGACAACACTTTCTGAAATTGGTCCAGTATTGAGGCAGCCGTGAAACGAGCTGCGAGGGCAAGTGAGCAGCATCAATGTAACATTGAGTTCACTTTTTTCTTAGCATTCACTTGATCCAGTCTGTTTGTTATTATGTCCGAGTCCCGCTCAAGGAGAAGTCTCATTGTGAAATTTGGATATCCGTATACTCTGGCTCAAACAAAATACGGGCGGCCATCAAATTCAAAAAACCTCATCCACATTGTGGAAATCATATTCAGCCATGACATTGAAAATCTTTTAGATTGTGTTGGCTTTTCTGTACTCCAACACAACCAACTCTGTTTGGCTGGCACTCACGTTTCCACCATGGATGTGTTCCACTACTCCATCGTTGTCTTCTGGCAACACGTCACCTCGCCAGATTTGAGAATGAGACTCTTCACCATAATGTCAGAAACTTATAATAACAATCAGAGCCTGTCACGGCAAAAACAAGCACATTTAGTGGACGTAAATGACGGTGCCAGCTTGCCCCAATAGCACCATATTGCAGCCTGTGAGCAGCTGCCGTCTACGGCGTTCTCCCTCAATACTGGACCAATTTCAGAAATTGCTGTCTCTGTCAGTCAGTTTGACACAAAACATGGGAAAATAGGGTCCAGGTTGAAAAATATCAAACCCTTTAAGTGTGTTTAAACTCAATTCATATTCACCTCAGGCTAACTGGTTGCTCACAAGACGTTTCTCCTGAAGACTTACTCAGGCAAAGGGGGGTTGGGGGGGACGAAACATTGAATGCCCCTTGCAACAGACTGCTTGCTTCATACACATGACACCTCATCCCTGATCCCCACATCTGAGATGAAACACTTTTTTTAATTAAGCTCGATTTATGCATGCGGTCTCCCGGCGCTGGGAGCTCGTGTGAAGTGGCTGCTGGCTCTTCCCTGGGTATCTGCAGTGTGCTTCACTAAACGGAGGCTGGAGGAGACGCACAGATCTAATGACAGCAGAGCTGGTAGAGGACCTTGAATTAACATCCTGTTCCTACCTCAGCTGGAAGGAGAAAAGTTTCAGAGTACTATATGATGCTGCTCTTACATCACCGTGTTTACAAACCCTGGCACTTTTAAACCGTATAACCAAATACAAGGCTGTTACTATTAAAGAAAAAAGAAAAGAACACGCTATTAAGACTACTAAGTGGTTGCGTTGGCTTGTAAAAATGAACAAAAAGTCTTTCATCAGGCAAGTTGCAATGCAAACAAACATTTAAATGGTAATGGGAAGTCTTTTTGCCCATCAGTTGTGTAGTGACGATGTAACCTAGAAATAATTGTTCCACCACTCTCCATCTGCCAGTTTTGTTGCTTTTAAATTGCCTAAAAAGACATCCATTCTCAAGCACATGTTGTTTGTCGAAGGCACTCCCATCTAAACCAGATCTCTTACACACCCTGCCTCGCGGCCCCATGTGCTGCAGACGGCGTGGCCTCTAACAGCAGTGATGATTTATCCTCATTTCATTACATTTGTCTCTCTCAGCTGCTAAACCATCAATTTTCAAATGTATATGTCCTTGGGGAGGGGGATACCTTGTAGCTTAGATGGGGTCTTGTGACGGAACCCTGATAGGTTGTCAGGTTTGCAGATGATAGGCATACATCACTGTCTCGCCATGCTTGATTGGCTCTCCCATAGCCAATCAGGCATGGCGAGCAGAGAGAGGAAGCGGCGAGGCGAGGGTCCCAGGAAGTTTCCCTGAGCTTAGCTTCCTTTTTGTATGCAGGCTTGGCTAATAATACATTGTGGATCTGCTGTAAGAAGTTTCTCTTTCTGCCTTCCATCTGGACTGGACTATAGCTGGGGACGTTTAGTCCATTAATCAATTATCAATCGAATGTCTTTTAACTTTAGTAAAGGTCTGACTGGTGTTCACGGGGCTAGCGTGTACAATGCCTTAACAAATTGACATTTTAAAGCTCCCAATTTGATAATCTGCCAAAGGTGGTCTGAACGAGCGCTCCCTTGAGCGTGATTAATCACATCATGACTCATCCTCCTGTGCCTAAATTCATTTTACATGATTAAAATGAGAGATCTAATAGAATGACTAGCAGCGCCGCGTTTAGGAAATTTACAAACTGACTTGTGTGAATGGGGGGGGGGTCTTAAACAAATGGCCCCACAGCACTCATTAAATTCAAATGTTCAACCTTAATTGTCATTTCTCGCTGCCTCTGCATCTCTTTTCACGCCGTATTACCGTCGGCAGGAACGAACGTCACGCCGTGCTTTGTGGTAACGACTTTTTTTTTCTTGTTTGTTTGTTTCAGTGGACTTGCTCGGCCTGCTGAAGTGGCGCTCCAACACCAGACTGCTGCAGCAGAACCTCCGTCAGCTGATGAAGGTGGATGGTGGGGAGGTCGTCAAGGTGAGAGGGCGAAAGTCATCCTGCGATCTTTGTTTTAATGATGGGTCACAAAACACTGCTGCTTTCGAAGCTGAAGCAAAGACCAATGATCTGAACTCACTTTCATTTTTAAAGGGATAGTGCAAGTGTTTTGAAGTGGGGCTGTATGAGGTACTTACCGACACTGGAGCAAAGCAATACAGTTCTGTGGACGGGGCCGGCAGCAAAACATATTTTAGCCTCCTAAAAGAATGACTCACCTAAAATAATCAATATCCGTGTAAGTGTACGCTATATTTTGAATATTTTCACCGCTTTATCTTGCCGTCAGACAGCCCTTTTCTTTTCCTTTCTGACGGGGAACTAAACTGAAAATGAAATGTATCTATGCTCTCTCCAAAGCCAGCAAGCTCAGATGGCAAAAACAGTACAGTTTTCCGTCGGAAAATATTCTAAATATAGCGTACACTTAAACGGATATCAATTTCTTTTGGTGAACCTTTCTTTTAGGTGGTTAAAATGCGTTTTTCTGCCATCCCCGTCCACAGCAATGTATTGCTTTGCTCCGGTGTTGGTACTCCTGTCTGTTTCTCATTGTTTTGGGCACGCCGACCATCATCTACTGTAAGTAATACACCAACTATGGTGGAGTACCTCATACAACCCCACTTGAAAACACCCAAACTATTCCTTTTAATAGTTGTATCCTTGAAAAATGTACCTCGTCCTTTTGCCTGGATACAGATTAACAAAACAAATAAAAAATAAATATCTCAACAGCTGGTGACATAAACAATGTAGTCACCTCCTGAAAGTTTACAGCCTCTTGGCAGCAGTTTTCACAAATTATTTCACTGCCTGTCGGAGGGAGCAGGTTGCTATTCCTCAGCGAGCAGGGAGCGCAGCATCACACACAGCGTAGTGGAGGGCCTGAGATGACCTGCTGTCAGAAGTATACGCCGGCCCTTTAAGTGCTCAGCGTGGGGCCGATGAATAAATCACTCTCTCTAGATAAAGTTTAGCTGAGTCGGGGGCCTTGCAGATTGCTGCGTATCTGAGGAAGTCCTTCACCCAGACAGTTTTGATCAGACCAGATAGATGTGTCAACCACAGCTGGACCAGTTCATTAAACCACAGGGGTGTCATTATTATTACCAGCACATTAGCACTCAATCTCTCCAAAGCGCTCCGAGGCTGCAATTAGATAACACTTTCAGCTTGGCATTTAAAAGTCAATTCATCAACCCGGTATACATTGTGATGGGCGTATGTTGTATATTAGATGCTAAGCATAAAGATTAGATCATAAATAAATGCTGGGAGGTTTAAAATTGTTGTGTTTTTACCTCCCTACTGTGATACAGTTTCTGAGCGAACAGGTCACTCCTCCCTCGTCTCCGTCACGCAGCCTGGCCTCCGTGAGATTGCATCGCGCTGTAAACTCCACATACTGTGCACACTATGTTTGTTTCTCGTCAAGAGCGCGATGAATCTCATCCATCCCGAGATGACAGACCAAGCACAGTATAGAGTGATGGCTCTGTCTACGACACTTTTACATCTGTTTTTTCACGTTGCTTCACAATTGGCTGAGTAAATGGAGCATGTTTTCCCCAGAGAAGGAGGGTGTATATACTGTAGTTAGTGCTGCTGGAGGTGCTGCTGACAGGGGAATGATTACTGTCTTCATAGAAACTGTACTGGCTCATGTTAACAGCTGTAAAGGGTACGTACAGGGTAGCACATGGCACTGTCAGAGCAGGAGTTCACTTGCCATACAGGTTAGACTTGTAATGATACAAACAATTCAAAACAATACCTTGAAATGTATTGATATTCAATAAAAAATGTACGCAACATCAGGGCCAAGGATTTGTACTGTATCGCCCAGCTCTAATTGGGATGCATGTTCACCAAATAGCGTCAATGCCCAGGTCTCTCTGCTGCTGATTTTCTCTGTCAAAAATAATGTAAACATCCCACTAAGATCCATACTTGGTTTGACTTTTCCATGTATTCCCGTGTGTCTTATTACATCTTACGTTGTTATTAGTATTTTCATGTCTTGCTCCTCTTGATATGACCGATAAATTCACTCGGCCTAAGGTCATTTATCACTTCGATGTCACCGGCTGGATTTGAAATGTCCTCCCTAAAAGAAGGAAAGGATTTTCAATTTGACTTATTTATAAGAGCAGTAAATGTTGCAGTGAGACTTTCCATATCCATGTGTGTTTTTTTACTGCTATGTTTTATTGTTTGCCTGCCATAACACGCCGTGTGCATCTGTCATTCTAGTTTCTGCAAGACACTCTGGATGCTCTCTTCAACATCATGATGGAGAACTCTGACAGTGACACTTTTGATACTTTGGTGTTCGATGCCTTGGTAAGCAAGACTGAATTCATACCGGCAGAGGTTCTTGTCAGTGGGAATAAACACTTAGACGGCGCATTCGCAGCTCAGATGTAAATATAATATGGTGTCAAACCTTTCATATGCTAAACACTTCTCTTGACGGGCTCCTTTGCTCTGAGTGTCGGCCCTTCTGATTTCACAACAAAAACCTGTTTGTGTGCAGCTGCCTGTTTCCTGTTTCAAAGCTGTAGCTCTAAACTATGACGGTAACAAATACATTTGTTTTTGTGTTCACTTTGGCAAACATGTTCTGTGACGGGATGTTTTTAAAAAAGTATGCAGAGCACACACCTTAACTCCCCACAAGAATGTTGAGTGTGTGCCAGGGGTACGCCTCTGAGGAAAACGCCTCAACTGGGACGCCTACTTGCATCTCTGTTAAAGGGGACATAGCAGTGCTTGTGTACATACATTTGGGTATCTAGAGTGCCTACAAACTCCACAAACTGTGAAATAAGACAACCCAGTCAATCTTTTGTGGGCTGCCGAGATGCAGGCTCATTAGAATATACCGCCCACAGTTTGAGAACTACCTTTGCAAATGTGCGCCATATTTTTCTCGCAAGCCAATCAGAGCAGACTGAGCTTATTCGGGAGCTGTCTTAAAGAGACAGGCGCTAAAACGGAGCGTTTCAGAGAAAGGGTGAATACAGGTATATTCAGACAGACAGTATGAGAAAAAATAATGTGCTTTTTGAACATTAAAGCATGTAAACATGTTCTAGTAGAAACCCAAAATACAAGTATGAACCTGTAAATGAGCATGATATGCCTCCTTTAACACACCATGGCAGTGCAGTCCACAAGTATTTGGACTTTCGCATATTTTCGTTGCTCTGGTTCTGTACTACATTACACTGGATTTGAAATAAAACAATGAATATGGGGCTTGACTTTTAGCTTTTATAAGTCAGGGATAATGTACAGCGAACCGGTCATTATTGTGGAATAAACCCAGGGTTATTTCACAACAATGACCCACTAGCTGTACATTATCCCGCTTATTACACGGCTACTTACTTAAGAAATCAATGATTTGACACAAAAACGGTCTGCCAAAGTCCAACGTCAGAACTGTGTCCATAGCAACGGTCTGTTATGCATAGCAACGGTCTGCTATAAAGAAATAACAGACCGAAGAACACCGTGATTGACCAATCAGAATCAAGTATTCAACAAAGCCGTGTAATAGTATGATATAATATATTTTTGGTTATAAAATAGTTGCACTTCATACAGTTTAAGTTAACGGTGTGGATGTGAACTCTCTCGAACACCAAAGTCAGAACTTTATCATCAGTCATTGTCTGATTTTTCATCGCGTGTGCTAGATTACGGAGCCAAAACAATAGAAAATGTGTTTCCTATTGTTTGTAAATAAGAGCCGGGCTCATCCTTTACAGAGGGAAGTGCAAACACACTGAATCTTATGTGATATCACTGCTGCATTAATCTGCATGAATTTGTAGCGCCGGGTTAGCATTTCATTCATGATTGTCGAACATTAAAGGTCTCATTTTACTGCAAGACGGAGCACGAAGAAGGCGAAAAGAAATGAGCTTTTGTCGTGTATTAAATCAAGTATTAATAGCTGAAGAGTTGACAATGTATCTGACAGAATCCTATCTACCATGCCATCGTCTAACACCATGGTTGACATCTCAAAAGAGTAGTTTCATGGTAGGAAGTGTCTTGTCTGTGGTCCGAGATTATCTGCTGGTTGGCGAATTGAAAGAAAATGGCTTTCTGCTCAAATGCAATCTTGTATAATTTCCCAATCTATTTCAGCATATTGAGTAAGACGGGCAGTTTTTCCTGCTCTCCATTACGAGCCATGTGGTTTACATTTTAATGAATACGTCTCTGTTCTCTGACAGGTGTTCATAATTGGGCTTATAGCTGACAGAAAGTTCCAGCACTTTAACCCTGTCCTGGAGACCTACATTCGGAAGCATTTCAGCGCCACGCTGGCATACACGTGAGTTGATTACCCTCTGCACAAATAGATCAAGGACATTCATAAATGATGTCCCATTCTGTGATTAGCAGGTTTAACAGACTCTATATTATTATTGTGTTTGAAGGAAGCTGACCAAAGTCCTGAAGAACTACGTGGACAACGCCGAGAAGCTGACAGAGCAGCTGCTGAAGGCCATGAAGGCTCTGGAGTACATCTTCAAGTTCATCGTCCGCTCCAGAGTGCTCTTTAACCAGTAGGTCCTGATGCACACATAATGTACACACTGTGATATGTGATGACAATGCGGATACATATATTTTCTAAGGCTGTCAATCGATTGAATATTTTATCGCATGGATCTTAAAGGGAGAGAATTCAAAGTGAATGGTCTTGATGGTGAGGTGGTGACTTATACGGATGTGTTTATAATCGGCTGTGGAGATGTTAAATGGATGATAATGTTGAGCCTCGGAATGAAGCTGTTGGCGGCTGAGGGGCTGATGTATGATCCCGGTCTAATTGAGTGTGCAGAGTTTGATTGGTTTTCCGTCCGATGTCTAGAGGACGCTTCGTCCTTTACCTCACATGTCGGACTACGGCACTTCTCTTGTAGGGCTGTCCGTGGTCAAGTGCTTTTTTGTCGCAGGATAACCCACAGCGACCGTAAAGTGGACCTCCTGTCTGCGTTCTGTTGTTTGTTGAAGCACTTTTCTTGGGTTGGTTGCCACTATCAGCTCTGTCTGGCTATTGTTAGGGCTAGAAATACTTCTAAACTGCAAAGCTGCGTTTGTTGAAGCCTTTCACTCCGACTAGAAGGTGCCAAGGCTACATCAGCACGTGTTCAGGCTTTTCATCGCGGGCGCCACTAGAACATTTTTTTCCCGAAATGGCAGAGGAGATACTCTAATCACACACTTTTCCCCCCCTGTGACTCGAGGCCGGTGTGGCTGTCAGCGGCTCACTCTGCTCCTCGGTGTTGCAGGTGAGGAGCAGCTTTAAGTAATTGTTGTTGTGGGAGCCCTAAGACGGATGCCTCTAATCCCATGATTTCTGTAAGCCCTCAACAGTGACGATCCTGGGCCGTGTAATACCTGCTGTCCCGTGAGAGATTGTGGCACCGCAAAACCCACCTCTCTGGGAGAAAGCCAGGGGAATCTGATGCGCTGGAGCAATCCAAACACTTCACCCTTCTTTGACCCGCCTCCCTCTGCTTCACTGTTTTAACAATATCTCACATATTTTTTTAATTTATTAAATCGGAGTGGTCGACACACTTAATTACCTCGCGGGGAGCACCATGTGGCTCATTTACAGTTAATACCCAGTTTGTGGAGATTTATGGGATCTGCAAGTGGGATACAATGCATTTGCATTTTTGGGGGGATTATGGAGGAAGCCCTGCTTTGTGTCCACATCCACTTCTTTCTGCAATTGTTCTGTGCTCATTGGCTTTTAGTCACTGCAGTCGCTGGGCAGCATTTGCTCCACATAACCAAACCAGCAGAAGACATTATTAGAAATGTTTAAAAAGGGTCGTCACTGAACCCTTACATGACATTTTGCTTTCTGTATAGCATTCGAGGAGTCATTAGCATAGATCATTAATTTTTCTGATTCGTGTTTCCACATGACAGCAGGCAGGTGCTTCAGGGTCTTGTCATGTTGTTTTTAAATGCTAATCTGGCTGGCAGCAAGAGTGATGTCTGTGGCTCTGATCCAATAATATTTGCATTGATAACACACGCGGGCCATTCTGCCGGCTGCTTTTAATGATTTAACGGGGAAGCATCAAACTCTTGCTGTTTCCACTGCGGGCGGGGCTGTTTACACTGGGATGAAACAAACAACAGCCTTGTGATCATCTGCCAATGTAATTCTCTACTTCATCTCCTCCCAGGCTCTACGAGAACAAAGGAGAGGCCGACTTCATGGAGTCCTTGAGGAACCTTTTCACATCCTTTAATGACATGATGAACAGTAATTCAGAGAACACTGGCATGGTGAAGGTAGGCTGACTCTCACGCAAGTCCAACTGCACACTATCGCTCAAACTCAGTGCCAAGAAATATGTAGCTGCTGCTGCTGCTGCGAGAATAGTAAATAACTGCTGCTGTGTGAATAGTAAATAAATCTGCTGTGATTAGAGATGCATCTGTCTTGTTAGATGTAAACTAATACAGCAGCTTATTGGACATTAATATTAGGCCTCTGCTCGTTGATGGTCTTTATGTTCTGTATTATCTGCTTTCTTTACCTTTTGTCGCATCTCTTTGTGCAGATTTTCCTGATCTTTACTCTAATTTTCTCTCCGTGTGACCTTGTTGGGGCTGCACATGAAATAAAATGTGTTTATTAAAGAGCATCTTAAATAGGTGCTTAAAGGAATAGTTCAGTATTTTGGGAAATACGCTTATTTACTTCAGAGTTAAAGCCGTTACACACCGGTGGTGGTGTCTTTTGTGCAATTAATTTGCATGCCAAGATATTTTTTGAACTGTTGTTTTTGTCATAAATAGTTTCACACAGAACGCGAATATTATGGGCGAAAAAACTGCATACTTTTTTTGATTTTTCTGAGCTTTTGCACCACGAGTAAAGGCATCAACCAATCACATTGTAAGGAATAGTTTGAGTTACGCCTATATTTATAAAACAGCAACACCAACAACACAGCAACAACACCTCCGTAGTCTGAACCAAGATGGCAAACTGTATTACTCCTTCAACTTTGACAAAAGCAGCACAGACCAGATAAACTCCTTCCTTTCACAATAAAAGACATATAATATTCGTAGGCGAGTATTTCACATTTTCGCATCGTTTATTCGTCACGCCCCGATGTGTAAAGGCCTCCAGAGTTTTTTCTGTAGGATAAATATGAAGCTAAAGCCAGCATCCAGTAAGTATATTTCCCCAAAAAAGTTGAACTATTCCCTGAAGATCAGAGCTCAGTCTGGAACCTCAATACTTTTTAAGTACGGACCGAAATGCATCTGCAGCGACAAAAATCTAAAACTGAATTACTCGATGCTGTTCTGTGCGGCCCTAATCTTTCTGATTTCTCTTGCATCCACACATGTATGTATGTCGTGTTGTTTTCTCTTGTCTGTCTTTACTTCTATATGTGTGTTTTTCCTCTCCCTCCATTTCACTCTGACCTTGACTGTCCTGTGGTCTGGGGCTCCTCTGGCCTTCTGCTCTTTAGCTGCTCCTTAAGGTATTTATTTCACTGCCTTGCTCCTTGTGCCTTTAAGCTCTCTCCATTGTGTTTGCATTTCATTGTCCTTGACCCCAAACTCAGTGACTCTAGATTTGCAACAAACCCACAAGCATATATTTTCCTGCAGATGCACTCAAAACCTGCCGATGTGCACACACACACACACACACACCTATGCTTTTTAGAGATAACATAATCACAGTGTACGTGCACCTTGGCACACCTACAGTAGATCCATGTGCACGCTCAACCATAGGCGAGGCTCAGGAGTCAATTAGGAGTCAGTTGCTGTGTAATTGGGTGAGATATTAGCTTTACTGTCAGTAAATTAAAAACTGATCTTGAGGAACGGGCACGAAAGCGAGGAATGCTGGGTTTCTTCCCAAGTCCGCCCTTGTGAAAGCACTGTGACAGGTTGAAGCTAATGAGCAGTCCCATCATACCGCAAGTCTGAATCCTGATGAACATCTGGACAGACCGACTCAAGTGCAGGAGAAAACTTTGATAAACACACACACACACACACACACACACACACACACACACACACACGAATAAATGCATGATCCTGGTGACTGTGAGGCGCACACGGGAACAAGAGCAGGAGACACAACTCCTCTGAGACTCGTCGTGACACTTCACACAACACATCCCTGCGCAACAGGTGCGAATTAAGTTGCTGCTGAGAACAAAGTAAAACAGAGACATTCTGTTAAAATGGCTTCTTCAAGGGGTAAACAGATGCAGTTGAGCAGAGCCAGGGTTGCTAACTGAATCAAAGTCAAACAGCACCTTTTGAAATCCAAGTTTCAGTCTCCCCAACTCTTTCTGTCTGCAGAGGAAGGTGAAGGTTTTGAGTTACGCATAAGCACTAAAAATATAATATTTAAATGAGAGTATATTGAAGCAGGATTTTATTTGGAGGTCAGGACTATTCACAGTGTTCCTTTGAATTCAGTCTCTGCCTCTGCGTTCAGAAATATGTTCCTCAGACAGGATTGCTAACAGAAGTTTTGTTCACTGAACTTAGTAACTCTCTCCTTTTGAACCTAATTACCTTTCATACATTTTCAGAAATAAACCATGCACAATAACAAACGGGGGGATTGTAGAGCTACATCTGTATGGCTAATCAACCTCTGTGAAGACAGGCTGGCACTGCTGCTAATTTGCACAGATGCTGTATAAACACCCCAACCCGCCTTGGCCGGCGTTTAGCGGCAGGCAGTTAGAGAGGGAAGTTTCAGCTTGCTTAATCATTCCCATTATTAATGGATGGCTCTGAAATCAGCCACTGGGCGCACGCACTTGATGTCTTTATTATAGTATAGATGGGTAAATAGTAGATCGTATCTGTCTGTATCTATCGTGGTATCATGACAGAGCGATCAGAGATAGGTCCTGGTTTATTTATAACGAGTCTTAACCCCACCCCGTGCCCTCAAATATATTAAGATACAATAGGAAGGAGGCTGCTTTATGGTCTATTTGACTCTAAATGGGACCATAATTTACTAAATGAACATCATGCTGTATTGAAGAAGACTTGAAACTAGCGATTGAGACCATAAACTCATGTTTATAATGTTTACTGAGGTAATAAATCAAGTAAGAAGTAGGGTCATTTTCTCATAGACTTCTATACAATCTGACTTCTTTTTGCAACCAGAGGTGTCGCCCCCTGCTGGCTATTTGAAAGAATGCAAGTTTAAGGCACTTCAGCATTGGCTTCACTTTTCAGAACTGGAGGTAGCCCAATGCCCACAGAAGGCAAAATGTGTAGTACAGCATGTATGCTACTGAAAGGCACACTGTTTTCATTAGTGAAACAGAAAAGGACGACACAGAATCAGACACATTTACACTTAACAACTACACACAATTCCCCCCCGTACTTGTGTAGCGTACAAATTCAATCCATGACTGAACTAATTATTAACATAGAGCTGAAAATGATTTAATGGTTTCTTTTATTTTCCTGGTTAAGGGTGCTGCACTGAAGTACGTTCCCACCATCGTCAATGACGTCAAGCTGGTGTTTGATCCAAAGGAACTGAGGTAATTTCACATGATCCATTGCATTTTCTTATGCTCTGTTGTTGTTGTTGCAATGACACCTGCAGTACACAGTTATAATTTGAGAGGAAATTATTCAATGGTAGAGGTGAACTGCGCTCTCTGGTAACTATGTATGTACTTTTTTCGCATCTTTCTGTGAGTTTCACAGGCAGCACATTAAAGCAAATGTTTACAGAAATGTTCAAATTGGACTTAAATGGTGTTTTTGCCAGAGAATGAAAGGAGAAATCTTAATTGCTTTTGTTTCGCGAAGCGTCCGCTTGAATTCAAATTCCATGTTTATATGAATGCCTAACAAGCTGATGGGATATTGTGCCGCTGTAAAGACTTAGAAGCACCATTTATTGTTTTTTGTCTGGCTCTCTCTACCTTTAGGCTGGTTTTACATTCAGTAGCTGTACTGTGATGGACAGCGGTTAAACACGCTCAGGTTGCCTTGGAAACCTACTGACAGCTCCACTCAAGTGTCCGTTTCAGTTAACGTTGTCTACCGTGAATGTCATCTGCCACAGCTTAATGCTCGTCTTAATAATAAACGATTTATGGACGACAACGTTACTGTGGTACTAAATCACATATTTATAACGTTGAATAAAACGGAAAAGAAAACTCTTACATTATAGAAATTAATGTGCTGTGACTTTCAAATGACTAGACTTTACTTTCATATAATTTTTGTGTTCCAAAACTGCATTCGTGACAAATGCCTCATGGGTGTGCCCTTGATTTTCTGCCCCATTTGAATGACTTTAATCTGTTACGCTATAAGGCACAAAAACAAAAAAAAGAATGGCCTCATTTATGGAGTGATATATTTACGAATAAGCTTTTCTAATGTATTCAGTGAAATACTTTTCAGCTGCAGATTAATCTTTAAAAACACATTTTATCATCTGTAAATATTTAGTTCAGATGAATATATTCATACGTGAGTCGCGCTGATTTTGTCCTAATTATGTCATAAAGAAATATGCATCCTGTACACAGACAGTTAAATCAATAGGAAGGAAATCAGCAGGTCGCTTCTGACCAGGAGTCTAAACTACTCTTTTCCTTATCATGTTTTATTCCTTCTGTTGAAAGTCAGAAGAGAGGTTGAATTTAATGGAAGTCTGTGAAAATTGGCACAAAATAATGTCATCCTTAATCAAAAGCTTTACATGTTGGATCAAACAGGGAGAAACGTAAGTAGAAATTAATACACTTTAATGAAATAAAACCAGAACGATTTCACGCAGCGAAAAGCCATTTATTTGATGATGAGGCGGTTGTTTATAGCATCATCTAGTTACTAAATTAATCAAAAAAAAGATGAGAGGAGTTGCTGACAGGATCTGTCCACCTCCGCATCCTGTGTTGTCGCACATTATTTCAACAAATATTTTACCATCCAAAACAAAACTTGGCTCTTGGATTTATTTTTATGTCGGCTGGCACAAGTAAGTGCCACTACATGTCGGTATTTTCCCAGACCTTGAAATGTGCTTTGCCTGTTCATTTGCAAGCACTCAGTGAGGAGCCTCTTCCATTTGTACCTGGGCTGCAGCCATTCTCACAGCAGATTCTGGACCACCAATCCCTGCCCCTGGCCTCGGCTCCACTCCACCTCTATCACAGCCACAGTGAAGGGGGCTCTTTTGTCAGCGGTGGAAGATAGTCTGTCAGCTCATCCATTCTGTCTACCGTGCACCGTTTCTCTGTTCAGCTCTCACAGCTTCCTAGAGTGATTTTTTTTTTTTTTTACTCACCTTCCTTCTCGATTTAATTCAGTACTTCCTTCTCAGTGTGTGACACTGATTGTGTTTCATTTCAATCGAGTCAAAGCATTCATTCTTAATTGTGTCATTCATAATGACTCGCACTAAAATTTGGTGATTTAAAAAAAAAAATTGACTGCTGACTTCCCCGCACTCTCTCCCTATACTTTGCAGCCAAAGGAACCATATCAAGCTGTATGGTGAAGTGCAGTAAAACACACAAACTGGCACATTTATGGGCTTGGAGAGACAGTTTGGACTGCTATCGGGAGATGTTGATTGAATTATTGGGTCACACCTGTCCTGGTTGACAGCTCCAATAAAGTTAATAATATATAGTATTTGTGCTGGAGGCCACATAACAAGCACAATGCTGCATCTTTTCTGTAGTTTGAGAGGAAACGACATGAGAAAAGCTTTTTGATTTCAGCTTTAATTCTGAAAGCCTTGGTCCTTACGAACCATTCACTTACCTATAAATTACTGTCAAAGGTGGCATCAGCTGTTCCTGTTGTTAGGGCAAACCTAGCTGAGCGGCCGAGCTCTGGGCGACTAAATTGAAGCCTTGGGGGCGTTGGGGGTGTTTCATCCCCTGCCAGAACCTTTTCCTCTCCTCCTTGAGCCTCAGCTTGCCAGCATAACAAGCACCTGGCCTCTTCATTGAGGAGAAAACTGTCAGCCTTATCTGTGCGCGTGAATGCAGATTCATCTTTCAGGCTCTGAATTGTCGAATGCTCAGTGTATGATCTTGCTGAGCTATGCGAAAAAATGAATCCTCATTCTAAAAAAATATTTAGTTGAATATAATGCATTGGTATACAAGGCTGCATAAAACTACAAAATCCTTTAGGAGAGCAGTGTGAGTGAAACAGATGCAACATTTAAAGTATGCTGAAGCTATTGGAGGTGAAGGTCTCACTCACCCACACAGGTGTTTTCACTTAGTTGGGCTGATGAGACTCCTCTCAGGACTGTGTGGGTGTAATGGACATCATCTCTGACTTGACTGACAGTTTTGTAGAACTTGTTGGGAAACGTTTATCATTTCAAGTATATGAAGTCAGTGTCAGTCATCAGCACATGGGGTCAGTTGCATAAAAGTAGACCTAGTCTTTGTCTTAAATATAACTTTAAGTCAGACTTGCTATGTATACACTTAGATTTAGTGATTAGTGGTCAATAATAAAACTTTTAAGCTTGGCAGTTGACAGTTTACGTCAGAATATCTCTGGTAGCAAGCTGTCCTCAGAGTTCATCCGAGGCCATTCCTCTGGGTCAGTTGACAAATCTCTATTGTCTCACGCTATATATTGCCATATCCTCCAACCCTAGGAAGAACATCTGAAAAGTACCTGTGTGGGTGTGCAGGGCCTTTAATTGCCTTTTTGGATGATTGCTCGTGATGGGAAGCAGTCAGCCAGCCCAAGATGCCTGATCAGTCTGACCTTTTGTCTTTATTGTCCTCCTCCTGTCTCCACAGCAAGCTGTTCACCGAGTTCATCCTAAAGGTCCCTCTGGGTCGCCTGGTGAAACAGAAGCTAGACTGTCTGATTGACATTGTCCACAGCGATCTCTTTACTCATCACGGTGAGAGCACACACACACACACACACACACACACACACACACACACACACACACACAAACTGTACTCACAGTTCTTCAGTGCATACACCTTCACTCACGGTGCAGTAATATAGGCAATCACACACACCACCTGCCTCCTTCCTGCCAGCCCTGTGTGAGCCCACAGTAAAGGTCATTGGTGAGGCGTAGTGGAAATCCCTCTTGTTATCTAAGAGAGTTAAGCAACGTCACTGTTAAAATCACTGGGACTTGTCTATATTAGAATAAGGGCTGTCAATCGATTCAAATATTTAATCGCGATTAATCACATGATTGTTCACAGTTAATCACGATTAACCATTTTTAATCTGTTCAAAATGTACCTTAAAGGGAAATTTGTCAAGTATTTAATACTCTTATCAACATGGGAGTGGGCAAATATGCTTGCTTTAGGCAACTGTGTGTATTTATTATTGACTATGACTTGCCCCAAACTGCACGTGATTATCATAAAGTGGGCATGTTTGTAGAGAGGAGACTCGTGGGTACCCATAGAACCCATTTTCATTCACATATCTTGAGGTCAGAGGTCAAGGGACCCCTTTAAAAATGGCCATGCCAGTTTTTCCTCGCTGAAATTTAGTGTTGGTTTTGAACGTTATTTAGCCTCCTTCACAAGTAGGCAGTACGACATGGTTGGTACCGATGGATTCCTTTGTTTTTTTAGTTTCATATGATACCAGTATCTTCACACTAGCATTAAAACTGAGCCCGCTACACCCTCCAAAAGATCATTTGCATTAATGTGTTAACTTTGACAGCCCTAATTAGAATATTGATATTCACATGTACCCAGTTTTCCAGTCTCAGCCGCTCCTTTCCTCTCTGATTTACTATTTAATCCTTTTTTCTTTAAAGTGTGTTTATCCCATCATTTCTGTTCTTGTTTCCCTTTACCACCCCAACAACACTTTCATAGTACACATGAGCACCATGCTATTTTATTTGACCATATTGTAGTAATGTCAAATATGAAGGGCAGGGATGTAGAGATGGTTAATGATGTCCAGTCTTTGCAGCCAGGCTAGCCTGCGGCGTCCTGCAGACAGGCTCCTGCTGCAGTGACGGTCGAGGGCCAAGCATTTTGCTAGAGGCGGCAGTCCTCTGAGGCCATGTTAGGTTAGGTCCTGATTTAGAGACAAACACATTCACACACACACACATACTGTTCAGTGGTGGTAAATTAAATGCAAAGTTCCCTAACCAAATGAAATAGCAACAGTGATTTAATGTGGCTGGCAGGGACAACGCGCGCCTCAGAGCGGTCGGCGTAGCGTAAAAAAGAGTGGACAACAATTAACCACTTGCACGACTGCTCGCCGCCTCCGTCATCAGCACAAAGAAATTCTGAAATGGAATTTGGACAGGGTGTGATGGCACGTTTGTCCTAATGAATACACAATGTAAATGTCTCTGCCTTCAGCTTAATGATGCAGTCCTTTCATACTTTAGCCACATAAAATTGTGTGATTGGTGGTTTGGCCAGTTTAGTGAGTAACTATTGAAGGGCAGTGCTCAGTGTGTGGTGCTCCAGTCATTACTATTGTTCTGTTGGTGTAATTGTGGACCGCCAAGCCTCCCCGATGCTTGTGAATGGCCTGCTGATTAGCCGGTGGACTCGTTGCTGTGATGCAGATATAGGCTACCCCGCCGCTCGGTTTTCTCACAACAGCTCCACGCACCGGTGCTTTCGACATCTCCTGCAGCCTATTAAGCGCATGCACGTTTTTTAAACTGTGCAAAGCCAGTCATGGAGAAGGCTTAACTGCCAAGTAAAATGGTCCTTTCACATCCGTATCAAGCTGAGTTCCACTTTGGAGATGTTTTATTGCAGATAATGACCACTGCGATGAGCAAATGACTCAGTCAGGCGGTTTTTAAAGGTGGTCTAATCAGCTGTAGTAAGTGCACATGCTCTTTGGAGCCGTTGTTAGATGCATCCTGATCCCCCAGGTGGTCCCTGAAAGGTTCCCTAGCCAGCCAATCCCAAAGTGAAATGTACTGGAATACTCGGGAGCAAATGAACGCCCAGCAAGAGGCAACCAATCTACTCAACGTGGAGTTTCTAAGCTCATCACACGCTCATCAATATGCATTGAATGTGTTCACTGCTGGAAGTGTTTTCTTTCCTGTAGGCTGCACAGTGATTAACATATTAACTGTTTCTGTGTAAGAGCTCATCTTAAATGAGTATTTTTCAGTCCCCGATGGGCTTATTTCTGTTTTAAAATGAAGACTTTTTGACAATGAGACGACATCCCCTTTCTCCATGGGTTTCATATACACGTTTGAAATTGAAATGCTGTGTGTTGAATGGGATTGGTATGCATACGCAAGTCCCTGCTGCAGATGGAAACTTAATGAACTCAGAAAAGAGGGGAAGTTTTCTCTGTCTTTTTTTTTTATTTTGGAGGCACAACGTTGTGTCACCTTCACTGTTTATGATGTAAAAGAGAGCGGGACGGGCGCATAAATCACTTGCAAATGGGCTCATTGGAAGAGAACAAATATGTCAGCTGCTCTCCTGGTCTGTGTTGAAGGGGGGGAAATCACTGTAGCGTCTAAAATCTGTTTGCGCCGGAAGTTTGAGGAGAGCGCTCATGGCCCAGCTTGATAGTTCCACTCTGCTTGTCCCGCTCCTGCCCCGCTACTAGTGTATGTGTGTGTGTGTGCATTTATATGTACGCTCACACGTCCATTTATGCGTCAGTGTGTGTATTTGAGTGTGGAGGACGCACAAAGGGAATGAAGGCCCTGTAAAAACAAGGTATTAAACACTCCACACAATGTGAGACGCCCTCAGATAGATTTGCTTTTGTGTTCAACCCCTGGAAGATTACGAAAGCACATATACATAAAAACACACAGTTTGGCTTTAAGCTGTATCAGGCGGATTGCTAAAAATATGTGCAGTGCAGACATGGTTGTCACGTTGTGTCAGGGCTAGCTAACACGTGACAAGGCAAACTCTTAACATCCATAATATTCTTTTTCAGGTATTTACCGGTGAAAGTTTTATGTGAATAATAGCTGTATCGTAGAGCAGCCTGTACACAACACTGCCATCAGATATCAGAGGCAATTCACTGAGGATTTGTGGAGCTTTTTTAGATGTTTAGTCAGAGCATTTGTCCATGCTCTTAACTCCGTCACTGAGGAGGACTAGGGTTGTTGTTAATGGGACTCTAGGGGGTGGCAGAGTCAATAGGTTCAATGCTTTGGTCCAAAGTCAAATATCTTGACAACCATTGAATGGATTGGGATAAATCCTACTGACTGTGAGCTTTCATTTAGCACCACCAACGGGACTAAATTTCCACTTTTCCAACACTTAAGTTCCTGAAAGGATATTGCGAGAAGTGATGGTTGGATTTCCATGTAATTTGCAACGGATAATCAGAATTATTTTATTAGAAAGATGAGAAATACTCTTGTTTTGATGACCTCCTGCTCTGAAGCAACACACTCGGGCCATGTTCCTTACACAAGACACCCCAAAATGTACAAAAAAGATTGCCATGACATTTGCTGAACACAATCACGCTCCCTGAAGAGTGAGCCCTTTTTTGATTTAGATGTCAGCTCAACCTTTCATCTTGTGCCACCCATTTGCCGTTGTATGTAATATGTCTCACAAGGATTACTGTGTAATTGAGTGAGCAATTTAATGATCCTCAGAGGGTAAGCCTTGTGTATTTTGGTCGCTGTTACCTTTCCTATTACTTGCCTGTAATTGAAAAATAATTACAGGCAAGCTCCTACTTGAAGATGTTATATTAACAAAATATGGGGTCCAAATGATAAATCATAGTTTGGCAATTTGCAAGTTGTTGCAAATGTCAGTTAATTTCTTACAAACATCTCCCGCTTGTTCTTGAAGCCTTTTGAGTTTTTTTTTTCACACAAACAAACACTTTTGCAGCAACTTGCAAATTGCCAAACTATGATTTATCATTTGGACCCCATATTTTGTTAACATAACATCTTCAAGTAGGAGCTTGCCCGTAATTATTTTTGAATTAGGATTATTAAAAGCCATTTAAAAGGAGTCCAGCTATGTGAGATTTCCTAGATTGCTACAAACAGAATCAGAGTGTAATTGAAGCACTAATCAATGCCTTGAGTCATTCAAAATGAAATTTCAAAAGTCTTTTATTTGTTAAATTGCTAATTACTACGCAATTTATTCATTACACTTTTATTACAGAGCCTCATCGTGGTCTCTGTGTGGAGCTCTGGTTTATGGTTAATACCAGTAATACAGACAGAAAAATAGAAACAGCTCCTGAAGACATGAAGACATTCACCTCAAGTCAAAGATGCTGTTATGTTTTTTTTGTCGGTGCATATTGGGATGAAAGCATCGGCTTTCCTTTCTTCATCTACCTTGGTGGGAATCAATCCATACATAAAACACTGAATGGATTCATATCTAATACCTCTGGGTATCGTTTATGAAGAGGTCACCGTAGTTCGTGCTATTCATTATGCGTTACATTCTGCTGTTTATCATTCGGCCTTCAGCAGTATTGACATTTGGGAAAGCTTTAGACTGTATATGTGTGTGTGTGTGTGTGTGTGTGTGTGTGTGTGTTGTGTTTTATTTAGTCCCAGTTGCTTGTTAAAGCTGTAACATTATCTGTGAAGTAGAGAGATGGTATTGATTGTGAATTGAAATCCATTGCTGCGTGGCCCTTTAGAGCTGCGGTTTCTCTCCACCTTGTCGTTATAAAGATTGGTATTTGAAGAGTACTGTTGTTCCTGTAGTCTGCCGCTGCATTGGTGATGAGTTCACTCAGTGTACTGCTTTTTTTTTTGTTCTTTTATATAATTTAAAGTTGTATTGAATTTTCTAAAAAGAATATCCAACACACACACACACACACACACACACACACACACACACACATGAGAAACCCTGATATGAGAAAGGAAGTTATATGGTTACAATAATATGGTGGGAATTAGTGCAATTATAGACGTACTGCACCAAACCATCAGATTCCTGTCAAGGTTAAGTTGCTCTCTCCGGATATTAATCCGCTAAAGCTGTTCTTAAATCATATCATTTTTCCAGTTCAATCTTCCCAGCATCTTTTCACATGCAACAATTCCCATCATTTGTTCCCAACAGAGTTTCAGTGTAAGTTTAAGGCTCTTAACAACATCTTAGAATCAAGCGAGGAATACACTAAATGCAAATTTACTCAACTGCACCATTACAGTTTTGTCCCCAAGGAGACATAACTTCGGTGATCTTTAATTCTAACAATTCAGCCATATAAACAGAACATTTCTCCACAAGGGAGAGACTATGGGACATTCCCATAATGCATGCATGTATGTACTGTGTTCTGTTTTACATTTCCAGCACAAACTGACTTTAATTAGACTCATTTTATTGAGTCTTGTAGGGGTGTAATAATATCTATGAAGTATTTTATATTGAATAAATGTGCCTGTGGCTTCTCTGATATATTCCCCATTGCTGGAAAGAATCCTCTACAACCCAGGTCTTTACAAACATTGCTATTTACCCAAGGACATACAGACGTAGGCAAAGTTGTTGGTAACCTTCCGTTAAAGAGAGAAAAACCCACAATGGTCACTGAAATAACTTGAAACTGACAAAAGTAATAATAAATAAAAATTTACTGAAAATGAACTAATGAAAATCAGCTGTTGCTTTTGAATTGTGGTTCAACAGAATCATTTTAAAAAACAAACTGATGAAACTGGCCAGGACAAAAATGATGGTAGCCCTAGAAAAGATTGAAAATAATGTGACCATAGGGACATATTAAACTAAGGTGTGTCCTGTAAATAGCATCACAGGTATCTTCAAACTTGTAATCAGTCAGTCTGCCTATTTAAAGGGTGAAAAGTAGTCACTGTGCTGTTTGGCATCATGGTGTGTACCACACTGAACATGGACCACAGAAAGCTAAGGAGAGAGTTGTCTCAGGAGATTAGAAAGAACATTATAGACCTTCATGTTAAAGGTAAAGGCTATAAGACCATCTCCAAGCAGCTTGATGTTCCTGTGACTACAGCTGCACATATTATTCAGAAGTTTAAGGTCCATGAGACTGTAGCCAACCTCCCTGGACGTGGCCGCAAGAGGAAAATTGATGACAAATCGAAGAGACGGATAATACGAATGGTAATCAAAGAGCCCAGAACAACTTCCAAAGAGATTAGAGGTGAACTCCAAGGTCGAGGTACATCAGTGTCCGATCGCACCATCAGTCGCTGTTTGAGCCAAAGTGGACTTAATGGAAGACGACCCAGGAGGACACCAAATCATAAAAAAGCGAGACTGGAATTTGCCAAAATGCATATTGACAAGCCACAAAGCTTCTGGGAGAATGTCCTTTGGACAGATGAGACAAAACTGGAGCTTTTTGGCAAGTCACATCAGCTCTATGTTCACAGACGAAGAGATGAAGCATCCAAAGAAAAGAACACTGTACCTAATGTGAAACATGGAGGAGGCTCGGTTATGTTATGGGGCTGCTTTGTTGCATCTGGCACAGGGTGTCTTGAATCTGTGCAGGGTACAATGAAATCTGAAGATTATCAAGGCATTCTGGAGCGAAATGTGCTGCCCAGTGTCAGAAAGCTTGGTCTCAGTTGCAGGTCATGGGTCCTCAAACAGGATAATGACCCAAAACACAGCTAAAAACACCCAAGAATGGCTAAGAACTAAACATTGTACTGTTATGAAGTGGCCTTCTATGAGCCCTGATCTAAAACCTATTGAACATCTGTGGAAGGAGCTGAAACATGCAGTCTGGAGAAGGCACCCTTCAAACCTGAGACAGCTGGAGCAGTTTGCTCACGAGGAGTGGGCCAACATACCTGTCGACAGGTGCAGAAGTCTCATTGAGAGTTACAGAAATCACTTGTTTGCAGTGATTGCCTCAAAAGGTTGTGCAACTAAATATTAAGTTAAGAGTACCATCATTTTTGTCCAGGCCAGTTTCATTAGTTTGTTTTTTAAAATGATTCTGTTGAACCAAAATTCAAAAGCAATGTCTCATTTTCATTAGTTAATTTTCAATACATTTTTATTTATTATTACTTTTCTCAGTTTCAAGTTATTTCAGTGACCTTTGTGGGTTTTTCTTTCTTTAACGGAAGGTTACCAACGATTTTGCCTACGTCTGTATCTCATACCACTGTGGTGCTTTATGAAACGTTATTGGTAGTTGTAGGTCATACTCTATTGGGTTTTTTTCCTTGATGGAAGTGAACTTTCCCTTTTAACAGAATGTTTAATTTGTAAATATTTCAAAAGATGGGTTAGTCGCTCCAGATTGAACCCTTTTGTTCTTGTTCTTTTCTTTTAATATGACATTTATCATCATCATTACATCAGTACATCAATAGTACATCAATACTTTGCCCTTGTGAGAAGTGTTAGACTGCATTTAGAGGTGTTAACGTCTTTATTTTCCTTTCTTGCAGCGAGGTTATCAGTTTATATTCTCTCCACGAATCTGAAAGTTATTCACTTAACCTCCTAACCGATACTCCGCATATTTGTATTGAACCAACCTAACTCCAGTATTTGTCCCTGGGCTTTAAATGTGAACCCACCACACACATACACAAATGCCACTAAGATTGAAATCAGAAGGTTTAATAAAAAATATGATAATTTGGTGGCAGACTGCCTCAGGTTTACCTCCCATGAGAATACTCTCTGGCTTATCTCTGCTGTCCTCCATGTCCAATCGCCAACCAAATTCTCTTCCCTCTGCATATGGAAATTCACTGTTTGATGTTTTTTGCGTGAATATCAGGTGAAATCTTCTGGTTGATTTTTTTGTTGTGTTGAATTAGTTGTAACTGTTAAGAAAGTTGTTGTTTTCCGCTGCCTTTACTTGCCATTTTAGATGCAAAGAGGACATAAAGAAAGGAATCATTCTGTCATCTATACCCCTGCGAAAACAGTTTTATTAAACGTGTTCATACTTTATCTTTTCAAAATTACAAGGTTTGACATTTAGTACAGTGGGCTGCACGGTGGTGCAGTGGTTAGCACTGGCGCCTCACAGCTAGAGGGTTGCAGGTTCGAATCCGGCTTGGGACCCTTCTGTGTGGAGTTTGCATGTTCTCCCCGTGTTAGCGTGGGTTTTCTCCGGGTACTCCGGTTTCCTCCCACAGTCCAAAGACATGCAGGTTAGGTTAATTGTGGACTCTAAAATTGCCCGTAGGTGTGAATGTGAGCGTGAATGGTTGTATGTCTCTATGTGTCAGCCCTGCGATGGACTGGCGACCTGTCCAGGGTGTACCCTGCCTTCGCCCAATGTCGGCTGGGATCGGCTCCAGCCCCCCCCCCGCGACACCTAACGGGATAAGCGGTTGCAGATGGATGGATGGATGGACATTTAGTACAACTACTGCTGTTACCCGCTGGGGAAGTAAGAGGTTAGCTGCTTTGATTAAGGGCACCACATCAATGGACAATACTGGAGAGGGATCAATATGGCCAGATTGTTCACGCCGGTGTTGAGATATACAGTGATTAGTTGAGGTGTCGGCTCGGTTGAGGTGATTATTTCTTTTCTTACCTGATATTTCAAGCGAGATTTTTGATTGGTTGTAGGCCTGTCATGATAACTAATTTTGTTACGATATATTTTCCCAATAATAATATGTGATAAACGATATTATTGTCATTTTAAGACCATTTTATGCCACTGATATAATGATAATATAATAGCATAATAATGCAAGAACAACTAGCACTGTAACTATTCCAAGGGATTTTGTAATATTTTGCCACATTCAGTTTAATTAATAAATTAATTCTGTATATTTTTTTAATTTAATCCTCCGAGCTGCGAGGAAACCATCAACAAGCTGCATGCGTTTTCATCGAGAAGTGTGTCGAGAGCATATGCTGCAGTGCCTTGTGTGATCCATCATCTGCTCCGTGTGTTGATCAGTATTGTAAACGTGTGTAATTTGCTGGTTGTCCCCGCAGATTGCCGCGAGATCCTCCTGCCGCTGATGACGGACCAGCTGAAGTTCCACCTGGAGAAGCGAGAGGAGCCGAAGGCTTGCTGCCAGCTGCTTAGTGACATCCTGGAGGTGCTCTACAGGAAGGATGTGGTGAGGAACACAACTCTCCAGCTTTGTGTGCTTTTATTTCCCTCTGGGATAAACAGTAGCGCAACAAGAGGATCCAGGAGTCCCTCCATAAAGATGAAGCATGTTTTCGACTGTGGTTATTTTACTGAACAGCTACTAATCAGTGTGCTGTTCTTGATTTATTTTATTGCCTTGCATGCCCTGAAAGGAGCACATTTTACAGCACTGTTAATTTACTAACCTGTAGAGTTGGTGCTGAGCTAGTAAACCAATCACAGAGCCTGGTATGCAGCCAGTATAAAATCACTTTTATACCATTACAACTTCCCAGAGCCCAAGGTGACATCTTCAAATTGCTTGTTTTGTCCAACCAACAGTCCAAACGCCCAAAACTCTCAGTTTACAATTACATAAAACTTGAGAAAAGCAGCAAATTTTCACATCTGACATTTTTTCCTTGATAAATACCTAAAGGATCGTTCACATGCCACGTTTTTTGTGCCCTCAAATCCATTGCTGTCAATGTAGACGTGTGGAAGACACGCTCGAAAGCGTTCCCAAGCCTTCTCAAGCGCCTATTTTTCAAGGCGCGATTGGTGCGTCCTGAGATAACTAACTTTTCTAACGCAGCAACGTGCACCGCATGTTACGTGATGACGAACAACCAATCACAGCCGGCAGATATCTTTTCTTTCCTCCATAAATATGAGCTTATGGTACATATAGAGTTAAGTTAATCATTTTAGTGCAGGGTTACCCAGAGCTTTATATCTGTCCCACGGATTATTTTACTTGCTTCACCCTTTCTGTCCAAGGATGTTACAACATCCGGTTGAAAGGTCAGCCAAACTGACACACACAAATCTTGCAGTATCAATTTATCTTTGTATTGACTTTGCTTAGTTTAGTCAGTGAGGCTTACTGCTAAATTACCGCAGGTTTTGGTTGCTTAGTACCGGCAGGCGCAACCTACCAAGTACCTTGGATAAAAGGATGAAAGCGGCATTTTTAGATGCAACATGTGCCCCTTAAATAACTGTAGAATTACATTCTGCAGATAAACTAATGGATTAATCACCTTGTTTCGTTCCTGAAATTGATTTTCACTGTTTTTCACTCAGTCCACATCCCTCACTCTCTGGCATCAGTCTCAGACCTCACATGCACACGATAACACACACACACATACACCCAAACACTCAGCTGCTTCACGAGTGCGTTTCATCCTCTTCCATGCCCAGACACCTGATGTCCTCCCTCAGGCCCTCTCAGACTCCCCTCACCATTGATCACCGCGGCCTGGCCTCCCACACTCCACTCTGCCAGGGATTATCTCCCACTTGCTCTCCGTATCACACTCCTTCTTTCTTCCTGCCTCCTCTCCCTGCCTCGCTCTCTCTTTCATACCTTGTGATTGTGTGAATGTTTGTGTACGTGCACACACCCGCGTGCACGAGTTCTTCAACCGCAGAAAGAGCTGTGTAAATTATTGAAAGTTTAGGTTGACGCTGCAGAGCTCGGTCTGCTTGGAATATTCCCCCCACAGACAGACAGGCAGAGACAGCGAGAAACTCACTAATAAGCAAATCCATGGAAAATCATCCCACTTATGACAACGGTAAAACTGCCCCATGGGTGTTTCCCCCTCCAAAAGCTAGGATTCACAATATATAAATAATTTTGGCTGCATCAGTCATATTTGTCTCTTAGCACAAAATATCCTCAAAGTATCTGCAGAGTTTCAAGTACTTGAAGAGCATTATTAACATTTGTTAATCTATTTATAAAGACAAACACATTATTTGTTTGGTCACCAAAAAGCAGTAAAGCAGTCAGTTGTTTTAGTTAGAAGGAGGTCTCAAAAAACGATGTGTATTTCATGAAATTAAAGGAGGAAAACCTTTAAACAGTGTCAGGAAATTAGCTTTTTAGCAGTTATTGGTAACAGGCCTGTCACGATAATTACGTTAGACGAATCGTACGAGATATGGACATGACCTTGATCATTTTTGCTGACCTTGATATTGCCCGTTCTGTTTACAAGCATGTTTGTTTACATAAGAATGTCACCTATATGATGCCAGAATAAACAGCAGGGTTTTCCCTACAATTGTAAGACTTGGGCGTAGTGCAGACTTTGCACATTTTTGTTAACAGAGCCCGAGAATTCATTTTATTTCTTGTTTTGGCTGTGTAGTATATTTTATTTAGGATATTTTAATATTTTTTTTCACATTTAAATTTCAATGTCTGAATATTTTTAAGAATTAAAAGTGAATTGCTCTTTTTTAAAGCATTATTATGCTTTTATATTATCATTATATCAGTGGAATAAAATGGTCTTAAAATGACAGTAATATCGTTTAGCACAATTATAACAAAAACATAAATAGCAAAACAAAAGTAGTCATCGTGATAGGCCTAATTGGTAATGCACCTTGATTTTTTTTTTGGTCCTTATTCTATGGTGATGTATTTTTCTTATTTGAGCCAATAACTGACCAGATGTACATGACGAGCTTTGACTAACAGCCTCTCAAAATTTGGGTTTTAGGGTCAATTTTCACTGACACTCGACAATCAGTCACTCAAAATCTATTGTAAAACAGATGGAGCCACCAATTTTGAAATGTAAGAAGTTAATAATTGTATTTTGTTGCAGGGTCCCACCCAGTGGCACGTGCAGGTCGTCATGGAGAAGCTGCTGAGGACCGTTAACCGGACAGTCATCTCCATGGGCCGCGAGTCCCCTCACATCGTAAGTTTGTCTGATTCTCTGCAACTATTTGCTGTATACCCACAACTAGCTCTCTTTCGATCTGTTTTCTTCTTCTCCTGGTTATCACACACATACAAACGCATACACTTGTGCACGCACACTCCAATTTCGAGGCCTCTGTACCACAACCAGCTTAACTCCCACAGGCCCACTGCAACTCCCAATTCCATTCCAAAGCTATCGTTAAAGGTAAAGTCTACCTTGGCAGAAAGCTTTCACACAACCTCAATCTGAGGCTGCCTTTGATCTGCTCATATCTTTCTCCAGCCTGTTGTTTGTGTGCCGATCTCTCTGCGTGTGTGTTTGTTTTGCTGTTTCACGATTTTTTTGTGTGTGTGTGTGTGTGTGTGTTTTTCCTGTTTGTTTGTCTGCTCCCTCCCTTATTAGAACATTTCTGATGCTCTGTGCCGTGCTGTAATCTAATCACACAAACCGTGCAGCTCTTCCACTGCCGTTAGCATCCCTCTCGCAATCATTCTCTCAGCTAGAGCTCGGCAGCAATTAATACACTATCAGTCATGGTGTAAATATGCTCCCTGCCTTATTTCCGTTAGCAAAGCCTTCATCCATTTTTATGAGTCCAAAGAGTCCAATAAATGTCAACTTCTGTATTAACTGGGTCATGAATATCAACCCAGGTATTCTCTGACTCATTCCATTGTATCCTGTTGACGCTTGTATTCAATAGAGCTGCATGTAGCTTGTGATGTGACTTTGAAATGGAGACTTGGGTAATAAACATGTAGTTTTTTTTTGATTTTATGATGAAGGAGAGTCCTCTGAGGGCACTTTTACAGCTCACTTAAATACAGCAGAGTGATGAGAGAGACATTTTGTCCGGACTTCAAGCATGCATAGGAAGCTTTTGCCTTTATTTTTTAATAGAGATAGTGATAGTGTTGAAAGGGGTAGAGAGAGAGAGGATGACATGCAGCAAAGGGCCACGGGTTGGATTCCAACCCAGGGTCGCTGCAGCAAGGACTCAGCCTTTGGTACATGGGGTGCCCGCTTTACCACGTGAGCTACAGGGGTGCCCCAACAGCGCTTCTTTTGAAAAGTAATTCGCCTTCAATTTAGCAAAATCCTGCTTTATTTTTAACAGATATTTAACTAACGTTAAATTGCATTTTTTAAAATGTCCTTGCGGAGCTCTGGTTTTTATTGTGCTGTTAAACAACCAGACAAAGCTGAATTTGTGGCTTCAACAACATGTTGAACATGCACCCAAAACAAAAAGTATAGTATAGTTTCCATCGCCGACCTACAGACGAGGAATCCAGAAGAATGTGGCTGAGAAACCTAAACTTGAAGAGACCACCATAAACCCTGTATGTGTGCTCATTTCATTTAGGAGGAAAACCCGACACAGCGTTGTAGCGTTTGTTTAATGACAGCCAGTTACTATTACTATTTTCTGTACTGTTTAAAATGTAAGGCAGTTGATGGCACGGAGTGCAGGGCAGCATTAGATTAAAATAGTTTAAGTACGGTTATCTGTGTGTAGAAAATAGACTAAACCTTGTTACTGTGGAAGTACTGATCTGCCTCAGAGCTTTTCAGATTGTTCATTGCTTCACCGTCTGTAGCAACAGAGTCAATAAAGTAGCTAAATATGCTAGTGTAGGTTATCTGAGACCACTTCTTCAGGTCGTCCTCCCATCCCTTGATAGTAGAAGGCAGAGGTATGATCACGTTATCCCGTTTGAGGTGTATTTGGTGATGTTCCCACATGTTTTACTATATTTTTTAATACAATCGCTCATTTACCATTACCATGGAAAATGCCAGTTTCGTTTCAGTGACACGACGTGCCGGAAGTTTCGCTCATAATTCACGCAATGCATCATGGGGGCTAGGTACAAGGTGGATATGATACTGTCTCGTTATATTGATACTGTAACTGGTTGGCGTAGCATCCTTTCTCCTCCTGTCTCGGGTTATTTATGGTGTGTGTGCACAGCACCCTCTCCATCTGGGGAGCAGCAGGAAACAGCATCACCTGTTTAAATGGACGCTTATTTGCTTTTATTACCCGTCACTGAGCCACACCAGCAGAGAGTGATTTAAAAACAGTACCCGGCGTTATCACACACTGATCATCCAGCGTTGTGTTTGTGTGTTACGTCTCCGTGTTATAAAGCGTCCTCAGCGCTCATCCTTCGTCCCCCTGTGTCCTGTCTTACTCATCTTCATTCTTCTCAGAGCAGGGTTTTTTTCTCTCGCTGGTATTTCAGCAATGCACCAAGCTAATCGCGTAAATGGGGAGCCCTCTGTTGTGTAACAGATCGCCGGCGTGCCTCGCGCTGCATAATGTAAAGCTAATGAAGCTGTGAGCTGAGCGAAGGCCTCCCTGCTGCCCCCGTCTCTCCCAGCCAGCTGCCTGGAGGGGGTCTAGGACTCCCACCGACTCTCCCTCTCTAGCTCTCCATTCTATTCATTGCTATGCCAGGGATACACTCTCAGGCGGGACGGTGGCGGCGCAGACAGTTTGAAAAGTCGCATTTTGAAAAGAGGTCGTACACCGGTAGATATTTAGCGGCTCACCTTCTGCTCCTCTTTCACCGCAGTGGGTTTCTTTTAATCATGTATATTTCAGATATGGTACTCACCTACCACTTTGTCTAAAAGGCTATCAACGCTCATGAAGGCAGCACACGACCGGCCTCCTCTCTGCTGTATTATACTAAGTGCATCCATTTCAGCAACTCCCCCCCCCCCCCCCCTGTGGTGTAGGTGAAATGGCGTTCCCTGCCTCCAGCTGCGGCTGCTGAATGGCGCGAAAGCAGACGAGCCTCCTTTCTGGTTAATGAAACAGCTCTACTCATGACCTCCTTTGGCCTTTATCGAAACTATCTACTTGGTATACATGTGCTGCAGCTGCCCTCTACTTTACTTCTCTCCCCTATATATAGCTTGCTTCTATTGTCCCCACTGACCTCTCGCCTTTTGTCAGTGCCACTGTACTCGATTGCCTTGACATTTCCAAGTACCTGCATAATATTTAGCATCAGTGTGCAGAGTGTCCTTTTACCCAGTGGGAGTTCGAGGTCACATCAAAGCCTTGTCTTTTCTGGAAGGCTCTTTAACTCAAACACTATACATTATACAGTACTTAGGGACAGAAGCTGCATTTGAAGCAGCTCCCCAAAATCCTTTCTTCGTGATCAATAAGGTTGAAGCGAATTTTAACAGCTACGAGACCCAGTTATGCTGCTGGAAGTGTCGTAGCTTTCTAATCAGAGGGCTGTTGTTGCCGCCGCTGGGCACTGCTGCCTACTCTGCAGGCAGATTGCGCGCCGCTGCTCAAACAACACCGCAGCCAACCACCGACCTTGTTCCACTGAGTGGCAGCCTCTTACATTTAGATTTATGCATTAATGTTCTACTCTGTCTCCAGCCTCTCTCCTCTCTTCTCTTCTCTTTCCTTTCTCCTCCTGGAGGTGGTGGACACAGAATGTTGATGAGAATGATCACAGTGACGGCGTGGGGGCGTCGGTTTTGTTGTGTGTTTGTCGCCGCAGTGCTACGCCTGTTAGCGACTCACACGGCATCGCTAACACATTTGCATCGTCGGACATCCCAGCAGGCTGGATCCTTTATATTCATGTCCACCCTCACGCAGGTTGAGATGAGTCCTTGTGAATACATTTACATTAGGATGGTAGCGGAAACATTTTTGGCTGTCCCTGCTGAAATTACCAAGTTCTACCTTTTATGCCCTTGAATTACATTTTCCGCAAGTTTGAAGCTGGATGAGCCCGGCAGATACTCACAGTGAGGAAGCTGCAGCTGGAAAAAAAAATTCTTCTTTTAAAGGGGCTCTGTGTAAGAATCAGAAATTGCTTGTTCACAGTGACGCATACACACAACTTAGACGTGAGCGAGCATCGGTCAAAACAGTGAGGCGACACACACGAGACTGAACGTGATTGACCGCTAAAACCACAATATCACTATATATTTCACATGCTTGGCGGTAATGTAAGCTTACCTGCCCTATATGAATTTTGCCAACTCTAAGTTCGTTTTGATACCCAAAACCAAACGAAGGTCCCTCTATGAATCGAAGGCCTGGTCGATTTTGATCCTAGTTTTCCCCTCGACGTCGGTCACATTCCTGTTTTGCAAGACGGGCTTCACTAGATATGACTTTGTTTTTTTTGTGCTTCCGTGGAGTTTCTGTTAGAGACGGAGTTTCGGTGGGGGCTGGTCGTCGACTCCATTTCTAACTGAACCTTTGCTATCGTTGCACACTGTTAGTCCTGTTGCAGAGCTGAAAATAAAGCCACTCGTGATGTCATGACGTCACATCCGTTGGATTTTCCCCGAAAAAAAATGGCCCACATTCTTCACAATAAAAGCAGGCTGATAGAGGAAACCCAGAAAGTCGCTGAAGGTCTCATTTTGTAGGTTAAGTTACAACCTGTTCACACATTAGCAATAAAAAACATTTATACGTGTAAAAACTTACATACAGTCCCCTTTAAACCAAACGAATGAAACAAACCGGGGAGTTTTGAGGAATAACCGCCAACAGGTTGCGGTGATAGTTGGCCGCAGTGCTTCATGGTTATTTTGTCGATTTTCCTGCAGTGTGCAGAAGGACCGGAGTGGAAAGCTGCAGGGGAAGGACTTGTGCTATTGATTGACAGTATGGAGCTGACCGGCTATAGGGGGCCGGAGCTCGTTCTTTGCTGCATGCGTCTCACTGACTGAATATGTTGCCACATCTCTATGGCGCCTATTCAGATTTGAATCTTCTCCTGTATCCGTGGCTCTCTGTATCGCTCACTCTCTTTATCTCGGTCTTTATATCTGTTTCCGTCCACATATTTCTCTCAGCATCTCCTTGCTTCTCTCTAACTCTCTCCGTCTCTCTCTCTCTCTCTCTCTCTCTCTCTCTCTCTCTCTCCGGCTGGCCAGACTGCTGCAGAGCTCTTACAGAAAAGAAGCATAGTGAGATATGGCACTGAATCATAATGCCTCAAACGTGCACTTATCACTCACTCGCTGCACCTCTCCTCTCTCCTTTCCTTGTGCTGAAACTTTGACTGAGCGTCCTCTTGGGGTGTATCGACCCTGCGACAACTCATGTCAGACGTGTGCTCGTTGTCAAAGCTGTGCGAGAACCGCTGGGAACTCACGTGGCGACGCTCGTCACCTTCAAAACCGTAGAGGACTGCGGTTAAAGGGGTGTAAGAATGCGAGATGTGAAGCTGCACTGGGTTTCTTGTTTGTACCCTCAGTACTGTGCTGTAAACATCCACCCGAGGGAAGCCCCGTGGAGATGGCCCTGCTACTGTACGGGAGAGAGGACGGGGGGGGGGCAGCGTTGCCCTCGAGCAATGATGGCTCCTGCAGCTTTATGCATCCATGTGAGGGTGACTCTGCTTCTCTGGGGCATTTACTCAGAGCTTTGTCCCCGGTTTACCTCGCGGTTTCACCTCATTGCTGGTCTGCGGCAACATGAAGCAGCCGCATGTACGCACACAAACGCATGGACGTGCCCAAACGTCCACCGACGGCATTAAAGTAAGGATAGCGAGGGCAAGAACTGTGCTGTGAGTGTAAGCTTTGGATGTAAGGCAGGTTGGCTGCGTGCACCTGAAGCCCGTTGCTGCTTATCCCTCGGTTGTATTCTGCTCTCGTTTTGTGCCACCTCCACTACATCAAAGAGACGCGGGCCCAATTTCTAGGTGGATTTTCAACCTCATCTCCTGCTTTTCATCACATAAGATTGTCGAGTTGATTGGTTTGCATACAGAATTTTCAAACTAAGCCAAAGTGAAATCATAAATTACAGGGTTGGTTCACCCAAATTACAAAATAAACATATTTCCTCACTTACCCCATAGCAGTTTAAATAAATGAATAAATAAATAAATACATAAACATGACATTAAATGTACCAAAAATAATATTAAAAATAAATGTAGGCATTAATTAATTGATAAAATGTGACATCAATATATATTTCTGTTTTAATTTGCTTCTTTATTTATTTGCTTTTGTATTAATCTCCTATTTGATTTTCCCTTTTTATGTATTTATTTATTTTTGCAGGTTCCGTCCTCCATATAGTAGTGCTTATCCATGCATATACTGTAGTTTTAGTTTTGTTTGCCCAAAGTTTGAGATATTTGTCTCTAGATATTTCTGCTGACACCTCATTGCAATCGATGTGAAATGACATTTCACTTCACAGCATTGAAAAAAATTACATTTATGATTTTGAAAAGTGGCACATATTTACAGAAACACTAACACTTGATAATTCAGACTTCACAATCCTGAACACATGTAATCTAAACTGCTGCTAACTGCTAGAAACCATCAGCGATAAGTGAGAAAATATCTGTTTTTTATCATTTGGATGAGCCGACCCTTTAACCGGTATTTACCTTGACAACTTAATATGCTACTAACTGTGCTACGCAAATGATACTCAGTCTTCTCCAGACTTTGAGAGCTCTGTAGATGTCTGTGTTTATTTTTCATATTTTGCATAATAAATATCTTTATTTTTTTTTTCTTCTTTTTTAAAAAAAACAGTATAAAATACACAGTATTGCACATATTAAATCAATTGCACTTCTTTAAGGTACAGATAAACATCTAGTTCTCTCTCGATGCTACAGCATAACTACTGAAAGAAACCTACCTGGCATGTACAAGAGTGGAGGAGTGAATCACATGTTTAGCCAACAGAAAGCAGCACGTTGGAGCGCGTGGAGGTCAAACCAGTGACGTCTAGTAGTTTGCAAAGGTATCGTTGTGACAGTAGATAAAGATGCTCCTTTTATGCCCTTGAAACCATTTTGGCGCGTTTCCTGTCTTTTGGGGCAGTGTGTTTTTGGCTTTGATAGTGATTTATTCTCCTGCAGGCGCTGTTTTCTCTTCTTTTGGCTGCTTTCCCACTCATTAAAATGGTATTAGCCCTATTAGATGCTATACAACATATATTTATATATAGTAAATGCAAATATTATTTCTGCTGTACATAGTCTCTGAACCCTGTATAGAGTTACTCCATGAGCTTTTACTATACAGTCGAATAGATGGGAAGCGATGAGCAGGAGCTAGAATTTAAATAAAGGGGGGGAAAACAAAACAAACTTTTTTCGTCATTCTCTTTAAAAATTCTTTAAAAGCTAGAAAATATCCTGCAAAATGCGAGGGTTGTAAAAAGCATGCAAGGCTACACGCCTGCCACCCTGCACTGTAGAAGCCCTGGTTGTGATCAGAAGTGGCACATTCAGTCTCTGGCTTGGTTTCAGTAGCTTACGGAGTAGCTGATGCAGGATACTGCAGCAATACAATCACAGCTATCTTCTGTTTACCCCTCACATGTGCTAAGAACCAACGTTAGTTTTTATACTTGGTGTCGAGACTGAAACAATAACAGATCTTTAAACTTAATCTTCTGTGTGTTGAGCCAGAACTCTCTACAGTTTTATGATGTTTGATTGTGTGGACTTACTTTAGGGTGTTGCTTTTTTTTAATGACTATATGCACTGTGAGGTTAGTAAGAACGGAGTTTGATGTATGAAAAAGAAATGTACCTCATGTGCGCTGTAGTTTTTGAAACACACAGCCCCCCCTCACTGCAGCTCAAATAAATATATTCCACTAAACCTTAAAGTGAATGTATATAGATATATATTTATATAGAAAAAAAGTACATTGACCTCTAACTTTGCAAATGTCATTAAGAAAATAAGTGTTATTTATTCATTCTTTACTTCAAAGTCAGTTGATTTCAAGGAGACATTTTTAGAGATGGGTAGAAAGTTGATCATCCAATAAACTTCTTTTGTCCTTTAGGTCTCTTCTTTAGATATTATGAAAGTCTTCAATCTGCCATAGTTAGTAGGTGATCTACACGTGTGACTCAAAATAGTTCTTTTTAATTACTCTGGAGAAAAATGTATCCTGAACAGTGTTAATTGTGCTTTGCAGTACGGTGATATGCTGTTGATGTAGACCTCAGAGCATCGTGGTTGAATTGCCAACCTCTCCTGGAGGCTGGGAGGAAAAGACAAAGTCCCGACTGGTGAATAGAAACGGAACCATTACCACAGAATAAGACCCCGTAGACGTCGGCTAGAAAAATATATGCAAATAGACAAGAAGGAAAGCAAATTCGTCGTCTCACCTTGCTGATCTCCAAATATGTCGCCCCGGTGTAATTTCACACCCTGCTTGAAGAAATTAGTTCAAAATAACTCTCAATCCATTTTTTGGTAAGCGTGACATTTTGAATTTTCCATGGAATCCACACTTGTGTCCCATTACACATCCTGTCATATCCAGTGGTGGAGCTCTCCATTAATACTGGTCTGTAAAAAAAAAAGCCGTGGAGACGCGATTAAACAGAAGACAATGGATAAAACCAAACAGATGTGGACGCATAAATCCTGTGCATCAGTGGCGGGGGGGGGGGGGGAGGAGACGGTCCTGTGTTTTCACAGGAACCAAAGTTTCCAGCGAGCGTGCTTCTTGGAGTCAGCTTTGGACTTGCGTTTCGGGGTGGAGGTGAAGGCCTCCTGGGGGTAAGGCAGGGAAGGGAAGTGGCCATCCGCCGAAGGGCAAAGCCTCATCATCAGCGGCTGCAGCTTGTCCTCCTGCTGCTTGAAGTCCAGCTCCACACTGCAGCAAAGAAACAAGAGACACACAATCAGCTCAAACACTGCCGCATGCTGGGATTAGCACCACCTCATCCGAGTGCTATTACAACACACGCTAAAGAATCTATATTGTATTGCGTTTTAGCAGAAAGCCTCCCTATTTTCTCGTTTATTGTACTGCTTGCTGCTGTTAATGCAGCTCTCTTCATATGAGTCACATTAAAGCCCACCATGCTATAATAATCCCCGTCATTTCCAGAAAGACTTTTACTGTGAAACGTTTGCAGAATTGATCAGAATGAATGAACCACTGAGTAATAATAACAGTATTTCCCTCATATTCACAGATTTTATTGTGAACCAACCTTTACTTCTTTGAACAAAAGAAGCAAACCTGCCAATTATTTGAACACTGGCTTTAATTTGAGACATTTTGCCGTGCATATTCCTTCTTTCATCACTCAGGTTTCCTTCCCCTTCACGCTTCTTTTAATCTTGACGTGTTTAGACTGCCACGCTCCCCCTCTAACCATTTTAAGTATCTACGTTTTGGCCTGTTCTCATTGACCCCTGCGCAGGCATCTGTCACAGCACTGCTCAGCCTGGTAGCGCGACCTACATTTCTCGCTTACTCCATCCTTATTTCCCAGAAATATCTCTCAATTTAGACTGTATTTGATTGCATCTGGCTGCCCGCTTTGGCTGCTGCTGCCGCCGCTGTTGTCGTTTTTTTTGTTATTTACATTCTTATCGTGATTCATAAAGCAAGAGGGAAGCCCATTAGTATTTTTCCCAGTGAGGAGTTCTGGGTCACTGGAGGGGCTGTTGAACCGAAGATCATTTGCTTTGCTAAAACTGAGATCAGAGCCGGGGTATTGACGTGAGCCTTTTAGGATTTGAGTTTATATCATGTTGCCTTGATCCCTGCACAATATTACAACATCAGCAAAAAGGTATGGATGCAGAGTGAATTAATTCTTGTACACAAACAGACTCTTTTTCCTTTTTTGGAGTGTACTCCACGTTTCCCCCAGGGGGGTTGGGGATTTATCTGGACCAGCCATCATTGTAATCCCACGCCCGCGCACATCTGACTACTAGGTTCTGCTAAGTGAAACTCAGATTACAGCCTCAGCTGCGGTAAGTGTAGAGGGACTTTAATCTGCTAAAGCCACTAGCCTGAGTCAGGCTGGTGGGGACTCTGATGGATAGACTCATGGCCTTTTTCCATACACATGGGCTGGCTTGGTTTGACTCGGTTTGACTGGGCGCATCAGCCCAGCATAGCATCACAACAACAGGGCTACCCGCTTGAGGGTGTGTGTAACCATCTAGTAGTCAAAGGAGTGGCTGTAAAACGGTGGACAAACACACAAAGAGATTCAGTTAAGCTGGGCATACACTGTACCATTTTAGTGTCGGACCGAATTTCAGCTTCGTAAGGCGCCGTTTGCTGTGCAGTGTACAGGGGGGACAAAGGACGGATTAACTCCTCCCGACCACGGGCTCTCGCACAGTTGAAGCAGATCTTTATTGACAACTGTCAACAGCCAGAACGGTCTGCAAATTTCCTATTTTGTACACGTACAATGTGAGCACATAAATTGTTAGCTTTGGCTTTACATCGCAAACTATCTACTCCTACAGTAGGAGTAGGAATAACACAACAACATTTCTAAAATCGTACATTGTATACCCAGCTTTAGAGGCTACAAATGTTTCTCTCTGATCTCCTGCACAGACATGAGTTCAGTCTCGCAACACATGCTTGTTTGAGGAGGAGAAGGTGGCTCATCACAGGTCAGCAGCAGCTGGCGAGACGTCACTGCAACCCGTTTGGAAATGGGTCCGGTGCACTTCGGCCCGACTCCGGAGATAGTCCATCTCGGGTGTGGCGTGTCACAACTCGAGGCTCTAAAAACTAGTAATGGAAACTAAACTCAGCGTGGCATGGTTTGACTCGGCGCAGCCAAAAGTAGCAATAGAAAAAAGCCCTATTACATACAGTAATGGCAGCAGGATCCACTTCATACATACTGCAGTTTGCCTGGCTAGACATCACCGTTTACCATTGTGAGAGATTCAGCAGTGTCAAGGTGAGCTGGGCAGTCGGCTGTCAGCTCAGATAGAAATACAACGCATCTGTAGCGATTGCCTGCTGCTACACAAGACATCTCTTTTGAGAGATTTTTAATAAGCGACTAGTTTTTAAAATCTACATTGAATAGAATTTCATCTCAAAGCACTGGATATTAGTTATGATTAGTATTACAGGTGAACAGTAGGTGCAGATTATTCTGTCTGTTGCATTTCAAAGCTTTGCCAAATGATAATTTCCAGGATAGACACGAGGCGTTGAAGGTGGGACAAAACAACACATCAGTTTTTTTATTATATACGTTGATGCCTTTGGAATTGATTAAAACAGAACAGACGTGGATGTGGGTGTCTGACAGTGACTCAAGTAAATGTAGGGTGCTGAACCAGACACTCAGCACTTTGCATTTGTTTGACTCAGGCCTTTACACAGGGCCAAGAACACTGCAGCTATTAGCAATAAATCACAGGCTGTTAATTACACTGGTATAAATCCACTTCACTTTGTGTGAAGTCTGTTACAGTTTGTGTGTGTGCAGAACCTTTTGTCTGCATGTGGAAGTGATTGCCATGTGTGTATCAGTAAATTAGGCTGGGTTAATTTCCAACCTGTATGGAAATTTTTGGAAATGGTTTGGTTCATGTAGGGACAATGAGAATGCTTTCATTGTAACAACCAAACAAACACACCGGGGCTGCATGGACAGGAGGTTCAGTGCAGATCATGCACGATAGTTCACTGAAACGGACCAATGAATACTTGACAGTCCAGGTGACGACTCCATATTTCCACATCTTGTTTTGTTTGTGAACCCAAGATTTGTAAATATGTGTGAACCTGAAATGGACTACAACTAAAAGGCAAACATTGAATCCTTTGCGATTCTGTTTGGTTTGTTAGGAATAACCTTGCAGTCCTTGAAACCAAATGTTAAAGGGATAGTTTGGGTGTTGTGAATTGGGGTTGTATGAGGTACTTATTCTAATAGAAATCAGACAGGACTTACAGCATGAAAGCAAAGCAATGTACTGCTGTGGACGGGGGCAGCAACGAAACGTATTTTAACCACCTAAAAGAAAGGCTCACCTAAAAAAATCGATATCAGTTAAAGTGTACGCTATATTTGTAGTATTTTCACTTCTTTAACCTGACACCAGACAGCCCTTTTCGACGGGGAACTTAACCGTTATATCCATCTATGGTTTCGCCAAAGCCACCAGACTCCGTTGACAAAAACAATACTTTTACACCACGGGGGTTGCTGGTCTACCGCTGCATTGATTGGTTGTGATATTGTGTGACTTTGGTGAATTCGAACTAACCAAAGTCACACAATAACAAACAAACTAATCGATCGAGGCAGCAGTAGACCAACAACCCCCGTGTTCTGCAAGGTAAAATTACTGTTTTTTTCAATGGAGTCTGGTTGCTTTGGCGAGAGCATAGTAAACCACTTCAGTTCCCCATTGGAAACATAGACTGTATAGCTTTCTTACGGCAAAGTAAACCGCCGTAAATATTCTAAATATCAAACTGATACAGATTTTTTTAGGTGGGCCTTTCTTTTAGGTGTCTAAAATACTTTTTGCTGCCGGCCCCGTCCACAGCAATACATTGCTTTGCTCCTGTGCGGTAACACCTGTCTGCTTCAACAAACTGGTTGCGTGCCGACCGCCATCTACTGTAGGTAATAAAATGAATATGAATAAGTACCTCATACAACCCCAATTCAAAACACCCAAACTCTCCCTTTAAGCCCTGCGCATGAAATGTCTGTGTTTTGTTTGGCTGAGGATTTCATTTTGACACTTAGCCAAATAAATTTGTCCCGAGGTTAGCTCAGTAACATCTCCAAAATATCTTTGAAGACCTAGAAAATGCAATTCATGTCTCGATATCGTTTCATCGTCGCACCACTTCACCTCTCTTTACTCAAACTATTCAAACTCCTTCTGGCGTCCAACTGGTCCAAAATTCAACAGCCAGGCTTTTAGCGGGTGTCAGGAAAAAAAGACCATATTACTCTTTTTTTTACCTTGCACCGGTCTCCAGTCACATTTAGAATGGATTTTAAGATTTCAGGAATCACAAATAAATTGGCTCCATTTGAGACCTCCGAGTCCACCTGTGCACCCCAGAATGGACCCACAAGTCTGCCAATAAGCTTCTCTCTTCTTCTCTTGCTAAATTTCCTAAAAACCTGCCGCTATAATATGAACCTGCTTACCCTGACTTGTTTTATCCACTCAGTCTTTACATTTACTGATTAATTTTTATCAATGCTCTCTTACTGTTGATGTTATTTGTTTTACAATATCTATAAAAGCACTTTGATACCAGTTTTTAAACGTAATTCACGGTCTACTAAATTAACAGGCTCTTGCGGCTCATATAAGTGTAGTAACACAGCATCAAAGGATTCTGTGATCAATGACTGTGTTTTTCAGTCTAATGAGTGTGTGCTGGTGTCATACTGTAGGTGAGGCAATATGCTGAGTGTTTCAACGTGCCTTTTTCCTTCAATTAAGACTGCGTAACGGCACAAAGACACACATCTCTCTACTATTTTTGGACATCTTCAGTACTGCAGCTTAATGCTGCATCAATGTTTCTCTCACACACACACACACACACACACACACACACACACACACACACACACACAGATACACTATAATGGTGAGAGGATTTTCCCTGCTCTTCAGTGTAAGCCTAATACTGCTGAGACTGTTGTTGCATCCATGGCTCAAGGTTATTGCCCTGCATGGACACACAGCCATTTAACCAGGAAAAAAAACTATTGTTTTTAATGGTACAATCAGTAGATGTATTTTCAATTCATGCTCTGCGGATATTCTGTACATTATCAGTGCATTTTGTATGTGTGATATCAGATAAACCACCTCGTGCTCGGCTTGCGATTGTATGGGCGGGACCTCGATACCGCGGCTCCACCGCCCGATCACTCCTGCGCAGAAGGAGGAAGTGGATGCCCGTCGTCATCTATACTGTATATACAGCCTATGGTTCAGTTTGAATATGTGCTTTGACCTTTATTGATTGTCAATCCCTCCCTCTCTGCCATGGTTATTGTCAGATCTAATGCTACGCTGCCCAGTCAAACCACAAGACATGATTTTCAAAAGATCACATCTGAGCTCATATGCAGAAACCCTGATTGTACGATCTGAATTTGTAGCCTTTATTAACATGTTTACATGCCTCATCTGACATGTTTAAGCTTTGTTTACACCACTTATCCCACTTGATACCATGTATGTGATGTCAGATTATAGGTCATTATTCAGTTACAATTTGAGTGCCCTTTCACGCTCACATGCCACCTGTATTTTTCAGGCTTGGTAAAGCTCTATAGCTGCATTGTAGTCAGACTAAATCCTTAAACACACTTTCTCAAAGATCCTCAGTGTACATATTTGAACAACCTGTAGATTCATGACGCTCTGAAACGCAACAGCGGACCTGGTAGCTGTTTATTTTATCTTAGCCGGAGTTATTTTTGTGGAGCTTGAATCTTTTACTCTTTAATTAAATGTGCTGCTCTTATCGAGGGGCTTTTCAATCTGCCGGGAGAATCATACAAAGAAGAGGTAAAGTGGCCTGTGGCTGCGGAACAGCATAGCTAGAAATGTCACTGAAAAGGAAAAAAAAAAATCTGCATAACTTCATATGGGGAAAAAAAAGAAAAAGCAGAGTGAAAAGATAATCATCTCATCTTTGAAATATACTCCAAAGGCCTTTTAATGAAAAATTTATTAGTCTCCACACCCGGCCCAGTTATCAGCATCTCCATATGAAACTGTCACAGGCCCCGCTGCGTCGCTCCACATTTAGATTTTTTTTTTGCTGAATTTTGTTGGCATTTTCCTGTCCCCTAGTCGCCGCTCCTCCGAGTGTGTTGTTGGATTGGAACAAATTGAAGAAGGCACTTTGGACCTTGTCAATCTTTAACCTCTCTCCCACACTTGTTCTGACTCTTGCTTTGTTTCTCTCTCATTCACTCCCATGATTTCCCTGTCATGTTCCTGCTCTACAAAAAGTCTATATACAATAGAAACTAAAAAAACCTCATCGACATACACACCTCTCACCTGCCCTTTTACCCACTTTAAACATCTGTGAGTCTTTATCTCTGGTCGTCACCTTCATCCTCTCCCCTGTTTCACATTCTCACCCTGCCTTCCTTTTCTTTTGCCTTATCTTCCCCGGATGTGAATGTGCTCTTCCCGACTGTCCTCGCTGTCCCTTCACACTGTCTGTCCTACCGAGGATCACTTTTGTAGCCATGGTAACCAGCTTGCCACCATGTTGGAAAACATCATTATGCTTGCACAAAAAGAGATATCTTCCCCCGGCTGAGTCGTGCGGCAGGACAGCCTCGCTGCTCAGTAATTTCCATATGTTATAATGTAATCAGCTCCTCAGCCTTTAGCAACGCTTAATTGATTTTCATAGCCTCGCACAATAGAGATTGCAGATTTTTTTTTTCCCCTCCTTTTTTAAACACCCATTCTTTTTTAATATTATGTTATTTGCACTGCATACAGTGTTATTCAAAGAATGTTTTACCATCAGATAGTGAGTTTAATGATCAGCTGTTGAATTAATTGCAAGCTAATGACAAAATTAAACTGATGGGAAATAACTATAGTCCATTGTGAGCAATGATACCCGGTGACAGGGACCTCCGCGATCGCCTTCCTTAATCACAACCACTTAAATCTATCTCCCTGTTTGATCAGCACATTAGCCCATATAAATGCAGTGTGAGGAAAATGAGATTACAGGGTTTCTGCGTCGAGACGCATCACGACTTAATGCCTGTGGTTTTGAAATAAGTGGAATGCATTTCAAATCCCCAGCTTTTTTTTTTTTTTCGCACCATCCTTTCTGTCTCATTTTCTTCCCATCCAGCCTCTCTCTCTCTCTCTGTGTTTGTCTCGCCGACTTCTGTTCTTCTTTGTCATTCCTCCCCACCTTTCTCAGTAACACATATTTCATCACCTGGCACACGATGGAATGAATTGCAATAATCTTTTTCATCCCCTTTCTCACCTATTCTGTTTCAATGTCATGCACGTTGTATTAAGCGTTGAATCCCCAAGTTCATTTGAACGCACACTGTTAGCTGTTAGGAGGAGATAACGTATTCTGGAGGAACCGTGAGACGGAGAGAGAAAGTTACTGAGGGGAGGATAAAAAGAAAAGGCCGACTGAGTTCAAGACGGTTCGGAATGAGCAAAATGAGCAAAGTGGTACCAGACAAGGACAAGAGACCAGCAGCTTGTGTAGTCTGTTTGAAGTCCATGCCTATAGGCCACAGCACCGTATTGATCTGGTGCTGTTGTTATGCTAAGGACGGGCTCTGTGATGATGCCATGTACTTGATTATGCTGAAGAGTGCATGGCTGGCTCCTTGCTGGGCTGCGTTAAAATGATTTATGAACCCATATGTCCACTCCGGACATGAGACCAGCTACATCATAAACGCAAGTGTTAGAGGTTTGGCCATGACACAAAAACATGTGCGTATGCACAAAGACAAATCCTAATAGATATCATAGACAGCTGTTCTTCCCACGTACAGTGTGTGTTCCCCCATAGCTCTGCTTCCTTCCCTGTGTTCCTCCACCTCCAGAGAGGTTGTTTTCATGGAGATCTAAGTAATTAGATTGCTATTTAATCCCCCTGCCTGCGTGAATACAACTGCTATATTTGATTCTGTGTCCAATCAACACAATTTACCGTGCCAAGCGAGTCTCTTAAAGGAGAACTCGGGTCAATTTAATAGATTTCAAACATCTCACTTTTCTCAATTTCTGCCCTTTTTATCGGGGTTGAAACCTCGCCAAGCGGCTTCAAGGTTTGTCAAAAGCGAGCTTTTCTGTTTTGTATCGAGTTTCTGTTTTTCTGCACTTCCTGCACAGATGGAGCGTTTCAATCGATTGTGGCAGATCTAGGAAGGAGTTTTGATGTTAATATAGCGCCTGTTTGGAGACAGTTGTCATATGTGTGTGCATGATCAGCAGCGACAGAGTCGAGGGACAAATCTGACCCGACTTCGTCTGTGACACCTTTTATATAATATATCAGTTTCTCTAAATAAGACAGACGTGTTGGACAACTCACTGACACGTACTGTATGTATAATTGCCTCATAGTCAAACGGAAACACTTTATCATAGCTTTCATTGCAGCCTGCATTTTGCATATTTTAAACCCTCATTGGGAATTTGGGTCATGGCGATATATAAATGAAACACCTAGTCATGAGTATAGGTACACTCTGAGCTGCCGAGAATATCTCGACAAAAAGAACGGTACAGTGGAATTGCTCATATATATATTTTTTAATTTAGACGTGTTATCACACTGCAGTTTGTGCTCACAGATTCGGAGGGATGGTTAGCGAGCGTCTCTAGAGTCTGCAGAGGCTCTGGCTCAGCAGGGTAAGCACAGTTGGTCTTTACTCAGGCAGACAGAGCGGATAGCGATGAAGATGGCGATGGATGTTAGGTAGACCAGAGAGAGCTGGGCCTTCTCTTCCCCAGGGCAAAATCACACAGACTCACCATTAAATATGGTGCTGACTAATTTATAATACCAGGCGAGCTCCCATCTCAGCGGTCTGTCCTGTGTCATCCATCCTTTAACCCTGCACTCAACCCCACTGCCTCTTAATTCAGCCGTGTCATGCTCTTCCAGTGTCCTTCACATCATGCGCCATAATTCAGCTCACCTCACTTCATCTGGCTGTCACTGAATTGTATAAACGACTGTTGTTGTTGTCGTCCACCCTGCGGCCATGCGGGGGTCCTGCTTCACGACATGTATGCACCTTCCTCAGCTCATCAGAGGCTTTCACTTCATCAGCAGGCGACTGAAGTTTGGCCAGAGGCTTATCAGTTATTGAGAGCAGTGGATAGAAAATGATTTAAATGGCTCTTCAGAGGCAGAATGCCGACTGAGTGGAACAGCAGTGACCACTAAAAACAGTTTTTTTTTTTTTTATTATTGATCGCCTCTCACCCTCCTACTCTTTAAATCTCTTTTCTTTCTCATCTTTCACCCCCTCCTGTTCTTTTTGATTTCATACTTTTTTTCCAAGCACCAAACAGAAAAACAGCCAGACACACATAGTGTACACATAAGCACATGCATGTTATGTCATGCAGTTGTAACTGTGAGCAAAGGGCCCTCATGGGGCCTGAAGACTGTCAGTCTCACTGTGTATCAAAGAGGACGGCTCAGGCCTGACAGAGGTATTAGGACCTGCGAGGCGCTGTTGGTAGGTCAGGGCCACCCGCTGAACTTTGAGCTGATCCCACACAGTTTCACATCGGGGCTGTAACTAGTGGTTATTTATGTTGTGTGATTAATTTATGGATTTTTAGCCACACTAGTAATGTTTCTCTGTGGATGGCAGTCAGTTCACCAATTTAGTCCAGACTGAAGTAGCTCAACAACTATAGGATGGATTGCCATGCATTTTTGCACAGACATTCACGGTACCCAAAGGATGAATCCTAGTAACGTTGGTGATCACCCTGACTTTTCTTCCAGTGCCGCCATGAGCTTCACATTTGTGGCTCAGGGTGAAATATCCTGACAACTATTTGATGGATTCCTGAAATTTGCTTCAAATATTCATGATCCCTAAAGAATAAATTCTGATGAGTTTGCTGATCCCCTGATCTTTCTTCTAGAACCAAAATCAGGTAAAATACAATTCTTTTTATGACCTAAATACCTGCAAAACTAATGACATTCCCATCAAACAGGCCAAACTATAAGGTGGTGACTAGGGCTGGTCCTCGACCAAAGAAATTCTTAGTCGACTAGCACTCATACGATTTTGTTGACTAAATAATTTAATTGACAGATCTGTAAAAGTTTCTCCACAAAGAATCACACAAAAGCAGCACTTTAAATCTTGTGTTTAGCAGAGTTTCTTGGAAAGAAGTCACTCAGCATGAAAAAGCATAAAAATCGTCTAAAGAAATCTTAGACAACTAAGACCAAAACGACCGAATAGTTGACTAATCAACCAAAAAGGGGGCAACCCTAATGGTGACCACGGTAAAGATTCTAGCTACTAAACATCAGCATGTTAACATTGTCACTGTGAGCATGTTAGCACGCTGACATTAGCATTTAGCTGTTTTAGATTAATCCGTGATTTGTGTAGTCTTTAAAATGTCAAAAAATATTGACGAATACCCATCACAAGTTCTGAGAGCCCTAAAGGACCACCAGTCGTTAACTGAAAGGGATTCAATTTACAGCAAATCCTCACATCTGAGAAGCTGGAACCAGACTTTTTTTTCTAGATAAGCTACTGAAACAATTGATTCATTATCAAAATTGATGCCAATAAATTTTTTGCCTACCGACTAATCGATAAATCAACTTCTTGTCTCTGCATAATTTCATGTACATAAAACACATTCACTCACAAATAAACCTAATCGGCAAAGTATTTACAAATACTTATACACACACGCATACCTTCGTAAAGACAGAACTGTGCTCACCGTAGTAGACTAATGACTTTGGACTCACGTCTGTACTGGTTGTCAAATCAATTGAACTGAATGTGAAATTATGCAGAGACTCAGTTGGCTTGGCAACCGCACACTGTGATGATATTTCACGATGTTTGGATGGTAATTAATTTCACCTTTCTTGTCCGTGTGCTCGCTCATTCTTTAGTAGTATCTTCTCTGCTTTTCAACCTCCGTGCCCTTTTGTGTCTAAATCCAGCTTACCCTACACCTGCTACACCTTTAGTGAGTGAAGGGGTGTGAAGGGACAATCAGACAGAGATGTATGGATAGCGAGAGAGAGAGGTGTGTAAATGTCACACGTCCCCATGTGCTCATTAACAGCATCCACATTAGTCTTGCATCCCCGGCCCCTTCCACTCCTCTGCAACGTTCCCTTTCCACCTGTTCACTCTCCCTCAAGGAGAAAAGGCCAGGGCACATTTGGATCATCGTGTCTTTGAAGAGGAATGGCCACTCACCTGTAAATAATGCATGCGCTGTTCCGGCATGTGTCGCAGTTGGCCGTGTCCTGTCCGGTTCGATAGGAGAGTCTGCGGGGAAGATAAGAGTCGTGAATGAGTAATTACAGGACTTGTTAAGCTGCTCCCTCACACCTTCCTCTCTCATCTTGTTTGTCATCCCTCGTTAGCGGGAACCCAAGTAAACGAGGGTGATGAGGAGTCACGCTGCCCTCCTGAGTGGCCTGTGTCCAGCAGCCAGGGCAGAAAGAGCACAGTGGCAGCCATTAGCTGAGGTTTGACTGATTTGAGGTCAGATAAGGGCCAGAGGAGTACACAGGATGAGTTTCTGGGCTGCAGCTTTGATCAAGGTCTTGTGTCAGGATTGTTTCACAGAATGGTTGACTATAAAAACCATTAGTCGACTCTGTGCATCGTTGTAGACTAATCGTTCATCTGTGGCTTTAGCACGGTGCTGTAATAAAGCAGTAGATATGCAGCTGGTGCGCTGTGGGTAGTTGTTGTTGACAAATCATAGTTGTCATGCATGACTTTTACACAGGGAGTGAGAGCCTATTAACTTAATCTTCAACTATTTTGATAATCAATTCAGTTTGAGCTATTTTTTAAGAAAAAAAAATCTAAATTCTCTGATTCCAGCTTCTTAAATGTGAATATTTTCTGGTTTCTTTATTCCTCTACAACAGTAAACTGAATATCTTTGAGTTGTGGACAAAACTGGACATTTGAGGACGTCGTCTTGGGGCTTTGGGAATCAGTGATCAATATTTTTCACCATTTTCTGACATTATTTAGACCAAACAACTAATTGGTTAATCGAGAAAATAATCAGCAGATTAATTGACAATGAAAATAATTAGTTGCAGCACTAGTGAGAACATGTTGGACACGCAGCAAGAACAAGAGGCTTAAAGGAACGGAGACATAACTGATTGTTCAAACATAGATTTGTTTGAACAATCATTTTCTACATTATGCCATGTTAAATAATTCGAATTTAAGGTATTTGGAGAAGGAAAGACTCCTGTCGTGTTGTTACTGCAGTCGAACATTATCTCCAGCTCAAACAAACCTGCTGGGGGTTTACTCCAATCAGATCGCGGCTCTTTGGTAATCAGCCTCTCGGAGCCAATCAAAGACTGTGCTATTTCACCTAACCCCCAGGTAGGTCCCGCCTATGTTAGTTAATCATTTACTGGTTGTATTTAAGACCCTTTTGACAAGAATTAATCATGGGTGAGAAAAAAATATGATATATCTTTGACTAGTTGGGTTCTTTTTGAAAAGAAAAATACAATTTCCCAGAGCCCAATATGTCATACTCTTAACATCAAAGCTTTTTACTCATACTAGAGAAATCCCACCATTGATTAATCCTTTCTGTACAATATAGTGTTGTAAAACACACAGTAAGAGTTATCTTCAGTATGAACATTTTTATAACCATTTTTATCGGGAAACAAAATGAAATGGAAATGAGATGGGTCCTCTGAGCAGATGACAGTTTTACTTTGGACAGCATCCCTTTGGCTTCATACAGTCAGCCTGTCTTGATTTCATTGGGATATTGATTCACCAAATTCACATTCAAACCCATCAATATCCTATTATATTATATACGGTGTGCCCTCATATCGTTCTATTACCAGTTGCCTCTGAGATAAAATATGGTCATGAACCACGTTCCCATTATAGATTCCTAATTCTCAGGAGGCAGCTAAAGATCAGGTGATGGCCCTGAATGGAACCACTTGGTTACATGCTTCAAAGGCTCAATGACTTTCTTAATGGATTAGCGTGTTGAAATGTGCATATTGATTGACAGCAATAGTTTCCCCTTATAATTAATGACGTATTACAATGGAAGCACTGTGGACTCACTTCACCAATGACGTTGACTACAAGGAGATGCTCTTCTGGTTGGTTTTTATGGTTATGATTTGCAGTGCTGCATCAACAGAAAGCAGTCTTGTAAACCCAGTGCAACTGTCTATTACCCTATTTACCCAGGTGTCATCCTTCATCAACCACTTTCCTTGAGTCACACATAGTAACTAATACATCCATTGACTTTGTCTTATCAGGATCAATTAACCAACGTCTTGAGTATCACATTGTTAGAAACATGATATGAAACATCACAGCGAGAAGCACTCTCTATGTCAAAAGATCAATTGGTTTTGGTTTTATTTGCCCAGGTTTTGAGATAGAGATGGAGTTTGCATGTTCCCTGTGTTAGCGTGGGTTTTCTCCGGGATCTCCGGTTTCCCCCGTTAGTCCAAAGACACGCAGGTTAATTGTTGACTGTTAAATTAGTGTGAATGTGAGCGTGAATGGTTGTCTGTCTCTATGTGTCAGCCCTGCAATAGTCTGCTGACGTGTCCAGGGTGTACCCCGCCTTGGCCTAATGTCAGCTGGGATCGGCTCCAGCCCCCCAGCATCAATCCATTATCTGGATGGATGTTTTAGTGGTGTATGCTTTTGCCCCATTATAATTGATGTCAATGGAATTTCATTTGAGGTGCTCACAGCAATAAAAAACTGCAACAACGTGTCTTTCCAGAAGCAATGTCCTCGTTACTCTGGACAATCTGCAGACCTCAGTGTGACAACAGAAAACTGAAAAAAAGTATCATTATCCGCAGTAATGGGGATAGTGTTTCTGAAGGGAGATGGTGAAATTAAGTTTTCAATGCTTTTAGCACCACGAATACAAAGCCATTTATCTCCATTGTATTGGGGTCAAGGCAGAATCATTGTGGCTCGATACCACAAGAGGTGAGTGAGAACATTTTTTGTTTTTGTTTTTTAATTTGGTCAACCAACCCTCTAACAAACAATCACATGTCATAAGTCAGGGTTTCTCAAAGGAACATTGCTGCGAAAGCCACTGGATTCTTCTCCTCATTGAGGTGAATGTGCCAACTTTCACATTTACTTCTTGTCTCTAATCTTTGCAGAGACATTTTTCAATTCTCTCTCAGGGACTCTTGTCACGCTGCCCATAAGGTGCGGTACCAATAAAAATTAAACCGCCGTAATAAATTTCATCTCATTATCTCCCGCCTTTCTGTGCTATACGCTCCGACAGGTATATGAGAGGTGTTGATATCAGGATTGTTATTTAAGGCTGTCGCCGAATGAGGTAATGGGGGGGAGTCTGAGAAGGGCATGAGTGCAGTGATACGGGGAAGTTAGCAGCTTGGATTAATTGTAATTAAGGGGGTGACAGTGCAGCTGGGAAGTTCAAGACCGTCTTCACTTTCCACCCAGGTGAGCCGATCAATAAGCAGCTGCTGGGTCACGGTCAACTGGGTCACGTCCTTTGAACAACTCACCGTTATTCTCTCTATCTCTTGCCCTCATGCTGTCTAGACCTCTTTCTCCCTCCACCTCTTGTCCCTCCCCTCTTCTCTCACACCGAGTTGATAAGAGATAATAAAGAGAGCAGAGCTCATTTCGGCGAAGCCTCCCAGGAGAGAGCGAGGCCAAAAGTGCCATTAACAGTGCATTTACCCTCCCTACCCCCCCTTTTGTGCTTCTTGGTGAGCTCTCCCAAAGGTCACTGCGTGGGTGGGAGTCCGAAGGCATAAAAACATGCACACATACAGTGTTAATAGACAGACTAGCAACAAGTCCCCATGAGTGTGATTAATTGGGCTTGGCCTGCCAACACTGGCTGATGATGCAGCAAATTTATTCCTGAGCTTTGTGTTGTTGGATGCAGCCAATGATGTACTCTAGAACTGCATCGCACCCTTCACACTGTGTTGTACGCCCCGGGCAGGGCTGTACCTGAGGGATATATTGTGAATGTGTGCTTGGATGCATGACATGAGGGGACAAAACACGAGTCAATGTGCTCAAAACTGCTTTTTTTTCTTCTTCTTCCCAGCAGCTTGGTATGAGCTGCTCACCAAGGGAGATACAGCCTCACCCTTCCTTGTCGCTCTCACTTACTTTCTTTCACATGCAGCCTTTCTATCTCTTTTCCTCGTCAACTGTGTCCGTTCTCGTTGAGTAAGAAAGTGGAAAAAGGGGTTTTGGGTGTTCGGGGTACGGAAGTCCTGTTCATTTCTTGTTAAGCTAGTTGAATTTGGGGCACTTCCAATTCTTGTATGGACATACAGCTATCAGCCGTCAAATCATCAATACAATCGATGAGTAAATATGTTAAAAAATATCTAGATCATTGATCAATAGTAAAAGATACAACCCTTTTTACATATACATGTAAGGACAGAAGTTTAAGGCAGGGTTGGTAAAGATTTAGTTGAAATTCTCATTACATCTCGACAGCAATCAATAAATCAAATGCTCCGACAAAAATAGAGAAAAAAATCTGGTGTCTGTTGCTGTCGCAGGACTGTAATAAACCCGTCCAATCATTTAATTTGGCCTGAATGTAATGATTGGACGGCCTACTTGTCTGCCTGCGTGCACTCTGCACTCATTACGCGTCACTGGAGTCTTCCACAAGCTGCTAACTTGACAGCTGTGAGTACTAACAATAGCCATGTTCGTTGTTCACGTTCATTATGATATGTTTCTGTTCGTAATGACAATAGTGGGGGAGTGGCTTTGGAGGGAGACCTGAAGAGACGGACTGTCAGTGTTGCCAACTTGGAGACTTTCTCTCTAGATTTAGGGACTTTTGGAGCTAGTTAATGCTGCTAGCTACTTTCATTGGAAAAGAATTGACAACACTGGGCTCATTTTCTTTCGGTTGTAGGTAGTGTACTCTTGCTAGTTTCTCAAGATCGCCCGCCCTGCCTTTAACTACGACTACAACAGAGCATTTCGGTCAGGAACAACCAATCACAGAGCCTAAAATTCTGATTCAGCAGTTTAAATTAGTTCACTTTTGGATTCTTGGTCAATTTAAGATGAATTCAGCGACAATGGCATGATGCACGAGGCGGTCTGAAATTGCTACAGCTTTGATTTGCGCCTCTGTCGACTGAGGTTTTCATGGTTTCTGTGTTGTTGTACATTTAAGATATCATTAAAAACAACTTTGAAATGGGAATTTACAGTGGTAAAAATCACTTCACGGTCTAGTGGTTCCTCCCTCTTTGCAGCAACTGTTGTTCTCCTTCTCTTTCTCCCTCTTTTTCCATTTCACACACTTGTTCTCTTTTTCCTGAAGGCACACAAATCAGGGGAACGGCAGAGGAATGTGCATTTTGCGTGGGTTGGGGGGGCGATTGTGCTTTTTATTAGTCCCAGCACATTAGCCATCGACTTTCAATTTGTGTCCGAGCAGCATGTCACCACCAGATACAGTACATAGTGATGAATGCACACAGCGTTGCATTTCCTTCCATGAAACAATGAATATTGTATAACAAAAGCAGTTATATATCAGATAATTGCACTCAGTTCACCTACGTATAGCCAGAGGGCACTCCTATTTATTGTGTCAGTGACATTTATGTAAGGGGAGCATGGAGCTAATGTAGTGTGACTAAAGCGGCATTAGGCGTTTTGCCTTGGCTCGGCGGGGAAAAAATGGAAATACGTACAGGAAGAAGACGACTTTGCTATGGATTACAAGAAGCTTACACTGCTCACTGATTTGTACTAAATGTAGGCTTTTGTAATTAACGTATGGAAAGGCAACGTGATTGTTTCTTGACGTATTCGACCAGATGGCACCATTAAGCAGTAGTCACTCATTTCTTCTCCACAAATGAAGTCTCTCCCCCTCCTCTCCTACTTTCTCCTCTCCCACCTGCCACTTTAAACACATCTGATAAGCCAGATGTGCTTGGCGACACAGAGAAGATGGCTCCCCATGCTGCACCACATGTCCGCTTACTTTTTTCTACTCACAACACTCTTTTATGAGTATGGCGATAAGGAGATTACGGCTGCCTTGTGCAAGATTGAAGGAGGATAATTGCTTTTTTTAGATGGTGTAAACTCACACTGTTGTGAGATCTGTTCTCTACTCAGACCCTGTTGAATGGGAGTTTAACACTGTCAACTTGATATTGAGGGGTTGCTTTCACACACTTTGAAGCGTTTGTGGTTGTAAGACCATAAGCTTGACAGGTGTGTCCGTGTAGTTAATTCCCACAGGTTTTAAGGACTCCAGGTTGGTATGATGTCAGTCATATGGATTTTCTCACTCTGTACCTCTCCACAGTTCTGGTGAAAGCAGATAGGGATCTGAGTGCAGAGCCCCAGCAATTCACTCAACAAATTGGCCATTTTGTTTGCCTCTTCCCTTTGGATAGGCAATCCTCTATTTCAGCGTGGCTAGATGCTATCTGCAGCCCTTTTGTATATACTCAGTATCCATTGGACAGTAAATTACTTTTTCACAGGCCATGGCTTTTTCAAAGGCCTTGGACTTATACGAGATAAACACGGCGTGCTGCTGGATAAGGCCAATTGCTATATTTCTAGTTTCGTATTTTTCTTAAGCAGTGAAAGTACTTGAAAGTGTCACTTTATGATATGATGTCCTCCTTTGAACACTGTAATTTTATAAACGAATATTTTGTTGATAAGTAATTGTTGACATCCAAAAAATATTGACAAAAAAAATTATGAAAAAATCTCTGTTCATTTTGCCCTGATGAGTAAAGACAAGACACAATATTTATCTCTTTTCCGGCATATTTTTTTTTCTCTAACTGATAGCCAACCCTAGTTTTAGACTAAAATTAAAACTTCCACTGACTAAATCTTGACTAAAACAAAACAAAAAGACTAAAATAGTTTTCAGTAAGCATCTAAGAATAAAACTAAATTAAAATGTTTGTCAAAATTACCATTCTTCTGCATCTTCTGCATCATAATAATTAAATTCCAATATTCAGACGCATTCAAGATTTGACATATTCGGTATTCTTATTCATTCTGAAGGACACTACTGGCTGATATAGGCTGCATTACCGCTAATACTGATCTCACACACATGATTATGTTTTCATACGCAGAATCGGCTCCATTCAAAAACTAGTGCGAACATGTCTGTTTCATACGACGGGTCATCAAACCGCTTGGGTGAGATGAATCGTCTGTAAATAAGTTCTGCAGCAGCTCCGTCATATCTGGAGGGAAATCATCACCAAAGGAAACTGTGCTGCAATGGCACTGCAGGTCACATCCAGGTGAAAGCCACACCATCCCAGCTACACACAGATGTGATCTCTTTTTTTAAACACTTAGCTGCTGGACAGCCGTCACACATACAAGACAAGCTGGTCCCTAAGATCTAGATATAATGTGGCACAATCAAGAGTGTGCTTTTCCTGCTTTCGCTAAATCATGAATGTGCTCTGTGTCTCTGATGTTTCCTTGGCTTTGCCCTGTGAACACCAGGCCCTTTTTTCTCAAATATGATTTATAGATATATGGCATTTATTTTTTTTCCCAGTGTATGCTTGAAACCACCGTAACGTATGGAGGCACCAATCCAATTCACCGGTTCAGCGACCGCCCCGATACTGACCTTATTAAGCAGATCAGCCAATAAGTTACTGATCCACAGTTTCTTAGTCAATGTTGCCAGAAAATTCAGTATTTCTGCTACCAGTTTAGTCATGATGGGCCGCCGACTAAGTTTTTAGTGCTACAGCAATCTCTGGCTTCCTGTTACTTTACATAAAAATGATTCAAATGAGTTCCATGCAGTGAGCTGTACAGTTTAAGTGTGGGGAAAAGAGAGCACTGGTATTGGTATTGGATTGGTACTCCGTATCAGCAGGAGAGTGAAGTATTGGAATTGTTATCGGGAGAGAAAAAGTCGAATCGGTGCATCTCTAGTGTAAAACACAGGCTATAAGTGAGGTGTCTTACCCTTCTCTGTGGGCCTCCCCCTTCTCCAGTTCCTGGATGACCCCCAGCAGCACCTTGATGGTCTCCTGGCTGGAGCTGATGAGATTTTCCATGGCCTGGAGCTGTGCTTTAACATCCCCGTCCTGATTCATAGGCACTATTTGCTTGCAGGCCTCCTGTGTTTGGTCGGACGGCGCCCCACCGGCCTCGCCACCTCTGCAGGGTGTCAGAGGCTCCTCCATGGCCCGTAGAGGCCGGGCAGATAACTGTCCTGTGTGGCACTGTGCCTGCGTTGTACAGCCTCTGCTGGAGCGTGGCAGCGTCTCGCTCTGCAGCCCGTTGAGCTGCAGGGCTTTCTTCCGCTTGCTCCGCACGGACGGACTGTCCAGGCACTCCACCTGCGTGAGGGAGTTCCAGGCGATGGGGCTCGTAACCTTGGAGGCCCTGTCCGGCAGGGTGCGGGACGAGCCCTCCTCCAGATTGAGCAGCTGCCTCTTGGCCGAGCGGTCCGTATTGGCCTCCCTGTGTTGTAATCCTGTCCTGGCTTTGGATGGGACACTGCAGAGCTGGTACTCTGCCTGCGCTCCGGCTCCGCTTCCTCTCTGTGTGTCCGCAAGGCAGTCTGTGTCTGCAGAGCAACTGAGCTGCAGAGCGTCAGAGCACAGGCCATCAGGTGCAGTGTGCTGCTCCACTGTGGCAATGCACTCATTAGTATGGAGCAGAGCCCTGGTCCTCCGGACTCCACTCCCCCCGCAGGCTCCCTCCTCCTCCTCCTCCTCCTCATCTAAACCCCGCTCAGCAGCCTTGGACTGCTTCACCTCCATGACAAAACCGTTATTCTGACCTTTATAGGTTTCCACGGCCGCCACGTGTTTAAAGGTGTGGCCTTTCTTGCGCTCAAAGGGAAAGGTCTGATAGCGTTTCTTTAGGTCAGGGGACGTCTGCACGCCCGTGCTCCTCGTGACGTTCGGGATGGATCGGCGGGCGGGGACCGTCATGTACTTGCGGTACGCCACTTTGTATGAGATGGGCTTGCCACCTTTCCCCGCTGCCTGCAGCTCCGCCTCCCTCTGCTCGTTCTGCGCCTCGCAGATATCCTTGAAACGCACTTGCAGGGCCTTGTTTCGCTTCCTCACCTGTCGACTGGCTTCCAGAGAATACTTCACCTCCAGCGCCAGCGAGGTGGAGGGCAAGGGCGCTGCCTCCGAGTCAGACTCTGAGTTGGTGAGCATGCATTTGCCACCTTCCTTGCTCACCATGTTTCCTGAGAGGCAGGGAGAAAAGACGTCGTGTTAATCATCGGTAATGAATGGCTTAGACAAAGACCCTTGCCTGACTATTACATCCTACTCGACAGAACACACCCGCTCTCTAAGCATAGGGAGGAGGGAGGAACCCGTGCAGTTATTTCATGAATATTATTATAAAGACACTTGTCATTATGCATGCCAAAAAGCATCCCTAACAGGAATTTGACTTCCCTTGATAATGAATATAACAGGAATAACTGACATTGAATATTTTACATTAGACACTGAAAGCGTCGTGATGTCATGCAAATCTAAAGTTTCCATGTGCATTTACAGTTTATTTACTTTCCCTTTTATTGCCAGTTGGTTAGCGTCTGTTATGCTTGCCAATCCGTCTGTGTTTATTTACTTCAAGCGATTTAGCGTGCCCTAAAAATAATCTTAGCAGATTTCCACGGTGCATTTAATCTTCCTCTCTCTGAAACCAATAACTCCACTTTCAGCATCATTTTCATTCGTTTATCGTCGCCAGTTAAAGCAGCTTCGACTACCAGCTCCTCCTCCACCCCTACTCTACCGCTTTCTAAGTTGATGAGTGTTTGTGTCTCTGTTTGTATGGGAGCTATCAGACACCGCACTTACAATCACACACACACTCAAATACACTTAATTAACAGTAGCAATACCCTGTTGACTATTCTGAACACACTGCCTGAGGTCAATTCATTCCCGTGGTTTATTAGGTTCAGCAGGATTCTTCACAGTCTGACCTTTCCCTCTCACAGTTAATAATTAAGTAAAAATAGGATTTTTGGCCTATTTGGGGGCATATGTTCACTCCTCTAGAATATATGAGTATGGCGTGTGTTTATATTCCACTTTCTAATTGAACAGAGGATGAAACAATGGGGACGATACCTGCAAACAGACTTCTGACAGAGATCTGTAACAACCCCCCAAGGAGAAACATCCTAAGCAGAGATATGAATATGAGATTATCTTTCCCCACTACCACAGGTACTGTATGGTTTGCGGCATCACCGCTCCGCAGTTTGCCTCTGACAGAAATATGATTCTCCTTCTGCCTGCTGATTTACAATAAGCAAACACTCCACACGCTCATGTAGATGCTGAAATCGGATAGGATTATAATTATCCGTCTCAGCTTAGCTGCCGTGACTGCTCTCTGTCAACAGGGAATGACTTCCTATTTCAAACCTGTCTGTTTACTTACCTGGGAGCTATAGAATGGACATTTTGTCTCACTGTCTTCTCCATCACATTATCGCCCTGCCTCTGCATTATTGAATTATAGTCTCCAGTTCTGCTCGGAGAGAGACTGCCACCTATCTTTTGTCTATCTCCTCTGAGATCTAACATATCAGTCTCATCTACAGACATTGATAGCACCTCGTAGTCACGCAGTATCATCTGTAAATATTACTGCAATTTTACATATTGACTTCATCATTCAGTCATTTTTCTGCAAAAAGCTGCTCTGGCAATCAGCATGAATATATGAATAGAACACATATTTTAAATTAAAGGCATGCCCAAGATTATGATGTTTATGCGTACAGTGTTCTTATGCAAGTTTTCCAAAATAAGAGAGCTACTATTCACCACACTGAGCATGAGAAACCAAAACAGTTTTGCTATAAATAATATCTTTTAGGGCTGTTGATCAATTTAAATATTTAAACGTGATTAATCGCATGATTGTCCATAGTTAATCTTAAATTAAATGCACATCTGTTCAAAATGTACCTTAAAGGGAGATTTGTCTAGTATTTAATACTCTTGTCAACATGGGAGTGTGCAAATATGCATGTTTTATGCAAATGTATGTATATATTTATTATTGTAAATCAATTAACAACACAAAACAATGACAAATATTATCCAGAAACCCTCACAGGTACTGCATTTAGCATAAATAAATAAATAAAGTGGACATGTCTATAAAGGGGAGACTCGTGGGTACCCATAGAACCCATTTCTATTTACATATCTGGAGGTCAGAGGTCAAGGAACCCCTTTGAAAATGGCCATGCCAGTTTTTCCTCGCCAAAATTTAGCGCAAGTTTGGAGCGTTATTTAGCCTCCGTCGCGACAATCTAGTATGACATGGTTGTTACCAATGATTCCTTAGGCTTTCTTGTTTCATATGATGCCAGTGTCTCTCCTCTAGCTTTAAAACTGAGCCCGCTAAAACCTCTGGAATATCGATTGTGTTAATGCGTTAAAGAAATTAGTGCCGTTAAAACAAATTAGTGTTATTTTGGCGTTAACTTTGACAGCCTGAATATCTTTGCTTGGAGCATCATACCTAATTATCAAAGTAGCCTGTCTTGCGTGCCAGATGCCAAATACCTCATGGGCATTGGGACTATGTGTAAAGGTCCTGTCAGAAGAAACCCATGTTTTAAAACTGAATAAAGCCAGATGGACCCAGCAGTGTTACAGATTGGCTCTCTACACCCTAAAAACTGTCCAAACATTGCCCAGTAATGTCACTGGAAACACAGTCTGAGAACAGCACAGCATGCCCATATAGACAGGTTAGAGATGGCAGCTTTCTGCTGTGCAGGCAGATGTTTGTTTCATTCTCAACAGGCAGGTACAATAATTACCGATGTGTCCGACTAACCAGGGAGTACAAGGCAATGCAATGTTTGTGGAAACTGTTAATATACGCCCAACACAGAAGACATTAGGAAAGATATTCTGCCAACAGTAACAAGGCTCTCAGAATACAGGCACATCTGCAATATAGTACAATAACTTGTTTTGTCATGCAGTGCTTGAAAAGTGGACAAACATATTCCCAATTTTTCCTTGAAGTAGTGAGATGTATCATCTCCAGCCAGTGCAGTTACGCACACAGAAAGGCCAGGGGAATTTGAAAAACAGCACACAGTGTAGTTATAAGTGGAAACACAAAGGAACAGTGTTACCATAAACATCTCCACCTTGTATTGTATGCATATAATGACTCAATGACTCCTGACCCCCTTGTCATTTATTGACCAAGGTTGCATATAACACAATCCAATACATTAATTTTCCAATTATTACTGCAGCTGTGCAGCATTTGTATTATTTCAGTCGAAGATTTTTTTTTTTTCCTCCTTCTTCTGACTGTTTGACCATGTGACGTTTTATTCCCCGACTGCTATCTATTCACTGTGAAAGCTGTGCTTTCCTGGTCCATCACCGTCAGTGTCCCTCTCCCTGTTTGTTCAAAGGATGACATTTTGAATAAGAGATTAAACTGTTACCCTACATCCCCTCTCCAAATGAGGTCAGTGAATACGTCTAAGTTACAAGCGAGGCCCACATTATATTCAATATGTGCAAAATTATATCCGATTACGATTCGAGATGCCACCCTGCTCTAAACCGTCAGATATTGAGACGTGAATGGAGTTTGTCAGCACAGTGTTTTCTCTACTCTCCCTTCACTACACACGGCCTCCACAATGCATACAGTTTCACGGTATTGTATCATAATCCCCATTTAAATTTGATCCCTTTTGACATGTCAGCACTGCGGGCTGAATGATGTGTCCCCGGCTCCACGTATCTGATTTGTTACCCATTGGGTTCGGGCCCGGGCGACTGCAGCAGCACTCGTATCTCACCTCCGGCTGGAACACCACCCTCTGGCTTCTTGCATAAACAGCATGACTCATCACGCGAGGCTGTGACAACCGCCCCTTTTTTTAGGGTGGCCTTTTTTCAATTTAGGGGCAAGTAAGTGAAGTGAACTGACCCACTATTTCCTCCCCAGTAGGACAGACCAAAAACAGACCTCACAGGGTCATGTGCGCATGGCAAAACACATCAGACATGTTCACGTCTGACCTTGTTTTAGCAGCACAGCTCACATAGCTGTCATACTGGCACTAAGGGTCATTATGTGGGTTATTTCTAGGGACACAAGTGCATTTTGTTCACGATGGGAGCCTGCGTTTCTCTTTTATTCAGCCATTGTTTGAATCTTTTGAGTGCTGTAAGGACAATCTGCAGTAACGCAATTCATTATTGTTTAACGGAAATGGTCTTTTATGCTCAGAGCACGTGCTTATTTAATACAACACATCTTGAATTTAAGAATAGTTCCCCCATTACTTGCATTATTTTAAACTGCATATGAGTCGGCAGTTTCGTGAATGTCAGTCGCCTAATTGAACTTTTGCTCGCCGAGGGTAAAATCTGTCAGTGTCCTGATTCAACCTGGGGATTGAATGTTTACCGTACGTTTGAGCTTGACTAATTTTGTTTTATCGCTTCTGCTCCACCGAAGGGAAAATTCATTAATATGGTATGCATCACAAAACCGGTGAATTGATTAAACGCTGGAAATGTGGTTATACATGTCAATTAGAGACAGCAGCCTAAACAGCCTTTCTTGTTTAAGCATTTAACTGGGTGTTTCATTGAGCTGCTCTATTATCTCTTTATTTATTTTACATTACTTAAATGTTTTCCCAATTTATGCCCAGTGTGTGTTTAGCTGTTTTGATTGGAAGCTTAGAACAAATAGTAAAGCAGTAAGCTATTTAGTCGTACACGATATGGCAACAATTGGGGGGAGTTTTTTTTCCGTTTCAATGCGACAGTGCCCAATGCACAAAGCAATGATTTTCTTTAGTGTGAACTTGACTATCCTGCATGGCGCCCTGACCTCATCCCCATCCAACCCCTTTGGATGAACTGGAACTCCGACTGTGAGCCAGATCTTAACACCCAACCTCAGTGGTCAACCTCACCAATGATCTTGTCGCTAAGTGGAAGCAAATCCTTGTGTCCGAGCGGAGTGGACGCTTTTGAAATGAGATGTTCAACAATCTCATACTGTATGGATGTAATGTTTGGCAATACTTTTGACAACATAGTGTTATATACCCTCCGATGTTTTAAAGACTTCGCCTTCTCAAACTTCCCAATGACGGTTCAACTGTTTTTTTATGCCTCCTCTGCGCCGGCGAGAGCCGTGGACGGAGGCATTGTTTTCGGGTTGTCCGTCCGTCCGACCCATTCTCGTGATTGTGATATCTCAGGAATGCCTGGAGGGAATACCTTCAAATTTGGCACAAACATCCACTTGGACTCAAGGATGAACTGATTCAATTTTGGTGGTCAGAGGTCACTGTGACCTCACGTCCGTCCCATTCTCGTGAACATAATATTTTTAGGAACGCTTGGAGGAAATGTATTCAAATTTGGCACAAACATCCACTTGGACTCAAGGATGAACTGAGTCGAATTTGGTGGTCAAAGGTCAAGGTCAACGTGACCTCACAAAACATGTTTTGGCCATAACTCAAGAATTCATTAGTCAATTATGTAAATTTCATACATGATGAAGTGATGACTTGACTGTTTGGCGGAGGCATACAGCCGCGAGGAGGTAATTCTAGTCACTGAATAGAACTCACAGGCAAATATACGCAGCCGGTATTGGGTTTTTGAATTACAGACAAAGCGAGCTTGAAGTCTACCCTTGTGCTACATGATCAACAAAAAAAAAAATCCTGCTCTCCTCTCACTGCGGTTTTACATTATTACAGCTCAGCATGGCTTCAGATGCTGCTTGAACAAATGAGGGGAGCAGTATCATCACAGTCATGGAAGATCCAAACTCTACTGTAATCCAGCTTTATCTACTCGTGTTTTGTTTCCCTCTTTTCTCTCTTCTGTCAGCTTCCGCTCATAATTACACGGGGCTTAGTAGTGTTTCGAAAAGTCTTTGATCTGTCTCTTAAGAGCACACTGATTACGCCGTTAAAAAAAAGATATCCGGGCTCGTCGTTTACTTTAGCTCGTGTTGGTGAGGTCGTTTTGACAGTGTGGGTTTATTGTTGGGATTTTACTTACTCTGTCTGTCTCTGTGCTGCAGCGTATGAGCAGGCTTGGGTGCACCCATGCTCTCAGGGTGTGATTTGAGGGTATATATAGCCGAGTGATTGACTGTACAGGTCAGTGTTGAGGGATAAATGCGGTACAGTGCATTAGGCCGACACCAAACGCAGCAAATCCTTTGTCAGTTAATGGTAGCTTAATGCCGTAAGATGGAACGGCACTGGAAATCACAGGATTTTAAGGGATTGTCTCTCGAGTAATTGTTGCTCAGTCATCATGGACCGCTGCGCTGTTACCAAGCACCATTTTGAAGATTTTGCTCAGAACCATCATGTAGTGTTGCAGTAATGACTAAATAACACCAGGAACATATTTTTTGTTGAGAGCGCAGTAATTATAAACCAAGGAGAAGGCAACATGTTTTACCCTCAATTCAATCCTAGTTACACTCACTTTCAGATCCAGGATAACTGACTGATTTCAATGTGATTCTATAGCAGTTGTGTCATCTATCAATAATCAAGTAAAGATGTGGCAATAGCAACATGGCTTGGATTGATATTCCTAAACTGGTGGACAACCCTCATGGATGATGAGACCAAATTATTTGGCCTACAGAACTAATGCACAATAGTTGTTATGTGTTACTGTTCCATTTATGTTATGGTTAAATGTAATATCATAGTAGTTATGAATATTTACATAACGTTTTCATTTCACAGGTGCTAAATCCAAGATTGGGCGCACTTCTATTGCATCCGCACAGCTCTCAACAAGGCGACAGCTGAGCAACTTCAGTGTCCAGTCCAGTCCATTAATCTAGATTAGTCTTTAGTTAAGGTCCTTTATCAGATGCATCCAACTGTCTGATGCCCAGCTCTCATTACCTATTCGTCTGCCTCCGTATGTGGGACAACAGCTTCATGCAACAAATCTACAATTGTTGTTTTGGTTTGGATACCAGTGTGGTTTATGTAATGCTCACTCAGCCGGCTCGCAGCTAACGGTGCTAACAGTGCTAAAGGCCCCAGACATACCAACCCAACATAAAAAAATTAGCGGCGACGAAGGTAGACCATTGAGTCGCCTCACGTTGCATTTGTCTTGGCCAAAAAGTTGCACTCGAACACACTGCAAAAACTACAGCCGACGGCCAACTACCACATACGCTCTGTGCCTGAGTGAGACTTCTCCGTTTCTCTTCTTGTTCACTGATTAGCTTAAGCTGAACTCCCAATCGGAGTGATTTCTCTCACAGAGACACGGGCAGACTAGATCCGACAGACCGCAAAATCTAGGCCGACAGACGCCCAGCGACAACCCCAAACTGTCGACCGTCGGCTTGGTGTGTCAGTGCCTTAACAGTTAAAAATACGGCAACACTGCTGTCAGAGCTAACAGCGTAAACATGGGGGGTGGGCGCTACACTTCTGCAACGACGCCATCGGTCGGGACGGTGTTATCAACTGTAACCGCTGTATGAGAGCAGTGCGGAGCGGCGACCGTGAGCTAGCCAGTGGGGCACGCACACATGCACCAACATGCACTTATTACAACACACAGAGGGAGAGCGACTTTATTCTCTGCTCAGGACGCCATTAATCCTCTATATCTTTACATAGCTGTTTGCTGCTGTATTAATGCTCTGGATAGAGGACTTTTAATGTCTGATACTCTGACAGGATAAATCCAGATTTGCTGTTAATCCACAGCACTCAGAATAACCTTATAAGTTTCTACCATATGCACAGCATTTATTGAAAAGCCATGTGTGCATTACGTTACATTTTCACATTCACATTTTACATCCATATAACATTTATATGGCTCTCAGTTGTGCTCTTGAAGGTCACACAAAATATAATGTGTGTGTGTGAGAGATACTGCAGTTACAGTACAAGGCTTAATACTGGCTAACGGCCTCTCATTGAGCCGTAGAGTGTGTGCTACTGTACACGTCATTAGTAACCGTTCCTACTGTGAATGATGCTGGAAATTACCACCATGAAAGGAGCTTGCTGCTGTTTTTATGGAGGACTTCTTATCCTTGAACTGTAGCCTACGGACATTGTAGCCTTATTATTTTTTACTCACTTTGTCCCCATTGAATTGTACTTTTCTTTGTTATTTCCCTACTCGCTGTAGTTAGTCGTCTTTGTGCGCTACGCCTTCACCAAGGTGGGTTCTCGGGAGCTTGATGAATTCACAGGAAGCCTGTAATCCATACGTCGGCGAACACGCAGGCTAGATAGACATCAGACCTCTAGAAAGGATGTATGCTGCAGAGGCTGCCTGCTCTCATCAGAATGCATCAGATCACTCTCTCCTTTCCTCTCCTCTTCGTCGTCTTTTCTACAGAACATTATATCTCTCCTCTTTCTGTTACACCGTTTTTTGTTCTCTTCCTCTCATTCTCTCCTTCCCCTTTGTTGCTTTCTTCCTCAGTGTCTTTCTGTCTCTTCCTCTCTCGCCGAGGTTTCAAAGCTGATGGGTAACTACAGAACTCCCCTGCTGCTCTCAGATTCCTCCTCGTCATCCCTAGCAAAGACACACACTACCACACACAAGGATGGACAAGGAGAGGAAAGGACTAGAATATACAGGTGTATGGGTGTAGATGTAGAGTTTTCATTCTGCTTGAATGCAGCAGAATTGAGTGAAAGTAAAATAGACTGATATTGATGAAGAGAGAAGATGGAAGATCCATGAACAAGAATAGAGACCTTGAGACCCGGGAGAGTGACGGCAAAAGCCATCCTGTCTTGTTGATAAGATGCATAATTTTGTCATATAGTGGGTGGAGAGAGGGAGCTGTATGAAGCTACTGCAATCAACACAAAAACTATAATTTTAAGATTTTCTATATTAACTGTTTTGTGAAGACTTTTCTTAGTATGCCTGTCAGGGTCCAATTAGTGTTAGCTGGACATCAAATCTAAAAAAGACATGTCAGGCTTTCAGCAAACAGTCTTTCCCAGGAGGATTTGACGTGAATGACGGTTTGAGCAACTTTTAAAGAGTAACTTTTAAGCTGATCGCTCAGCCGTCAACCCAAAAAGATCCTTCCAACGTTTCATCTCACGTTTGCGTTCATGCTTCTGATCACAACAGAGAATATGTCAACCAAAGGTTCGCTGTGGAGTTTTGGACCTCTAGTAGCGTGATGGAGCTGTTTTTCTATGAGTGGGTCCCAGTTTTGTTTGTGCATGCGGAGGCAAATGCACACACGCTGATGATGCGATACACAATCCTACCAATGGTGTCACACTGTTCCACTGATCAACAGGTGGCGGTGACACACCAAGATATGCAGCAAAGACTACAAGCAGGTCTCAATTAGTCGACTAATGGGTAGTTCTGGTCTTAGTCGACTAAGATTTCTTTGGTGGATTAGTTGTTTTTAATGCTTTTTTCATGCTGAATGACTTCTTTCTAAGAAACTCATGAGCACATCTCTGGTAAACACAAGATTTAAAGTGGTGTTTTTTGTGTGATTCTTTGCAGAGAAACTCAGTTTCACAGATCTGTCGATTAAATCAACTTATCGATCAGTCGACAAAGTTGTATGAGTGTTAGTCGATTAACAATTTCTTTGGTCGAGGACAGCCCTGGTAAACATGGATGTAAACGATTCAAAATCGGATTTGCAAATGTTTTATGAGGAAGGAAATGCACTCAACATGTTTGTTAAATCTCAAGGACACACACTATGCGATTTGGTGAGAAACACACCACTTTTGTTTGTTTACAGAGAAACTGCACAGGGCACCTTTAATGGTTCAAATTCACATTAAGCCTGTAGTACCAGCGTGCATGTCAGCTGACCCTGACCTCCACGTACTGAGATCACGAGATCCACGGAAAGTTATTTGACAAAATGTTTTGTTATCTATCTATCTATCTATCTATCTATCTATCTATCTATCTATCTATCTATCTATCTAGAATGTATGTGTGGTTTGTAGTGTTATTTGAAAAAAAACAAGCAATTTGAAGATGTAGCCTTGGGCGTCACTATGTTATCAACAGAAATGTTGATTGAAGAAACACATAATTAATTTATTTAATCAAAATAATTATTAGTCGCAGCGCTAAAAGTATGGAAACACTAGATATACAGATACCTAAACTCAAACTTTTCCCTTTACCAAAGAAAACTCCCATCGTGCATTGCTCTGCCTCTGGGCCTGTCGCAGCCCCAGCTGACTGGGCCCCTCCTGCAAAGCAGTGGGGAACACATGCTTTACACACACACACACACACACCAGCGCACACTGACAGCAACACCCAGGTGGGATCACGTGCGAAGAGTCGTCTTCTGTGTGCAACAGAAGTGCGAAGTCACTCGCAGACGCACGCGATTCACCTCAACTGCTTGGCGTTGTTGTGGCGCTCCCAGGGAGAAAAAAAAACCTGACTCTTAATGAATAATCCTATTAGCACATGAAAGGTAACATCTGGCTTGTTCCAAAAAGCAGCCATTCTTTTAGAGGAGAGAGCAATTTGTTTTCTGGATGAACGAATATCCCTCCCAGCGAGCTGGGCCACGGGAGGCGAATGCCCACTTCGCCACTCTCTCTAGCATATTTGCTTTGCTTGGGGAGGCAAGTGTTTTGCGAAAGTTCCCAAAAATGCTATTCATGCGGGGCCAACTCTGTTACATTTCCCCCTGTCAGTTCTCTCTGTCGATGCATGACATCTCCCTACGTGAAAGCTTTGTTGTAGCTTTGTTCTACCTTTTAATCTTTGTGTACCTCTGCATTTGGAGTGATCGTGCAAAGGGGTGGCGTGCACACACTCATATCTGGCGTGTACATAAGTGACAGTCAGTCTTCCTTCTCTCTCATCACTGGTTGAGGTGGAGACTGATTCCTAAAAATAAAGATTGGCTTTGAAGTGTTGGGCCATCACGCCCATCACTCCTGGACGGCCGTGCCCAGTCCTCACAGAGGCAGCACGGAGGTTTATAGGAAGACAGGCGTTGACGGATGTAGGGGAACGTGTCATTTTTCTGGATCGTCATCCTACTTTCATCCCTATCCTGTCATAGTTATATTTACATTCCATAAATGAGGCTCTGACAGCAGGTATGTACTTTTCGTGTCACTCTCGAGTGTCAGCACATAATACCCTTCAATTGTAAATACAATTAAGAAAAATTCAATATCCTCTCTCTATTATTCCTCACAGACGATGCTCTATATCTCTTTCTCTCTTTATCTATCTTCATCTGCTTCCCTCAGTCCTCTTCTCAGTGTCTGCGCAAAGTGAAATAGAGCAGAGGGGAGATCGTATCAGAGCGTCGATGTGAGATAGGGTTGAGGGGGAGGAGGGAGACGGGGGAGCGGTGGCGGGAGGTTTGTGGAGATGAGTGGGAGTGACGTGTGTTTTGTGTGGCTACTGAAGGACAGCGGAGATGTGAGGGTTCAAGGCAACCCTCTCCCATTCTCTCTCTACCCCTCACACACACACAGACACACACACAGACATGCTCCATTAATCTGTAAGGAGATGGCAACTTCAACCAGTCCATTAATCTAGATTAGTCTTTAGTTAAGGTCCCTTTATCAGATGCAGCCAACTGTCTGATGCCCAGCTCTCATCATCTATTCTTCTACCTCCGCATGTGGGACAACATCTTCATGCAACAATTCCAGCAATTGTTGTTTTGGTTTGGATACCAGTGTGGTTTATGTAATGCTCACTCAGCTGCAAAACTGAGAGGAAATGCAGCATCATCCAAGCCCTTGTACGCAAGCACTGTTTTGGCTATGTGTGCAGAGCCAGTCAGGTTACATCTGGATCTTCGAAACAGAAACTCACACGCCAGATCGAATAAATATCGGCTAGCAGTGGCAATGAGGCCCCCCCCCCCCCCCCCCCCCCACTCCCCCATATTCACCTGAAACATTTCTCATGTTTAAAGTTTTCTAAACTGACTGAATCGTGTCTTAAACTCCAGCACCAGCACATTCCACAGCCGCTGCCTGAAATCTCCCTTCGCCCCAGCAGCAGAGGCAACAACTAAAGCTGATCTAAAAATCAATCTGAGATTTACCTCCTTTCATCTGCCACACACGTTTGATATTTGATCAGCCGACTAAAAAGGGAAAATCTCCAGTGGAAACATTCCCAGTGGATTATCCCGGGCTCAGTCCCACAGAGCGAGCAGATCCCTCGGATTTCCCACCTCCAGAGGTTATTTGAACAGTTGCAGACTGAGAGGTGAAATAGAGGAGAGGACAAGAGCAGAGAGGAGCGACTCACCTCAGACTGTGAATTACTGACGTAAACGACGCGTTAGCCTAGATCCCTGGTTTTGCCCATGCATGCCCGTTTCCTTAGTGGATTAGAGGCGAGCTGGAAGAGGAGGCTATGCCATGGCAGAAGTTAAGAGGACAGGCAGGCGGCGGCACGCAGGCAGAGCAGCAGCGGCGGCGGCGGCAGTAGTTGGAGGAGTTGTTGCACATCGGCGTCCTCTGATCCAGTGGCGTGAGGTTCCTCTAAGCCCCAGTCAGAGTCAACACTCCCCCTCTCTTTTTCCTCCTCTCCACCCGCTCTCCTCTGTTTTCCCCTTTCCTTTCTCTGCACGGCGTCGGCAGGGGCTCACACTCACTCACTCACACACACGCATACACACACACTCACACAGACGCACACACACACACGCACACACAGTGGCTGAACTCCGGACGCCTCAGCGACAGAGCCCACGCAGGCAGAATATCCCCATCGTGCCGCCGCAGTTCTCCTCTCTGGCTTTCTCTCCTCTTTTTCTGCGTGTGTGCATCGGAGTGTGTGTGTGTAGAGAGAGAGAGAGAGAGAGAGAGAGATTAAGCGAGAGGGGGAGGGAGCATGGGAGAGGGAGAGAGAGAGAGAGAGAGCAGAGGGAGGAGGGAAGGTTGCAGTGGAGAAAGTACAGCTCCAGTTTTTGGCTACATCTGGCAGGTTCATGCATCATCCCTTTATCTCGTCATCACTTAAAGCTGTTCTGTCAGTGACCTCACTTCCGTGGAGACCATACGCTCATCAAAACTTTCCTTGTCAGGAGCAGAAGAATCAAATCCCAACTTTGAATGGATGCCGACACGCCAGCGTTTGTCTCGAGAAAGACACGGATGTGTTTTTATTAGACTCGTCGCCAGCCTGCATGCACTCCTGTGTCTTTAACTCTTGCGTTTCTGTAGAGCGATGCTCGTCATCAACCTTGAGGTTTTCATCACAGGTCCATTCACCTTCTGTCGTCTCATTTTCCCTGAGTCTTTGCAGCTCTTTTTTGTTGTTGTGTGGGAAGAAGATTCCATCTGCTTGTCTCCCCCCACCCTTCCTCTCAAGAGTTTGTTTGCGTGATCTCATCACAGCTTTTTAATCCATCTGTCATGGGCTAGTTAGTAGTTATCACCGTTTGTGCAGGAGAAAGACGTGTTTTTCATCTGGGAAATGTGCATTTTCCTCTTAGACTTAATTGGATTTGCGGTGTACCATTGTAGCGCTCACAAAATACGGAGGGAGGGAAATAACACTCGTGGTGAAACCTTGATCATGTTAAAGTGGAGCTGTATTATCTGCCTGGTTGGATGTTTTCAGATCCATAGCTCGCCCTCACCCTCTCGCAGGGAAACCCCGAGTTCTGCTTTAAGCCTCAGGTACCATGGTAATGAGCTGCAGCGCTCCAGACAGCAGCAGCAGCTGCTGCTGCTGTCTGTTTTTGCATTTAAGTTTCCCACGGAGCAATTTGACGATGAAAATACCTTTTAATAGATCTATATTATACGTCTATTTCTCCGTAGATGTTTAGTTTAGATTAAGGTTATTAAAGGTTGAAAAATTAAAGTATAATAGATGTCTAGTTATAGCCTAAACAATTATACGCTAAACGCGCGGGTGTGCAATGCTTATGTTAAATATATACAGGTTTTTATTAGGGCTGTCAATCCATTAAAATAGTTAATTGCAAATTAATCACACATTTTTTATCTGTTCAAAATGTACCTTGAAGGGAAATTTGTCAAGTATTTAATACTCTTATCAACATGGGAGTGGGCAAATATGCTTGCTTTATGCAAATGTATGTATATATTTATTATTGTAAATCAATTAACAACACAAAACAATGACAAAGATTGTCATTTAGCAAACAAATATTCTCAAATCATCAAACTGCAGCCCAACAGGCAACAACAGCTGTCAGTGTGTTAATGTGCTGACTTGACTATGACTTGCCCCAAACTGCATGTGATTATCATAAAGTGTGCATGTCTGTAAAGGGGAGACTCGTGGGTACCCATAGAACCTATTTTCATTCACATATCTTGAGGTCAGAGGTCAAGGGACCCCTTTGAAAATGGCCATGCCAGTTTTTCCTTGCCAAAATTCAGCGCAAGTTCGGAGCGTTATTTAGCCTCCTTCTCGACAAGCTAGTATGACATGGTTGGTACCAATGGATTCCTTAGGTTTTTCTAGTTTCATATGATACCAGCATCTTTACTAGCTTAGCTTCACTCACTTCTGTAGCTTTAAAACTGGGTCCACTACAACCTCATTGCCCACCAGCCTGAACACAACCAATAGGAACGCTCAATAGGAACGCTCTCTTTGAAATGACTTGTGATTGATTTTTGATTTTTTAAAGCCTGAAAACAGAGCCATGAGGAGGTGCAGAAGTCTAGGTTTCTCTCAGAACACTTGAATTACAATATGCTGAAAGGTTATTATGAATTTTTTGCCAATGATGCCAAAAACATCAAGTCAGGAAAAAAATTTAATTATTTCAATATCTTAAAAAATCATCTTCAATCCACTTTATTTTTTTGTAGTAAAAGCAAGATTTTCTGTATAATAATAATAATTCTGGACCATCTTCTTCTTAATAGTACCCTTGTCATTATTATATCATTTTAATGCCACTTTTTTAATAGGTTATTGTTTCCCATTAGGTGTATTCCCCTGTTGAATCTAAAATAAAAGAACAAATTCTCTGTTGGATCATTTCTTGTCGTTGAAATCCGAAAGAAAAGAAACAGCAGAAAATAATAATGTGTGGGTTGTTTCTCTTTAAATGTAAATAACACAAGTGTCCTGTGGAAGAAAGTACTTGAACATGTTTCAAGAAAAAGACGGAAGATATGGCTGAACTACAGCTGAGTGCCAGGTTCTCTTCACACTTGTATCCATTAGACCTCCTTCTCTTGTTTATCACTCTCTCGCTGCGTCACAGCTCTCTCCGCCGAGCCCTTTATGACACATGTGAATAACAGAAAGTTTTGCTATTTTCCTGTTCATCCCTTCGCCTCATCTCGCCTCTCTACAACGTGACATAAAATACCCCTGCTTCCTCGCTGACTTCAAGGTGCTGAACAACGCACTCGCACAGTTTTTTTGAGACTGGCATCTTGTTTTGGAGTGACGGCAACACGTCTGCTTCACCGCCTTGTTATTGCTCTGCCAACCAGCGGCAGGTTTGACACGGGAGAAAGCTGAATAATGTTTGTAAAGATTTGACCTTGGAACGCCGCGCTGCTTGGCAAGTGTTTTCGGTTTGAACCCAGGGTTAATGGCATTTGTTTAATGGATAGAACTCCTCAGGGAGGGGATGTCTACTGTATGTGGGGTTGGAATGGGCTTTGCTGTTTTCTTTTATTGGAATCTGCTCAGCGATGTTGCTGTGTAAGCAAACTGTTTCTCAGATGGATAAACCGGTGGCATTGGACAAGTCACTGGAGTGACTCTCTTCTATTGATTTCATTACCTCAAAGCCAAGCCCTCAGGGGACTCCTATTTGATGTCCTTGTCCCCCTGCATGTATGCTAAACACAGTGCTGCTGTGGATAAAGCAAAATGCAGACTCGGTCCTCCATTCTTGCTGCTGTTTAATTCCACAAAAGTATCTCTACTGTCACAAAATAGCAAAGAAGTCTTAATTACAAACATATGAAAGATGAAATATTGCAAAACGTTTGCCATTGACTTGTGCGTTTTCTATTGTATTCAAAGCATTTAAATCATTCTGCCAATCGTCGTTATATATGCCTCCCTCAACCAAGAAGAGTGGAGACAAAGGGAGTGTACGTAACCCAGTCACGGCCCTTGTTTCATGTTACCCCCCTCACCATCACCATAGCGACAGATAAAAACACCACGCGGTACATATGGATCAGAAGTGACAAATGAATTTATTAAAAAGCACAAATGTCATCTTACATGGGAAGCAGTAATGAAATGCAATGATGTATTGCATCATTATTGCGTTACTGGTGCTTGATTGATTATGTAATCTCGTCACATCCTCTTGAATAACATTTTAATGGACACGTACCGTCTGTGATTCGAGTACAGAGTTGTTACTGCTGCCACGGCGCAGGAGTGTTCTTCCCGTCGGCAGCCCCCCTCTCACACTGCTTCTTCCTCAGCTCATACTGCTGTCACACACTCATGTCATGCTGCTCATTGGCACCCAGTTATATTTGAAAGTGGAGGTGCAAGATGAGTGATAGGAAACCGGAGGTATGGCAGGAAATTCTTTCGTTTAATTAACAGCTGAGAGTGCCATTTCCTGCAATCGTGCCCAAAAAAGCTGCTCTTTTACTATAAAGCTCAGTTTATATTGCACCATGTATCACGGTGTTTCCCACAGGACTGTGGTGGGTGGGCATGCTCCCCCGAAAATTATGTACATTTCAAAGTTAAATGCATCAATCTGGTGCATTTTGAGAGCAAAATGAAGATGTTACATATATGAAGAACTTTGTGCTCTAGTAAACAATTTAATCATAAACACATTGGTTGTATAGATATGGATGGTGATGACTCAGCAAAAAAAAATAGGTTTAATAATAGGTAATATAAAGATAGGTTGCCGACTTCGCCGCAGACCCCTGACGCCCTGCCAGTCGCGCCGGGAGCAGGGGGGCCCGTCCCTCCCTGTAGGAAGTGGCGAGGTCTTGGCGAGGGGTGTCCGGAGATCATATGAGAAAACGGCGTAAGGAGAGGAAATGTAATTTTTATTTCATATAGCCTAGACTACTACATACGGCCAGATATAACAATTTTTTTGCTCCACTTGCTCCATTGCTCAAGTGCCTGTGATACTGCTACCCAATATCACACCAAAGTGTGAAATAGACCCGCCTGTTCACCAGAGGATAGTGTGTCAGTGTCAAGTTTTGCCTCGCCGAGGCGTGAATATTACACGTGTGTATGAAGGTGTAGTACAAGCTGGGGGCGACAAAACTGATCACTTAGGTTTAAGCAACAAAACCACTTAGTTATGTTTAGGAAAAATGTCATCGTTGGGTTTAAATTAAGTACGTAAACTAAGTAAAATACGTACAGAAAACACGTCACAAACGTCACTAAAAAACACTTACGTAACTTACAATACAACATGACGGTCCCGAACACCGGCCTCCTGGTTGAAAGTCCTGTGTTTGTTGGACCCATCCACCTCCTGTCCTGCCTGCCATATGCAGTCTTTTTCCCTTTTTATTCTGCGTCACTAGCTCTGAGCGTAGCATATTCACGCAGATGCATTTATATTGCAGTCAGTACAGACTACATGGTGTGAAAATGACATGCCTAAAGCGAGATCGGCGTACTTGTTACACGCTTTTGCCTTGCGCATAACCGTGTCATTCAAACACCTTTTTCGTGCGACCGGGTTTCATACTGCTAATTGGTGTTGTATACGTTTTGTGGAACGGATTCCCAGATTACATTTTCAACTTTCATTTGAGCAGCCTCACTGTTCGCCACTCCAATCCATCCCCCTGAGCTCACTGAGTGCATTCATCCACACAGAGTACATTAGAGTGTTGAGTGTCATAGCTGTATGGAACCGAATTACTAGACGGTGAAGAGAGCTGTCAGTTTATTGTATCTCTCAGCAATCATGAAAGAGAAAAGGGAAAGTTTTGTGTGTGCATGTGTGTGTATTTCAGCTGACAGACTGATATGATATGTCTGCAGCGCTGCCCCGGCAAGTCTCCGAGTGAGAGGCAAAGCTGAGAATGTGCTTAGCGGATACGTCAGCGAGAGTCTGTCCCCATCTGCTGCAGTCTTTTGGTCTTTTCATCAAACGTTTGTACAAAGACGGTTCCAAGTCTGTCCAAAAAAAAGCATCTAGAGTTGAAACGAAGTAAAGCTCAGCACATGCTTGTCATGCAAGTTATATGAGGGGCATATAATGTCAACATTTGATAGATAGGGTTAAAGATAATAGAAAAACTTTCAAGGAATCTTCAGTTTGTTTTGAGCAGATTTGGTCGCTGTCTCCAACCTCAATATTTAAAGCTTTATTAGCTACCTGGACATCTCACATCAACGCATTTATGTTGACTTACACGATCCCGCTCATTCTCCAGTCCAGCCACACCAACCGAACAATGGTCAGTAACAACTATTTCCTTTCCAGCGAATGATATATTGGACGTATTGGACACACAGAGCTCTCTTTTGAGGGATAGTGGCCTCAGCTCAATGGGGATTCCTGTGTAAATGTAGGTGTCTGTTCAAGGAAGTATAATGCTTTGATGTATTAGAGTGTGAAAGTGCTTCCTCAAGCTTGTCTAAGTTGGATGCTGTCTGAATGAATGGCACAACGGGTCACTTTCATGGCTGGCTGCCCAGGTTATTTATCCTTATGTATTCTGAAGTGTTTATCTGAACGTCACCATGCATTACGCCAAATGCTGCTGAAGGAGAAAACGAGGTGTGAATGGTTTCAGCTGGCCTCGAACAGGTCCTCCGCTCGCTTCCATTGGCTGACCCGCCTGCCCGACACCTCGTTGGCCTGATGTTGGAGCCAAGTGGACTCGCTGTCGAGTCCTGCAGCAGTGGCCAAGTGCCTCGCATGTGTCAGCTCTGCCTCCCTTTTCACAGGCCAGTGTGAGAAGCGCTCAAGTGCTGCTGCCTTTCCTGCCTCTCTGTTCTTTGCCTGCACTGTCTGTGTGTGTGTGATAGTGATGTGTAGAGAGAAAGGAGGTGAGCAGATGGATTTACCCTACTGGAAAATAAGCAATAAGACACAATACTCTATATAGTGATTTTAGAACAACTATATCAAGTCATTATTGATCGTATAAAACAATAACAGCATACTTTTTTAATAAATTATAATTATATTATGATAAATATTTATGTGTATCGAATTTCAGAGGAATCCTACCGTGACAATCTGATTATATTGTGATTTTACAAAATTCTGTTTTCCAAATTAATGAAAATTAGTTATAAAGGGCGACAGCTGTGCCCCGAGGCATTATGTTTTTGGGTCATTCGCCTGTCTGTCCATCCGTACGTACGTCCCATTCTCGTGAACGCGATATCTCAGGAACACTAGAAAGGAATTTCTTCAAATTTGGTACAAACGTCCACTTGGACTCAAAGATGAACTGATTAGAATTTGGTGGTCAAAGGTCACTGTGACCTCACGTCCATCCCATTCTCGTGAACGCGATATCTCAGGAACACCAGCAGGGAATTTCTTCAAATTTTGCGCAAACGTCCACTTAACTTGGACTCAAGGATGAACTGATTGGATTTGGTGGTTAAAGGTCACTGTGATCTCACAAAATACGTTTTTTGCCATAACTGAAGAATTCATATGCTAATTATGACAATTTCACACAAATGTCTAACAGGATAAAATGATGACGTGATGACATTTTGGACAGTTATGGAAGTGAACTGCAACTTGACTGGTTGGCGGAGGCATACAACCACGAGGCGGTAGTTCTAGTTTAATATTTGTGAAGAGTTTGTCTCATGTAACGCCTAAAAGCAGAACACAGTTCATCGCTTTGAACACACGTTATTACATTTTAATTTGTACGTAATTTGATATAAATAAGTCGTTTTATGAGTGCGTTCTAGTTAGATAATATATAAATTGACTGAAAGAATAGGTTTATATTTGTCTTTTCTTGATGGAAAAGATGTTTTCGCTCTTCTCCTGATTGGCTTCGGCAATAGTTTGATTGTAAGATGGTTCATCCAATCACCTGCTAAGTATTTTATGAAAGTGCCTGCCCTTTTCCAAACAGTTTCCCAAGACTCAGATGGTTCTATGTAACTAAACTATCTGCCGGGTCAGGTTATATTGATGCCATTTCACATTTCCATTTGAATTATCCTCAGAAAATGAATCACCTCTGTGGAAAGTTTTGAAGCTCAGCTCCAACAATGCTTTCTCTTAGTGAGGAGGCAAATTGATATCTTATTATGATCTTGACGTGTGCTGTTGGTTGCCTCCGCCAGCAAAACCCATCATCCTGTACTCAATGCTGCTCCCACTCAAAGCCACCATGACTTAGCAGTTTCTATCACTTGTGTTTGCATAGGAGGAGTGTCTTCATCCGTCTCAGATTAAATGGTACAGTGACCACGTGGGGTTTTCTATGTGCTTGTGTAATTTCCGTTGTAATGAGCCACCAAATTCATATTTCATCAGGCCTGAAGCTAATAGAGAGGAAAAGGGAGTCATTTTTGTCCCTTTTGGTCATCTCCCTCCTCTTCCTCCTCCTCCTCAGCTTTCTCTATTCGCCTCTATCAGTTTTCTCTCCTCCAGAGACGGGTTGAGGCTCTCAGTCTTCATCTCTCTAGAGACCGACGTGCCGTTTCCCCACTGGCTTAATTAAAGGCTTAAAACAATGCTCTGTTTATGGGGCAACCCTTCACTGCTAGAGCAAACATCAATTTTTGCTTCTCTGCTGTCAGGCGCTAAAGTGAGATGAATTATCAGAGAGATACGAGCTACAGAGCGGCGTATGATGGATCTGGCCCTGCCCTCTAATCACCGCTTTTTCATTTCCGTTAAGATTCTGCCTCATTTGCCCTCCAGCTTTATGATGGATGTGGAGGCAGGATTTTGGAAATCTGCAGCTTCTGGACACAGTGATTGAGATCAATTGTAACGTTTCTGTGTATTGTTGTTTTAGCTTGAGAAATTGTTTTGGCGGATAAATGCTTGAGATTGATGACAGCTCAAGTGGTGGCTATTAAATGATTGACTTCCACAAAAAAAATGTTTTTGTCCTATCCTTCAGGTGCTTCATCATCTCCAGTGGGAGCTCAATGATCAATCTAAAAATTATGGTTTCTTGCTTTGTTCATGTCCTCCGTAGCCTTTTTGAGGTCATGAGCTTTGTCTCAAATTGCTCCCTTGGATCCCTTCATGACAAACACTCAAAAGGGCACTCTTGTGTTTAGAGAATTGCGTTTTCGGACACTTGTTAATCATCATTTCACATCATCACTGACAAGTGTAGTGTTCTATAACTGCAATTTATATGTCTGTCATCTCAGGCGCAAAGGGGCATAGGATTATTAGATTTCTAACAAAAAGTGGTGTACATGCTTTGGACACTACAATGTTGTCCAGGCATGACTTTGCTTTGGTGTACCGTCACTGAGGCTTTTAAAGAGGACCTATTATGCTCATTTTCTGGTGCACATTTTTATTTTTTGGTTTCTACTAGAACATGTTTACATGCTTTAATGTTCAAAAAACGCTTAATTTTTCTCATACCGGCTGTGCTGCAGCACCTCTTTTCATTCTCTCCCTCCTGAAAAGCCAAGTCTGCTCTGATTGGTCAGCTGGCCCACTCTGTTGTGATTGGTCAACAGGACCAAACTATTCGGACTCCGCTCCAGCTCCTCTCTAACTAGCTTTGTTTGAGGCCGTGCCAAACTAGCTGCTAGGCAGATATTATGCAAATGTGTTACTTGGTGACATCACCACATTACGGAAGAAAAGGCGGGACTTCAATCAAAGTAGTTCAGGAGCAGCTTTTTCTGTGGAGGAGAGGAACTCCCTTTGGCGGGGACTTTGGGCTTCGTAACTTTGCAGACCTTTTACATGCAAAAAAAACTGAAAACACTATTGACAGAATTTTCTTCACAGATAAAGGAACTCCTTTTTTATGTGATTTAATTCAAATAAATTCAGCCTTCAAGCTAGAATACAAGCAAGTCATTGCCTGCAGGAGGAATCACACAATCCAACTGAAAGCGACCTTGCACATTCAAAGCAATAAAAGAAGTTGTGTCAGGATTTCTTTAACCTTTCCGTCTCTGCTTCTTGGTTTTTAGTTGTTGTTGTTGTTCGGCAGGCAGCTGAAGGGACCCCTCTGTGCAGCTCCTCAGTGTGTCACACACCTCCGTCGCCCACACCAAAATCACAATTGATAGGCCCGCTTGAGACTAGAGAGGGAGAGACTCCTTCTTTTCTTCGCCTGCTTTATTTGACTTCCTACCATCCTTTCTCTCTGCTTAAAAAAATAAAATAAATAAGTGCATTGTCATGGTAACGCCAGCGGGTTTATCCCAGCGATAAAAGTGGAGAGATGAGCCATGAGAAGACATGCTGGCCTTTGAGCTGCTCTGGTTCACTTCAAACGCCGCTGGCCACTCTGATGGACCTGTGGAGTCAGCTGTATGACAGCGAAGGCTATCACGCCGCGTTGCTTTGTACTTATCAACTTAGAGCTGGAGACCTGAGAGCAGCATACCTGAACTTTCCCATTTGCCGTCATACCCCCACATCTCTATTTCTCACATTAGCCCTTAACAGCTGGTGTGGCATGTGTTTCTGTTCCGCATTTAGATCTTAATCGCTGCACAGTGAAACGTCAGAATCCCTTTTCCGGGAGAGATTCTCCGTCTCTATCTTCCACTCTGAAACCACGTCAAGCCGAGAATATGGCAGCTAGATCCCTCACCTGTCTTTAATGTGCTGTTAGGATTTGCCAGCTGACCCTACTGCCTCTAACAGCAATTACATTTGATTGGAAGGCTAAAGGATATGCCATTTATTAATATTATTATTTTTATTAGGTTTTTATATCATTCTGTAGCTTCCCAGAAGTGCTCCTTATGTATTCAAATCTGAAAATTCACATTTTGGTCAAAGTATGTATGTATTGTCAAAACACTATTTTCCCAAGCACTTCTAAAAATGTTTTCCCATGTGACCTGATGAAGGAAGTTACCGCTTTTATTGTCATATTCGTTCCTGATCCTTCAACCAAACACAAACAGCAAGCGGCCGCCGCGAGCCGAAACGAAACAGTAGAAAAGGTTTCCAGTTTTCTGGAAAAGGCAAAAATAAGGAACCAAATGAGCTCGGCCATTTGCGCATCCTTCACACAGTAACCTGCACGAGTATCTGTCATTCGTTTCAAACATCATCCCGAACAAAACGCAGATGGAGTCCACCTGATTCATTCATGAGCGACACATTACAGGAATAAAATCAATAGTGACATTGGCGTATGTATGCCTGTGTTGTTGGCAGTCTTAATTGAACGTTGGGAATACCTGAAGGGGCTTATACTACTGTAAGCAGCGCTGGAGCCTTATGGCAAGTCCCGCACCGAGGCTTACAGCATGTACAGTTTGCTCTGAAGGCTCCTTCTCTTGGGGATTCATTCACAGCCGAAGCGATGGAAAGAATGAGCGAGCGCGGGATACCCTCCAGCTGATCTACAGTAGTCTGCGTGGTGAGAGGAGTTGCTGCAAGAGGCGCCAATGACTTCTAAAGACTGCTGCCTGCTTTGAAGCCCTTGCTCCTTTTATTAATAAAGTGACTGCCCAATGTGTGGGGAATTGCAGCAGCCAGTGCCCGTCCCCTCCCGCCAGTTAGACTCGTGGATCTGGGGAATTAAGAGTTTGAATGGAGAAAGATGGTTTCAACATCTTCAAACAAGCCTTTGAATATTGCCGCTTTTGCCGGGGAACTAAAACGTTAAATCTTCCCCAACAAGACCAATGCCACTAACCTGCCTTTAACTCCGTAGCAGAGGTTATCCACACGCTTGTGATTAAGTAACGCCGTCCTTTGTTCTCCAGTTAAATGTGACAGAGGCGTCTCTTTACACACTTAACACACACTTGTCTCCTCGGTATTTTCTAATCAGGCTCTGTTTAAATTTGTTCTCCATCTTTTAATGCTGAAGAGCTGAGGCTTACATGCCCTCACAGATGAAAGAGTCTTGCCCTCTGTGCTTTAGAAAAACATTTCCATATTAATATAACATGAGTCACACCGGTTTCTCTGAAGCATTACTGAGAGGGAAGTGAAGCCCGCCATCGGCTCCACGTAGCGTAACAAAAGAAAAAGTGAAGGGAAACACGAATAATAGACGTTTGTGATTGTTTTGCATGATTATCTTATTGTTGTGGTAATTACCGTACATATTTACAATAATAATTAAGCTTTGTCTAAAGGTATTTTGACATGCTATACTGAAAACTGAGCAACCACAAGAACATCAGAGGGAAAAGCAGCATTGGAGCAAGGGGGTCAGGTGAGGGGAGAGTGTGTGTGTGTTCAGCATCCTTTCTGCTCTGCTGTGTTTTGGTGGGTCAGGCCTAATTACAGCTCAAGGAGAGGTTCTCCAGCAGAAACTGAATGCCCTGTGAGGATTAACTACCATGAAACAGCTGAGTTATATATCCGTCGCATGAGTCTTCTCTTCGCTGAGGTAGTCCCTGTCCAGATTAAGGTCCAAACCTGGGGTTTATTCAGGTGACTGGTTATGGAAGGACTCTCAATTTTGGAGAATGGGTCGGTGTTATTGTGACTAAATCTCACTGTTACTCAAAACACTATAGGGCTGTGTATTGGCCAGAATCTGGCGATACGTATCATGATACAGGGGTAATGATTCAATATATTGTGATATATTGTAATGCTGTAAGCAAGGTGATATATTGCGATTTTTAAAATCTAATTTCAAGAGAACGGTTTTAGTGTGAAGAACACACCATCATATGCATAGAATCTGAGTAAAAACTACTTTTTTTATGCAATCAGAAGAGAGGGATCTGCATTTGCATTTATCTCAATCCTTGTAACATCCAACATCATTTCATTTGCAAATTAAGTAAAGCACTGACTGAGTTAATCTGTCCATGTAAACTATTAATTAAAAATCGATACAGTGATATTGAGAATCGATACAGTATCACAAAACACAATATCCCGATATTCCATATTTTCGATATTTTCTTACACCCCAACAAAATACACATCCACTTTGCTCAAATCCACTCTATTTTACAGACAACATGAATAGACAGTGACCTTTCACTTCTTAAAAGTGTGTGTTAAAGCAGCTTTGTGCATCTGTCTTTATGTAAAGAAAGATGCTTTCAGTCAAATAAATCAGTTAAGAAATATCTCTCTTAAGAGATATCAAATTGGAAAACATTCCTTTTGGCCTTACTTTATTCTTCCCTTTGAAATATCAGTTTCTCAAAGGTCATTGCTTTTTGTTATCTCTAGTTAAAGAACTGTGTGTGTGTGTGTGTGTGTGTTTCAATCCTGCGATATGCTTACTTGAATTGAAGATAGACACCTGTAACGCTCGTGCATCTTAATGCTTATCAGACTTATTAATCTGGATGTGCTTTCATGCATTCTGTGACACAGCGGTTTTAATTACCATCTCTTATCTTTTTCTTTGATCTGCTAGTTGAGGTAAAACTGTCTGGGAGTATTCCAATAATAATACTGTATGTTCTTATTCTTCAAAAGTATTTATGCAAATTCTGTATCTCTTTGTTTAGATTTATTTTTAATTAGCAGTACATCTTTTGTTAGCCCAGTGAAAACCCTTATAACATTATCTCTTTTCCATCTGCGTCTTTTTATTTTTATTTTGTTCTAGTATGAGTCTCTTGGTAGCTGATTATCATGATTCTGTGTATAAATCCCGTGCTTGATTCATCTATTCCTGTGAATTTCTCACACAATCTAACTGTCAACCTAAACCTCTGGTATGCTGATGTGCATCATCTGAAAGCTGAGGATTAACTTCATAAATCTGTAATAAACATTTTGTTTTGTTTGGGCTTAGATTATGATAGAAGTATATAATGGCCATTCCCATGCTCACTTATGTCCCATAAGTAGTTCCAGCAATTTTTTGGGTTGATACCATTTGTTACAGAGATTTGGTGCTAAATTTAACAATTTTTTACAACTCGAGAATTAATAAAAATGATCAATAATCCCTCCAAAATCCCACATTAAGCCACCAAGACCTTGAAGAACAGCATAGAAAAACCATGCTCTGATTTGGTATATGACACTTTTGACATTTGGAGATTTCTGCAAGAATTCGGCGATTGGATGGCGAGCACTTCTGTTGTGTAAACTGCTGAGAAACCCCCTTATTGTCAATCTACCTAGGACAGCCATCCATCCTCTGAATGCTCTATGTCTGTAGTTTGTGGTTGTAAAGTTTCATGAGGCTGTGATTATCCTAGAGGTCACCACAGGTCATTTTATACAGTGAGGTCACGTTTAAAAAAATGGTCTCACTACAATGAAACGGCTACTATCGGGACTAACATCATCACACATGAATACAGTTGGGCTCATTGGATTCACAAGAGTCTAAGCTTTACAGTGATACCCAATTTATGCAATTCCAAGACTGTTTAGGGACCCCAGTATGCAGATATATTCAAATACACCACTTTTAGAATAGGTGAAAATGAACACATTCATACTGCATTAAAAACACTGCATGTGATTATCATAAAGTGGGCATGTCTCTAAAGGGGAGACTCATACCCATAGAACCCATTTTGATTTACATATCTTGAGGTCATAGGTCAAGGGGACCCCTTTGAAAATGGCCATGCCAGTTTTTCCCTCACCAAAATTTAGCGTAACTTTGGAGCGTTATTTAGCATTCTTCCCAACAAGCTATTATGACATGGTTGGATGCCTTAGGTTATTTAGTTTCAAATTGAGTGTGCTACAGCCTCTGAAAGACAGTAATGTTGTTGAACAGTATGAATTCAATCCAGTCACACAAACAGTCAAGCAGGGCACCTCCAAAATATGTCAATGCATTCCCAGTTCCTCTCCCAGTTCTTCTCTCCAGTATGTTTCAGCCTTTGTCCAGACACTGGCGTGACACTCGATGGCAGTGGCAAGTCTTCATTCCACCCAGCCTACAAAACATTTGCCTTCCCCTTATCTGCTCTGTGCAGCACATGTACAGCATGCTAACCAGAGCCAGGATGGCGCACCGTAAAGTAAAGACACTTCAGGGACCTCACAGGCATTATAATCAGTGGAGACAAAGAGCTGGGGAGTAGAGGCCAGCCGGTTAATGAGATCAGCCACTGAGTGTGGCCGCCTACCTTTTCAAACCTGGGAGGCCTGGCCTGCTTCAGTATTCAGATCTAATCAACTCCGCCAGTCAGTATCCATCAAAATCACAGGCAGCGAGTCATTCGCTCCTCAGCCTTCAATTTGAACTTGATTGTGAATTGAATGTGCTTCTTTTTTCTTTTTCTCCAGGGGAGCTTCGTGGCCAGCATGACCGCCACACTGAGGCAGATGGACGACTATCATTACGCTCATCTGATCAGCACCTTTGGCAAGATAAGGAGCGATGTGGTGGTGAGTACACCTTACCAGTGTGTCCGTGTCTGCTAGATGAGACACTTCAGGCTGCATTGTCGTGTAATAACTTAAATTGCAGAGCCCCGTAGTTCAGGATCATTCTGCTCTGTCTTTTTCCAGAAATCAAAAGTTAGATTAGATCCGTTAGGAAAATGTTTTTCCTCCACAATAAAGTATGAAATTGAATTTCTGTTAGTCCCTGCTCTCCGGCTGCTACATGCACAGCATGCTCTTGATGATAGTAACTCCTAAGGGAAGCAGATCACTCATTGCAGCCAACAAGTTGTGGAGGAGGGATAAATCTCATTGATGTTATGGATTTCAGCTCTGAATAATTCCCCCCTCAGAGCCTTCTCGAGTATCTGCTGCCAGATTAGCATTATGTTACACTACTCTTGACAAGTGGGGAAATCCCACTGTTTGCTTTTATCCCCACAAATGACTTTTGAGCTTCATAGGAAGGACAGGAATCTGATTTATATTACAGGTAAAGCTTTATAATCCAACAGACAGAGATTCTGGCTTCGCTTGAAGCACTCTTATTTGTTGTTAAATGAAGGAATCCCCCTTTAAGAATTTATATACTTTGTAAGATTACCTCCTATTTGTACCTGAGCTTGTGTATGCTGACATCCTGTTCAGTCCGAAAAGCAGCATTTATTCATCTAGATGTTTTTATTGAGGCATTAATGATATTTTTCAGGTGAATCAACATGAATAGAAGTCTCTGACCTTCATGATTGTACACGGGGCTTGTTTGAGGCCGCCTGTCTAGTTCCCACAGCAGGATAAACAATCACTGAGATAAAGCTGGATCTTCCCGCAGATTTATTGTTTCTGAAGCTGGCGTGGGCCATATCCACATTTCGGAGCTGGCTGCACTCCAAAGGACTTTGTTGTTTTGCAGTTGTTCTCTAAACACGCCACCGCAAAGCTCAGGGATTCATCCAGGAGTGAAACATCTACAGCCAGAAATAGATTTACATGCATATTTATGTTTTTGGTATTTAGCTGCAACTCATTAAGAGAAAGCTTTTGTTAGGTGTGACAGCAGAATAATAAATGTTAAAATTACAAAAAAACTGGATGGCTTTGTAGCCCTTACAGGGAAGGATGTTAAAGGCACAATGAGTAGGATTAGGGGGTTACGGTGCTCGCCAGTGGGTGAAACCCAACACCAGGTGCTTCGACTCTCTATATTTGCTTTTTTTCGCTTGCCGCGAATCACCGCAAGTGTCCTTCAATTAAATTTAATTCAATTTAATTTAATGCAACGTGTGATTGTCCCACTACCGCAGCAGCTACAACCCATACAGCCGGGATTGCCAGCCTGCACACGGCTCTGAACATGGAGATGTCTGAGCCGGCGGCTGGCAGCTAACGGTGCTTACAGCGCTAACGACAGCAACAGTGCTGAAAGAGCTTACAGTTTTAACCTTGGGGCGGAACTGGACGGTGGGCGTTGCTCTTCCAAGACAACGCAGTCCCGCCACCGGGGATCGAGGGACGATGTTATCAGCGGTAACCGCTGCATGACTTCTGTGCAGTATCGCGACAATTAGCTAGCCAGTGGGGGACACACACAGCTTCCTTTCACATGATGGGTATCGAATGAAGTACTCAATTGGTATTGCTATCACGTTTTTATGGAGGTTGACGTCCAGAAACGTCCCCGAACATGGCAAAATTAAACGAAAAGGGAAAATCCAGGCAGAGGGTACGGTCTCTCTGTAGATACAGACACCGCCACACACTTCTAGTGGCTCATAAGTGATGATTGAGAGGGATTATTATCTGTGTATATCTATACATAGATTTTTATGAAAATCCTACTCCTTGTGCCTTTTAAGGAGGAAGAATTTGAAGTCATGTTGCTATAGAGAAGATGAGCATCTATTAGTAGTATAACTGAACCTAGTTATCAAGTTGTCAAGTTATGCCTTAATAGCTGATAATTATGAATCCGGTTAATGATCCGATAAGAATAGTTTCCCGTGAGAAGTAAGACAGCTGTAATCTTGTTGTGATACAATATGTGAGGATTAAGAACACGCTGGATTATTGGTCTCAAGTGCCGCATGCAAAAGGAAAATATATGTGTCACCTTGACGAATCTAAAAGCTGTTTCTGCCTGAAAGCCACAAACTCTTAACAGTTCATTTCAGATTGCTGTTATCTTGGAGGTGTGAAGAATAACAGTTTTCATTTTGAAAACTTTCTCTCTCTTGCAGGATTTCCTAATGGAAACATTTATCATGTTTAAAGATCTCATTGGGAAAAACGTCTACTCCTCAGACTGGGTCATAATGAACATGATGCAAAATAAGTAAGTACGAAACCGCTGGATACACACACACACACACACACACACACACACACACACACACACACACAAAGCATGCTGCTTTAAACTCCTGACACTGTTGTTGCTAAGGAACAGCAGTCAGAAGTGGGTAAGGATGTTTTCTAATGTTTTTCTCTCCATGCAAATATCGGCACAATGCCTCAGCAGTGGAGCAATCAGATGAGAAGTCAGCGCAGCCGCAAACAATCACATGAATTATAGATGCTCGGGTGTAGGCTGCCTGCTAATCTCCAAACTTAGGCTCAGCATCTCTTTACTTTGGTGCTTGTTGTGCTGCCACGGCCTTCTGTTTTATTAATGTGAACATCGCCTGATTCCATTTTTGTTGGAAAAATATAAAAAGAGATGAAATGTGCTTTGCAGTTTAGGAGTTTAGTCGAGAGCTGTGCTTTTATGCACTTGTTAGATGAAGTCAGAGCTTGAAAAGAATTTAAAGCTTTTGTGATTTTTTTTTTTTCTACTTCCATTTGTATCTTTTCAGAAGAAACGGGCCGAAATGAATTGTAGTGCTCTATTATGCAATGGCCCGGCAACAGCTGTCAGAGCAAAACTTTAAACGGATAGTTCAGATTATTTGAAGTGAGGTTGTATGAGGTACTTATTCATAGTTCATAGTCAGTGTATTACCTACAGTAGATGACGGTCGGCACGCCTCCAGTTTGGAGAAGCAGGAGTCAGAAACAGGACACAGGAGTTACCACACGGAAGCAAAGCAATGTACTGCTGTGGACGGGGTCAGCAGCAAAACGTACTTTAACTACCTAAAAAGAAGGTCCACTAATAAAAAATCGATATCAGTTTAAGTGTAAGCAATATTTAGAATATTTTCAGATGGGGAGCTGAACTGAAAGTGAAACTTATCTATACTGTTTTTGCCAACGGAGTCTGGTGGCTTTGAAGAGAGCATAGATAATAGTTCCCCGTTGTAAACGGCTGTCCGACGGCAAGATAAAGCGGTGAAAATATTCAAAATATAGTATATTAGACTGCTAGTTTTGAACAGTGGTCCAAAGATCCATTGTGAAATTGTACACCGATTTAGCATTACACTTTTGTAACATTGTCAGCCTCATGATGGACTGTTAAAAAGGATAAAAATTTATACGGAACGGATATGACGTTACGTTACTCAGACTACAACATAAATGCAGTAACTTCCTTCTACCTCCGCATAGACTCAAGTGAAGCAAATATTTCAATAAAAATTAAAAAATCAATTTCAAAATCGTAAAAAAAAATATTGCGATACATAGGTGAATTGTTTTTTTTCCCCACACCTAATATGCATGTGTAAAATCAGTGGAGCTCCCCTTTAATGGAACATTCATCAGACAAAATACAGTGAAGAACCCCATTATTGTCTTAACAAGGCTTTTCACATTACAAGAGAGTTACCTGGAGCTCAAAGTGGCCATTTACGGCAGGTGCAGAGCTTACAGAGGCAGCCCCTAGTTGACTGTGAGCTGTTTGACTCCCTGCCCACTCCTTCCAAAACCATTCCAAACATCATCACCACCAGCTAGGATATTTGACTAGAGATTGCATTGCTACTCAATTTTGGCTCTATTGCTTTCATCAGTTCAACATTTGATTGCTACAAGCCCGGTTCCTTTTGGAATTCACACAGCGCCCCATCTAAAAAACATCATGAGCCACCTGGGTCACAATGCAGACGCTCCCCTGTGCCCTGCAGGTGTGCAAATCCCATCTGTTCTGCTGCAGACCGAGCTGCAGTGTTGGGGTGTAGAAAACATGCAGTGCTGACCCTCCTAAGCCACACACACAACACATGCGCCGACTTGCACGCAATGGACTAACAAGCTCGTTCAAACACTCCACACCCACTGTGATTCTGTACTTTCTGGAGCAGCTTTAGGGATGTGATGAGCATCACTGGGCTCCCAGCAGTTCATTCTCACATCATGCTTTGTACTGTGGCCTATGAAAATGTTTTATTTTTGACTCGCAGACTAGAGGCCAATGTGTCATCTCCCATGACTCAGCAGACACTTCCCCAATTGAACCTTTTGTCTACTTGCACTTTGTTTGTGACAGCCTTTAGATTAATTCTGCATTCCCGTCGGTGCATTCAGCCACTTGCTGGAGTTAAATCACCGTTCAACTCAATGAAAAATAAGCCTGTCAAAGTCTGACTCATCTCCCAGACTTTATACTTGAGCCTGTTTGAATACCGCATGTGTCGGCTTTCTACTTTTCTATTTTTCGCCATCCCTCAATGCGTGTTTGATCGGTTGTTTCCCGCTCCCCACAGTGAGAACCCAAGGTGACACGTTCACTCATCCCATGAGATAGGTATACATGTTTTGCATTAACTATCTGAGGGCATGGAAGCTGTGTGTGCATGCATCATGCTCTTTGATTGCCAAAGCACCGGAGACTGATTGAATTCACAGCAGTCTCTGCAAACTTGAAAGTGTCACGTCTCAGAGGCTCCAGCATTAATCTAGGACCAGCATTTCATCCTGAAGTTCATTAATATTTTTTAAAGCTCTGTTAATTTCTGTTTTTGGCCAACATTCAAATTCAATAGAAGTCTCATATTTACTCTCATTTTAGCCCTGTTTTGGTCCCCACCATCTCAAAATATATTGCTCTTTAGCTTCAGATGTTTGACTGTAATCACCAGCCGGTTGTTAACTCTGACTGTCCCATTAGTGCTGGGCAGGTAGTGTACATTATAGTGGGTTTATCAGGGCTTGTTTGCTGAAAACAGCTGCCTGCTGCTGCTGGGAAGAGGATTAATGAGAGCGTTGAGACTGAACCATGCAGGAGATGTGCTGTAAATCCAGAACAATTAGCAAGAAGATGTTAAAAAGCTCTACAGCTAAGAGTAACTGAAGAGTTTGGTGATATTTCTCCACCACTATAAGTGATATAGTCATTGGATCCATTGTTAACATAAACATCTTGGTTAGTAGACATTTATTGCATTTTGCTGTCGAGTGCTTTAACCCTCTGAGACCCTCAATAGACCAGTTTTTGTCTTTATTAGGGGGGTACAGAGGTTGTTTATGGGGAGATAGCAGGTCAGCAATATATGTCACATAGAAGTGGTGTACATCATCTGAAAGCTGGGAACCTGAAGATTAATTTGAGATGTAGCTCAGCATTTTGTGTCAAGTTGTGCAGCCGATTTGACTGTTATCATGCCGTTAAATAGGTGTTATCAGTCACTATAAGCAACATAGATGTGGGACATTAGGAGCCTACTACGCCTACTACACCTACTACATTGTGAAAGTGAAAGTGAAACTTAAAAGCAACACGTTCTAACATGTTGTAAAAGTGAATGAAACGTCACGTTTTGAAAACAAACAAAAAGGCTTCTTTAGTTTAGTCAACAAAATTACAGAAAATTTCAGGCAAAATAAAAAAAACAGGTCTAGGCAACACAATTACATCTTCTTTAGGTTCTTTGGGTTTAGGCAAACAAAGAAAAAAACAGTTAAGGTTAGGGGAAAAACATTCATTTCAATTACTACGATCGCTAGAGGTTGCTGTCGTCTTCTTTTATACCTTCTTTCGGTGATCTACCATGTGAATAGATGATACAACCTGGGTGGGTGTAGTAGGCCCCTATTAATCCACGTCTACGGGGCTTATAGCAACTTATAATGCCTATTTAATAGCCTGACAACAGTCTAATTGGATGAGTTGTTCTATTCATGAATCTGAAATAAATCATGAATTAAAACATGCGCTTTTTTAGCCGCGTCATAACTCAGATGACACATTTTAGAACTATTTGAAAAGCCTCATGACGCATATTTGAATATCCCTCAGTCTTTCCTCACGGTGTGCTGTTTCTGGGCAATCCACACTTGCCACATTCAGCACACAGATAGCCACCCACGGAACCAGCAGCCGGTTCTTTCATGTCCACACATTACGATAGCACCACTAATGAGATGGGCATCAGCAGTATAGCAGAAGTCGTTTCCTCCCACTCCTTCTTCTCCACCCGCCGCCTCTTACTTCCTCCAGGTTGTAAACTGATTTACGGGCTCTAATTGCCCCGGGGACAGCCGCATCAGGCTGGTGCGCCATTGACTGCCATTTCCCCCATGCCAACTGACCATGGCTTAATAGTGACAGGTAACTGGCAGTAGAGATGGGCTCACACTCTCCAAAGTGACAAGGAACATGTTTTCTCACTAAGGTCACTATAGGTCATATAACACACAAAATATTCCCTTTATACAGACACCTGAAGCTTATGTGTGTCAGGCTGTGACAATCCTGACCTTGAGGTCCCTCTTGTTGTTCCCACTCTTGGTTTGTCTGGTTTTATCCAAGATACCGTGATTTTGTTCACATTTTAAAGCATTTTAGCAATCTTTGTTGCAGATTCACAATAAAATATAACAGTAATATTCGACTTGTAAACATTTAGCAACAATTAAAGCTCCTCCTTAAATGTGGCAATATTGCGAAAGCTTCAGGGAAGCAGATATGACACTCGATGGAGATTTATTCTTGCCTTTTTAAGAGGTACAAGTGCCCTGTAGGTAAACCCTGATTTTTGTTAAAGAGCGCTTACTGAATTAGCGCAAGTTGGCATTTGCTTTACTGCCGGTTTTCTCCCAGGAATGAAAAACCTTGCATCACATTTTTTACCAGACAACAGCTGCCGGCTGCTGTGTACAGTCAGCTAAATGTGCTCCCTTACAGATTTGCATAGTAAACTTTTCCAGAGATGTGCGCTCTTCAACCTTATATTCTGAGATGTGCTGAATCACTGCATACTAAGTGCTGTCATCATCATCAATCTGAACAATGTTCATTGGCAGTGTGTTTTTTCATTCCTTCCAGTCGTAAGGTGAAGCATTTGAACAGCTGTTGCTGTAGCATCAACCATAAGACTTAATTAACAGATTGAGTAAAAATGATGTCGATGATCAATTGTAATTAGTGATATTTAACAAATTGAAAAAGTGTTGAGTATTTAATTCTCCCAGTCTTGAAGCTTAACACTTTGACTGCTCAGATTACTCTTCACAACAAAAGGACATCATTGCTAAATGGATACATGTTTTAAAGCTTAAAATCAAGTTTATAAAGTTATAATATACTGCGTTATCCAAACAACATGTGGAGATAAACCGAACAGCTGTTTTCTTGCAGTTAATGTATTTTTTATCTTTGATCGACATACATGTCAAATAATACATAACACGTCTTTTCCGTCCCTTACAGGCTTATTAGGACTTGTGATCAAACTCTTAGATTCGAGTTAACATCAGATGACCTTCTCCAAATCAGTTCATTTCCCCAAATGACGTCAAAAGTTTCTCGCGGAGCTGCTAATTATGTGTAAGAATGGTAGATTGAGAGATGAATGGGGAGTTCTCGGAGAGCCCAGCGTGGCAGATGAAAAGATGAAAGCCCAGACGAGCTGAAGAAGCAGCTCTTTAACTCGATAACCCATGCCATCAGTCCCGCACAGACTCATTAGGAGAGGGTTTCTGAAGCTGGATGGCTGCCGTTTGGAGTTCTCTCCATGACTAATCCAGGACCTGCAGGGCAGCTCTGGAAGGCAGGAAGGAAGGAGGACTCGCAGAGAGTGAAAAGACTGCCAATGATGTTGTGATCCTGTTTGCCCCCGCACAACCCACCACCTACCACGATAAAAACACAAAGCCTGTGGGCTCATGGGTATCTGATTTGACACGCTCTCCTCTTAAGGATTGAGCTGTTGAGAAAGAATGCTAGTTGAAAACCTCACGGCTCCAGTTGCACGGTCCTGTGGGTCTCAAAAAAAATGTCAAGATTTTTGAAATCCTTTCAAGTTTCATTTGGTAACTTCCATTAGGCGTCATCTAAAAATAAAGTTTTAAACTTGTTTTAGTCAGTTGTGTCATATACACTGAGGGGCGAATTCACAAAAGGACTGCGCGACTTTTGCGGCCGTTAAACCTCCACAAATAAGACCAAAATAAACCATGTGATTCTCAAAGCACCCGCAAAGGTTGAAATGCACCCCTAAAGCCGAAATGTTACTTTCCCCGTCCACGAGGGTCCGTGTGATGTACATTTTGTCATCAGAGTTGGATTGATTTTTACGGTTTTACTACTCTGGTCCGGTGTACGAGCTTACACCGGATTTTATGCTGGTGAATGGTTGAACCAGCATTTGTCATTATGACACGTTCTGGCAAATAAAAAAGTAGCCGACATCAGCAACAGGTGCCGATGGTGTCACAGCGCTAAATCCAGCATTAGTATTGCATCAGTAAGGAGCAATATGACAAGGTGATAAGCTAACATAATATTATGTTTGTATATTAAATGACTTACTGACTTTAGCCACTAATGTCAGATAGGCCGTCAGCATGTATATTGTAATGTAATGTGAGAGAGTATACGGTCAAAAGACAGAGAGGTAGGGAGAGAGAACGAGTGTGTGACGGTGAATGAAGTTATAGTAACGTTATAGCTGTGAACGTAGCAGTGCCATGTGTGTACAGTTTAGACTGTCAGTAAATAAATGCTACAACTCCTCAGGACCCAAGCCAAGTTTCCGTGCCTTGCTTGCCACCCGCTGATTGAGGTGAAGGGGGTTCGCCGGTTAGCCCAGAAGTTAGTGACAACTTCGGCCCAGGCTCACTTAAGGTGGGCTGTTAAGGCGGCCCAGCTATTCTCATTTTGTGACAAGCGGCTGCTGAGTCAAGTGCGACACCTAGTGGTAAAATTCGGTATACCTGTCTGGTCCGGTGTTGTGGCTTAATATGAAACTGGTTTGAAAATATTTACCAGCCCACCTCTAGGGGACTCCACGCTTCAAGTGGTAGAGTAGCGATCTACTGCGCATGTGTCGGGACGTGAACTCCAGAGAGTAGTATAAACAGAACTACTACAAGTCCGTGGTGTCCGCAGCTCTCCGTGTACGCATCGGCTTGGGAGTATAACCGAGGCTTTACTGAGCAAATGCACGTATTTAAATTAAGTAATATGAAGACATTTGCTGACAAACTGGCACCTTAATATGCAAACAAGCCTCATTGCATAAACAGTGCTTATAGCCACACACAGTTGCAGTGAAATTATTAGCATGTTCAGAGAGTTGGTGGTAACTAAAGCGCATTGTGTCATGCCCCGACCTCCCAGTGATCATGGCAGCAGTGATTGTAGCCAGGCGGAGGCATCGTCATGCTCCGCTCAAGCTCATTTATTTTGGGCTTGCGGTGACAGGAGTCAGTGACAGTTGTGTCATGAAAAATAAATGAATAAAGCTCCCCTACATGTCATTTTTGAAAATACATGAGAAGAAAAATGAATGAAAAATAAGGTTATCATATAAACGAATAAACAAATGATTTCTTCCCTCTCCCTTTGCAAAAAATGGGCAAATTGCAATCAGCTGCAAAACTTAATGGCCGTGTTTGTACTGTAATATCATTAGCGCAATGCGGGGCAGATAGCGGTTGCAAATAATACACAATTCATGGTGCTATCAGCGGCTGCAATCCATTCTTTGTGATTTCGCCCCTCAGTTGCCAGTTTATAACATAGGATTTATTGCAGGACTAGTATATTAGACTGCATTAGATTTGGCTTATTGTAAACATAAACTGGCAACTGAATGTATATTTATTGAAAGTTTTATTATGAACTTCCAGTAAACATAAAGGAGGTCAAACTATATGTAGCTACATGTCTATAAGCCTCCCAAATGATCTGTACACACCCATTTCAATGCACGCTGCCAGAGTTTCTCAGAAGCCTCAGCTTTTTTGGCGTTGTGAGCTGCAAAGAACAGCCTGACCTTTACATGGCTTTCCTACTATGCTGCTTTGTTAATGCGGTGACAGTTGTCTACTCGCTCTCTTGTGTGCAGTTTGAGTGGTAATTCTGCAGTAATGAGATTAAGACACAGCTTTGCAGGGGAACCGTGGGAGAGTCATGAAACATGGTTTGTGATATAGTGCTGCATACGGCGCTGCGTCACCAGCTGCTCCTGGATGTATGGGTATTTGTTTGCCAACATGCCAGTGTAGGTTAGCCTCAAAGAGCTTTGATGTAAATGCCAAACACACCTCCTTCACAGACTACTCAGAGCGTACTACTTGGAGTGTGTGTTCATGCCCGTCGCTATGTGTGTATCTGCTTGACGGTAGGCCTTTGCCCAAGCAAGTAATATTGTCTTGCCCTCGGAGTGCAGTGCACTAGAGTGTCTGGGATCGCATCCTGTCAGCTGGCCTTTAAATAGTACCCCCTGAGGAGAGATAACATCCAACGTGATTTCTCTCAACGTACTTTTATCAAAGTCATTATCAAGAAGCAGCGGGGTGGCTGAAAACTATCCGTCAACTGGACCCACCTCTGAGTGGAAGTATTCAGTGTTGGCATCACAATTTATGAGATGATCATATGTGTATTATGTAAAGTAATTTCTTAATCTGTAAAGTAGCAGAAAACTATAGATGACAAATGCAGAGGAGTAGAGGTATAAAAGAGCATAAAATGGAAATTAAAGCAGCAGTGGGTAGAAATGGAGCAAATATGATTTAAAAAGTTGTTTTTATAAAACGGTCACTATATCCTGACAGTAGTGAATGAGACAGGTAATCTGAAAAAAAATCATGTGCCTCGGTGTCCTCCGGTGCTCCTAATGGCATCTGCAAGATTTCGCAGACCGGAGGAAAACAACCAATCAGAGCTGAGCTGGAGCCTGCCGTCTCTGAGCAGCTGTCAATCACTCGCAAACTCCAATCAAACGGTCAAACTAGGCACGGTCGTCAAATATGATTCAATATTCTGTTACTGTAATGCCTATTTCTCGGCTCAAATGTTTTCAGAAACATCTTTTAGTGTACTGTTAAGCTGTAAAATGAGAAAGTTTGTGACCCGGCAGCCATGTTGAGATCTGTTGAGGAAATACCAAGCACCATCCACCAGCCAGAGCACAGACAATAAGAACGCTCATTTCTGAAATGACCTGTGATTGGCCAAAGTCTCCCATCACGAGCTAGATTTTTTAAAGCCTGTAAACAGAGCCATGAGGAGGTGCAGAAGTCTAGTTTTCTCTCAGAACACTTGTATTACAATATACTGAAAGGTTATTATGGAACTTTTGCCCAATGATGCCAAACACATTCTGCCTACTGCAGGTTTAAGTACCTCAAATGTGTACAGTACTTTACTCCTTCCACCTCTGTTTTGTAAATGACCTTGGCTTTTATATATTTGTGCTGGCAGACGTGAAATGACATTTTTCTCCGGCGGGTATAAAATAAGGATCACTTACTACACTGAGGCAGATGCTTCATTGGAGACCCAGTGAATATGCTGTAGCTCATTTCTGTCTTTCCTTCTCTGAACATAACTGACATGTTTGCTGTAACACTCGCTGAACGCTCCTTTCACTTTGATAGCCCAATTACTTCTGTCTTTAGATCAACAGCGTGTCAAACCAAATGCCCCCATTTCATGACTGCATGTGTATTTAATTTGGCATTCAAATCAGCATTGATGCACACTTCAATCAACATTGACTGAAAGAGCACCAAGGGCATGAATGTCAGTCTGCTAATATGCTACGGCCCTATATACGGTAATCATCTCTAATACGCTGATTGTAACTGCTGTCGAGGGTATGAATCCAAGTAAGCTGTTTCACTGTATGAAACATGTTGATGTATCATCATATAACGGTTCGTTATTTTACGAACAGATATTTTGGTATTTTTTGTGTGTTTTCCTTCGAATGTCAAGCAACATGAGTGATCTTTGCATTTGTACAAGCCCTTCAGTGTTTAGACAACAAAAACTACTAGACATGGCTGCGTCTTCGTCAAAAGCTTGTCAGAGTGTGAACATTTTCCTCTTAATGTTTTGTGTGCAAAAAAAGTCCAAATGCTTTTACTCCCTAGTTTTCTCCAGGCACATCATTTGTATTCAAAAGAAATCATGAAAAAAAAAGACAATGTTAAAGGTTTAGGCTGTTAGAATCTGTTTTAATTGCTTTGTGATTCACCCGTTCCTCAACACGAACTTCGCCAACACTCTGACTCCAGAACAGAAAGTGGGAGTTTTCCTGCTCTCAGAGTTTCTGTCTGAATCAGCCTGCGTTGCCTCATTAGCAATCCGCTCACCTCTTCACAAACTTTTGGCCTGGATGAAGAGCAGCCTTTTTGGTGTCATTGTTACATCTCAGATCTCTGTGTTTATAGCCTGGCGGAAGCCGGCGCTCTCGTCATCACACTGCCTGGTGCTGCCAAGTCAAAGGGATTGCGGCTTTTTTTTTTCGTAGCATTCGCATGACAGATGGGCCCTCGCTGGCCTGTGGGGTCAGTCACAAATCACATCTTTCCCACTGTCATTTTATACAGTACCACAAACACGTTATAATGTGTGCCGTCTCACAAACACACATATCTAAAGTCATCTTTTACTTGGCCTCTATCTTCAGTTCACTTTTCTACACAAAAATGCATCAGAAGTCTTCTGAGTGCCTTCTGGTTCTGTCAGTAACTTCCAAGATATATGAGGTTGATTTTTAATCACTGACTGTATTTACCTAATATAATAGTATTTGTATATAACTAGGGCTGTCCCTGACCAAAGAAATTCTTAGTTGACTAACACTCCTACGATTTTGTAGACGATTAGTTGATCAATCTGTAACACCGAGTTTCTCCATGAAGAATCATACACAAGCACCACTTTAAATCTTGTATTAACCAGAGTTGTGATCATAAGTTTCTTGGAAATAAGTCCTTCAGCTTGAACAAGCATAAAAAATGACTAATCGAGAAAGGTCAAATGACATATCATGGTCATTTTATGATTTAATATAGTAAATATACAGTACATATTGGTCCTTTGAAGTTAAGGCTGTCGTATTTCAGCACAAACCACCATTCACCACTCCAGATTTAGTAATTAAAGGACTTAAAGGATTTCCGCTTTGAGATATAAGACCCATTTGGTATCTGGTGCAAAGATTGTATTTTGGCACGCTCAACCCAGCTAGATTTAAGACCTCTTTATTATTAAAAGTGCTTTGAATGTTAAAGTGGAGTTCTCTCTCCCTCCGTGTAAATGGAAAGGTCTAACAGATGAGAGCGGTGCTGCCTCACCTCAGTGATATTTCTGAGTCATTAGAGCTTCCCTGAGCTTCCCCTCGGGTGCACTGCTCAGTATGAATTCTTATAGTGTAGTTTATCTGAAAAGCCATGATAAACTTTATCGAGAGTCTGAATCTAATATTAGATCAGGTGTCTGAAATAAAAGGAAATCTAATTTAATAAATTGGTGTGATAATGAAGTTTTTTTTTTTGACCTTGCCTTATCTTTGAGCACAGGCAGATACGCCAGCTATTACAGCAATAGTATGCAAATGGAGGGTGATCATTATCGGGGATGCTCTCTGAACTCAATTAGCAAGTATGATCTGCTGATAACTTTTCATTAGCATATACGCTAGGTGTCGGCGGTGCACATCATCCGACAGAAGTCTGGCTACAGGAAGTTAGCCGATTTGAATAAAAAAAAAGGCAACGAGGGTTTGAAAAGCGGATCCTCTGTCGTCTGTGTTGAAACGTAAACGTGCAGCACAGCCATCAATCAGCGGTAATGGGGTGATTTTTCTGACACTGACAGCTTGATGGAGCATATTTATCATAATGATGCCACATGTACACAGCAGCAGAACGACTCTAATGTGGAGGAGCTGCTCTTGCACTGCCTAATTAAAAAGTTTAAGTTGTGTTTTTTGTCTCCTTAAGCAGAAAATAGGGATGCCTGTGATTTCTGGAGATGATTAGAGCTACCTTGATTTCCCTGCTGAACTTGAGATAAGAAAAAAAACAAAACAGAAAGCTGTAAGAGGGCACGCTGTTTTTAGGAATTACACATTTAGGGTGTCCCCAGAACAGAAGTGCTTGATGTTGCAGCTGAAGGCGTAAAGCAAACACTAAACCCGTCGGAGAAGTCTTTGATTACATTTATAGCAGCGGCTTAAATTTCCCAGTCATTAGCATCTTTCTTGTAGTTGTAATGGAGTTCTTAAGAACAGGTTTGTCATTGTCTCTCCCTCTGCTTCTGCATCCGCATCTTATTCTCCCTCTGCAGCGTAATGACCGGCCGTCACAGATGTTGCAAGGCAGCCAAGCATCCTCTCCTCTGGCATTTGGCTTTGTTAATAATGCAAGCTTAAAAGAGCAGTGGCACCGCAGACTGTATAACACCCAGCTAATGTTCACTATGCAGATTCACACTCTGTGTCTGCGCAAAGAATATTCCCTGAAATCAATATGGCAATTAATTATAGACTGCACAGTAATTACATCTTTGTATGAATAATTCCTCTCGGGCTAGCTCAAATACGACAGAGTAAAGCTTTTGTTAGTTATATCACATTTAAAATTTCATTCTTTTTAGCCCACATTTAGAAAAGATATATTCCAAAGTTCAAGAAATTATCTCTGAATGCCTTTTTAATCTTGTTTGAAATGGCCTTGTTGGAGCGTCTTAGTCAGAGCCCACTGTGAGGGAGAGTATATTCTATTTTCATCCGCCTCATTAAGTTTTTCACTTTAATTAATGGCAGGATGTGCTCACAGAGGAACTGTCCTGTCTGTTCGTTAAAGCCCATTATGTGTCTGAGCTCAGGCAGACTGCTGGCTTCAAACAGGCTTTCAGGTAATGGGAGTTTACATTGTCGTGTGAACTGCGAGAGAGAGAAACATGTTTATGGAAAAGCATCTCGCGTTAGCGCACAGATGCAGCACATCAGTCATGTGTAGGAAGCACGGGAGATTTCATCCGCCTGCATCATCAACCGATTGTAGTGCAACCGTGAAGGAGTGCCGCTATACTGGAAGGGGAGATCAAGCAGAAATGGTTGATTACAGCTGCGTTTTGCCTGTTGAGTCATATTTAGCCAGAAGCTGTGAAGAGTATTGATCTCGCTGTGTGGCCCGGCAGTGGGAGCTGTGTGCTACCTTGGCAATGTCTGTAGAACTTGAAACTATTGGTGATTATAAATGAGTTCAGTCGGACCCATCTCACCCTTCAACTATAAACTAGCCTCTGGCGATGTCCACTTTATTATTAAGCTAAAACTGAATTGAAATCACGGCCTTAGCCTGTGATTAGTGATGTTTCCTTACCATGTCTAAGATTTAGGTTTTGTAGGTCAGTAGTTGTGCCTGTGGTTGTCCAGTTAGAATCATCATATATAGTAGTTAAGGTCCATTCTTCATTTTTCATTGATTTTTTCACTGGTAAATATCTGGATTTCTTCTTAAAACATAGAAGATTGGTTTATTTCTCTGTCCTGATGCAGCTTAAAGTTGTTGTGTTTCCCGACTTACAAACTTATTTTCACATGGAGTTTTTGATTTGATTTTTTAAATCAAATGTATTGTATTTCTTTATTTTATTTTATTGTTCCCTACACCAAGGAGGTTATATTTGTTTGTTTGTCTGTTTGTCAGCAATATTACGGAAAAACTACTGGCCCAATTTTTATGAAACTTGGTGGAAAGGTGTAGCATGGGCCAAGGAATAACACGCATTATTGTTCGATTTTGTTAACATTGCGAGATTTCGTTAGCATTTGGCCTTGGCGGAGGTCTGTGTTCTCCAAGTGCCCTTCTAGTTTATCCAATAGGGACAATGCACAATAAATTTTTTTTGCACCAGACCAGATAAAAAGGAGCTAAAAGAAATTAGTAGAGGCTGCCAGTGATGAACAGGTTGACACGGTAAATACTGAAATAGTAACAGACAGTTGTCTGCTAAACAGCTGTTAATTAAAAAAAAACAGTGTGCTTCAAAACAAACACAACGTCATTAATACCAATTACCAATACTAAAATACCAATTAATACCAAAACAAAAACCAGACTCTAGTTCCCAATTAGCCTTCATAACATCTGCAGACTAAAGCACAATTAAACAGTTCATAAGAATGAGGATTTTCACCTCGCATCAGTGCAATCTTGAAAGGTACAGTGTGTAGGATCGGGCATCGAGAGGTGAGGTTGGCAACATGGCGGACTCCATAAAGAGGACCTGCTCCCTATGTAGATATGAAGGTCTCATTCTAAGCTAAAGAAAACACAACAAATCTTAGTTTCAGGTGATTAAACACTAATGAAAACATGGTTATGAATATAATATTCTATTTCTGCTAATAGATCCCCTGAAATGTTACACACTGTTCCTTTAACACTGGCCAATATAACTTAGCTCAGGGACTCCCTGAGCCAATAATACCTGTTTTTTTTTAATATTCCAAACAAACAATAAATTCCCCTTTTAGTATTTTTTGGGGGGGGAAATTAATAACTGAAAATAATGAACCCCACATATTGAGCAGTAATATTTCTCAGCCCACAGGTGCAGCAGATGGAAACACTTTTCAGCATTAGTCCAGCGTTAGACGTATCAGCTATATTGACATGTTCACAGCTGCAGAAAATTGAGTGTGGTGTGCGGAAGGGGGAGCCGGTGCTTGTGCAGGCAGGATGGTGGTAATAGGCTGTCTGAGTGCTTAAGAGATGGGGGGGGGGGGGGGGGGGGGGGGTCTCCGAGTCTGAGGCCAGAGACACACAGAAATGGACTTCTAATGGCTTATCCAAAGGTGTTCAATGACAGTTAACCTTTCCAGCTAATGATTAAGGTGGGCTCTTAATATGTATCACACATCGGCCCCAGTTAGCATTTAGTCACCAATGGAGATAAATGTGTGACATGAATATTGTATAGCTTTAAAATACCCCAGATGCCGTCTCAACAGTGATGGTTATTCCTGTTCAAGGTCAGTTAGACGCAGCGGTGAGGGAAACCCCAGCCTCGTCTCTACGGCAATGAAATTTAAAGCTTCCAGCGAGCTCAGGCGACAGGAGCCCTTATTGCCACGCTGCTGAAACATAAAGTAAGACACAGTGAGGCCCAGTTCCAGCAGGGGCTTACCTTGGGTCATTACAAAGGGAGGGGGAGGCTCTCTTGGAGCTGGCTGTGCAGCAGATGTCTGCTCACCTGCCAGTGTCGGTTACACCAGAGTTACATCTTCATGCCGCTTTATTGCCCGCTCATGAAACCCTTGATGCAATCCACTTTAAGTGGCTTGTCCTTGTTTCACCTTGTTTTTTATCGCACATTCTAATGTATCTTCATGATGCTGCCATAGGCGATCATTTGTTGTTTATTGATTAGTAGTTGGACAAATGCTCATATCATCTGAAGTATGAGCTTCAGAAAGCACAAGAACCTTAAATAAAGTAAGCCAGGTTATTGAATATGCTGCGCTAGACGTTTTCTCCTACACTCATGATAAGGCGTTTTCTTCTCTCGGCGCGTAATTCTTAGAGATTAGTACACACATTGTTGTATGGGCTGGATCCGCCGTGGAATGAAGTTAAATAGCGGATGGGCCTCTGACTCTGTAAGTAGCAATCATAATTCCCCTCTAAAAGCTTCATGCCACTTAAGTTATTAACATTTAATTCTGCAACATCAGAGTGGATTAACCCGTCAGACAGTGTTCTCATTAAGATCTGCTCGTCGCATCTTTTTTCGGGAGTGCCCCCGAGCCCCTTCTGTACCTCCCCGTCTGCCAAAGAGAGAGATTGAACCTGTGTTTCACCTTTGTTCTCTCAGCGCTGTGTTTTTCACAAGGTCATGCGGTCTCTTCTTGTCTGGCTACAGCTTTAAAACTACTGTTCAGTCAGTCTACCAATTAATGAGTTCATCCTGGGTGATTCTGGAGAATACAATGTGAATCCGCCAGCAAAGTTTAGGCCCAGTGCAGGAAGTACTGCCATTTATTAAGTGTGGTAGATGAGACATTAAACACCAGGGTTCTCATCCAATATCATAATCGTTCCCCTTCCACCTTAACCAAGTAGTTTTTGTTGCCTACCCCTAACCATGCCTAAGAATAACATTTATGTTTCTTTGTGTGTTTTTGTTCAGAGTATAGTGTGTGTCCCCCTCCAGCAAACTGGAACCATGAAATAAAAAAATTAAAAAGATTCATGATTAACAAGATTGACCTTTGTAGACAAAAACTTAATGAAAGACTGAATACAATAATAAAATAAAATGCATAATAAATAAATAAAATAGAATAAAAAATTGAATAATAAAATAGAATAAATAGAAAAAATATATATATATCATATTTATTTGCAACCTCTATAATAAACATACTGTGTATATTTGAGTATATGATTGAACCAGTGGGCTACCTCCAGGTCTGAAAAGTGAAGCCAATGCTGAAGTGCCTTAAACTTGCATTCTTTCTAACAGCCAGCAGGGGGCGACTCCTCTGGTTGCAAAAAGAAGTCTGATTGTATAGAAGTCTATGAGAAAATGACCCTACTTCTCACTTGATTTATTACCTCAGTAAACATTTTAAACATGAATTTATGGTCTCAATCATTAGTTTCAAGTCTTCTTCAATACAGCATGATGTTCATTTAGTAAATTATGGTCCCATTTAGAGTCAAATAGACCATAAAGCAGGGGATGCTTTTGGGCGTGGCTACCTTGTGATTGGCAGGTTGCTACCACGGCGTTGTCCGGTCTGGGAGTTATCCGTGTTTTTGTCTTACAGCTTTCACAGTGTGTTTTCAGTTCATGAAAGTTAATTATAACCTTTTTGGTCGCCTAAAAATGGCATCGTTCGGCTGTACATAGCTCCACCCTCTCGTGTCACTTCTGGTTGCAAAAAAACAAGATGGCAACGGTCAAAATGCCGAACTCAAGGCTTCAAAACAGCAGTCCACACGCCAATGGATGACGTCACAGTGACTACGTCCACTTCTTATATACAGTCTGTGGATTGAAAAAGAGGTCATTATATATTCTGTGTAACATTTTCTGTAACCTAACAAACATGGCACATGTGTGAGCATTTCCTCTGCAGGTTGTTGCCTGAAGTGTTGTGTACATTTGGTGATTGCTTGGGCTGTGAATATGAACATCTGGCGGCTACTTGATCAACAAGCAAAACTAGTTTCAGTAGGGAATGCACAGAGATGTCAGAAAGTGACATTTAAGCTCATGTAATTAGAAACTATAGAATGAAAATACCTTCATTTTTTTTTTTGAGTTGGAAATAAACTTTCATTAGTAAGAAGACGAGATCCAAACACTTTCCTCTTTATCTTTCCAGAGTGTTCCTGCGGGCCATTAATCAGTATGCAGCAGTGCTGAACAAGAAATTTCTGGATCAAACCAACTTTGAGCTACAGGTAAGAGCTGAACTATGAAAGTCTTTTTTTCTTTTTTGGAAACAACCTTGATAGCAGCCCCCCCCCACCCTCCAAAGACGATGTTCTGTTCAGTCATTTTTAAGTGCTACAATAGTAACAGCAGCTTTGGGAAAGATTTGGTGGCATTTTTTTTAACACATCCCTACTCTGCAGTTTCACACTGAGGCTTCTTTTTAATGTTCCACATGGAGCACTGTTGGACCTTCTGAATAGAGGAAAAAAAAAAAGATCTGAAGGCAGTAGATATAAAAAAAAAATTGTAGAGCGGGAACATCAATTACTGTGTAATAGCCGGCAATTTGATGTGCATTTCAGAATATTTTAACCTGCTCCCCCTTGAATAGAACAACTTTTCTGCTTGCTTTTTAAATGTCTGTCATATGGAAGAACGGTAATGTTGTCACCAACTAAACTGCTTTTAAAGCCTTTATGGATTGATTCATTTAATTGTGACTTAAAGCACTCTCTTTATGGTGTATGATTAAAATGTTTTCTTTACTTTAAACCACAGCTCAGTGGAGTAAAGATAGACGATGGATAGAATCACTTACTGTAGTCTTTTACAGTCATGTAATAACTTCATTCATAAAAATCATTATAACATGTTTTTTTTATGCATTCCGGCATGAATCATACCGCCAGTGCCTACATCGGTATTTATGCTTATTGTGATGTCATTTATTAAAATGCTTCATATCTCTAAATTCTGCACAACCTAAGCTTTAAGGTTATTTCAGTCAAACTATTATAATTAATACAAGTATTGAATTGTGTCATAAAAAATTAAATCAGACAATTTTTCATAAAATGTTACTAAATAAACACACAAAACATATTGATCCAAAATATTTCTTAACACTTCAAGTCAAGTTATTTGAACTATGCACATTTTTTTTGTGTTTGAGATATGCTCATTTTTATGAGCAGATCGAGTGCCAAAGCGTTTTGATAGTTTCGTTATGTTCCGCACGTAACATAATGGCGTCATCACAAGCTTACAACGTGATGACACGAAAGACAGAAGCCTAATTGTAGCTTTCTGCTGCTTAAAGAATGAATTTTCAAGCTATTATGTTTTTATTTAAACAGGATCATGCACGGGTGGGAGGTCTGTTTTTAAAGGGTTAAACAGTCGTGCATTTTGGCTTAATGGTATTCTCATAAGAAAGTGTGTACTCTATATGATTTGGAAAGTCATCATGAAGAGACTTATTTCTGATGCATGGATATGAGTATTTGCAATGAAAAAAGGGGGCTTCTATAGCACTCCTTTTAGCTGCTGTCATTGTCTGATTGAGAGTGCGCTCTGGAGGCCATCGACCTAAATCACCAACCTCTTCCGTCGCATCCAAACCTTTGATTTAATGAAACTATAAAGCTTTCCAGCCCACATGGTGTGGTGTGGTACTCTAGGATTTTATTGTAAAACTGCTTTTTGACTGTGACTTAAATGTTCTTTTATTCTTTTAACACCACGCTCACCGTCTGTCTTTATGTGTCTTTCAGCTGTGGAACAACTACTTTCACCTGGCGGTAGCCTTCCTCACCCAGGAGTCTTTGCAGCTGGAGAACTTCTCAAGCGACAAAAGATCCAAGATCTTCCACAAGTGAGTCTCTCTCTCTCTCTCTCTCTCTCTCTCTCTCTCTCTCTCTCTCTCTCTCTCTCTCTCTCTCTCTCTCTCTCTCTCTCTCTCTCTCTCTCTCTCTCTCTCTCTCTCTCTCTCTCTCTCTCTCTCTCTCTCTCTCTCTCTCTCTCTCTCTCTCGCTCTCTCGCTCTCTCGCTCTCTCGCTCTCTCGCTCTCTCTCTCTCTCTCTCTCTCTATCCATCCACGGGGCCTCCTCATCGCACACCAACACAGCCCAAGCTCCCTCCGCAGCACGAGCGGGCGTTATATAATTCATCACACGGAGGCTCACAGGGATACCCGACACACCGGGCCTCCAGTGGAGGCTGCTCTACTTGTTTCGCCCTTCTGAACAAAGCAGAACAGCCTCATTGTAACTCCAGGGGTTATGGAGAGCACATCTTGTACTCCCAGGTATCAGACAGAGTTGGGAATCTCTTGAAATGTAGGATACAAGGTCTTTGGTTCCTCATCAAAGCGTCTCCTTATGACTTTTTTCCTTGTTATTCCCTCAGCAATTAAAGGGCAGAACATTTGATATCACAGCGTACATCGTTTAGAATCCACAAAGTTTAGATATTTATTGCTTCTGAAAATCCGCTCTAAGACCAGTTTTTGTTTCCCGCTCATCCGCTGGCCTGTGTCTACAGAAAGCCATTCATCTACATTAGTATTTCTCATAGAGCCCGGTAATGCAGCCAAACGTGTAAATGCTTTCTGGGCAGACGTGGAGCATATTGGCTCTCATCTTCATTTGGAGGAGCTTTTTGTCACTGAAGCATTCATCACGCTGGCCCATGCCTGACAGCGAGGCTCCTCGTTGGTCAGTGCTTTATTATCGGACCTGATAAGCTCCCACACAAAACAGCCAAATACAGCAAACAAGACGTTCCCAGCCACCCCCACATTGCCTTTCTCCACTTGTCAGCCTTCCCCCGAAAGAAACAGCCGTTTGATTCGCATACACAAGAAGTGCCATTCCTGGCATATAAGCACAGAAAAGGGATAATCTCTGCCATTGCTATTTCCAGACTGTTTATTTGACATTCCCGAATGTGTCATTCACATACAACCAGGTAGCTTCCCGAGCAACCCGGGAGGATATTATACAGGGGTTGCCAATTTCTCTTTCACCCACTCTTTCTACCTCTACCCACCCACTCTCCCTCTCCGTCTCTGCTCGTCTCTCCCTCCACCTACAGCTCACCTTCTCTCTTTTTACCTCTCCCCGTCTCTGCATCCCGTTTTCCCTGTGTGCTGGCGCATGAACTGTCAGTCCTGCCTGCAATACCAATTATTGTGCCTTGCTTGGGAGCAGAGAACAGAGGGGTGAAATCAGAGTTGTGTCGAGCGCAGCTCTTTAGCTCTTTTAGCGTCAGCTTTTCTCCTGCGTCACACATGTCTGTTTCCCGGTGCTGCTTGTGAAGTTCTGGTGCGTTACCGGTGTCTGTGTGATCCTCGTTTCCTCTTCACATGTAGGTCGGGACACTGACAACGTGTCTTTACAGACATGTGCTGCATGGCCTGAGTAGGAGGATACATGCATCTGTGTGTAGCCATGTTCCTGTGTTTCCAGTAGGGCTGTGTATAAAGGAGATAAGGTCTCCGGGTTGGGGTTGCCCACTGACATACACACAGAGAGCTGTATAAATGAGCATGCAGCAATGTCATTGTCATGCTACGCGCCGCGAATGAGTGACGAGGAGAGGGAGTGTCATATTGTCAGGTTTTGTGAATATCTCACACGTTGCTTTGCTTCCGGCTTTGATCACATCTCATCTGTTCTTACAGGCCGCTGCTCGTCAATCACTTGTGTGGTTTCGTTCTCTCGTGCTCCGTCGGCCACCGCTGTCTGTATTCCTTTCCGTCTTCATCACCTCGTGCCTCCACCACAACCATTTCCTCCTTTCTCCTCACAATCTTGCTCTTTGCCCCCCTGACCCTCCGTGACATTACACAAGCCCCAGATCCACTCTCTGCTCGCAGCCGTCCCTCCATTCTCCCTCTATTATTCTCAAGTCAATCTCTCCGAGAGCTTTCCGCCCCGTAGCTGACAGGTATATGTTGTAGGTCCTGACAGCCGACAGTCATAGCTGCCTGTCTCGCCGCCTGTAGCGGTGTGACAGAACGGCACCCTGCGTCTGCTTCAGCTCAGACGAGGACACGATGCCTCCAGAGCACGCACATATGTAGAGACACGAACCTGCATGCTTCACACACATGCATGCTATGAGAACAATCACAGATGTGCACAGGAATAAATTATAAGACACACTCGAGATGAAAAGTGCGGATAAGAGGCAAAAAACAGTCAAAGATGTGATACATAATGCATGCAGCTTTACAGTAATTTCTAGAGGCAGGCATCTTTTTTATCATCTTGCCAATACTCTGCTTAGAGATCAATCCTTGGGCGACGCTCCCCCGTTTGACAGCTAAATGTGGTAAAGTGTTTTGACCCGGCCAGACTACAAAGAGGTGACGCAGCGTCTTCCTTATGGATTCTTTCAGTGCTCTTCTCCTCTCTGTCTAAATACATTAGCGTGTCTTTGTACAACATTGGCAAAACAATCAATTGGGTTTCTGAATTCCATCAGGGCGCTCCGAAATGTCACAATGTGTGAAAGAGGCTTTGGATGTTTACTAATTAGAGGTCAGGAGAGGTGTAGACTTCAAACTCTCATCTTTATACGTCTCTGCAATGTCACCTCAAGGTGTCATGCCACCAGCGCGCCAGGAAGAGGAGACAGAGGTGCCACCGTGCCTCCATCAGTCACTCGGTGTGATAGTCTGATGTTAGACAGGCCTGATTGTCGGTACGGGCGCACAATGCAGTCGCCTGCAGCGCCACCAGCTGGACAGGACATGAGACTGGAGGGAGGAAAAAAGTTATTGATGACTCTGACGCCTCATTTAACTTTAAATGCCCCTCACAGTGGTGGCACATATTTGATTTATTGTGTTGAAGATGCAATTAGAGTTTTGCATACCTTAGATTTACCCTAACTGGATGTTGTTAGAGTGAGTGAAATCAGCAGTGCATCTATACAAACACACACACTTGCTATTGTTAATTTTCAAAATACTACATACTACAACTAGAGCTGTCAATCGATTAAAATATTTAATGGTGATCAATCGCGCAGTATGTTTCTGCTCAAAACGTACCTTAAAGGGATATTTGTCAAGTATGGGAGTGGGCAAATATGCTGCTTTATGCAAATGTTTGTATATATTTATTATTGTAATAATGTAATCAATTAACAACACAAAACAATGACAAATATTGTCCAGAAACCCTCACAAGTACTGCATTTAGTATTAAAACAATATGCTCAAATCATAACATGGCAAACTGCAGTCCAACAGGCAACAACAGCTGTCAGTGTGTCAGTGTGTTGACTTGACTATGACTTGCCCCAAACTGCATGTGATTATCATAAAGTGGGCATGTCTGTAAAGGGGAGACTCGTGGGTACCCATAGAACCCATTTTCATTCACATATCTTGAGGTCAGAGGTCAAGGGACCCCTTTGAAAATGGCCATGACTGTTTTTCCTGAAGTTGTAGCGTTATTTTGCCTCCTTCAAGACAAGCTGGTATGACATGGTTGGTACCACTGGAAACCTTAGGTTTTCTAGTTTCATATAATGCCAGTACCTTAGGGTTAGGGTGAGCCCGCTACAACTTAATAATCACAAGTTGGGTTAATGCATTAAAGAAATTAGTGGCGTTAAACAAATTTGAGCTAACGCGTTATTATCTTGTTAACTTTGACAGCCCTAGTTCAAATCTAATCTGAAAATAGGTCGCTAGCTTTTGTACAAGGCTGTGAGGTAGTTTTAACCAAATAAAAAAAAAAAAAAATTTCAAATAAAGGTCTTTACACACCGGATTCGCACATCAATATATTTTTTCGAACTGTTGTTTGTCTTGTATACTTTACAAAAAGCATGAATATTACGTGGCGAAAAAGCGTTTTGAACGAGGTAGATTTTTCTGAGCGAATAAATGCATCAACCAATCACGTTGAGCGGAACGGGTTGAATTGTGCCTATATTTGCCTACCTACACATATAATATTCGCAGGCAATCATTTAGCATTTTCCTCTTGTTTATTCGTCACGCCCCCCGGTGTGTAAAGGCCTTTACCTGGCATTATAAGGTGATCTGTAATTTTATGCCAGGCACTGTTTGACATTTTAATCTCAATGAATGTTTTAATACATTATTGGCTAACGCAATTAGGATAGATTTATCCATAGACTTTGCACACCGCTTCTTTTTTAGCCGTCTGATCAACTACGCAGTCGAGTGCCTTGGTTGAGGGGGCAGAGTCTGTGACGGTTTGGCACCGCTTCAGAACAGAACCACAATATTGCGGTTCAGTGCAGTTATTCCCCACGGTGAGCCAGCAGCGAAAATACATCTGATTACTTCTCAGCATGCAATGATGCGGCTAAAGCACGCTACACCAGACCAGTGCAGATACGGTAAAAACAGTCTCTCAGGACTGTTATCTCCATTGTGTCCTCTATATTCTTGATCTTAAAACAATTTCAGGCTTGAATTTACTCTCTTTTCTTATCTATTGTCCAATCGGTGTTCAGAGAACTAAATCCATTACTTTAGTTTCATGTGTGTGATCGTTTTCACAGAACTGGTCTCACTTTCTGCCTCTCTGCCCACTGTTTCCACTCCTGTTAGCCTCCATCATTCACTGTCTGTCTTCCCCCTCTCTGTCCTTTCCACTTCACTATGTGTCCTCTCTGTGACCTGGGCCTGTGTGTGGCGGGCACGGAGACGAGCTCCAAGCCGCCGTGGAGATTGGTTCACGACCTAGACATGGCAGAGCTGATCAGCTTATAAGCCCTCATTCGCAAACGCTAGACAAGGAGTCAGGACGGGAGCAATCCTTCCAGCTTCTTTTGCAAATCTTTGTTTTATATATGAGGGCTCTCGACACCCCGAGTCGACCTCAGAGAAATAGTACCAACAAAGACTGTCTCATCAAACGCTGCCTCTGTCATCTGTCAAATACACAGAGCAGAAGACAGACCGCAGCTGACAGCCTGCTGACTGCCGGCGTGTGTGCATGTTGCGAAACTTGCACGAGTGGAAATAAGTCATTAGTGTGCATTTGTATTTCAAAGAACATCACGGAAAGACAAAACAAACTAACTTGCCAGGGTATTTAGCTCAGGAACAGGAAACACATATTATAATACAGTTTATTGACTTTAGCTTGGTCACTGCACATATGGACCTCGATCAGAGCAAAGCAGCACTCAGAGGGGCTATGAAATCCATTTTTATGCCTCTGCGCCGGCAATAGCCATGGCCGGAGGCATTATATTTTCAGGTCTGTACGTCCAACCGTCCGTACCGTTCTTGTGAACGCGATATCTCTGGAACACTTGGAGGGAATTTCTTCAAATTGGCACAAACGTCCGCTTGGACTCATGGATGAAATGATTCGATTTTGGTGGTCAAAGTCACTTTGACTTCACAAAACATGTTTTTGGCCATAACTCAAGAATTCATATGCTAATTATGATAATTGTACACAAATGTCTAACAGGATGAAATGATGAAGTGATGACATTTTGGACAGATATGCATGTAAACTGCAACTTGACTGGTTGGTGGAGGTATACAACCGCGAGGCGGTAATTCTAGTTAAATCGGTGACGCCAAGAACAAATGAAGATATGTCAGATTTTTAAAAAATTAATAGCAACGAACACTTGGTTATTGTTACCGTCCACAACCTTGTGAGTCTGTGTGTGTCATCATGGTAAAATGTGGTCCTGGAGACACCTACTAACACAGAAGAAGTTTTGAGTAGGTGTCTGTCTGTCTGTGTGTGGACAGATTTTGTCACCACAATAGCATCACAACCGTGCAACTGTAACTTTAGAGTTAATGAAGGCCGAGTTCGAAGATGGGTGTGGTCCAAGCAGGGGTGCCGGAAGTAGGGGTGGGGGTAGGAAGTGTGGAAGGGGCCCTCATTTTACGCCCCTGTTCCGATTTGGCATTGCAGCTGGTGTGATCCCATCGCAAGATAATCTCTAGTTTTGTGTTGCATCTCACTCCCTTTCACTGCATCGACCGTGACAACATTGACATTGACTTTGGATCCAGCAGCTGCGGCACAGCTGGAGCACGACACAGCCATTCATACATACAGTATATTATGCTGCGTTAAACAGTTAAGATTGTCAGCAAACGCTTCGCATGAGTCTTTTTCTAAATCAGTTGAGCTCCAAGTCATTTGTATCTTCTGTGCCATGATCTGACTGCAGCTTGAGTAATATTTGATTCTGTTTGTGTTTCAGGTACCAGGACATGAGAAGACAAATTGGCTTCGAAATCAGGGACATGTGGTACAATCTAGGTAATTTAACCAATATTGTTCAGTTTGACTTGTATCCAAAGAAAATTGTGGGGGTTTTTTTTCTGAATGAATTCACTCAAAGATCAGGGAAACAAACTGCAGTTAGCAGCAATTAACATGTGTTTAAGTTTTTCTCCAGTCATGTTTATGATTATCTGCCAACTAAGTACTCTCACAGTCATTACGAGTCAGCTCGGCAAACAACAGCAGCTAAATATAGACAATCATGTGTTAATTAGCTTTATGTTGTTGTGTGATGAGAGAGACTCTGCAGTCAATTCTCTCTGGAATGAAATTGCGATATGGGGTTTGTGGTGTTAGATTTGGGCACCTGTTCCTCCTTTAAAATCTTCTCATTGTAACCTACACCATCTGATCCCTTAATTGCAGCTTTCCACCAGATTAGATTGACTCATTCACTGGTTTTTAATGAGCATCTTGCTATTTTTTACCTGAGGTGTTGAAGTTATTTACCGCATGATTGTCATAGAAAATTCCGATGAGAGACTTGATAAACACATGGAGCCAGATTTTGTATTTGTTTTTAACCGCTAATTTTAAATCTGTAGCACATTAAGGATTAGTCATTCCTTGTCAGAATCAACATGTCGTACTTGAAACTGAAATTTAACATGCGTTTATGTGTCTTTTTTTCCTCTCTAAGGGCCCCACAAGATCAAATTCATCCCAGAGATGGTGGGTCCCATCCTGGAGATGACGCTGGTTCCTGAGATCGAGCTGCGAAAGGCCACCATCCCCATCTTCTTTGACATGATGCAGTGCGAGTTCCACTTCACGTGCAGCTTCCAGCGGGTGCGTCCAATACAATGACGAAGCAAAATGACTAGGGCTGTCAAAGTCAACGTGATAATAACGCAAATTTGTTTTAACGCTTTTACACATTCAATCTTTCAGATGTTGTAGTGGGCTTAGTTTTAAAGCTAGAGTGAAGATACTGGTATCATATGAAACTAGAAAACCTAAAGAATCCATGTCATACTAGCTTGTCAGGAAGGAGGCTAAATAACACTCCAAATTTACACTAAATTTTGGCAAGGAAAAACTGTTATGGCCATTATCAAAGGGGTCCCTTGACCTCTGACCTCAAAATATGTGAATGAAAATGTGTTCCCTTGTCCCCTTTACAGACATGCCCACTTAATGATAATCACATGCAGTTTGGGGTAAGTCATAGTCAAGTTAGCACACTGACACACTGACAGCTGTTGTTGCCTGTTGGGCTTGAGTTAACCATGTTATGATTTGAGCATATTTTTTATGCTAAATGCAGTACCTCATTGTTTTGTGTTGTTAATTGATTTTCACGAATAAACATATACATACACTTGCATAAAACAAGCATATTTGCCCACTCAATTAATCACTATTAAATATTTGAATAGATTGACAGCCCTAAAAATACCAAAATGACTCAATGAAAAGTGAGTTGATGTGGGAATCTGAAGAGGCGTAAACACTCAAACAGAAAAAAAAAAGTTTCATAGCCATAAGCTTATTTGTAATTCTGCAAATCTCATTTTGTTGTGCTGCGATTATCAACAGCCACGGTAAGTGGAACTTAATGTTATGTTCCCGTTACCGTGCAAAATGAAGCCTTTCTGCATGAGGAAATCCGTTTGGCTACAGCTGTTCAGCCATAAGATGTCTCAGGCAGTTTTCAGCTTTGTGATGTTTATGTGGGCGCCCTAAAGTATGTGACACTTATTGTACTTGTATCAGAATTGTAAAGCAGCACAATGGCGTCATGTCTCTGTTGGCCCCTTGTAGTCCTGTGTAAGACAGTGGTAGTTTAAGGGAAGGGGAAAGGGAGAGCTGCTAATTAAGTCAATGTGTCAGTCAGGTTCTGGCTCATTGGAGGTGAATGCCACTTTTCATTCTTTCCCTTCAGTGAAATGTGATCAATTTCACATCGGCCTGACTCCTTTTTTACGCTGTAAGCCAGTAATATTTCCTTCTCCGTGTGTGTTGTAAATCCTGGGCTTAACAGAGAGCAGCATTTATATCTTTTCTTACTTGGCTGCACTCTCCTCTCCTCTCCTGCTCTGTATTTGTGTCTGGCCAACACACAAGCAAATAAAGAAGTCAGTGAAAATTGGTTTGTTTCAGAGCAATAAAACCAGTTTTTTTATAAAGCTGCTACATACAAATATCAGAGAAATAAGATCCATGCATCACTGTCACAGGCTACAGCAACAACAGAGCCAAAAGTAAAGGGGATGTGTCTCGAGATGCGGCCTTGTTCTGTGTTCTAACCAAATTTATACAGATAATAATAAGATAAGAGAATAACGAACAGAAGATACCAGCTGGACGATTAAAGTCGGAGCCCAGATCCCCTCAGCCAAAGCTTTGATGCAAAGAGAGAGAGAGAGAGCGAGACAGAGAGATGCCGTTAATGAATTGAAAAATTAGCCACACTGATTATTTACGCCTGCTCTGTCTAATTGCAGTTCGAGAACGAGATCATCACCAAGCTGGATCACGAAGTGGAGGGGGGCCGCGGAGACGAGCAGTACAAAGTTCTCTTTCAGAAAATGTAAGTGCTGATTAATGGGCAGGATTACGCCTGAGCCTCTCTCACAAGTTAGGTAATGCTAATTGCGACATGGCACTCAAAATAATCACAGTGTGCTGATGATCACACGGCTATCGCAGCTTGCCACTGTGATATTTGCTTGCAGCACAGTTGGATGCTAACTCTGCTTTAATGTGCAAAAAGAAAAAAAGATTGTTTCCCTTCAAAATCCATAGTGGCAAAAAAGTCAGACATTTTAAACTGTGGAAGAGCCTCTTACACACGCTTCGTGTTTGTTTTCTTTCTTTTCCACTCCAAAGTTTACTGGAGCACTGCAGGAAGCACAAGTACTTGGCCAAGACGGGCGAGAACTTCGTGACTCTGGTGGTTCGTCTGCTGGAGAGGCTGCTGGACTACAGGACCATCATGCACGACGAGAACAAAGAAAACCGCATGAGCTGCACCGTCAACGTGCTCGTAAGATGCTTTCTTTTTTTTCTCACACAAGCCCAGTAATGATGACACATGGAATCCCCTACATGAATATGTATGTGTATATGAATCACTCCAACAACAGTTATCAATGAGATTCATATTATCAACTCCAACGCATTGTTCAGAGGCTACTGAACTGAGACACAGTTGTGACTCGGTTGGTGGGCAGTGCTTGGTATATCCTCACAAATGTTCTCATTTTACAGCTAAACAGTACACTACAAGATGTTTCTGAAAACATTTGAGGAGAGAAATAGGCATTGCAGTAACAGAATATTGATTCATATTGGATCAGCGCTGCCTAGTTTGACCGTTTGATCGAAGTTCGCGACTGATTGACAGCTGCTCAGAAGACGGCAAGGCTCCAGCTCAGCTCTGATTGGTTGTTTTCCTCCGGTCTGTGAAATCTTGCAGATGCCATTAGGAGCACCGGAGGACACCGAGACACATTCTTTTTTTCAGATTACCTGTCACAAGCGCTACTGTCAGGATATAGTTACCGTTTTATAAAAATAACTTTTTTTTAAAAATCATATTTGCTCCATTTCTACCCACTGCTGCTTTAAGTACAGTACTGGCATTTACCGGAGTCATGTTCTCTCAGTGCCAGATGGTGTAAAATGTAAGTTTAAAGTTTCAGCCAGGGGAGCGGTGGGACACTGATGTCAGCCAACTTACTTCCTTGTCTTTAGTAAATACTTAACTCTTCCTGCTGCGAGCCAGGACATTCTTTATCCATATTTTACCAAATTGAGTTGTCACACTGCCAAAATTTTGTTCTTTTAAATAGATTAAAAACTAATCTACAGTCTAGTGATTTCTGGAGTTGTGCAATGTAAGCATGAAGCACTGAACCTTTGTAAACAGTACAATGACACTGCTGCCACTGGATCCATTTTAATGGTGTGTCTCTTTCCTTCCTGTAGAACTTTTACAAGGAGATAGACCGAGAGGAGATGTACATCAGGTAAGTCACATCCAGCCTTTGGAGACATTTTACACACACCATAAAGGTACTTTACATACAGTACATTAGGTGACTCTATGCTGTGACTTTCAGTTAAGTTAAATTTACCTGCCAAAGACTTATTGCTGTACATTTTGGCCTTTTTCTTCCCAGCTGTATGTCCCGAGAGATCCAGAAATAAAATATTTGTTTTTGTTGATATACCACATTTCCACAATCTCGCCACTTAGAGTTTTCCAATCTTTTTGTCAAGCTGTATTTGAGGTAAATCAGGCTGTCAAGACGCATCAGTCTAGCGGAGTTAACTTTCTGTCTTTTGTTAAAAAGTGTGAGAGGCCCACCCAGACGTGACCCATAAATCATTGCTTTTTTCCTGCCAGGTACCTGTACAAGCTGTGTGACCTCCACAAAGAGTGCGACAACTACACCGAGGCTGCCTACACTCTGCTGCTGCACGCCAAACTGCTCAAGGTACACAGACACAATATCCACAGCAAAAAAATAAACTCCCATAAAAACTTCAAACAGAAGCCAAATACACCGCTAAGCTGTTGTCGGGCAGATGGCATTTAACCTCAGGTATTAAACAAGTGTGTATCAGTGAATTTGAATGTGTTCGGGATTTAGAAAGATAAGGCCGCATCCCTTTAATCCCAGCGTGGCAGGAGATGGCTGCTAAGAGGGCAGACTTGCTGAGCAGCATCTTTTTCACCTTGCGTAGTCGATGCAAATCACGGCTAGTATCTGATCTCTCCTGGAAAAAAAGAAAGCTGAGACATAGTTTAAAGCAGAGGATGAAGCGGCAGCAGCCACCTGAGGTGCTTCGAGATAAAGGTGTACTTTTACTGTCCTCTTTGTCAGCTGGAAACGAAGAATCCTCTATAAATCACAGTGCGAGGCGCCTCTGGTTTTATGTGGAAAACGGGGTATGTTTCTACCACATTTTAGGCGTAACGATATCTCAAATTAGATACATAAATATTTATAAGCCATCATGAAGTGTCTCCTTTAAGATCACACCTTTTTTGTTAACGTAGGCCTCCTCTAGGTCTCGGAAAGTTTTTTATCTTTGCCAAAAATATATCACATCCGCACGCAGAGCTCCTCACACAAAGAGCTGCAGTGTCTATTCCCAGTCGGGGGTTTGGTATACCCTGAATTTTGGAGTTGTTCCTCTCTGCCTTTTATCCAAAATGGTCGCACCCCTACATCTCATCTGTATTTGCATAAATAGCTGGCTGCATCAGCCTTTGTGCAGGTCCCGACAGGGGAGAGAGAGCAGGCTGTGACTGAATCACATTTTCCTCGCCCGAGCATTTGCAGGAGTTGTTTTTGTTGTTATCTTTTTAATTCTGCTCATCTCCCGGCAGCTGTGGCGTTCCTGATCGTACCTTCAGAGAGGGACTCGCTATTATATTGTGGAAATTGGCTAATTTGGTTCCGCCAGAGTCTGAATTAATCCTTTCTTCTCCAATAAGCTGTCCCGTGTCATCTTTGTCCTCCCTTTGTATTCACATACAGGCACGTGTAAACAAGCTTGAATGATGGATGCATACTTTTGCATCCACCAGTAGTTAGAGAGTGAAACCGGCTCCAGTAGTAATAATTAGTGCTCCAGTAGAGTACCTGCAGCAGTCTAATAACGGCTGATGAATTTGCATCCCTTTGTGTAATGTCAGAGATGCATCAGCACTTTAGTTCTGTCGATGCAGCGTCACCAGCCATCCATGAATAAGCGCAGATCCTTTCTACCCTGTAAATGCCGCAGTTGAGCTGTAAAGGAATCAATAACCTGATCCAAAGCCTCCCAGCATCCCTCCTCACGCCACAGCAACAATGTGCAGAGCAATTACTTTTTCACACATCTCCAGCACAGGGTATGCAAATTCCTCGGCTTTGCTATTCAAATGTGGCCCCCTCGCACACAAAAAACTTGGTCCGGCTTTCACAGAGATCTTAACACTTCAGGTTACTCACAACACCAATTAAAAGCCGGCTGGTAATGAATCGGTCCTGGCAGCGCGCACAGGATTATGCCTCCTCGACACAGAGGCCAATCAGATTGCCCGTCTCCCTGTTAGCCAAGCTGCTCTAGCTTGTCAGAAACCTCATTATTCTCCATGCTGATGCATGATGGAGTACACGGTCAGCACAAAAGGATACCCCCGCAGTCTTGTTGTTTCTTTTTGTTTTTGCATCACTCTTCCTTGTCTGCAAGTTCTTTACAAAATCAAGCAAAATGTGTAATGAATGAGATTACGCTGCTGCATGACTCGATTGTATCTGATGTTTATTGTTAACATGAGTATAAGTGATGCTTCTCTCTGCTCCCATAGACCAGTAGCCGACTGGAGCACTATTTTGGGTTGTGGTGATACTTGAGCTAAATACTATAACAGCGTTAATGTTGGCAGCTGTTTTAGATTTTAGCCTTATTCTTAAAATGAAAATGCTTATTAGTTTTAGTCAGATTTTAGTCAGTTTAGTCGACGACAACTCAAAACGCCAAATAGTCATTACGTTTTTAGTCAATACTTTTAGTCAAAATGTTTTCTCTCTTAATTTTGTCGGCTATTTTTTTGTGTTCACGTTTCAGTCAATCGAGTCTAGCCAAACCGATCATTTTGTCAATTTCGTCAAACTTATTTCACAAGATTTTATCGTGTTATCTGATGAGAAACACAGGTTATTAATGATGATTAAGAATGCATCTTTGTTGGGGGCGCGGCTGTAGCTCACCTGGTAGAGACCTGGTAAATATGCATTAATAAACTACCCAAACCTTTATGCATTATAGTAGCACAATTGTCAGGACTGAGGACACGGAGACGGACTAAGTGCCGCCGCCGCAGCGCGATGTGTACGTTTGAGAGAGCGAGACAGTGACAGAGAGAGGGGAAGAGAAGGTTTTTAATTTTTTAACCTCTTTAACTCCTTGAGGGCGCCGGTGCCCTCGGCCAAATCTAATGTTTGCAGAGGCTGTTTATCAGGAGCAGTTTTAGAGCCAAAAAATAAAATTCTTGCAGAAATCTCCACCAAATCACAACATGGCTTTTTCTATGGTTGTTCCTCAAGGTCTTGGTGTCTTAATGTGGTATTTTTGGAGGGATTTTTGATCATTTTTGATCAATTCTCGAGTGGTAAAAAAGGGTTAAATTTTGCACCAAATCCGTGTAACAAATGGTATCAACACAAAAAATGCTGCAACAACTTCTGACAAATGACAGAGCATGGGAATGATCATCATATACATCTATCATAAGCCTTTATAGTACACTTTCACAATTCATTTTAATTAATTAATTAATTAATTAATATTTATTTATGATTTATGATTAGAAGAACTTGACACACAGTGCTGAGCTGCATCTCAGATTAATCTTCAGGTTCCCAGCTTTCAGATGATGTTCACCTCTTCTATGTGACATCTACTGTTGACCTGCTATCTCCCCCTAAAGACCCTCTGCTCCCCCTAAAATAGGCATAAACAGGTCTATGAAAAAGTGTGGTGGAGCGGAAAAGGTTAAACTACATTTTAGTCTCGTCTTTTTTCATCAGTGATATTGCATGTTTGATATTGTTACCGTTAGTGTTTAATAACCTTGTCTCGTCTTAGTCATGAAAAAAAGGTCATTGACGAACATATTTCGTCGGAGTTTCCGTTAACAAAATTAACACTGAACTATAACAGCATGTATTAGTCACAGAAAGTGAAAGAATGTGTTGCACTGACTCTCTCTCTGAGTCATTCAATATGTATCGACGCATGTTTCATTGCCCATGTCTCAAGTTTCCCTCATGCCCAGCCCGAGCACAGGGCAGCTTTAAAAAAAGAATTACAAATCAATCGCATCCATTTGCATCGGCTATAACTCAGCGATTGATTTCTTGTCACCTGTTCCCAGTTTGCTCCGTATTGTATCGCACAGCGTTGACCCCAATGCTAACTTGTCCTCCTGTAGTGGTCGGACGAGCAGTGTGCAGCCCACCTGACCCAAAGAGACGGCTACCAGGCCACCACTCAAGGACAGCTCAAGGACCAGCTCTACCAGCAGATTATCAATTACTTCGACAAGGGCAAGGTAAGAAAACACGCACACATTCTGGCAGAGAAGAGTGGTCATAATCATGATAAATCCTGGACTCTGAGGATGCTATTTTTAGAGGCTGTCATCTCTGTTAAATACCTCTTCTGGCATGAGAAGGCAGGTTTTGAAGAAGAGCCGCTGAATGGAAGTTTCATCTTCCTTTTTCTACAGAACGGGGATTGTAAATAATCCTCTTCTCTTAGCTGATGCTCTTATGGACGAAGGCGCATATGAGACCACACAAGCATTAATGTGGCTCTTTTGTGTTTGTCCGCTACCTTTCATAAAACCCTTGTTTTCCGGCTCTTCTCGCCAGCTTTCTCTTTTTCCTTCACACCACTTCAGCGAGGTACTTGAATACCATCTCTGCATGAAAACACCCAGTTGTGACGCGAAGAGCAGGCCGTTCATATGTACCTCATATTGAGAAAATGTTCTACTTAAGTAGGACCAGCTTACTGTGCTATTCTTCTACACTCCTCATATTTTGTTCCAGAGGAGAAACATGTTTTTTTTCAGCCTGTAAGCTAAGCCTGGAACGGGTCTGCAGGACTGCAGCCAGAGCTTCTCAGAGACAGTGTCCCCGAGGCTGTGCATGTGTCATCAGTGTTGGGGTGCAGCCGCCACTCTTGGTTCTCTAGCCAACCGTCACTCAGCAGGATATTGCCAGGAAGGCAAGAAATTGAAAAAGCGTTGGCTAAACATGCGCACACAAAACACAGCAGAGTGATCAGGAAGTGTTACAGTGGCTGTCAGAATACATCAACACTCCAGAGAGAGAGGGAGGAATCAACTGAGGACAGTTTCTAAGAGTGTCATCGGAGTCATCCAGGAAGCAGTCCCAGATGGTGTTGCCACCACCACTCTCACTGATGGCAGGCTGATCTGAGCAGCAGTCTGGACTCGGTCCACCTCCAGCCTGGCCCAGATCGGTTCAGCCCAATCGAGTCTGTCAGGAAGCCACTTAGAAGCCTTTCAACATGTTTCGAGTGGCTCCCGTCTATCTGTGACACCACTCCACTGCATTGGATGACCCTCGAGGGGAAATGCATCGCTATGAGAAATTTGCTTCCCACAAAGAGCATGACAGTTTTAGTGTTTTAGATCAAAAAGTAAAGAATACTAATATGATACAAATAATTCACATTTATTCATTTTCAAACAGGCGTATAATGAAAATGATTGCCTGGGAGACATAATTAGTTTTATTCAGCTGGCTGAATAAGGAATACTTTATCTCAGCGTGAATCTTGATAATTAATTCATTTACTAACTGTCTCTGTTTGTGTGTGTGTCCAATAGATGTGGGAGGAGGCAATCATTCTGGGAAAGGAGCTGGCTGAACAGTACGAGAATGAAATGTTTGACTTTGAGCAGCTCAGCGCATCCTTGGTAAGTAATATTTTAAAAATTAACTTTAAAGTTACTATGAGGAACTTTTTAACTGGTTATGAAAACAGTCTCAATTTAATACCGATGCCTCTATGTGACCTACATAAGTGAACGACACCATCAGCGAGAAGATTGTCTATTTCTATATAGTTATTCTTAATGCTCGTCATCGGTGCCACCGGGTCGGATTTAGCGTGAAATAAGGCGAAATCATGCAGGTTCTCCGGAAACTCCTTCAGCTCAGACTCTAGCCCAGAGCTTCGCCTGGCTGCTCTGCCGGTCCCCGCTGGGAGCCAACACTGACACCGCACTGCTGGAGACCTATGCCGTATTGTTGGGCCCGCAGGAGGGAAGGGAGGCACGGGAGAACCAGGACTGTGCGGGGCAGACTGTCAGACCCTGCTGCAGTAGGGACTGTCAAAATCAACACTAAATGAAAGTTCCTCGTAGTAACGTTAATGTAATTTGTCACATTTCAGTATATGGACTTTTACTGCTCTGAAAGGCTACATTTAGAGCACATTGACGTGAGTTTTTAAGAGGGACAAAGAAGACTATGATGTGTTTATTTTTTATTTTCTTAACCATGAAAGCCTCATTGTGATTAAAATCACTTTTTCAAGAGTGTTCTGGTCTAGATCGGCAGCAACAGTATAAAAGAGATGACAAAAACATGTCACAAGATAAGAATGAAACAACAATTCATTTGTATAATTTGCAAATAAAATGAGGATCATACAAAAGAAATGCATCACAATGTTTTCAATGACACTGAAGCTTTCCATTGTGTCTCCCAACAGCGGAAGCAAGCCCAGTTCTACGAGAACATCGTGAAGGTCATCCGGCCCAAACATGACTACTTTGCCGTCGGCTACTACGGCATGGGCTTCCCCTCCTTCCTACGCGTGAGTACTCACATCAACATACATCCCCCGCAACTCTCAGCTCCCCGCACATGGCTGATAGCGCGGCTGTGGGTGAGCCACTTGTCAAAACAGACGATCAGTAGGTTTACAAGTGCTTGCTTTTAGTTCCTCGGCCTCAGCCGTCAATGTGTTTCACGCGTCTCGCTCCCACGGGTTTAGGTTGTTGTGGCGGGACTTCAACTTGAGAAACATCCCACCTAGTCTGGTTTTCACTTACGGTTCACTTACTCACTCACAGAACACAAAACTGTGAATCATAAGCAGCTGTTATAGCATGTGTGGGCTATAGAGAAGATCCCGAGTAATGTGCTGGACGGATGCCCTACAGAGAGGGAAAAGTGGGTCTGTTGGAAAAAGAAAGAGAGCTGTGAATTCAAAACAATCTCTTTCTCTCCCTGCCAGCCTCGTTCTCTCTCATTCATAGTCTCCCACCTCTTTAAGCCTTCCTGTGCATCTAATATCTACCTGTTTATAGCATGTACTATATCAGTTACTCCTAAAAATTCCCGCAAAATCCACCGCTGTTTAGGCCAGAAAACACCCCAATCTCTGTTTTGTACGATCAAAACGCTGCTCACGCTGCAAACACTGCCTTTAATTCCATCACCTGAACTTCAGCCGAACACCCTTTTCTCCACGCCGTGCGCGTGGCTTGCATCGCAAGGCGTCCTGCACAACAAAAGCATGCACCCAATACAAAGTGAAAGGAAGTGAAATGGTCACATTGTAAATTGCTTTTGGTGGCTGCTTCTGAATCGTGGGTTATAATCCCAAAACAATTCAGCTTGTTTAGATAGCCGGAGCTTTACTTTACCGTACAGTGGAAGCTGATCTTTACAATGACCACCATTAGTTGGCTATTAATCATTATGAATATGAACACTGAATAATCACCCTCAAGTCTATTTAGAACCCTACCCAAGTATACTTGGCCCGCTACACCTGAACCGATGTGTATTTCCCCTCTAAATGTCCTGGCTGGCGTCCTGCCAATCTGATCACAGCTTATCACAAATTTAGTATGCGTTTAACAGCTTATTCAGTGTGTGTGAGGTGCCACTGTGTGCATATCTCTGCTCTCCGTCTGTGAAGGGTGTCCTGCTCTGTCCACATATCAGTTTTTATTTAAACAGAGAATTAAATTGATGTAGGGATTTCTCTTTGTCGCAGTGGGTTTAACGTTAGGTCAGAGTTGCTCCTCCACATCTTGTTTAGAAGAAGAAACAAACTGCAGCGCTGAGGATTTGTTTGCTGTTAATATATTCCCCGTTGCAGCTGTTTTTAGGCTGTCATCTGGCATGCTACTGGAGGTGTTGTTTTTAAGCCATTTTAACACACAAGCAACACACTGAAAGTCCTCACAGAATAAGATATTGTTAAAGTCAAGTTTCTCAAACAACCCCCGATCATATACCTCTTTCATTCTATTATGAACAACAGCCATTTCACAAGGGTCCTGTTGCTGCTCTCAGATCTCCATGTGCCTCTCCTAACCCCTTTCATCTGGCAGGGCAGAAACTCCATTACAGACAGGGCAAGCTGCTGTGGTCTAATCTAACTGCCTGTTTAGACAGCCTTTAAAGGACAACTCTTTTCTCTCTCCTTTTTATTTATTTTGGAGGCAGTTTGACCTTACCTGAAATAACCCGGGTGTATGCCAGGTTGTCTTTGCCTCTAGGAATCTGCAATTAATTTGCCCATTTATTGTTTTATTGTCTTTTAAAATCATGGCGTTCCTTGTGCTACAATACATACAAAGTAGGGCTGGGCAATTGATTGTTATTTTTTTTTTCAAATATGATTTTGGCTTCTAACGATTTTGAAAACAAGATAATTGAGATTTAAACAATTATTGTTCCGCATTCTGTTTTGTAATGATACTCTCGTTTTGTCTGGTGTTATTAATCCACAGACCCCGTCTTACCTTTATAGCGGTGCGCTTTCGCCCACTTTTGTTGAGTTACTGACTGGAGTATGTTGAATATAGTTAACCAAAATGTTGAATATATGTTTCGGAGTTTTCAGTAGGTTGTGGCAGCACACTATGACATATTTGATCTAATTAATTTAGGTCTAATTAATTTTTAGAAATTGAATATTTATGTTTAGTAGTTTTTAAGTAGGCTGTGAACATAGTTGATCTTATTTATTTTTATCTATTTTATTTTTATTTATTATTTATATTATTTATTTAAATGTATTATATTATTTATTTTATTTATATAATTTTTTATATTTATTTTTTTATTTATTTCACAGTTGAAAGTTCAAGAAAATCCATTATAAGTGAGACTTTTTTTTAAAGTGTAATCAATGAAGAAGAAGCTTTATTTGTCACTCAACACAACGCAAATTCCCATAAGGCACTCTTCGCATATCCCTCATAGATACCATACCACACGCATGCGTTTTCGGAGGGGGTCACAGCACAGGGTCTGCCATTGTATGGCGCAACTGGAGCAGTTTTTTGGATGTTTGGTGCCTTGCTCAAGGGCACCTCAGCAGTGCCCTGGAGGCAAACTGGCACCTCTCCAGCTACCACTCCGCAATCCATACTTGGTCCGTACGAGGACTTGATCCGCCAACCCTTCAGTTCCCAAGCCAAGTCCCCACAGACTGAGCTACTGCCGCCGCATATGCATGATGTGTCCAAAACCAATGAGTAAACGTTTTAAATAATCATGATCTCAATATTGAGTAAATAATCGTGATCATGATTTTTTCCATAATCCAGCATCGCTAATACAAGGTAGTGTACAAGCTGGTCTTGAATACTCAGTCCAGTATATATTCACACATAACATTTTATCCTGATAGAGAGCGAGTCAGAGCTCTTGCATTATGGCTCTTTCATTGTCCTGCTATAAGGTGCTCTGAGTGTGCTCGCCCCTCTTGATATATTTCATAATCATGTTGAAAGATTTCTGTGTGAGTACATCGGGAAGTGTTCAAGTGCGGGTTACTTATCAAGATAAATATAGTTCGGAGGGTTTTTGTTTCACGCCCCGTGTCGCTGTTTGTTGCAGCATCGCAGTGTGTCCTCAGGGAAAAGTCAATTACGTGAGAAAATCAATACTCTGATAAAAGCATTTTGTATCCACCGCCCTTAAGAATTGATTTAATGCAAGAGCGCTTGATTCAGCCGCTTATGATTTATTAGTCGTTAATGTGGTTCGACACTGGGGTACTTGCTAATTATAAAGTGCTCTAGAATAGATCATGTCATTTGTTTGGATCTGCAGACGCAACTAAACCATTGGTCCCCTTTTTTATGTAGTTCTGTGTTCTTTTGTTACTTACAGTACAAAACAAACATTGTAAAGACATGCACATAATATTTATCTCAACCATTGAAAGTCACAACCCCTTGTGCATAAAGCTTTGAAGCCCGATTGAAAGCTTTTGAAATTTCGTTTGCCATGTGAAGAATCCTGAGTTGCTTTCAGCTTTTTAGACACATTAAAGGTGTTCTCAGTATTTCAAAGACTCCACAATTGTTTCTCTCACTTTGCATCCAGTCTGCGTATTCCTCCACCTCTCCCTTCTCTTCCTATCAATCCTAAACTTTACTTAATCCCCGCATTGAGCTTCCTGTGAGCGCTCCGCTTAAAGAGCAGTTGAGGGTGTGTGAAAGTTGGTTTGAAATATGTATCCTAACGCACCGCATTCAGAGACACTCGGATATGAGCTGTCATGTTCTATCATTCAGTATGTTCCTCAGACAGACCCCTGAGCACACTCAGGGAGATGAAGGAACGTTCCTGGCTCATGCATTTTCAGGAGTACTCTGTGCACTCTTCACGTATAACTTATTTTTGTTTTCGGAATAAAAAACAAGATGACCTTTTTTTTTATCATCCTCTGTGTCTGTTAAACATTATATGATTCTGCAGTGGATCAAAAGGAAGTATAAAACTATCACTGCCAAGAGGGTCATTGATATCTCATTGGTTTCCCCCGTTCTCATTCTCCGCGTATGTTACAAATCTTCCTGTCTTGCCACAAGTATATTCAAGGAGCTTAAATCCTGAGCGTATGCGTTTCATTTGAACTTGCAGCTATATGAACTGGTGCTGCTTTGTCACTCGACTGTATGAAATTGCCTTTCTACCCACCAGCCAAGAACGAAGAGACCATTTGAGCATGAATTATTCTCTCAATGACAGTGATTTTCTCTGCCAGAACTAGCCAGTGTAGGTTTGAGGGTAATGAAAATGAAAATCGTGACATTGAGATTACTGTACGCACGACCAGAATGCTCAACAACACAATGCAAATCCTGCCGTCCTCTTATGAATAACCACACAACATACAGTGATGGAAAAAGACTAGATGTCCTCGACCAGATTTGAATGATTAAGAGAACATATTGAAAGCAAATCTCGCAGTTTGTTCTCCATCTGAGAATTGCAGCAGTGTATTGTCACAGGCAGATTTAGCAGTTTCTCCTGCGGCTACAAGGAATGACTCTGGAAATCAAGGTGCTTTTCTCAACTTATCTGTCAAAGCAAATTTGAGAAGTGCCCCGGGCATATTTCATGCCTGCAATTCCTTTAATTAATTTGGGAATTGAGATGTGTGCTGTGCATGAGCATAGGGCTTTGTGTGTGTGTGTGTGTGTGTGTGTGTGTGTGTGTGTGTGTGTGTGTGTGTGTGTGTGTGTGTGTGTGTGTGTGTGTGTGTGTGTGTGTGTGTGTGTGTGTGTGTGTGTGTGTGTGTGTGTGTGTGTGTGTGTGTGTGTGTGTGTGTGTGTGTGTGTGTGTGTGTGTGTGTGTGTATCGCCCTGGTTCCCTCGACAAAAAGCCAATGTGATTTTTGATTATTGCAGAAAATATGTTATGCAAGTTTATGATACTTACACGTTTTGTTCAGCAAGATGATCTCTGTAAGATGCACATCACTATTCTGATTTTTTTAAGTGTTAATGCAATCGGCAGAAGTAAAAATCTAACTTTAGGCTACAAACGATTTACACCACGGTCGCATCAGCGCGAGTATAAACACAACGAGGCTGTAGAGGCGAACAAGTCGGCGTGATGACGTTCAAAGTCCCCGACAACCTCTGTAGTCTCATTTAGCCACTTATTAGCAACCGACAGCATCCCTTGCTTTATGGTCTATTTGACTCTAAATGGGACCATAATTTACTAAATGAACATCATGCTGTATTGAAGAAGATTTGAAACTAGCGATTGAGACCATAAACTCATGTTTACAATGTTTACTGAGGTAATAAATCAAGTGAGAAGTAGGCTCATTTTCTCATAGACTTCTATACAATCAGACTTCTTTTTGCAACCAGAGGAGTCGCCCCCTGCTGGCTGTTAGAAAGAATGCAGGTTTAAAGCACTTCTGCATTGGCTTCACTTTTCAGACCTGGAGGTTGCCGCCTGAACATAAACAGTGGACATTTCTTAAGCTTGTGTTAACCACAGACCTTATTTCAGGCATCTAACCAAAACCCATTCAAAAAGCCCATTTACCTCAAGAAGAAGGAACTAGAAGTGCTAACTCATTTTTCCAGCACTCTATTGTGCAGTGATGGTTCATGAAAGAACCATCACTGCCATAAGAGATCAAGCTGCTAAGATGTGAGGAGGGCCCTTCTCTGGTGCCAAGATCTTACCACACTGATTTGAAGTTGAACCATTACAGTGGTCTGAAGGCAACTTCATCAGTAGCTGCAGTTAGCAGCAGCCGTTAGTAAGAGAGCCGCCAGCTAAATGGTAGTAGCTATTTGCAGTCTGTCAGTATGCTCAAACTGAAGTCCTCCCCGAGCAAGCCCACTCTGAACTCAGCTGGGACTGACTAATCACTGAATCAGTGCCAAGAACTTTCCGTCACCCTCATTTCCAAGTATTTAATATGGAGATTATGATAATGTATTTTAACCCAGCCACAGTACCGGGCCAAGTAGATTTACAAATCAAAGCAGCTCTCATCCATGTAACTTTCTTTTAATATTACAATTTTCTCATTGTCCCGTGTCTGTCCCGACTGCCATCATTGAATGAATGTTGGCTCTAATCTTCCGTGAAATGGTGAACGAAATGACCCTGTGTGCTGTTAATACTGCCACATTCATAGAATATGTACCTTATGGCTGCATAATGTGTGAAAAGTATCACCTGCTTCCATGATTGGATATTTGTCTCCCTTCATGTCCGAGGTCTCACACTTTTCTTTATTGTCCCTCAGCACAAAATGTTCATCTACCGAGGGAAGGAGTACGAGCGCAGAGAGGATTTCGAAGCACGTCTTCTCACTCAGTTTCCCAACGCAGAGAAGATGAAGACGACCACGCCGCCCAGCGAGGACACAAAGTGTTCTTCTGGACAATGTATCCTCAGCACAAGTCATTGATTCATTTCTATTTCATTTTTTTTTTTATTTCTTTTGGTGCAGCCGCTGTGTTAAATGCTGCCAGTACACAAAATGAAAGGAACTGTGTTTTTTATTATATGCCACAAATTGACTATGACGCATACTTATGGAGTGATTATCGGGCTGGGAGACATGGTTTCAATTTAATATTAATATAATTAATAATACATATTATTACACAGCTTTGTTGAATACTCAATTCTGATTAGTCAATCACGCCATTCTACGGTCTGTTATATTTGTTTATAGCAGACCGTTGCTATGTATAACAGACCGTTGCTATGGGCGCAGTTCTGATGTCGGACTCTGGCGGACCGTTTTTGTGTCAAATTATTGATTTCTTAAGTAAGTAGCCATGTAATAAGCAGGATAATGAACAGCTAGCGGGTCATTGTTGTGAAATAAACCCTTTCAGGGCGATGCTTCACATCGGGGTGCCGCATCGCCATGTCAGGGTTTATTTCAGAATAATGACCGGCTCGCTGTACATTATCCAGACATTATGTACATTATGTCAGACCCTGCTGTAGTAAAATGAGAGGTCTTTTAAAGGGACCCTGGTGCTTGGAAACACTAATGCTTTGGTCCGCAGGGACCGCTAAAATCAACACAAAATGAAGTTCCTCGTGGTAGCTTTAATTTTTTAATTATAATTTGCTAAAAATCTTTAATTTTTTCATCAATTTTGTGAAATTTTACAATTTGATTTTATTCAGTGTCGATTAACAATATTAGTGAGTTATCAACATGTCCTAATTAATTGCATTTCATTCATCAGAGTTCAAAAGTTTTGTTTATTTCCTTGATGTTTCTGCTGAAGACATCCAGTGTTTCACCGTTAAGCCCATCCTCGACCTGCCTGCCAAGTTCCAAAACAAGCCCGTCTCTGAACAAATAGTGAGGTAAGCAGGATATCCCCTTCTTTACAATTACAGAGTGAGTTACTCAAAGTCACACTGCATGCATTTCAATTACAGCAAGCCCAATTTACTTTCCCTAGTCCCTCAAAAACAATTTAGAGAGCTGGTGATGACATGCAAAAGTGCATTAGCATTTTTTTTTTTTTTTTTTTTTAGTGTGGTGAGTCGAGGGCCGCTGTGGTGAAAGCGATTAAATCTTTGATGTAAATGTTTGTCTGAGTGGAACAAACAGCGGTTGACCTTCGTGTCGTTCTCGCGGTTATTAACTTGCGCCGGCCATCTGCTAATAGTCGCTGCGCCAAGTACAACATTGTTTCTCCGACATCATTAATACCTTTGTGTCGCAGCACCGGGGCCACAGCAAACAGTGGGCCCCTCCACTCCCACTTGTTTGCCCAAATCTGTACGCCAGCCATGCGCCGCATCAGTCGGCTGTGCAAATTCACTTTGGTGTGCCACCCAACGCATCAATGGGCATAATTAAAAGGAGAAACCATCTAGGCAAATATACCTGCGCACTGATCTTATCACACGCCTGCACCGTTGGTCACATCCCCCCCCCCTGCAGCCGCCGCAGCCTGTTGGCTTGTTTGCGAGCTGTGTCTGATTGGAATATGTATCTCTGTTGATAGCATAGATTAGACAACTGTGTTTAGAGAGCGATAGAAAAAATGTTCCACACCAACTGTCTGTCCCTCTCCCTTTCTCTGCCAACTCTTTCTTTCTCCAGCTCTCACCGTGCTTTCCCCGGTTTGTCCCCATCTCTCTCTGAATTCTCCCATTTATTCTCCCATTCAGTGCAAAAGACCAGCGGTGCATAGCAATGAGACTGAGCTGTTTGAGCCAAAGGGTCACAGCAGCAGGCAGAGCACACACCCCCTTCTGACCTTGCTTTGTCCGGACCGTGCTGCTGCATCATCTCTAGCCCGCCAGCTAATGACATGTAAAAAAGGCTTAATTGGGATGGCGCAGCTGATTTAAAGCTGCTTTATTAATCTGTTTATTAGGTCAGAAGCTCAGCGGCTCCTTTTTTTCTTTTTTTTGAGGTTAAAGCCATGCTTTCTCAGCTAATTTGAGAATGCCTCTCATCATTAAATAGTGTGTTGCCCTTTGTGACCAAGCATAAGTACCTCAAGTACCAGCCAGACCTGAGCCACATTTCTCGGTGGAGTTTGAATGTCCCAAAAAGCTTTGTGTGGTCTGTTCATTAGCAATACGTAAACAGTCCTTAGTAGAAAAAGTACACATAAATTGTAGCATCCCATCTGGACACACTTATTGCTGCTACTACAAACATAAAAGGGCAGCGGTTTTGAAACGGCACTGATTCATTTCATATTTTATTCATAATTGTGTGCTAATAAACATATGGCATTGTTTTAGGAATGCAATATGCTTAATGAGGATAATATACCAGTACACAGAAGAAGTGTGAAAGTGGATTTCTGTAGGCGAGATAGAAAGATGGGGGGGAAAAGCGTCTACGTGCCCAGACAGCTGCTCCTTCAGCCACTACGCAACACCATCATTTTCCTAGTGTGAAAAGTCTATTAACCTGATTTAGCAAAGTTCATCCCCACTAGTCATGTGCCGCTGTCACGTTGTGCTGCAGCTTCTCTACGTGTCTGACATGTCGGACTAACCTCGGGTGCCGCCAGTGACGCGTGTGACCCACAAATGAGTTTATTTACCATGCGGACGAGGCCGCGCCGTAGACAGCTGGTCCAAACCAACGTGCTAAATGCCACAGTTTCCTGGCAGAGCTACCCCATAGTGGGCCTGTCCTGTGGTTGACCTGAAGCAAAGCAATCAACCTTTGAATCAAGCCGTAGATTGCCCATAACAGTTTTAATATACTCAGGCGCTGATTTTCTCTCTCCCCAGCTTCTACACAGTAAATGAAGTCCATAAATTCCAGTATTCCAGGCCAGTGAGGAAGGGGGAGAAGGACCCCGACAACGAGTTTGCGGTAATTGTTTTTCCACTATGACTTGGCTTGTCCATTTAAGTTTTTATAAAGGGTTTTACAAATTATTTGATAACATTAGAATCATTGTGAGCATAATTTTCATGCTCTTTTAAATGAAAAAAAAAACTATTAAGCCAGTTTGAATTTCTAAAAGTAACATGAAGGCTACTCTTTTTATTGAACTATAATATAGAATATTTTAGCTATGTTTGTTTGCCAAAGTTGATAAAACAGTTGCTGCATTTTCATCATTTATGGTTGGAGTGATAATGGGCCTATGTATTTATATCCAGTTACACTTTATAATAACCATCATTTATAAATGGTAAATTAATAGTTAATCAAACTTAGTTATTTTACTATTATACAACAAAATGATAATTAATAATGTTTACTAATTATTAGTAATGCTATAATTTATGTTATTTTAACAGTTTATTGTTGCACACATTATATTATATTTGATATACTATATGTATATTTGTTAATGATTATGAAATGATTTGTAAACATTAAAGAAATCATTTGTAAAACATCTGTAAACATTACAAAGATAGATGGACCATATATTTGTAATACTTTGTTAATGCTTAACAGATTGGTTTGTAAACCATCTATGAACTTAATTTGGATGCTATCATAAAGTTGCAACTGCTAATTATAACAAATACTTTAATAAATAAATACTTTGTAAAGCGTCTATAAACGTTATTTAGATAGATAGTTAAAACTTTTTCAATGGTTAATAATTGGTTTCTGGTCCATCTATCTATGTTAATGTTTTACAAACAATTTCTTAAATGTTTACAAATCATTTGGTAATCACTAACAAATACTTAATTAGTATATAAAATGTTATAATAGGTACAACAATAAACTGTTAATAAATAGTTTACTAATATAATCAGAATATAATTTGTATTGTCTCTTATCAGCTATGATACAATATATAAGTTATAAATGTAATTATTTCATATTATACAAACTAATGATAAAATAATAGATATTACAGCATTGCTAACTAAGTTTTAGTTTTGACAAATGATACCTAGAATAGGAAAACATGTATTACATAACATGTATTTCTTTTTGATCTCTCACTCACACACACACACATGCACAGTTATATATAAAACATATCTCGCTAGGAGCAAGTGACTCAGCTCCACTAGCAGGACAAATTGCACATCTACAGGATAATGTACTCAGTAGGGTATGGTACAATAGGCAAAATAATGATCTCCTGTTTGTCTAAAGCTGATAAGGGCTTTTCAGTTTTGAGTCTTTTGATCAGCTTTTCTTTGTCTATTTATCGCTCCTGCTGTTTTATAATTTATTATAGGATGCTGCTGGATTATTGTTTGAGATTTATGTTTGAGGCTTAAACACGTATTTTCCGTCGTTTCCAGCAGAGTAAATCAATAGAAAGGCAGAAGTCTCATTAAACACAGGAAAACTGGCTGCCAACGAGAACATCCAGCACAAATAGAAGTGTTTACAGTGATCCAAATCTGGCTGCCTAATGCAACTATTACTGTCGAATCCTGATTTTTAGTGCATCTTGTGAATTATGTTTTGTGCACACTGAATATCCAGGTTGCGAATGACAAGAACGACAAATTAAACCCACTCTCACTTTCCTCTGTCTGCGTGTTTACTGTGGCATCACTTCAGCTGAGCAGGATGATGTATTTAACTCATCTCAGACTCACTCTGACTGATAGGACTCTCTCCGTCCTGACAGTGAGGTGATGGATACATATTGCATCTGTCAGACCTATTAAACACGTCAATGTACACACAATTCACCAAGTATGCTCTGAAGCGAGCTCTCTTTTCTTCCAACACATAAGGGAAATCATCACCTCCGGTAGTGTGTTTTTCTTCTTGAGATTTAGGGTTGATATATTAGATAGGGATACACCGATCCCACTTTTTAAGTCCCGATCTCGATACAGATACCTGGGCTTTGGGTATCGGCCGATACATAGTACTGATCCGATACCAGTGTTTAATTAATAGGCTGTATGCCTCACTGTGTGGAAGTCAGTGTTCTTTTATGTGTAAGGCAACATCAGGCTTGACTGAATTAGTATTTTATTTATATAAATTGAATTTTTATTTATTATTAAAATAATAAATCGTACACCAGCAACTTGGTGAAAAATCTTCAAATGTAATAGACTTTTTAATTATTATTAAAATAATAAATTGTACACCAACAACTTGGTAAAAAATCTTCAAAATTAGCTGAATTTTTATTTATTATTATAATAATAAATCATGCACCAGCAACTTGGTAAAAAATCTTCAAAAATAACAGACATCTTATTTATTATTAAAATAATAAATCTACACCAGCAGCTTGGTAAAAAATCTTCAAACGTAACAGACTTTTTATTTATTATTAAAATAATAAATCTTACATCAACAACTTGGTAAAAAATCTAAATTAACAAGAATTACAATTCATGTGTAAACATTTTTAATGCAGCAAAAAATCGGTCAAACTTTAAACAGGAATTAAAATTCCAGTATATAATGTTTATACTATATAAATATTGAATAGAGTTGAATAGATCGTATCCATTGTCACCGATACCCGATCCAGCTGTTTGAGTCAGTATCGGCCTGATATCCGATCCGGTATCGGTGCATCCCTAGCATTAGAGGAGATTCCATCTTATTTTGGCTCTCTGTGAGCTGACAGGGAGGCAGTGCACACCTCCATCCCACCAGCTCCCCCTACAATGGGCTTTGATTGAACAACTATTACATCATCTTACTCTCATTCATGCAACAACAGTCTGAAAGCATGTTTCAATGAGGGTTTGGCACAAAAACAGCACGTCGTCATGTCATGTGTTGATTTCTGTGCTGCGTTCCGATTTTGTCAACAGAACATGTGGATTGAGAGGACCACGTACTCGACAGCATACAAGCTCCCCGGCATCCTGCGCTGGTTTGAAGTCAAGTCGGTCTCCACAGTGAGTATGAAGGGGCCTGTGTGCCTCCTAATCAGATGAGGATCTGCAGCTTTGCTCAGAGGCAATCGATATGATTTGTCCACTTAAGCTGTATAGACAGCCGCGTGGACGCAGGCATGCCACTCCCCGGACTAACGACGGGGCACGTTCTCTCTCTCTCTGCCAGAGGGCCCACATCAATTCACCAAGCACTCCTTAAAGACTGAAAATAGCTGCACAGCACAAATACAACCAGAGGAGAGCTCAGAACTCGCTCGCTGTTTATTTTCCTGTAATAGAAATACCTGGATTGCTGTATTGAAACCTCGTTGATGAGCGGATGGTCTAACAGCTGCAACACATGACTTCAAGTGTTTACTGTCGCACTTGGAATGGGCACATTACCCCCTCTGTCCCACTGAAACGGCATTAAAATTTCATTATTTTAGCTCTGTTGTTTTGACTAATTAAAAAGCTGGTCTGGTGTCCCCATTTTTGGGCTGGGATGTTGTCTGAGTGTGGAGAAATGAGTGCAGTAACACAAGTTGGAGCAGGTTACAGTATCACTTAGATCCAAAACACCCGCCTCATCATTTTAATGTGCCATTAGTTTGTCCCAAAACAAATGCACTACTTAGTGTAATTAGCCCGGCTAAGTATTACGCAATCAATTACTCTTTTATTTGTCGCTTTGATTAGCCGCTTTCATATCTGCGCTGCTGGTGAGAGCTTCAGAAAGGGGGCATTTCTCCGAGGTTATCTTTAGCCAACAGTCTGCTCACTCAGCATTCATAGTCGTCAAATAGCACCCAGGCAGCTTGGACATTCAGCTCGCCACGATGGCCTGTCTGGTCGTTACATCCTTAGCACAAAGATTTGACTCCCAAGTCCATGTACCAAAGTGCTCCGTTGCCACGCTAATTCAAAGCAGAGGCCTCTTCCTTCAGGCTGAGCTGGAACATGCTGTCAGGAGCAGCTTGCCCCCCAGATGAGCCAGGGAGAGGCCGCCTCCCCGAGGTTAGACTCTATTTAAAGCTTAATGACTGGGCCGAGATTCACCGAGCTAAAGCCTTCCATCTGACAATGCTTTTTATCAAGCTGGCCTGAGACACACCGGCACAGATTGGAGATTTGTCTCCCTGGCACAACATCTTTATCTTTTTTGGCTGGGGTCTAAATCTGACATTTACTCAACAATCCACTCATGTTTCTCCTAAATTCTTACTAGCGAGCTGCGAGGAGGTGATTTTTTTTCCCCATCCAAAGTAATGAGATTGCCTCTATGTGGAGTTTACACAGAGTTTTTTTTTTCACACAGTAGTGGAATTAATGTCAGCGTTTTACTCATCTTTTTCTCAGAATTGCCAATCATGTTTTTGTTGACATGGGAACTGAAATTCCCCTACACCAACCAACCATCCATCATCATTTGACAGTTGCAGGTTCATGTATGGAGCGCAGTGGGAAAATGATTCATTGCTCCTCTATCCGACATGATTTATGTGCGTAGTTAAGGGATTCTAAGCCCATCGTCTAATAACAAACCCCTAGTCAGTGAACACAAAATGTTTCCGCTTGATTGTTGGGATTACAGAGACAGTAGTGATGTATGTGTGTGTGTATACTGAAAGTGGTGAATAAGTGCTGGGAATATTGGATGACACCTTCACTTACTGTGCTGCACAGGAGGAGATCAGTCCACTGGAGAACGCCATGGAGACGATGCAGCTGACCAATGAGAAGATCAGCAGCATAGTGCAGCGGCATCTCAACGACCCCAACCTTCCCATCAACCCCCTCTCCATGCTGCTGAATGGGATTGTGGACCCGGCTGTCATGGGAGGTTTTACCAACTATGAGAAGGTAAACGACATGAAAAAAAAAAAAGATTTATTCTATTGTCTCAACCAGTATGCCTTTATGTCCACATCTCCATTTTTAGCTTCAGCATTAAAGGACCAGTTCGACATTTTGCACTTGAAATGCGTTTTTTTATTTGTGTTAAATGAGAAGATCAATACGACACTTGTGTCTGTAAATATGAAGCTAGAGCCAGGAAACGTTAGCTTAGTTAGCATAAAGACTGAAGCAAGCCTGCTTCTCTCCTGAGGTAACAAAAATCCACCTACCAGCATCTCTAAAGGCGCTTTCACACGTCCGTTTGGCTTGTCCGAAATAATAGTCCAAATAATTTGTTTTCTATTTAGCCGGGTTCTGTTTCACGGTGCACAAATTAAACCGGACCAAATAAGAAAAATAATTTGCTGAGGGGCGAGTTCAAAGGAGCAGCACTGAAGTTTTATCACTTTGACTTGACACTGTGCACACAAATCCCTTCTCCTCCACTTTATCTCGAATGACTTTATAAATGTCACTATGTTTGTGGACTTTCTTTAGCATATTCTGTATGTTCTGTTCGGCCCAGATGTCAAGCGAACATCGGACGGGGCGACCTCTAGCTCACCCGGTAGAGCGCGCACCCCGTGTAGGCTGAGTCCTTTGCAGTGGCGGGGTTTGATTCCAACCCACAGCCTTTTGCTGCATACCATCCCCTTTCTCTCCCCTTTTCCTTTTCACTCTCCAGCTGCTCTAATAAAGGCAATAAATTATTTAAAAAAAAGTCCAGGTCAGTCCTCTCCCACTCATGTTAACCAGTCATGTACTTGTGTCCATCTCAACAAATGCCCACACAGACAGCCTGCGTTTTGGTTCGCTTCCTGCAATTGGGTCGGATTATGTTATGTTCACACTGCAATCGCACCGCACTAGGGTTCGCCCGGAAACGGTCCGAGACCATCTCTCGCAATCGGTCTCAGAGCGGTTGTTTTGGTCCGCACCAGAGTACGATTACAGCGCTCACAACCGCCCAAACGAACCTCACCAGAGTTTGATTAAAACGGACTAAATGTTTGCTTGTGAAAGCGCCCTCATTACACACCTTACATACAACTTCCTGGAGTCTTGTTGTCACAGCGAGGTTGCCAGGCAATCAGCAGAGACTTCAGGAAGTCACTTGCACCCGCCAAGACATAGTTCAGCACATTAACCCTGTAACACGCAACTTTGTTTTTACACTTCAGTTGTTGTAAAGATTAAACAAAAGATATAACGTGTTAATTAGTGAGCTTTAGAGCAACTGATAGGCAGATAAGAGCCAAGAAAGAAAGAAAGAGAAAAGAGCCAGGCTAGCTCTCTTCCCATTTTTCCCTTTCTCGATGCTAATACTCTCAAAAAGAAAGTGATTGAGCGGATTTCCCATAACGCCGAACACAAGATCTTCTGATACATTTTATATTCCTGAAAATGTCTGTAAATTTTGAATATATCTATAAACTATATTCAAGGCTGATTCAGATGAACCAGTTTTTTTTTCCCCTGGTTTGAGTTCATGCTGTGAAATGAAATCATAAGCTCATGCATATTTCAAGTCCTAGCAGCTCTCATTCCATCAGCCTTCATGTTTTTATCACTATACTTGTGACAGACTCACTCACATTTTGTTTGCCTCTCAACATCATAGGTCATCAGGAATCAGTATTTGTTTGAAGGGCCTTTCTTTTGAAAAACATTTCTCACTGAGCGGAACACTCGATTCACTGTAACACAATAGCGACTCGTGTGGAAAGGAAAACTCTTTTTACTTTGTGTTAGATGATATAAAAAGTGATAGCGTGCTGGTTCCCAGCATATATCACGACCTGGAATAGATTCATATTGGTCTTGTGAAACGGTGCAGTATGAGTCAGAGGAGGAACGAGGTGAATTCTCTGCCCTCGGGTCACTCCTTCATCTCAGGGAAATAGTGCAGGTGGTGGAGGAGAGACGGATGTCTCGACTAAAATTTTTCTCATCTTAACAGCCCCTCCCAGTGCGGTCCCCCTTGACTTGTCAGTTTTTTTCTCCCCCGATTCTCATTTTATTTATATTACAACCGTCTCCACATTTCAGATTGTTTCTTCCGTCTTCCCCTGTACTTATTACTCCTCTTCCTCCCGTCATACAAACTTACTCCAGTATCTCTTCTCTCTCTTCTCCAGGCCTTCTTCAATGATAAGTACATCCAGGAGCGCCCAGAGGACCTTGAGAAGATAGAGAAACTGAAGGACTTTATCGCCTGGCAGGTAAGACTTAAGTTCATAATGCTCCTTTGCGTCTTTGTGGAGTGCATATATGAGCATGGTAAAAGCATCATACTGCATCTGTCTGTCTCGCCAAAGATGTCAGGGTTCAAGGAAAATTGTCTAGGCCAGCTCATCACAAATGGCCTGCTTGTTTCCTTTAAAAGAGGACATTTTTCTGCACATTATTACACGGTATTTCTTTTTCCATGGCACATATAATGAGCAGAGAAAGGCATAGCCTACAGGCAGCCGACGTACTGAGCATGATTAGACGGTATGGAGGAGCGTGAGGTGCATGAAAATGTGAATTCATGCCACTTGGCCTTTCAGCATGATTGAGCTTTCTTAATTTGCATGGATTGGCTTTGGGCTATTCATTTGCCTTCCAGGTGCTTTAAACATAGTGGCCTTATATGTAAGTTAATATGGTTTTAGTTATTAAAGGGATATTTTGGGTGTTTTGAAGTGGGTTTTTATGAAATACTTATCCATATTCAGTGTATTATTACCTACAGTAGATGGCGGTCGGTACGCACCCAGTTTGGAAAAGCAGCCACCTAAAAGAAAGGCCCTCCTAAAAACATTAATATCAGTTTGCGCCGGTGCAAGTGTGTGCTATATTTAGAATATTTTTGCCGGTTTACCTTGCCATGAGGCGAGGAACTGAAAATGTTATCTTTGCTTTTGCCAAAGCGACCAAACTACATTGACAAAACAGTAATTTTACCTCACAGAACACGATGGTTGCTGGTCTAGCTGGTGTTTGTGTTATTGTGTGACTTTGGTTAGTTTGGATTCACCAAAGTCACACAATAACACAAACAAACTAACCAATCGAGGCAGCAGTAGACCAGCAACCCCTTTTTTTTGTGAAAATAACAGATTTTTTAATGGAGTCTGGTGGCTTTGGCGAGAGCATAGATAACAACAGTTCCCCGTTGGAAAGGGCTATCTGACTGCAAGATACATTGATGAATATATCCTAAATATAGCGTACACTTAAACTGATATTGATTTTTTTAGGTGGGTCTTTCTTTTAGGAGTACATTGCTTTGCTTCCATGCAGTAACTCCTGTCTGCTTCTTCAAACTGGGGGCGTGCCAATTGTCATCTACTGTAGGTAATACACTGACTATGGAGAAGTACCTCCTACAACCCCACTTCAAAACACCGAACTATCCCTTTAAGGAGTTTATTAATGGAATCGGCACCAGAAATTTGGGAGCCTTTCACAACAAGAGCCCCTGCGGACACGGGGCAGTGAAAGTCACTTCATATACACAGTGGAGAGTTTGAATGCTGACTATGTTCTGTTCTGTATATTATGGCATGTATATCTGAAATGTTGTCTCCCCCCCTACTAAAGCGCTGCTGCTCCTGCGAAAAAATAAAAAGTCACTCTGAAAGGTTACAGCTGAAAATATAATATCGTTTGAAGAACTTGTGAGTGCACTGCGACGAGTGTCCGATGACAGTAAGTGAAGTGAGCGGGGGGAAAAGTGTGTTAAAGAGTTCAGTGGAGATAATAGCGAGAGAGGGAGAGAGAGTGCTGAAGCAAACATTCTGAAGTTATAGGGAGGAGGCTCCACAGCGTGAAGAAGAGACAGCGAAAGATCAGCATTGCCGTTTTTTTTTGGTTTTTTTTGCGAGCTCTGCACCCTCGCTGAGCCTGAAGGAAGTGCACACACAGCAGACAAGAAACGCACACACACACATATTGTGGGAATACATCACACAGCACGTGCTGTTTAACAGCTTACGATGAAGCTCCACAGATCTGTGGCTCATTTGTGGCTCATCTTTGATTAATAAACTCCTGCTTTCTAGTGGAATAACAAGACTTCCTCCCTTTTGGGATTTTAGAAAGCTGCACTGTAGTTTTTGTTTTCTTTTATTACTCTCCCCCCTTAACTTTTTAGCTCTGAACTGAGGGTCACTTTAATAATCTGGAAGTCATGCTTCCCTGCCTTATGGTTCACGCAGGAATTGAGCACAGATACAAGAAGTTTTTCTGTCTGCTTCCTATCGCCAGTTGCAAGGAAAAAGGAAGTTAATTGAATTTGCAGTAGTTGTTCTCCTCTCCGTTATTGTAAAATAGGTCAACTTTGTGCTCTGCATCTCTGGCGGAACTCCTCCGAATCCGAAAAGTTCTTTTGTGTTTGTGAAACCTTTTGTCTTTATAAGGCACGATGATTCACACAGGAATATATTGGCTTCCTATTTGATATCATCCGTGATGCTCGCATATGTATTTCCCCCTTAGAAGTAAGACTGCGGATTTGTTATAATTACTATTTTCCATATTAGTTGCTCCTCTAGTTTTTCCATATTCATTTTTTGAAGTCATGCGGAAATGTAGGAGATCACTGACTGAAGTAGAAGTTGACAAAGCAGGTGAGGGTGACCTAAAAATAGACGCTACTTCATTACTCCTGGAAAGATTATACATTATGTCTGACAAGGTTGGAGTACGCAACTAGATTTCACCTTTAAGACCTGTCAGTTATTTTTGTATCCATCTGGAAGCAAAAGGCACCGAACACTAACGTCTGTTTAGTTTCAAAGCTTTGTGTTGGTTCCAGTGCGACGCTTAAATGTGAAGAAGCCAAAACCATTTCAGCGTCAAATATAGTGTTGGAAATCACACTGCAAATTCTGAAATGATCCTCCACCCACGAACCACAGTGCTAATTAGCAGGAGCTCTGTTGTACACCCCAGTTATACCAGTATGGGAGATAAAAGCGTCGCTCTGTCTTGGCAGCTGTGCCCAGTTATAAATGTCCTTCACATCAAGCCAACCAAACGTTCGGAATCACGGCGGTGTGTATCTTTCATAAGCCCAGAAAGACATGATTGAAGTTGTGTGGTGTGACATGTCACAGAGAAAGCAGAAATACGTATGCCGAGCCCACGCCAAACACGGGGAACCTTTAAAGAGATGACTAAGGCAGAGTTGTTGATTTGAAATGGTATCAGCTGTCTCCTTGCCAGAGCCAGCGCTCTTGTTTATCTCGCGTCTTGAATCTGTCTAAATGAGACAAATGAAGGCGAGCCTGCTCCAATGAACAAACTAAACGGTTCGAAATGAGCCGGTGTGCGCTGTTATTCTGCAACAGCCGATTGTCCTCATCTAGTAATTAGAGGAAATGAGCAACTGGAAATCAGGAAATTAGGTATTGTAAAAAGCTCCCCTGGCAAATACAAAGTAGGTGTTTTTCTGTGATGTTTCTGGTTATAATTAGCCAACGCTGGAGACAGATGCCTAAATTAGCACCTAAAACTTCTCACTGCAGCGTGATCCATTCTTGTTTAAAGATGTTAAGAGTAGCTGAGTGATCAATACATTGAATTACAGACTTAAGGAGGCAATTTTCACCAGCGCAGTATCAACAACATAAACAGAATCTTTCTTTCTGTTTTCTTCATTGTGTTCTTGCTGGTCCCTTCATCTAGTAGAGTGTCTGTCTGACTCACCACTGGCTGTGTGCCTCTCTAAGACCTTTGTGACCTTCACGAAGGGTCTTAATATGTCATCACAGCCTTAATATCCAGCATCTCAAAGGAAAGGTGGCTGTCCCAGCACCCTAGGGGGCTCAGAAGTCTGCATTAGAGAGGGGTAGAGTGACAGGGGTCAGCTAAGAACACCGGGCTCTGAGAGACTCTGATATTTGGCAGCAGTGCCATTTCTTTCATACTTATTTTCAGCTGATAATACTGGCATTCACTTGTTCATGAATGGGGTTGGGGATTCATTTGTAATCACAAAGTGCAGCTTGAAAGTTGTGGTTTGCATGGAAATCTGACGGGAGACTGTGTATATACGCAAAGGGACGTCAACCCTGCATTTATGTATTCTGGAAGTAAAGAAAAATAAACACTCTGGTGGTGAAGTAGTGATCAGTAAAGGAGCAGAGGAACCTCCAGGCCTAATATATTGTTTAATTATTGCTTTGTTCTAAATGCTGTCCAGTTTGCTCCCTATTTATACTTTTATGGGTTTATTATGTCCTAATTATTTATGCCACATTTAAAGCTGCAGTAAATGATTTTTGACCACAAAAACTCTGAAACAAACTCACAGAAACCTAGCCCTGAGTTACAGCTGTTTATCAAGTGTTCCTGGCTAACCTGTTTAGGTCCTGACACCAACTGACAGATGTTGCCACCATAACTTACCATATACTGTATACATGTACCAAACCATTTATATGTAATGTTTGCATGGTGCCCGTCGGCACTATTTGTACATAATTATGTCAACAAAGCACGGAGAAGCTCTGATTATAACACACCCAGAGGGAGAGTGACTTTATTCTCTGCTCAGGTAGACATCACTCCTCTACACAGCAAATAGTTGTTTGCTGCTATATTAATGCTCTGAATATCAAATTTAGCACCTTTAATTTACTTTACTGTTATAATATTTGTTTTTTATAAAGAGTCCAGCTTTTAAAGCTGGCACTGTAACTGTTATTGTGACATCAGGTTTCAACGTTAATGTTCATGCGTCACTTGCCCAAAGTCAATTTTGACTTGCCTTTATAAAAAAAAAGTTTTATTTATTAGCGTTTATCAAATAACAACAAAGAACTAAATTAACTGTCATGTTTAATCTTTATTTAAATAAATTAATCTGGTGTTTCACCCAGTGAAAGAGTTTTTACCGAAATGCTCGCTATGCGCTTCTGCTTATAAACTTTTTCTTTACCTGCCACCATTTTCTAGCGAGTGCTCAATCGCTACTGCACATGTGCAACTCTCAAAAGAGATGAGAAGGAAGCGAGATGGCTCACTCCTTAGCTAGTTCCATTATCAGTTTAATTCTTTTTTACCACATACCCGAGTTGCTAGACTTACTAGCCGAACGCAGCGTTTTGCTTGCCCCGGGCAAGCGGGCAATCCTTATTGTTTAGCCCTGGACGTGTGGTCTTCATGTCTGCTAAGATGAGTCTTGCTCTCACTTTCCCAGCTAGCATTTCAACACCTCACACAGAATTTTCTATCTGGCACTCCGACGTTGCCCTTTTCTCCTATAAAAAGAGCTCTTTGTAATCTAACCTTTAGTGGGGAATATATGCTGCTTTTTTTTTTTTTTTTTTTAGAAATGCACCCCGCAGGTCTCCATTGCCTAATTATCTGATATTAACATTAACCTCACATCAGGTAATATCTCTCTCTGATATCCCAAATCATACACCTGCTGTCTCTGTTAGATTGCTGGAGCAGAATAAAAACTGTTAAAAAAAGTTGGTATATGTAATTAAACTGCTGTTTAATCTGTGTGTTAGCAACCTTGAGCCTCAGTGTCTTCCACAATGAGCTTATCTGTGTGCAGCCACCGAGCAGAGTTCTGTTGCCATGCCGCCACTCAGTCGCACTCAATCATCCTAAGGTCTATAAAAAGATGTGGGTATCCTGAGAGACGTGAATCTTGCCTCAGCTTTCACTCTCGCTGTTTTGTTTTTTCCTCCCTGTTTCCGTCTCACAACAGTTGGTCCTTTCTGACTCCTCTCTCCTCCCCTTTCTCTCTCTCACTCCTGACTTTCCTTCCTTTCACCTTTTCACTCCCTCGGCCTCTTCCTCCTCTCCTCTCCTCTCCTCTCCTCTCCTCTCCTCTCCTCTCCTCTCCTCTCCTCTCTCCTCCAAGAGGTCCCAGCGGTGATGATGAAGGTGCTCAGTATCAGGGGAAATCCTCGCAGGGTGTCTGTAGCCTTCTCTCATTGATCTTTCTGTGCCAGGGCTTTTGGTTTTTGTGGAGTGAACTGACATTTCAGTGAGTGAAATAACCTGGATTTTTATGATACATGCTCAGTATCTCTTTTCAAGCTCACTCCTATCATATGATTCTGTTTTGATGTATTAGTGCAGTGTATTACAAGGCTGAGAACCTGGAGCTACAACATTATAGATGTGTTTTTCTTGCATTAGTCATTTTTTTTCCCCTCTCCGTTAATAAGCCCACCATGTGTCGAAACGTGTGTGTGTGTGTAAATAAAACATGCACCGTTTGAAATTATTACAAAATGTTGCATCACGAAGCTGAAGTGGTGTTGTGTGCGCCAGTTGAGTGAAGTCACTTCTCGCTGTACTGTAGCCTGCTGCGGAGGGGCAGTTTGCCCTCAGAGGACAGGAAGAAAGGCGAGCAGTCTATAGGGATTCAGGGGTTAGCACACACACACACGCACACACACACACACACACACACTTCTTCTTCTTCTCTGGCCAGATACTTCACACACTTCTTTGTACTCTTGAGAAGATGCTTTGTTCCATTTGCTCAAGGCTTAGGTGAATTTGTTAGCAGTGAAAGCTACTGTACTTAGGCGCAAGATGCAGTTTAGTGCTTCCTTGTTGTTGAAATGTGCAAATGCACCACTCTGATCGCGACCGATTAATATAAACGTTTGAATTAAATCCCCTCTAATGTTTTTTTTTATTTATTTTTTTTTTATTCATAAGCATAAAAGCTGCTTTCCTTTCACCTTTAACAGCATTTCTCACTTATAACAGTGAGACAGTCAGGCGATGTTTCGACAGTTGCCATGGGAAAGAAAAGGTCTGCTATTACCACAGCTGATTAACATCTCTGCTGGTTTCTGGCGAGTTATTGTGCAATTCTCCACTGCCTTACCACAGCCAAAGATGGCATAAAACACAGAGGTTATGAGAAAAAAACAAAACCTGTGATTTCAACCAGAAAAGAGAGGGGAAAAAAATCACTCAAATGCTCGCTTCCCGAGGGATGCCGCTTCCTCCTCTTGCCAGATTTAGTCAGCATAGCTTGCTGACACCGACTGTGGCACTGGGGTTTCCTAATTACTAGTTTTCAGCAGTTTCAGTCTCTCTCTCGCTCTCTCTGTCTCCCCCTCTGTCCCTCTACCTGAGATGCTGCTGTTATGTGTTTAGATTTTGCTATTCACCACCTGCCTAGTACAATGTGAGATGCTGGAAAGGGTGCATTGCGTCTGTATTTGCATCAGAGATGGGGAGGAAATCATCCATCACATGCAGTACATGCCTATACATGTAGTCTTCCTCATTGCCTTGTTTAATATTCCCGTGTTATGATGCGTTGATGTTTGGAGGTGGGAGGCAGGGAGGAGGGAGCGTCATGGCAACAGCCTCCTCTGTAGTCTACTTCCACCTGGATGAGATTGCAGTGATATTTCCACACTGATATACATTCACTACTTGTGCTGAGTATGCACAGCCAAGAGGCCAAAGGTCATGCGAGTGAAATTGGATGTATGTGGCGGGACAGGAGCGTATTCCTCTCATGAATGAAGAACCAGCACGTAGCTAACCTCTCGTGTCTCCAGGGTATGTTCAGGATGAAGTTTTCTTACGCTTCTGTTTCGCCCCGGCAGATCCCGCACCTCTCCGAAGGCGTCCGCATCCACGGAGAGAAGGTCACCGAGGCGCTGAGGCCTTTCCACGACCGCTTGGAGGCCTGCTTCAAGCAACTGCGGGAGAAGGTGGAGAAACAGTACGGGGTAAAGACCCTGGTAAGAGCTTTTGCTTGTTTGGGAGCTTTCTGTTACACAAAATGTTCTTTGTAGCTCAGTGTGGTCACTTCTACATAGCAGGAACTAATGGGATCTGCAGCCGTTACTTTTATTACTTCTGGTGAGTTTGGATGAAGATATGTAACATACAGCAATATGTTATTGTTATACCTTTCAGACATCCATTATGTATTCTCGTTCTCCTGTTCCTCTGTTTGTTTTTAACATTTATTCCACATATTTTCGTTTTCAGATACAACATAGATTTCATTGTTCATTACTTTGTCCCATGGTTCCCCTTGAAATCCTTGAACGTTTGTGAATTTGAGGGTGAATCAAGGCCTTGAAAGCTTTTCAGTTGAAGTTGTTTTGACATTTCTTTTAGTCGTTTTTTTGTGCTGTGTCAGAGAAGGCAAGAGACCTCATAGTCTGCCATCAGTGACGCACAAAATATTCCAGTTTTTTGCCCTTATTCCGAAAAAGACAATATTCCTGCTAAGCTGTTTACATGGCTAATGGAAATGAATATTACTCTAATATTCCCGTTTACATGCAGCCGTGCATACTGCGATTAACGTAACCGGTGGCGGACCTGTGCGAAAACAGCCTCCCTCATTCCTTCAACTACCTTCATGAAAAGGACGGTGTTGCGATATGTACACATATCCAAAAACCTGTTTATATCCAAGTCTTTCATAATGTTTAAAAGTAGGTGTGTTTCTCCTTCCAAACAGAAATGTGGGCTTTTCTTTTGGGAATGTATCTCTGCAAACTGTCGGCTAGTTGGTTTGTGTACAACACACAGAGCTGGACGTAAACAGGCATTAGAGGCCGTAAAAAACCCAATTGAGACGCATATTCTGAATGTGCTGTATATATATGTCCAAAGAATTCTCCTAAAACCTGAATAATATCGGCGTATCACACGTCTTGATCGGATAAGGCCTAATTCAGCATATCCAAACAGAATATGCTGTTTCCATGACCCGTATCAAAATTCACAATATTGTCATATTCAGAATAATAGTGGAATATTATGTGCATGCAAATATAGTTATTGTATGGCAGCACAATTGAGAAGAGTTCACATAATCAAGCCTCTCTCTATGTTTAATTGTCTCTGAGCTTCTGTAAAACCTGCTAGTTCTCATTATCAAAATTCTCAGTGTTGTAACAGTAATTAACCTTGATCCGTGTCTCAAACTAGGCCTTAATGGGTCCTTGAATTTGAGGGAAATGGGACTGGAAAGCCCTTAAATTTGATGTTTAATGTGGTGTGAAAACCCTGTTTGTTGTCTGAAAATGTTCAATCTTTAGTATTTTTTTATGAGACATGAGCCACAGGAAAACATCTATCATTCCAAATATTTTACGACAAGCTGTAAAGGTTTGTTTTGCCTGCTTTAAAGTTACAGAAAAGGTGATAGAGAATCACGTTTGTTCCATATTTCTATGAAGTGATGCATGTGATGTATTGTGCAAAGCATTTAAAGCTACAGATCATCACAGTTCATTTTGACAAAGGCCAGGATGGTAGGGGAGCTGTTATTTAGACGCAAATAAAATTCAGAAGACAACCGTGTAAACAACAAAGCCATGTGGCATAGGTTGCTATGGCAACACACAAACATGGCACACAGTGTTAAAGTTAAGAGGAGAGCCGTGATCCCTATTTGGATCTCCTTTCCTGTGGGAGGAACCAGGACTTGACATGATAGAATATTTAAGTAAATAATTAACAGAGCATTTGATGCCATTTCTAAGAGCAGATGTCAAGACCACGATCATAATTCACACATGCTTTAATAAACTACTAGTTTCCTTCCTTTACAGTACGTCCTCCAAATGCACTTCGAACATGTATGTCATACTTTTACTTTTAGCTGAAGTCAGCTGGTTTGCAGTGAGATGCTGCCGGGGACGACCTCCCATCGCGTCTCTCCTCTTTTACAGATTTAATTGTTGCTTGGCCAAGCTTTTCCCTCCATCTTGCCTGAGGTAGAGGCGCCCTCGCTCAATTTAAAGGGAGAGGGTGGTGACCTTTCAATTGAGAGAAAAGCCATCACTTTCCAGGGTGTGATAATAAGGTTATCCCATCAGATGTGTGATGGCCCCTTTTTTCCGCTCGAAAAGACTTTAAATACAGAAAGGTTCATTGTTAGAGCGACTCTTTCCAGGTTTTATCTTCCAGCAGGTTCTTTTTTTACAGAAGTACAGAAAAAGAATCACCAGTTTTTCTTTTCCCATAACTAATGTTTGATTATGTTGCTGCGTCTGGAGCTCTAAACTGTATATAAGATTAGGATAATACTGGGAATGACCTTCAGTCTTCACAGTCTCCCTGCCCCTCTCCTGTATCTCCAGTGCTGTAAACAAAAACAAAAATGCACAGATGACTTCAGAGCAGTCGGTGACTCTTAAGTTGAATTCTTTCTGTTTTCTCTTTTCCTCTGCGGTGTCAGCCGGCAGCAGACGAGCGACGGGGGCCTCGTCCTCACTCCATGGTGCGCTCCTTCACCATGCCCTCCTCCCAGAGGCCGCTGTCGGTGGCTTCAGTCACCTCCATCTCCTCTGACAACTCCCCCTCCAGGCCTGGCTCTGATGGGTAACACCTAGTTCACACTTCTGCAGGGCATAAAATACCACACATCCTCCTCGGCTTTTTGATCATCCCATTTTGAGCAGTTTTAAAATTGTTTTTTGGATTACTGTCTTGTAATAATCCCCGTTATCTCGTTAAGTCTCGGGCCTCATATTTAACATTGTAGAAAGATTTTCATTTCAAACCTAAGAGGATTTCTGTGCTTATGCAGTTTGTGATTAATTAACTGTGTTTTTTGTTGAGTTCATGTAGACTGTTTACCTGTCACATATCCTTACCAACTTTATTTTGAAAATGTGAATCAAACTATTTTAGTTATTCCTGATTGGATCTTTACATATCATCCTTGTTTCAGCTTCGCCCTGGAGCCTCTCCTGCCAAAGAAGCTTCACACCAAGTCTCAGGACAAGCTGGACCGCGACGAGCCCGATAGGGATCGCAAAGACAAGAAGAAGGAGAAGAGGAACAGTAAGCACCAGGAGATCTTCGACAAAGAGATGAAGACCACGGAGATCCCTCTGCAGCCCGCTGAAGCCGTCATACTGTCAGAGACGGTACTGAAAAAGTGACCTGTACAAGGAATTCACCAGTGTTTTACTCTTTCTCTCTCTCTTCCTTTCCTTTTGTTTTAACTTTAACTTCTTGTCTGTTGATTTCCTGAACTGTTCTGTATTCTCCTGCTCCTCTTTTCTTTTTCTCTCTTGTACTCTATCCTACGCAAGTGCAATGACAATTTGCTGTGGGTGTTCATGGTTCACAAAGAAGAAAGCAGGGGTGATGTTAAATGCAGAAAAGTGAGAGAATTTAATATGTGCACAACAACCGGCACGTATTGGCACGAAGAACACAAAATGGTTTGGACTGGCAGCTGCTCTGTATTGCAGTGTGTTTCAAGCTTGGTGCTCTCCCTTAAGCAGCAGCATCATGATGCTCCTTCTTCTTCTTCTTCTTTGTGTTATTACAGACCTGTTTGGGAAGCCTTTTTACACTCTCACACCACATTTTCCACTTGTACACAGGACATCATACAGAATACATACATTAATGAAGTAGTACGAGTTGCAATCATGGATGTATAAAGAGAACTGGATACAGCGTTGGAGTGCGGGTTTCCGTTCATTCCTATGAGAGTTGCTCAGTGGCGCATGAAGCCAAAATGGCTCGACTGCCGAGTGATAAAGTCCTAGTATCATCCGGGGATTTTGCGCATCCATTGAATCCATCGAATGTAGGAAGGAAAATAACTCTGGATTCGGCTTTTAGTGCATTTTAAAACTTTTAGGACCTAATGATTTAAATAAGGGCTATCCAAGTGTTCATACTGGGAAGTCAATTTACCTAAAAAAAAATTATCCGCTGATTTAGGGACGTCTCTTTCCCAATGTAAGTCTATGGGAAAAAGTATTTTTGGGCCCAATGGCATCACATGACGGACACAGAAGTTGTCGTACCGCTGTTCGGCCACTATGAAAATTTGCTTCAAAGCCCGGCGCTCTTCCTGGAGGCTTGGTTCGCAGGGTCTTTACCCTTTTCACTTGATCTTTATTTTTCTCCTTCTCCTCTCTGGACCACATGGCTCACATTTCTACCACCCTGCTGCCCCCCCTGTGCTCTTTGCACTTCACATATCTTTATCTCTCTGCTGTGCTCATGTCCCTCTCCACCGTCCATTACAGCAGAGAGGTATCACTGTGTTCCGCATGCCCAGTGGGAATGCTGCTCACCGGCTAACGGCATTAAGATAAGGGGAGGAATGGGATCCTAAAGAGGCCCCTGGCAGTGGTGGAGCCGTCTGGCTCGTGATAGGAGCCTCTTGCCTCGGGGGGTCAAGGGTAGCGCACCGAGGGGTCTCTGCTGGTTACCAAGCAGCAGAAGTTTTAGTTGAAGTTCTAATCTGGAACACATAAATCAAGAAAATAGCTTTTTCACCCTCTAAACAAATGTCAGTTTTGTGTTTTTAGTGTTCTGGAAAAAAGCCTTACATCCCTGAATGAAGTGTGTTGTTATTTTCAGTGTCTCCCTCGTGGCTGACTGTTTGAGTTTGGCCAATTACAAAGACGTTTGTAAATGTAGCCTACGGTGTGGAATAGCCCTGAGGACATATCTTTTCATATTCAAATTCCTGCCATAATAAAGCTGGGGGAACGCGGTCTTGCATGCAAACAATGATTTGTAACCACAAATAAGATATTGCGACCCAATGAGCACATTTATCCAAAATGGTTTCTCCTCTAGGAATACAAATAGTCGACTCAATATGCGCGTGGATTCACACACGACAGTCCCAGAGTAGATGTGAAAGTCATTTTCTCCTTTAAATGATCTTTTATTGATTCTTCTGTTATATTTCAACTCATTTGCCAGATAATACATTTTGTTCTCACTTCTGTTTTATTGACTCGTCTTGGAATTTAGGTTGTTTTCACTCCGTAACGACTCAATCCCTGATGTGTCTACTTCTTTTTTTGTTTGTTTGTTTGTGCATGATGACTCAGATCAGCCCCCTGCGGCCTCAGAGACCGAGGAGTCAAGTTCTCAGCCAGATCGGTGGAGACCGACGCCTCTCCGTGTCCCCTGGACCCCCTTCTTCTGCCTCCTCCAACTCCACCTCCTCGCTGGGACCCCCGCCCGTCACACCCAGGAGCAAACTCTCCTTCAGCCTGCACACTGTGTCCAGTATGAGCACTCTTACTTTACTCTCACTCCCATTCAAACACACACTAAATAAGGGCGGTTGTATCATCTCTGGACTGGAGCTTCTAATATTCTCTGTAGGCCCTCCGACTTCGTTCTACTTCTTGCATCACTGTTACACACGATGATGCTCAGTTTGATCTAAAACATGGCGCTATGAGTCATGTTAGCTACACTTCTTTAAATGCCCGTGCAAATCACGGCTGTCAGCACCACACATGTACCTAAAAATGGGTTTCTTTATCACAGCGCTGGCTGCTAACACCACAATCACTCATAATAGGCTCAATGTGTTAACTCACTTATAAAAGGACGCTTCAAAATTCAAATTCTTTGCATAGTGAGACACACAGCTTCAAATTGACATGCATTTCTTCCTCTCTTTGAAGCTTAAAATGAAACATTTTACCTGAAGAGAGATGCTCAGATGTAATTTATTACTTGACCGAATCAGTTTCATCTCAGCATCTTTAAGTCACATGATTCTTGAATAACAATCTGCAGTTTGTTGCAACTGCCACCTGACTGGTTGGTGGAGGCATACAACCGCAAGGTGGTAATTCTAGTTTTAGCCATGATTTCATCTTAAATTTAAAACCAGTAAGGCTGCTGCACTCTCTTATATAACCTGAGCTCCAAAAGTTTGCTGCTCTAATAGAGACGGCTGATCTGCCAAACTCAGTAGTTTCACTTCTATAAAGTCGGGGGATTTGTTAGAGACATACGTTTATAAATAGGAATGGTCCAAATCAGTGCAAGAGAGGCGGAGATATCCTGACTTTTAATTGATTGTATGGGTCAAGCTCCAAAAAACAGGGGATGCTATACTTCCCATAGTGCAACTTTAATAGCACAGCAACTAATGGCATCTTTTTTTAAGATCCTCTCCGCCTGGTAAGTTAACTTTAACCCCTCATTATTATTATTATATACCTCAGAAACCTCAGGAAGAGCAACTGAGGAGGGATCCCTCTTCCAGGACGGACAGACGTGCAATAGATGTTGTGTGTATAAAGTAATGAAAATGCAACATAGACAGTCCATATGACAAAAATGTATGCATGTAATGTGAACATGTATGAAGAGATGAATCCAGGAGGATGTCAAGCAGCTTCCAGGCTTCGCCAAACAAATAGCCTGAGCAACACGACCTCCTCTCCACCATTTAACCTCGAGAAGAGCTAAGCATTAAAGTTCATACTTGACCATGGAAATAATGTTTTGGTAAAAACTATCTTAAGAACCACTTACTATCTTTTTGAGCCCTTGAAGACGTGACACAGCTGAGTAGTACTCGCCATGACTACTGAACTGATCTTTTAAGTGTGTGCAGGAATTTTTGCTTTCGTAAATTTCAGTTTCAGTTTCTTTAAAACATACAGTTAGTCTTAATGATTGGGAATTCACCAGAAATAGGCCATGTGATCTATTTTGTGTCCCCAGCCGTACTGTCGTGTGTTTGTGCTGTGGTTCGATGATGAATGTGAGCTGATGAGCGCCCTCTTGCACAGGTCTGGAGCTGAACGGGATGGGCTGCCCTGACAAAGGTGAAATCCCTCCTCCGCTGCCAGTGAAAGGCAGCAACGCTGATTACGGCAACCTGCTAGATAATCAAGACTTGACGAGTCCCTCGACGCCTCCGCCACCCCCGCCACATCAAAGGGTAGGTGTTTTAATTAGGCCTGAGAGGAGCTCCTTAATGATGCATGGCACTTCTAATGAAACAAGAGGCCGCTACACGCACTTGACATCCGGGTCAACCTCCTCCACTACCCGCTACCCTCTACCCCTGTTCGTCCTGTGCTAATGTGCATGTCTTCGTGTGTCCGTGCATGTTTCTCACTCACATTTGTGCGTAATTTTTTGTAATGTGTGTCACAGAAGAGTGTAAGCATCAGTCAGTTAGCAGCGAGGGCCCACGCCCGCCTGTCCACCCCGCTGTTATTTATACTTGTTCCCCCCAGCCGGCCCGGTGCTCAGACGTGATTGATTGGATGATTACTTTACCTCTCACATCCATCAGGAGCTCTCCCGCTGTTAATCAGCGGCTCGTCTCTCCACACTCGCCGACGTCCACGGCAGCCATCCTCTCGCCTCGCCACTCCGTTAACTAATCTTATTTATCCACTGTCACGGCCCGTGGACAGGTAGTAAAATGGAGCCTCTGCAGACAGCGTGGCAGCATGCGGACAGTAGTGTAGTGAAGAGCAGAGGTTCAGAGGCTGAGTGACAGACGCTCTTCATTTACAGTCCTAGATGGAAGCAGAGGTGAGGTCATTGGCGAGCTTTACTCCTTGTCTGGTGTGAACTCTTAGTGTCTTAGGAAGGGCATGCAGGTAGACAGAATCGCCCCAATCTGTAATTGGACCGCATAAATTTTAAATATATTCATTTAATTAACTTATTAATTTGACGTATGCATGAATAATGAACATTTTGTGTTTTTCAACTAACATACCCCTGTTTTCATGTGTTTTTTGCTAACATTATTAATTAAAATAACATTAACCAGCATTAGAAAGCAGCTTAGATTTAGGTGTGTAGTGTTGCGCCAGGATCTGGCTACATGATATCAGCCCCAAACATGACAGGATCCAATAGATGCACTAGAAAGTCTGCCCCTCCTGTCATGCAGACAGCAAGCTATGATTGGTTGAGGTTCAACATGTAGTCTGACAATTTAGGGCACAATAATCACCTAATGTTGTGTAAACTGGTCCTGGCATTAGTCCCTGTATTAAAAGACCTGTCAATCAAACTGGGAGCGATAGCAGCTTTAAAGGAGCAGTGTGTGTTGGATTTAGTGGCATCTAGTGGTGACCAAAAACCCCTCGCTATCCAAGCGTGTTGGAGAACTATGGTGGCCTTCAGGTAAAGTAGAAACTCTCTAGAGCCAGTGTTTGGTTTGCCCTTTCTTGTCTACTGTAGAAGCAACAAAGTCTCACTCCCACCTTGTCAAATACCACCGCTTGATCAGTGCCCCTCGGCATTGGAGACGGACCCACGGGTTACCTTTCTTACATTACTTGACTAGGGACGGTGTGTCAATATACGCTCGTTACATGCATAGTGTCCTTTCAAAATAAACTTCCATTTTCCAAACGGTCGTGATTGACGTTTACTTCACTGACTAGCGACTCAGAGGGCTGACAATACTAAACGACTCACGTGATTCACAGGACTGACGATACCGACGAGTCACGTGACTAAAGACTGACGTGACAAAATAAGTCAGCGTCACTTTTAGTTTCACACGGGACACGAACAGCGGTCTCCTGGTTGAAAGTCTTGTGTTTGTTTTCACCCATCCACCACCCCTCCCGCCCGCCCACCTTCAGAGCACTCTGACGCTATTAATACTACGTCAGTTGCTCCGACCGCTGAATAACGCCACGAGTGGGTTTATATTTAAGTTAAATGGTGCCTCCGTGCGTCTGTTTCCAATGCCGAGGGGCGCTGACCAATCGGCGGTATTTGACAAGTTGGGAGTGAGAACGGGTTGGTAGAAACATGGCGAAGCAACATGGCTGACTCTGTGAAGAGGACAAACTCCCTATGTAGATATGAAGGGCTCATTCTACGCTAACGAAACACAATGATTCTTATTTTCAGGTGATTATACACTAATGAAAACATAGTTATAAATATTATATTCCAAATCCTACACACTGCTGCTTTAAATCCTGTTTTTAGTTTTAGTTTTTAATTTGAAGCCAAGTCTTTATTTGCAAAAGTGGCGATTTCAAGGTGACCGTTTTGTCTGTTTGCAGCACATTCCACCTCCTCTGCCCAGCAAGACCCCTCCTCCACCTCCCCCCAAGACCACCAGGAAACAGGCCTCCATCGATTCAGGAATTGTACAGTGAACAAAGACGCTGACAGTAGGACCAAACAACACACTGACAACACAACAAAAACAACAGTAACCGCTCCCACCGGAAAAAAAAAAAAAAAAAGCGGCTGTTTTTACCCACACATTCCTCGCTCCCTGTCCCAGCTTGACAAGATGAATACCTCACTGCAGCCCGCCCCTTCTTATCATCTTTCTTTTTTTATTTTATTTCTTCCTATCTTGTTTCGCCTACAGTTTTGACGATTATGCAGTCTGCACCAGGGAGCATGTTGCACAGATGAGTAGTCACTGAATTCGCCACTTCAAGACTTTTATCAGGTGTTCAGACAGATAAGCTTGGACCAACAATTTTCCAATACTGACCCACTCTCAAGTATAGCTCATTAAAGAATCTCTTTTATTCATATTCCCACTATGTACAGAGGTTTGTATATATGATTTTATTTTATTTCAAGTTTTTTTTTGTATGTGATTTGACTCTTTGTATTAACGTATCATTAGATTAAGCGGCATTTATATGAAACCAAAAAAAAGGGCTTGTAGGTTTTGAATTGACAGGGACTTTAAAGAGTTGGTATGTGAGAACCTATCATGGATTTTATTGGTAAAAATTTTTGGAGTGCACATACAACTAACTCCCATCGCATTATCATTGTTCAGACCTTGTCCTAGATTGCTGTAACCTTGGATTCCAATAATATTCCCAATTCACTACTGACATGACTTCTGAATAAACTCAAATGTATGTATTTTTAAAAAAAAAAAAGATTTGTCTGCCTCATTATTTTCGTCTACAGCGAGAGACCCTGAAAATAGACGTGTGTGTTTCTATAGTTCTAAAACAAAATCTGTTCTCGTTTCCTCACTTCTACTGTAGCAAAGCTTTCCGCCTGCTTGATTGACAGCCATCACATCATTATGATCACACGGGCGTTTTTATACCGGGACGCGCTACGCCACGGAATGACTTCTATATCGACTGATGCGATCTCATCTGCATAATGTGTCCGCTCACCGAGCGATCATTTCTCTTTTTCAAAGCTGAAATCTGGAATGTGGCCCAGATGTGAAATATAGTTTTGCAGCGTAGACGAGCCAACAAAAAACGTAAGTGCCAGGTTTGTCCTTCTCTTTAACTCTGCTTTTATAGAAACTGAAGGTCGTGCTTAAATTTCTCGGTGGTTTCTTTGCGCCGCTGCAGCGTAATAACACGTCACGTGAGGGAGTTAATCATTTTTTTATGGTTATGTTTAATTTTGTCATTTGGAAATTATAGATTGGGTGTCATGGGATTCCCATCCCAAGACGCACACTTTCTATGCTTGATGAGATTAATGTACTTTGACTCCTAATTAATGGCTGGAGTTTGAACCATTAAGTCAGTGTATAATTATCTGTTGTGCAGCAGCTTTAAATTGAATTACAATTTAATTAGTTTAGTAATATGCGCATCACTTTGGTCGCCTTTTGAAAAACTTCATTTTGGCATGGGTAGCATTTGTGGCTTTCTATACTGTACGTTGAAGTGAGGTGTTTTAGATACTTTTAAATATCCGCACAGTCAGTTTTAATAATTGGAAGGAAATCCTGTGATGTTCACCATGCAGCTTTAGTAGTCACTTTCCTTCCCATATTAAGAAAACTGAAGAGACATATTTAGGTTTTTTGTACCTGTTTCCAGCTGTTCATTTGTGCTCCAGAGGCTGAAAGCTGCTGTGAAATTGTGCTGTTGAACCTCCAATGTGTGAATCCTCATTTGCGCATTTTGTAAATGTATTTACAGGCCCCGTTGTGTGCACCATAAAAACCAGCTTGTGGGACCTTTTTTGAAGTGTTTGCCCCAGATGGCTCATATTCCTCTGCTCTCTTATTCTGCTGACACTTTGTGAGTGGGTGTCCGCCTGAGGAGAAATGCTCGCACTGTAGCATCTGTTGTTTGAAGGTGTTTTTGTTTTTTTAAACATCTCAAGAAAGTTGGGATTTATGAAGCACTCTTGTCCTAATTAGGAACACTGAATGACATCTTTTCCCTTGGAGTTTTATTTGGGAGAAGCAGCCATATAAGAGACCACTTGTAGTGTAATGCTGTAACTCATGGGTGGTATTTTCCCAGACTATAAAATGTCTCATTAATATGTTGGTAATTCACTCGCTATTAAAATGCAGATTTCCGTGCTCTTTCTTAATTGTTCCTCAATAAACCAAGTAAATAATGTGACTTTTATTTGTATATAATTCTCTACAGAACCAATCTTGTTAGGGAATGAAACAGAAAGATGCTAAAGCTTTGAAAAAAACATTATAATACTCATCTGGTATCTATTCCACTTCCTGTCATGCTTCCTGCACCAATCACCAATGTTTACAGTAAAATCCATTTAATCCTGATGAACATTGCTGTGTATATGTTACCACTGCTGAATACAAGGTACAGTATAGGACCTTCCTTTGACCATTGTACAATCTGTCTAGATGATAAATTGCTCTGCAAACACAGAAAGAAATTGAGTAAGTAATATTCAATAAAAATGCGAGTTTTACTACCATATCGATGTTATTTTCTCTCATCGTTTTCCTCGTTCTTTCCTCCACTTCCACCCAAGGCTCGACTACCTGACTCGGTCTAGGGACCATTACCCCTTGCTTCAGTGCAGCACCACACTCTGCTCACAATAATAAAAGCATGATGGTGTTCATTACAGCCTTTCCCTCGGTGCTGATGCACGTTCGACCCACTACATGGTAACTTTAACATCAAACTGTTGGAATTTATGGTCTTCAATTGATTCCATGTAAAAAGCGAAGGGAAGTGTAAAAGGTACTACATGGGATAAATGAATGACCACTAATGACCACTAACTTAACAACCACTCCTAATAGCCGATCAATAGCTGAGTATAGAGTGTTGACCGCTGCACTGCTAAACAATGTGAAGACGTTTAACACACATGCTATTGATACGGTATACCTTGATGATTTAAAGCATACATTTTCTGCATGCCGTGCATATAAAATACATTCACCTCCCCCTTTTGACTTTTTTGGACTTTATCATTATTTGCATTATTGAATCACTTTTAATGATTTTTTTCCACTGGTTAAATGAAAAAGACAAAATATGTAAAAATATAAACAAACCTCAACAAATTTAAGTTAAATTGAACTCAAGAAAAAAATATCTAACCCAAACTAATGGATATTGGATATTACAATGACTCAGTTCTACTCAAGCAACCCAGTAAGTCATGACAGTGTGACAGTGAGCCAGCATGCACAACACCAGGACCCTGAAACTGAAGCAGCTAAATTGAATCCAGCCATCATTAATTGTATTAGTTACACCTGTGCTTTTCCTATTGTGTCATGTCAAAATGTCTTCTGTTAAAGGAACCCCCCAAACCGAGACCCTTAAGTGTACCGCACATGCACGCGTTAATATGCACGCACCATAGGTGTTTTCATCAGAATGGCTAATTTGGCGCACCTGTGGCTTTCTCTCCCTTTAATCACAGGGCCATCACCCTCATGACGCACTCACAGTTTGGGAGTCCTGTAGAGAGTTTTCTTTGTCTGGGACTACGGGAATTATTTTTCAGCTTTAGTTTAGTTTTCATGTTGCTCGCCACAGACACATGCTATTGTAATTAAAATGAGGATTTCAGACGACATTTTGGCCAGGATGGAGACCCCCGGGTGACAGACTGATAGGAACGGACGATCCTGAGGGAGTTATAAGCGGAGCGGAAAGTTGTAAGTGATTCACAATTTTTATGTGCAGAAGGAACTGTGGGGTCGTCTGGTCAGCGCATCTCTATACAAATTCCAGAGCAGTAATATAGCAGCAAACAACAATTAACTATGTAAAGATATAGAGGAGTAATGTCTGACTGAGCAGAGAATGAAGTCTCTCTCCCTATGTGTGTGTTGTAATCTGAGCTTCTTAATGCTTTGTTGACATAGTCGGGCCGGACGTTTGTGCCTTATAGTCAATGTTCGTCGTTGCGCCACCCTCCGCTTCCCCCTCCCAGGTTAACACTGTTAGTTCTGTCAGCACTGTTGCTGTCGTTTTAGCACCGTTAGCTACGAGCCGCCGGTTTGAGAGTCATGCTGAGGCGTTACGAATGCTCCCAATCTTGCATTTAACACCTATTAAAAAGGCCTATTGTGTATAAGTATTCACCGTACCCGATACACGCGCACTCATCACTGGTGCAGCCAATTAGTTGAATGGAGAACACCTGTGTGTGTTAATTAAGGTTGTGACGTTGTGAAGTGGTTTTAGCAAAAAACACCTGAAAAGGCCCTTTTCACAGCAGCCATTTTGACATGTCATCTCAGGGTAAACACAGGTGTAATTGATCAAATTAATGATGTTCCCTGGCCCACCTAAATGGATGAGGGCCATAATTAATGTTATTAATTACACCTGTGTTTATCGTGCAGTGACATGTTAAAATGGCTGCTGTGTAAAGAGCCTAATAATTTGGAAGCTGCTTAGTCAATGTCCTTGCAAAAACTGCATCATGAATACAAAATACCAAAAATCTGTGACAAGATTACTGAAATGCAACAGAGCCCAGTGAGGTCAATCATAATAAATAGCACAGCTGTAAATGTGCCTCGAGCGGGCCTGTGGATGCTCTGAAGGAGCTGCAGGGTCCGTGGCGGAAGTTTGAGACATGTGTTGCCCCGGTAACCCCAGCAAAGAAGAAAAAAAGACATGGCACACGGTGATGCCTGGTAATTGCAGCGTCTTGCAGTGGGGATGTTTGTGAACGTACAGTATAAATGCAGCAAAACGCATAGAAATCCCAGAGGAAAACCTGCTGCAACCTGCAAGAGAAGTGCGATTTTGGAAGATTTATTTTCCAGCAAGATAATGACCCCAAACGTAAAGACAAAGCTACACAGGACTCGCTTCAGAACAACAATACTAGTCCTGAAGTTGCCAAGTCAGAAGCTCGGGTCCAATATTTGTGTGGCAATAATAAAACTTTATAGTAAACTTAACAGACCAGTTCTGCAAGGAATAATGGGAGAGAAGTGCAGGTGTACAATGCTGATACAGATCTATCTGCATAAACTGAAGGATGCAATTGCTGCAAAAGGTACCTCTACTAAATATTGATTTGAGGCGGTGAATCCTCATGCAATCAATCACTTAGTTATTTATATTTGTACAGATTTGTTTTCACTCGGGCATTAAAAAGTTTTAGGCTGATGAGTGTCAAAACTCTGTTACATCCACACCGATTTAAAGTTGTAAAACAATAAAACTTTCTGAAGTCCAAGGGGACGTCCAATCATTATTATTTTTTTATAGTCACTGCAACCTGCTTATTGCATTGCAATGATAAGCACATTCTCTCTCCAAACTGCGCGGTGGGAATAAAAAGTTTCATCAATGGCATAATTCACTTATCAAGAATACCCAGTGCACACTCAATATCTAGCCTTGCAATTGAAAAGGGATAACGGGTGAAGCATTTCAGCAGTGGTAATATTACATAGTTAACTGGCAGCTATTTCAATAGGCTATCAGTGATTTGTGCTCAGGCATTATGCTTCACCCTCTCTCTCCTCAAAGCACGGGGAAATGCATCGCTTAATTGAGAGGATTTCCAGAGGCTTTGTGGGGGGGGAAAGCTGTGAGCTAGCTCCTTCTCTCCAGGAGAAATGTATTTACAGCGTACTCTATCCCCATCTCATTTGTCATTTCAGCCTGGAATAGTGTGTATATTTCCCTTCCTTCTTGACACACTTTCATTTGCTGGGAGGCTGCAAATGTGCACGCTTCTCTTTAAATGTCTCCTTTGCATAATGAAAGAGGACAATATTATCATAAGTCAACAGTCTTGCATATATATCCAATCACAGCTGTCTATGGGATTTCCATTGACTTTTTTCCAAATCAGACTTGCTACAAGTAATGGACAAGGTTATTGGTTGCTGTTATACTGTTAATGTGGCAGAAACTCACATTTCTATTTGAGCTAGGGTTATTGTCCGTTGCTTAATTGCCGACAGAAATGTATGAAAAAGACTGATACAGGTTATATGAGTGTATGTTGTTTAGTCATTCATCTTTAAGAAAACCTTGGTAGTGAACATCTGTAGAGTCTACAGCAATGCTAGCAGCTCTGGGCTGTAATTAATCACAGCGGTGCACAACTGTGCGTTCCAGTACCCAAACTACCATACTATTTAGTACGCCAGAAGAAGATTTAGTGTGTTCCAATACATATATCAAATGTAGTATGCCAAAAATACCAGGATGTCCTACTACATCTGTATGCATTTTGCAGTAGCATGCTTTTCTGGCTATTCTGACCCACAATCCTCTGTGCAGCGGCTATATGAGCAAGAGGGTCAAAGTTGAAGGCGCTATGTTATGGCGACGTAGTATGTCCCAATTGTGTGCATACTTCATGCAACAGTACGTACTTTGTAAGGGCAGTTGCAGTGTGTACTAAAAGAAAAAGTATGTGATTTGGAATGTAGCCTAGAGTCTACAGCGGTGCTTTCAGCTAAATGCTAATGTCAGAACACTAACATGCTCACAATGACAATGCTAACATGCTGATGTGAAGCAGGTACAATGTGTACCGCATCTTAGTGTGTTAGCGTGCTAACATGCTATTTAGCAGTAAACACAAAGTACAGCTGAGGCTGAAGGAATTATTTAATCCATAAAACACATTTATGTCTGCACCAAACTTCATGGCAATCCATCCAATAGTTGTTGAGACGTTTCACTCAACCTGCTGGTGGCGCTAGAGGGGAAAGTCAGGGGATCACTAAAGTCAGTAGGATTTATCATCTGGGGTTCATGAATGTCTGTATAACATTTCATAACAATCTATCCAATAGTTGTTGACAATTTTCAGTACGGACCTAAATGATGGAGAGTCTGACTGACTGACATCGCCATCCATAGAGCCATGATGTCCCTAGCATGACTACATGATGGATAAAGATCTGATATGAAGAAAGCAGCAGTTGTTTGATGCAAATGTAAAACTTTCTGGTGGCTTACGTACTATGTGAACAATGATGTCCCGCTTTCCATTCTGGCTAAAAAAAAACATTATCTTCAACTCAAGATATGAGCAACTTGTGATCCCTACTGTTAACCCCGTTTATATTTTTGGCATTGTGTATATCTTGGATTTTGTGGATTAGACGTTTTTATATTTGCACCTTTTATAGACATTTTATAGTTGCACTCTTTATATTCCCTACTTTGCACTGCACAACAACCTCCCTCGGGATAGATACAGTTCCATCTTATTACCATATGCCAGCCATCCCCCTCTCTTCCTCCCCGTATTTACTGACACTATATACAGTTAACTGTCTAATAAAGAAGAACATGGCATCAAATGAATCTTAAAAGGGAACATGCCAGTTGCCATTCTAAATGTCAACCTGGATAGAAATGAAAAAGATTTGCATTTACATCACCTGCCGCCGACTAAAATGCACAGCTGCCTGTTACAGCTCCCTGTAAACTACTGTAGCTTCACCAGCAGTCAATAGATGTCAACATGACAGTGTAGTGTTGTGTGTAGCTGTCACAGATAGTGGCGTGCAGGAACCATAATGCCCCTTTCTGTCTCACCAGAGTTGTCAGAGGGCTTCTGTAAACTGACTGAATGGATTGTGTTCAATGACAAACATCACTTGTGTGGCGACATGTTATTGTACTCTATTGTGTGAGCATCTGCGTTGCTCTTCAGAAATATGAACTAAAGATGCTTTATTCAATTCATTTACAAACATAATAACAGATGAATCATTGAGGATATTATACTGTGGAATTATTTCAATTGAGGTCCTCGTGTAAAAGCAAGACGTTGTTAGTGATATGACAGTACAGTTCAAGTTCCATGTCTCTTAATTATAGCTTCAGCAATTACTCAGATGATTAGTCGTTGGATGGAAAAATAATCTGTAACTATTTTGATAATCGATTTAGTAATTTTTAAACGCAAATGTCAAACATTTGATGGTTTCCAGGTTCTCAAATGTGAGAATTAGCAGCTTTGTTTTAAAGGAACAATGTGTAACAATTAGGGGGATCTATTGGCAGAATATACTATTAAGAAGTATGTTTTCTTTAGTGTATAATCACCTGAAAATAAGAATTTGTTGTGTTTTCGTTAGCTTAGAATGAGCCTTTTATATCTAAAGGGAAAGAGTCGTCTTCACGGAGTCCGCCATGCTGTTACAGCAGCCCAGGACGGATAAACCAATCTCTTAACTTTTCCTGCTTGGGTCGGAGTCGTTAACGTTACTCGCTCCCGTCGCCGCTGCTCTCTCTCTCGTGCTTCACCACTCACTTTCCACGTACACACTCTATGCACTGGCTCTGCTCCAAATGGCTCAAGAGAGGGCCATTTGTGTTTTCACGTCAGCCTCCGTAGCTCTCCAACATGCTTGGCACACGGAAAAGGCTTCAGTTGGTTGCAGTCTCCTCCCCTTACCGCTAGATACCGCCAGATCCTACTCACTGAACCTTTAAATAAATGGATTATTTTTGGATTTTGGGCTGTTTGTTGGACAAAACAAGACATTTGATCAAGACCGGATTAACCTGCTATCCCCCCTGAGGCACAGATTTGTTGTTGGACCCCAATGGACCCAGGACTCTAGAGCTGAAATGATTGGTTGAGTAATTGGGCCTCCCTGGGGGTCTTGGGCCCCTGGATAGTTGGTGAATTTCACCAGTTTTCTGGTGAAATAAGTTGCAGCTCTACTCTGGGCTACACTAATTACTGATAGAAATAGATTTTTAGCTACTTTTTTGTGACGTTTCAAATGTCTTTATATTGTTAAAAGTGTGAGATTTTGCTGATAGCAAACATTTGAGCATGTTTCTAATCTGTCGAAGGATCTAAAGAAGGATCTAATAATAAACACCTGCACTGGTAGCAGTGAGCCAAGCCTTTGATTGAACACTTTAATGCTGTTTTTTCTGTACTGCCTCCAAACTTACCCACTCCAGACAGACACTCCATCACTCTCTTATCAAGAGCGGCTGTCACCAGCAGCTCTTACACGAGCACAGAGGCTGGTCGACAGCACATGAGAACTGTTGGCATTTTAAATCTCAGCTTGTTATTTTGTGCTGCATTCAGCACTAAATACAAAATGTACATTCTGTACGCAGGCTTATTATCTTGGTTTGAGGGAGAGAGAGCCAAGTGGTGGTGATCTATATTAGCTGAGGCTATTATGAAGCACTGGGTTTTCCCAGGCAGCCGGTGCGACGTGTTGCTAGGAGACATACCTAGAGATCGGGGGTGGAGAGCTGGTTTGATGAGGAAGCAGAGTTCCCAGCGAGCGTCGACTTCACAAGGAAATAACTTAGAAGTGCCACAGGCATGCCGTCCCAATAGCAGAATATTGATTTGAGACAGTTAATTACATCTTTGTCATTTTTGATCTCATGTCTATAGTTTTCTTCAGAAGTATAAAGTGTGCAAGTATAAAATAGATGGATATTTTTCATAGATTTATGACAAACTCATAACTAAGCTTCTACTGAGATCAAGGGACTGTTTTCATTATAATTCTGACTGTTAAATGGCAAAAAGTGATTAATGATCATACACACCTATGCTTAGATCTGACATTATAACACACTGGCATGTTGTCGACCTTTTCAGAGCAGAATATATTTTTGTAATTTTATACATAATTCTAAAACAGCAAAGTAAACAATGAGCACAATTAGTATTGAGGACAGTGGGACATATTTCATCACTTTAAACTCTAAAGCTGCTGTGTTTCATAAATTCTTCATGATTAAAATCAATACACTGATCAGATTCTGGATATATGTTGCCTCTCAGGAAGCTGCACAGCATGGGTGATAGATGGGTGTTGTAAAAAATGTTGGTTTATGGAGCAATGCTGATGGAGTCATGTTTGAAGCAATGCTGCCCTCCTCTGGATAACACTGTCCGTGCATCCTGCCTGCCACATCACACTGCCTGGATGAGTAATTACCACGGTGACATAAACCTCTGGCTTGTGTATATATAATTTTAAGGCTAAATTAATAGTCTTGACCCCAGCAGCACCCTACTGCATCAAATCATGTCCACACACACAGTATCTTTGCACCGGTGAATAGAAGCAGCAGTTATTTAATGGGTGGGGGAATTTTAGAGTTGAAATATCTTATTTCATGACTCTACCTGTGCCAAGTTTCTGCATTTTAAAGACCACGCTAGGAAACAGCGGGCAGGGTAACCTTTCTTCGGCCGATGGGGAGCCCAGCAGAGTGAGATTTTTGGCTCTAACAGACCAGTAACATCTGATCTCTCCCAGGATGTATAATCAGGAGCAGAGGTGTAAATCTGCCCAGCGGAGGAGAGCATTAAGCTAATGTAACAAGCAGCAGCAGCGAGGCGGAAGGCCCGGCTGGTTGTATTTCTCCCTCGGACAGCGTGCTGTCTGCAGGGCTGCCTCCTTAACAGCACCCGGACTGTCAGGGCCAAACAGTAATTGGTCAGAGGGGACTACACATGGAGGAACGTCTAATTACTAAGAAACATATTCCCCTCCCTCGGGCCTGGCAGGTACACCAATACCTTGAGATATTTATGTGCTAACGATAGTTGAAATTTTAGTCGAGGCTGTTGACCCAAAGTCCTTCAAGGCAAACTCCCCCTCCACTCAAAAACAGGTTTTGCTTTTCGTTACTTCATTGGGATGTTTGGATGTTTCACTGTGCAGACGGATGGATCTGCTAAAGGGGAAACATTTCTCCGTGTGGTTCAATATGCAACAATGTGATGTGGGAACCTGAAGCCTCAGTGCACATACACTAGAAGCTGACTTTTCCGTGAAATCAAAGGCACCTTGTGTCTGGTAGTCAAACTTTGAAAAATGAAAAATATTTTCATACTCATAAATTCTGGATTTTGACAACGAGCGACAAACAGTAAAGATCATTTTTCAGAATGTTTAAAAGGTGCTATTGATAACAGTCAGCCACTAGATGTCGCATTCTCCCTCCCTCGTTCCATTGCATTAACTTCACAACAAGTCGTTGCCAGGCACTTACCGTCAATCTCAGCCATTTATCTGTAAGTGGGATTCAAACGTCAGATATCTTCTAAAGAGATAAACAAAACATTAATTTTGGACCCGCCAAAATGTTTTCAATGATTAATTCACAATCATTATAATTTGTTGGAGAAAAAAGCCATACTTTAATTTCTAAAAGCTCTGTGGATGTATTATTTTTTAAGAATATTTGTCTACGTAAAAATGTTATCAATAAGACCTTAAATTGGATTTTTTTTGTCGAAAAAACATAAAAGACACAAATTGTTATTCGAAGCAAAATACTTGTATACATCTTGAAACATGTCTGGAGGGGATCTTTAACTTAATCTATGCTATTATTATCACTATTTAGAAGTATATTGTTGGCCTTGTATTACGCAACAGCTAAATGTGGGTTTAAAATGCAGTACATTATTTTCTTAACATCCATATAAGATGTCAGAAATGACACAATGTGGAATTTGAAATGTTTCATAAGAAACGTAAGGAGATTATTCTTAAAAAATAACCGTTATTCGCCCCCTTTAAACTCTTGAAATGGGTTGAGGGAAAGTGCAAACTCAGCTAGAGGTCTTATTATAAATGTGTCTTTGCCATCTTGAAGAATAAAGACCACTGAGCGTAGAGATGAAAGATGCTCCGAGGCCAGACAGCTCCTCTGCCTGCCAAGTTTCACACCAAAACACTTCAAGCGTCCTTTATCTCCTGCACAGTCAGAGCTGCTGAGGAATTAACTTGCTACATAGTAAGACAGCTTTTATTGTCATGTGTTACTCTGCATCCATGCTGTCCATTGATTAAAACTCAAACTGTGTTGTCTGTTTTGCTTTGTTCCTCCACTGGGGGGCGACTCTGAGATGGACAAGCCCCTGGCTACATAAAGGGATAATTTTGTTTACACAGTCAGAATTAATGACTTTACTGGGGCCCGCTCATGATTTCATTGGCCTTAAGTGCATCTAATAGTCTGGTAATTACTTCAAAGCAATAGACAGTTATGTCTTAACTCATATGGCCACGTGGTTAAAGCCAAGGTTGTACGCAGAAAACAACCCTGAGGTTGATTCCAATGAGCGTTTAGCTGTAATCACAGCAGTAAAATGCGCTGATACATACTGAATGGAGAAGTATAGCTGATTCTTCCACCACCTGCAGCAGTGGTTCTCTCTAGTCTCAGCCTGAAGGGGCCTGCGGTGCCTCTCTGACCTCGCCGTGATTGACTTGATCTCCCAAAGAAAAGCTCCCATGACCTCAGAAAGCTTGAGGAAACAGGGGATGAAGACAGACATGGCAGAGCAACAATAGACACCCCCTCTTCCCACACACACAGTCAGCATGTCCGAATTATTACTTTACAATGACACGGGGGCTTGAGGTTGCCATGTCGAGCCACATTTGACATCTCTGAACTTAATCTGAGAGGAAATACGATATACTGCATCCGATATTGTGCATCACAGCAGCTCCATTTGCAACATCACAGAAAGGACAAAGACAAGAAACAAGGATACGTACAGGTCATTTAAACATTACAACCACAAAAGACGATATTCAGGGCCCTTCAACGTACATTTGATCTGGGATTATTAGGCTCCATATTTAGTTTTAGGATTGACTGGTGTACAAAAGAGTGCTTCAGTCTAACCTTATTAAATCATGGAACCCTGTATCTCCGATTTGATGGTAACAATTCATATATTCACTGTTCAAAACATGGTTGGGGTCAGAGACGATGGCGTTAGCCAGCCTTAATAAGTTATTATGATAGGCCGATTCATAGAATTTCTCAAGGGGTTGACCTACAATCTTTGAGCAGATTTTCATTTAGTTTTGACTTTAAAGTAGTGGACAAACTCTTGTACCATGTAGAATAACAATACTGTAGAACACTCACAATCACAGAAGTAAAAAACAAAAGAAGAATTTGTTTTACTGCCCCAAAAGACCAAGATGGGAAAAGAGAGGAAAAATGTGATTGATGGTTGCTCAATCAACCCAAATGTATAGCTAACAGTGATAGGATGGTAATAAAAAATACTTCTAAAAGTCCTTATAGCACTTAAACTAAATAATTATTTGCCTACAATAATGAATAATATATTAGATGATACATGATACTCCTTACGATTCTGAATATTTAAGTGTTAGGCTGAGAAGGATGATCTCTTCAGATTCAGATGTCCAGTCCAGCAGTCAGCAGTAATTAGCTGTACTGGGTGTTAGACACCTTGTTTTCATCTGGAGGTTAAATGCCACCTCCCCCCCTGTGGAGTCCACTGCTGGCCACCTCTGTACAGCCTGTGGTCGGGACAACACCTTGGAGCCAAACAATTACATCAAGGTCATGGAGAGGAGGAATGTTTGGCCGATTAGTGCAGCAGCAACCTGCAGAGCTCACTCACCAGTGATCTTAAATTCAAAATGTACTTGTTGGATTCACTTGTAAATGTAAACTTCAGATGTTTATTGTATGATATGATGCTATGTATTTATTTTGCATTTGTTTTATGTTGTGGCATCTGAAACTTGAATGTATGTTTAAATGCTGCTGTCTTGGCCAGGTCTCTCTTGCAAAAGAGATTCTTAATCTCAATGAGTACTACCTGGTTAAATAAAGATTTTTTTTAAAAAAAGAAAAAAAGATGGGTGAGTGTCCTAAAGACACCACAGAAGGACGGCCTACTAATGCAACTATATCAAGGAGAGAAATGTGCCCCTATAACAGCAGCATATATAAAATGATGTATTTTTTAATGCCACTATAATAAGTTCCAGACTTGTTCTAATAACACACTAAAGTGGGAGACAAACTGTTAAAGGATTACTAGTCAAAAGGCGACTAAAGTATCGGTGCTATTAACGGCTATTCTACTTTCCTCTCCATCGAAACTCGGACCATTTACGCGCCAGACGTAGGAGGTAGTTAGGAGCTCCTAATTCTCACTGTATATGAATTATATGCATATTGGCCTGGTGTTTATTTAATTTTGACTCTGAAGTTGAAGCAGCACGTTTGGATGCAGCAATTTCCTATCATATTTTGTTTTCCTTTTAAAAAAAAACCATTTCACATTTATTATACCATAAAAGTTTCCCCTTTTACTTCCAATTGTAATTATCTGTCCTATTACAAACACCATTTTTATTTATCTGATTCAAAAGTTAAAGTCAGAAAAAAAAAATGTTGAACACAACTGTTTTTTCCTATTTTTTTTAATGCAGTAAAATTCGCAAATAATGTAATATAATGACGTCATTCATTCTATCTGTTTTTATTCCACGAGGCTCTTTTATTCGGGAGCCTGCTGGGGGGGTAGGTGTGTTTTTTTCTTTCCACGAGTCACTTGTTGACACTAAACTTTCGCCACTTGTGAAGTGTTTATTGCAAACGAATTTCTTCTAAGAGGAGGTTGCTTTTTATAAACACACTGCGGGTCTTCGGCTGTTTGGGTTTGATACCGTGCTGCAGGAAAGTCAACAAGTTCAGACACAATCAGTGCGCAACTACATGCCACTAAATCAATGATTCTATTTTTATCAACAAGCCTTATTTATTATTCATCAGTGGAGCTGATAAAATGTATATTTAGACATATGAGATTGATGGTGATCTGTTTGTGCCAGATTGTTTATACTTTGTACAAGTTTGTAAAAGAAAATCAGATTCATGGGATTCTCCTGTTGGTATTGACTCTTGTTTTGAGTTGTTTGGTGGATTTGATGATTGAACTCTCTATCAGTAACAAGGAACAAACAAGACATATTGGCTATTTAACACTTTATTCATTTAATACACCGTCAGGAGCCTCAGTAGCAGGTGGAAGATCCATACGCAGCCACAAATCCAACAGGAGAATATACTGTTTACCATTGGCAGAGCATTTTGGCAAATGTTTCTTGGGCGCTACCCACATAATCAGCTGTGCTGCTCATCCCACAAATGCATGATCCTTACAAGTTGGACATCAATGTGAAGGTAAATAAACAGGCTTTCCAACGATGTAAAATACAATGCCAATTAGCATTGTAACAAGAGAGAAATAATCCACCAAACACAAGTTTTCGAACTTTTTTTCCCGAGTTTATAAAGACTTTGCCACATCCAACACAAAGCTCCAGTGCGTAATTACGCACGGGCAATAGTTCCAACACACTAACGTGCCTTAATGAGAATATATTCCGTAAATTAACATGAAGCTCAGCAGTTAACAGCAGTATCGGTATGCTCATTGAAAGGGAGATTTGGGTGAATAGTGCTGAGCTGCAGCAGGACAGAGAACAGGGGTGTGACCATCCAGAAGGTGTTTCAATGGGCTGGTTATATCATTCAAGAAAATAGCAACAAATCTGTATTTTTACAAGAAATATTTTTAGAATTCCACGAAAATCTTTTCTTCTAACATAAATTAATTGTTAAATAGAGTCATAAACCTCTAAAAAAACAGAAAAATTATCAAGAAAAGCGTAAATACAAATAATTACGATTGTGATTACAAACAAATACTGTAAAAAGTTAAGACCATTTACATATAAATCACAAATGAAACATGTAATTTAAAAAAAAAAATTCTATCAGTTTTGAAATACAGACAAAAAATGTAAAATTTCTTGAAAAACAATGTAATAAAATTTTTTGTTTTTTTTCTTACAGTGTACTGAAATGTAGCCTAAAACAGTTCAACGTGATTTAAGTGGACTCCAGGAAGAATAGCTGGGCTTCAGCCACAGCTAATGGAGATCTGAATAAAAGGAAAAAGGGGTGTGACCATCCAGAAAAAGTTTCCAATGGGCTACCTGTAGAGCATAAATACTCCTCCCTCTAGAGGATGAGTTCAGTCCTGAGAGAGAGAGACACACACATTTTTTTTTTGTTTGGGAATCTTGGTTAATGTTGGATTATGAACTCATTTGGACACCAACCATCCAGCCAGCAGAGCAGCCCTATCCAGCACCACAGCGCTCAGGAGCTCCTGGACATGGCTGTCTACTGCGACAATGTGTACCAGCAGAACCTCCACCACCACCACCACCACCACCCACCGACGCACCCGTCCAGCTACGGCCTCGGAGAGTTCACCTCCACGTCCTCCAGCAACCCGTACCTGTGGCTGAACGCACCCAGCATCAACTCCAGTCCTTACCTGCCAGGTAACAACGCCACAGCGTCCTACATCCAGTCCGGATACGGGTCCAACCACCAGAGGCAGTTCTTACCGCCTCCTCCCACCGGGTTTGGTGGAGCAGACCTGGGCTGGTTGTCCATCTCCAGCCAGCAGGAGCTCTTCAAGATGGTCCGACCACCTTACTCCTACTCGGCTCTGATCGCCATGGCCATACAGAACACACAGGACAAGAAGTTGACTCTGAGTCAGATCTATCAGTATGTGGCTGAGAACTTCCCTTTCTACAAGAAGAGCAAAGCTGGATGGCAGAACTCAATCAGGCACAACTTGTCTCTCAATGACTGTTTCAAGAAAGTGGCACGAGATGAGGATGACCCTGGTGAGTAACAATTTATTAATTAAAAAATATATATAAAAATGTATGAAACTGCTCTTAAAAGAAATGGAATAACTCCAACTCATTAGATTTTTTTAAAAGATGGAAACCAATTAATCAACTAAAAATTCAGCTCTGTGCGTAAAATGTAAACAAAAAGTTTTGTCCTCCATACTTAACTGGACGCTATAATATAAATTTATAAAAATGTATGAAACTGCTCTTGAAAGAAATGGAATAACTCCAACTCATTATTTTTTTTTAAAGATGGAAACCAATTAATCAACTAAAAATGTAGTTCTGTGCGTAAAATGTGAACTGAAAATTGTCCTCCATATTTAACTAGACGCTATAATATAAATTTATAAAAATGTATGAAACTGCTCTTGAAAGAAATGGAATAACTCCAGCTCATTGTTAGATTTTTTTAAAGATGGAAACCAATTAATTAACTAACAATTTAGTTCTGTGCGTAAAATGTGAACTGAAAGTTTTGTCCTCCATATTTAACCCTCATTTATTCCCTTTTTCATGACGCTATAATATAAATTTATAATAAATGTATGAAACTTCCCTTGAAAGAAATGGAATAACTCCAGCTCATTGTTAGATTTTTTTTAAAGATGGAAACCAATTAATCAACTAAAAATGTAGTTCTGTGCGTAAACTAAAATTTTTGTCCTCCATATTTAACCCTCATTTATTCCCTTTCTCATCCAGGTAAGGGCAACTACTGGACGCTATAATATAAAATACACATATTAATTTATAAAAATGTATGAAACTGCTCTTTAAAGAAATGGAATAACTCCAGCTCATTAGATTTTTTTAAAGATGGAAACAAATTAATCAACTAAAAATGTAGTTCTGTGCGTAAAATGTGAACTAAAAAGTTTTGTCCTCCATATTTAACCCTCATTTATTCCCTTTCTCATCCAGCTAAGGGCAACTACTGGACGCTGTAATATAAATTTATAATAAATGATGAAACTGCTCTTGAAAGAAATGGAATAACTCCAGCTCATTAGATTTTTTTAAAAGATGGAAACCAATTAATCAACTAAAAATGTAGTTCTGTGCGTAAAATGTGAACTAAAAGTTTTGTCCTCCATATTTAACCCTCATTTTTTTCCTTTCTCTTCCAGGTAAGGGCAACTACTGGACGCTGGACCCCAACTGTGAGAAGATGTTCGACAACGGGAACTTCAGGCGGAAGAGAAAGAGGAGAGCTGACATTACCGGAGCTGACACCACCACCGTCAAGTCAGAGGAGCACACAAAGCTCTCCTCCGACACCGCCAGCCTCCTGAGCTCCTCCCCGCCCAGCCTGCACGGATCCCCGGCCTCCACAGAGCCCAAGTCGTCCCCGTCTCCCTCCGCGGAGCACAGCCCGTGTTACGCCAACTTCACGTCCAGCATGAACTCGTTGCTGGCGGGCAGCGAGGGCTCCAGGGCTCCCGGGGAGCGGGACTACGGCTCCGGGCATCTCGGGGGACTGTCTCAGAGCAGAGAGGGCATGTCGGGACTGGGCTCCTACTCGCCCTCTTTAATCTCTCCTCTGAACTCTGACAACAACAGAATGAACTATTACACATCAGTACAGAGCCTCTCCAACCACTTTAGTGTCAATAACCTCATATACAACCGGGAAGGAACAGAGGTGTAGACTATAATTTATATCACTCACTGGTAGCCTTCACATTTCTTTAGTAGCCTACTGTTGTTATGGTTTATTTAGTAGGCCTCATTGTAAAACTAGCACTGGGAATAAACTGGTATTTTTCTCACAACCCTTCCTAACTGGGAAAATACATTTTGGTGTATTGAAAAAGGAATATTAATAATTCTCCATTATGGTTTTTAAGTGCAACAAACATGTTTATTTGTAGAAAATTATTAAATCAGCCCACGGAAATCTATCCTTGAACTGGTGGATCTTTACTTATCTTTTTTTTTTTAATACATATTGTAGCTGCTCGGTTGGGCCGACTATGTCTTTAAGAAGAAAAAGAAGACATCTATGTACAGAAATTATTTTTCATAAGAAGATATGACATTGTGTATTTTAGACTGAATTGTGTTCTGTGTTTTATTTAAACTCACGTCGATGTTTGAATAAAAGTCATTTATTTTAACAAAAGGCTCATGTGTCATTTTTATCTGAGTGTTGGGTGAAAAAAATCAGAGAGATAAACGTCAAGGCCGCTTTGAGACTGTAATACACACTGATATGAAATAGTTATTTATCTCCTGCTTTCGTCAAAAGGTCATTTCAGGTCTTGTTTATAATATTCCTATTGAGACATGTAGGGTCAGTCATAGGTGATATTGTGTAGTAGGCCTAATTTTATCATCACTGAATGATTATTATGTAATTATTTGTACAATTTTGTATTCAGATAAAGCACAAAAGAACCATCTAAACACACTTTTTTCTAGATTTTCAAATTAAATCATCCCTTTTTTAATATTTTGGAGACCCTGCTTTGCTTTCTGTCTCATAGAGCCTCAAGGAGGCCAAAAAAAAAGGGCAAATATTCAGATTAAGTTCTCTGTTTTCCAAGAAAGTGGTAAATAAACCGGCGTAAATGCTTTAGAGCCTGTCAGGAAATCTGAAGTCAAGTGGCTGTAAGCAGTAAAGTGTGCAAGACAGAGACATTTTCCGCTTGTCACTTCCAATAGCCCCATTTCATCAAGCAATCGGACCTTTAACTTACTTCCACGAGGTTCAGAAGTTCAGCTTTTTGTCTGGGGGCTGGATTTGACTCAGACTGCTGCGCCTGTTTGATGTCAACCTGTTTGCTGTAATATTCCACCTGTCTCCATCTATTCCCAAAGTCTTGTCACGCAAAACGCTGGCCGTTCCGTGTCTGTGTGAATCCTGTTAATTTTGTTTTGTTGTATTTGGGAACCACTTTTGGAAGCTGCCGAACAATTGACGACAGAGTTCAATGGCATATAATGCTCTTTTGTTGCGCCGGTGACCCCGGGGACACAACAGAAAGCCTGCTTTTGGGGAGGAAAATACTAAGCAGCAGCCCATGCAGAGGAAATGTTCAAGTGATCTAATACCCCGCTCCTTTCTTATTTTCAGACAATATGGATACGCACGGAATCAAAGTGTGTAAATAAAAGGAAACACCTCTTAATTGGTTGATAATTGAATTCACTCAGGCGCTCTGTGGTCTGGAATAAAAGAAAAATTAATTGACAAGACTTTCGTGCCTCTTGTTGGAACACAATGGAAGCTGGCAATTGAAGAGATCCCCTCCTGGGCTCAAATGAAAATATTGCGATCTGAAGATCTGGGAACAAATTATCTCCCTCAGGCCACATTTTGCTCTATTATCTGTGGAGCAGGGCCACGGATCAGACAAAGAGGATTTTTGTCATCCAGCAGCAGGTTCTCACAGTAACAAGTTTTCTGTTGAAATCCTCATCGCATCCAGTGAATGGAGTGTAAAGCCTTTTTACTTCTTATTACTGTCATTTCTTCAGCTAGTTTTTCACTCACACTGTGGAATTTTCAAGATACAATAATTCAGTATTATATTAAAGTGCATTTACTCAAGTACTGTAGTACTTGTACTTTACTTGAGTATTTCCATTTTATGCTACTTTATACATTTTGGTGGCAACTATTGTACTTTTTACTCTGCTTCATTTATTTGACAGCTTTAGTAACTTTGCAGATTCAGATTACGAATACAAAATATAATCAACTAATACATTATGATGTAATATTATAGATTAAGTGACCCTGCAGTATATAAAGTAGTAAAATGAGGCCCAACTTTACCAACTGCAACAGAGTACTTTTACTTTTGGTACTCAATTCAGCTAGTTTTTCACTCAATGTGGAATTTTCAAAATAAAATAATTCAGTATTATATTAAATTGGAATATAACTGAGTGCATTTACTCAAGTACTGAGGTACTTGTACTTTACTTGAGTATTTGCATTTCATGCTACTTTATACTTTATGCATTTTGTTGGCAACTATTGTACTTTTTACTCTGCTACATTTATTAGACATTTTTAGTTACTTTGCAGATTCAGATTACTAATACAAAATATAATCAACTAATACATTATGATGTAATATTATAGATTAAGTGACCCTACAGTATATAAAGTAGTTCAAATGAGGCCAACCTTTACCAATTGCAACATTAGTGATACTTAAATATTGATGCATCTATAATTATATTCCAATAATATAATATATATTGCTCTGAAATGGAGCAATCTGCATAATGAGTACTTTTACTTTTGGCACTCTTAGTATATTTTGATGTACTTTTACTTGAGTAAAATGTTTAATGCTTTTTTGTGACAGATTATTTCTACGTGTGGTATTGCTATTTTACTTAAAGTGGCATACCTGAAGAGTTTCATTTAAATAAATGTCTGTTAAATCACTGTCTATCACCAAAGGAGGTTACACAATAATGATTGAGCCTATGGCCCACTGATAAAAGTATTGCAATATATTTTATTCGCAGTATTACAAACTGGGTGTCTCTGGTGAAATTCCTCGATAAAATGCTCTATTACAGTTTTTCTCCACACAAAAAAATGTAACTTGTCTCAACAAAAAGACTCCAGACAGCTGAACTCTGAGCACCAATCCATTGTATTCACTCTAATAGAAATTCAAAATCTAAAAGGAGACACACAGACGAAAAAAAGGACTGAAATTTCCACTTTAAATAAAATATCAACTCGAAGCCTGCATGCAAAGCAAACAACAATCCACTGGCTTTCCAAGTTCGATTGAGCCCTCTCAGTTTCTCAGGAACGTAATGCTCCGGTGCCCCCTTGCCTGAAGGGCATATTTCCCCCCGCGGCCCACATGAATATCAGTCAGGCCACCATGGTGTCTCTGCTCTACCTGCTCCAGGGCTGAAGGCCCAGACCCAGCAGAGTGTCTCAGCATAAGGGTGGCCCCGGTCCCCCACACATGCCTACTGGGCTAAACCCATAATGATGGGTTTCAGCCTCAAAGGGTCATCCCTCCAAAGGCGAGGTTGGCTCATAATTGAAGGCACTGGTGTTTCAGAACTGGATTATTTCAATCCTCTTCCTCTTTACGGGGACTAGATACACCAGTGAGTCATCTGATGCCAACTATGGAGAGCAGGGATGGGTATTACCTTCACCTGCAGTCGGTTTTACTGAGAGAGAACAAATACAGAGTGAGTAAATAAACAAATCGGGCCGTAGCTCTCTTTAAATTAAGGCATGTTTCCACTTTAGGATATCCCAGTTTAGATTTCACAACCGGAAAGACGTGCAGAGGAGTTGTCTGCAGCTTGTGACCCGGAGGCTTGTCCACGTTATCTAGTGAGTGACACGAGCTGGAGTGATGAATCACTGCTGGATAAAGTTGCACACAGCAAAGTGAGAAACTTAACTCCCATTAGCTGTTGAGCGAGATCTCCTCGACTGATAAACAAGCAACCAGAACAAGACTTGCAACCACTCCAAAACCTGCTTCTAAATATGTGCTTTGCAGGCCTTTTGCCATGTGCTGCAGACTTATTTCTGATGATAACTTCAGGTTGAGCTTTGTAAGGCAGTTTGTGGGTGTGTAAAGTATGCAGGATTTCAAATAAAAAGATGTGTCCAGAGCCTAATAATTCTCCACAGCCCATATAACACTAGCTTACAGACAAATCTGAGCGGTAATATGAAAAGGGAGACTGTGCGTCTGACCCCGGTGGAGAATATGATATGTTGGCCATAGGGGGGCTGATTACAGTCTGGGCCTACCCTGAAATTTCACATCTGTTTGTAGCAGTCAGTGGGCATTATAGGGATAATTTCTTATATTACAGCTCAATCTCTTGAGGAAGTTAAATATTTTAGGGAACAATATGATGACAGCTTCTGGGGAAGCCACTATACGGCTGTAAGGAGGGGGGCCTCTTCTCTTCACTGCACTTTAAAAGGATCGTGTGTGCACATGATAGCTGAGGAGAATGTCTATCAATTGGCGTGACCTGATTCGGTTTCATCATTCCCCATCCGAAGGCCCATAAAAAGCCTAACGTATGGGCCGGTAGCGGCATGGGATCCCCGCTCCGGGCGAGCAGCCATATGGATTATTTTATACAGAACAAGAGCTGTTTTAGCTCAAAACTGCTCGGTTGTTGAGAGCATGTGAAAAATGTGGAGACACCTCTCGCTACACCACTCGTCATTCTCCACACATAGCTTTGTTCTTTTTTATTTTATTTAAAGATTCAGATTTGGGTATTATATGTCAGTTTATCAGCATTAAATAATCAAAACTAAATAATAAAATGTCTAAAAACATGAAAATCTTTCACAAGTTTCCCACCACGCAATTTGTTGTTTTTGTCGTGCATATAATTTTCTTTTATCGTGTCAACCCAGCCCAGTCGTACAGCAGTTTGTGAAATAGTCACGAAAGTTAATGTATTGATTCATGTACATAGACGCGAATTTCGAATTTTTTCAGCACGATTTGTACGTAATCCACGTAATTGTGAACCAGGACGTATAAAGAGCGGTGAACGCCACGTAGGGAGGAAGTCACCGGACTTTCGCCCAGAAGACTGATGTTCGTACACCGTGTGAAGCTACAAGTTAAAGTTGATTTATTTGCCACACAACTTCCATACTAAAGTTACGGCACAGCCAGAGTTATTTTAACCTAAAACGCGATCTTTTTATAAAGCTAACTAAGTGGTTTTTGTCACGTAACGTCCGTACTTTAGTTACGTCACTTCCGGTGTTATTTTAACCCAAACCACGATCTTTTCCTCAACCTAACAAAGTAGTTTTGTTGCCTAAGCCTAACCAAGTCGATCTATTCCTAACCCGATCTAAGAAATTTCATTTAGAAAAGACTGGAGCGGAAATTGACACATGCGTCACGTGTTGTTGAAAGTCGTGCTGAGCGTCACAAATACATTTTGTGACTATTTCACGAACTGCCGTGAGACTGTGTTGGTCGACCGCATACGCTTCCCTCCGTTCTGAAACAAGCTGGTTTTAGATACCAAGACCTAGAATTATAGGTGAGCACAGGAAGGGCAGCCACTTCAGAGCCCGTGAGGCTTGCCAGCAGAGGAACCTGCTGAAAGAGTCAAAGAGATACAAGGATTAACGGACTAGAACGAGTCCCAGTAAATCCACAGAGAGGGCCTGTCTTCACATCGCTCCGTCTGGAAAACCTATCCCCAAAACAATGTAACTTATCCCCCCCGCTCACTCTATTGCTGGAATATATTTTGACAAAGTCTTTGTTCTCACATTAGGGGACTGTAGGCAGATCATCCGTTATCCGTGACCTTTGTCATAACAAACCATGGCAGTGGTTTTACACACTGCTGGGAAGCCAGAAAAGGGAGTTCACATCAAACAAGTTATGGGTCATTCGGACTCACTTGAAGCCAACTGTCTGTGATAAAATAAAATAATCAAATACTGTATGTAAAGAAAAAAGCGTAGAAAACCAAATTCTTTATCACATTATTATTTTTATCACTTTATTCTCTGCTAATCTCAATACAGTGAACGTTTTACTCATAAGCCTCCTCAATAAATCAGCAGCCATTCATCACCTACATGAAATTCCAAACCGTGACCTTATGAGAACAATATCCAGGGTTCATGGAACATCAATTTCTATGTGCAGCGCAGCAGAACAAATATCTGAGTAACGGCCGATATGTAATCATTTTAGCTCGGTTCAGGGACCACTTTAAGTCTTGCACATGATAATGGTGCGTTTGACCCATTAAAAAATCACCATGGTGACTGCTGCAGAATAAGTTGGAAACAAAAAAAACTGAAAAAAAACTTTATTTTGAAATTAAAGCAACTGAACCAAACTGTGTTTCTTGGGGGAAATAGCATGTTTTGTGCTGCTGGACGCCTTGCAGTGATACCACCCGGCTAGTAACACCTGCGTGCTGTCATTACCTGCTCTTCACAGACAGGAAGTGGTGACAGATGACGGAGGAAGTAGCTGCCCAGAGGGAATCCATTTTACCCCTCTTTCTGGTGGCAAGACGGAAGTGAGGGGATCATTCGGTACTCGGGGGATCCTCGAAATAGCTACCTCTGGACCACTTGTCAGTCATTGTCAGCGGCTCCAAAGGAAGCAATCTCTCAGTGTGAATGTTACGTCGGATGAAGTTCCTGTTGTCAAAAGACGCAGTCCACCTGGAGCACTTTTTGTGCTTTGAGACACACGTCATTCGGAAACTGTGTTTTCCTGCAGAAGCAAAAGAGAATTGACCTTATGTGTTTCACCTGCTCGCATTTTGCAGCTTCAACCCTGTGTGATGTGATGCCGGTGCATCTGCCCCGAGGAATTCATTGACTGCCCCCCCTCCAACCCCTCCAAAACAACACTCCCCCCCGGCCCCTAATGAGACCCCCTGCCTCCTGCCTCTATTATGAGGGATGCATACCAATAGAGAGACATGAGAGAGGAGACAGACTGAGCCTCGGAGACCTCTGGAGCCCTCCCCGGCCTAAACCATCAAACGCACCCCTCACAGAGAGTCAAATAATGGGCCTGATCAACATTTAAGCAAGTTTTCTCCCATGTAAGCCGCAGATGATCTATGGCTGAAGGCTCTAAATGATAGCCTTTCAAAAGGGACAGGCATGCCCCCCCCTCCTCCTCCTCCAAATGCTCCTTTTGTGTTTGCCACTAATCCCAGCATGCACTTCAAGGCCCCGGCTCACTTCTGAGGCGGCTGCTATCATCTTAAAGAGGAGGGAAAGAAAGGCAGCACTTTAATCAAGAAGATGTAATACCATGATAACTTGATCACCCCCTTAAGCATGTAATTATAGCACAATCAGCTATTAATGTTATTACCACACACGTTCATTCTTTTATTGCCTAGAATCATTTTACATTTCGACACAGTATAAAAATACAGACATTGTTCCACCCAGGGCTGGACTGGGACAAAAAAATCAGCCCTGGCATTTTGGCCCAGACCGGCCCCATTACCGGTCAGCTGTGCTGCGTGTACCACGTTTTGTTGAAGGCTCTGTTCGAGGAAATCCCCTCAAAAGTGGTTGTTTTGCATACTCGCCAACCTTGAGACCTCAAAAATAGGTAGGATTTCAAAACCAAAGCTGGGCGTCTGAAAATTTGAGTTTCAGTGACTTTGTTTCCTGAATTCTGGTGACTTTAAAACAATGAAAATAACACAATAATAAGTACACTGCAACAGCATTTTTATGTTAAACTTCTAATTTTACCTTTAAATCTCGGGAAAGAAAACTGAATAATTTGCCCCTCTGGCATAAACTTTGCATGTGAATATCTAGCATCATCTAATATTCATCAGTTATAATTATTTTTTTTGCCCCTGCTGTCCCCTTTTTTAGGATTATACATGCTGTACAGTGCCACAAACTGGTTAAAAAATAAAGTAAATTTGATTTAAACTGGGAGAAAAATGAATTGTGACCCAGAGAGGAAACCAGGAGAGGGCGATGAAAACGGGAGTCGATTGGGCCAGCCCAATGTCAATTAAGGAAAAGAAATGGGCCGATATACCTGTTTTATGGGCCAAAAAACAAAAAAGACATACGTCGGCCCAAAAGGACGTCGGCCCACCGGGAAAACGCCCGGTATGCCAGATGGCCAGTCCAGCCCTGGTTCCACCTTTTGTAATAAACTGTGTTGAATTCAATTCTTTCAGTGACTATTTCAGGAATACAGAGATATGAAAACCAGCAGCAGCCCAGGAAACCGAGAGGAGGATGCTTATTTGCCAAGACAAGTGTTCAAACAAACATCAGCACACAGCAAGTGCTATGTGTTGACTCTGGTATTGGAGTCTATCAACCCCAAACAGCTTGTGTGTCAACTATAAACACAAGACGTGCACCCTGTCTGGGGAAACAGGCTTCTAGGCTGCTGCAAAAAAAGCTCTGTCTCTGTTAACACTGTGCGTTGCGCTCAGCCTGCCATTGTTACTCACGCCGCGTTTCGTGATAGAGAAGAACAAGTTGTTGTGTCGCTCTAACTCATTTAACGCAGTCTCTTCCGCCCTTTTGTCATGTGACGGCATTCCAGTGCCGTGACATAATCTGGGATGCACACGTGCGGCCATGCATGTTTTCATACGTGTGTGTGTGTATCCACTCCACACTGATGCTGACAGCACCGCTGAGAGGCCGACATCATCTACAGAAGTGTGTTGACGTGCCCCCACTTGACAAAGAGGCCTTTTTTTTATTCACCGTGAGGGAAAAATAGGTTTTAACAGGCCTCGGATAATCTGTGGCACACAAAGGCATAATTAAGACAGCGAGAGGGAAGGACTGTATTTAGCCCCGTGAAATAGAGATGGTGCTGATTACTGTGTGAATCACTGGGTCACTCTCATGCCGCCGTGTTGACTTAGGCTACATTTAAAGGAGGAAGAGGAAGACGGAAAGAAGCAGGACAGTTTTCCTTAACCTGAGACCCGATATAAAACATTTTGCATCATCCTGAATCATACAAGAGTCACAGTATCGAACTATCTAGCTGTATAGCAAGGAATCTCTGTCTGTCCCTCTGTGTGTTATTCGCATATCTCCAAAACCGCTCATTCAATCTACTTCACACTTGGCGGGTGTATTGCAGAGGACCCAAGGGAGTGCAGTGTCAAATATGGTGCAATTTGGCCAGATGGTGGCGCTATAACAATGAACTTTACATTGTGGACTGTAACTTTTGAACCGTAAGTCTCAGAAACAAAATTTGCTTCACAACCCTGCGCTCTTCCTGGGGGCTTGGTCCAGACGAATCGATCCACATAAGCCACGCCCATTTGCGTCTTGACTGATTTTCCGCTATTTTGAATTCTGTCCAAATCTATTTTTTTGAGAAATCATCACCAAATAACATTGTGAAAGTCTGCTCCAAAATCATCGGAGCCCAGCAGAGCAACTTAAACTCTCTCTGGGAGAAACGTGTCCTCCAGAAGGCCAAAAACATTATTAATCACAACCAAATCCTGTCTAGTGAGTTCACACTACTGCCTTCAGGACGGCGCTATCTGCCGCCTCACAGAAAGACAAACCGCTACTCCAAGTCATTCATTCCTTCTGCCATTACACTGCTGAACGCAGAGTAACTATCATGAATGAACGACAACAAAAAAATGTTTTATTTACTTTGAATGTACAATTATTTTGCACTAACCACATAACGGTTGTCTGTGTTTGCATTAGGTACATTCTTGGAATACAATTTGCAATGTGCAAATACTCTTGGCACTTTATTCTATTCTAATTATTTATTTATTCCGTTATTCTTTTATCTCGTCTCGTTTTTATTCTTGTATTCATTGTTTTTATTGCGAAGATTTTTAATTTTTAATCTTGTACTTTTATTGTTCTGCACCTCCCCATATGCCACCTACTGTGTTCCCTCTGTCAATGATGATTGTGCAGTATGAATGTGTGTATATGTTTCGGTGGACTGCAGAAACTGAATTGCCCTTCGGGGATAAATAAAGCTCTCTGTATCTGTATCAAATTTGGTACCGAATATCTCTAAACCAAACCGTAAAAAGTTACTTTTTTAATTTTTTTTCGATAGCTGGCCCTCAAATTTAGCTCAAACGCTTCTATCACAAAAAATGTCATATCTCCTGAACGCTTTGTGCTATTGCGACCACATTTGGTGGACATGTGAAGATATGATGTCTGAGTGACCATGACAAATCTGGTGCCATTTGACCAATAGGTGGCGCTGTAGCAGCATCATCTAACTATAAAGGAAGTATTCTCTGTCTGTGTATGTATGACTGCCCTTCGCATATCTCGAGAACCGTTCATCCAATCAACTTCACACTTGGCGGGTACAAGCAGCCATACCGCGGTTCTCGACAATACTGCACACAGAACTTCTGGGCGCCAAGCCGGACTGGATCTCGCTCTGAAAGGGCACTGCGTTAGTACGTCCTAATTACGATGTGGCCTGCTAGTCTTAGCTCTTGCATGGGGATATAATGCTTTATCTGTGATAATAGTTTACTAATTAGTTAAGTAAAATATATGAAAAACCAATATAGAGTTTGGTAGTTTTCATATCTCACAGTCAGCTGTCGTCTGTTGCAAAAGCAGGCTGTGATTGAAAGAGCCTTGTTTTTCTAACCCCTACTGTTCTCAGCGTGGAGCAGCTTTTCCAGCTCTTGTCACTGTGACAAGAAAGTGGCGAACAGCTTCTGTAAAAGCTCTGTAATAATCAAGTTTTCTTAAGGTCTCTGAGCAAAATGCCTTCTTCTATAAACCCATTTTATAGGCCTATTCATCCACTCTATGAGTCTAAATGGGCCACTAAATGACGTGTTGGGAGACACACTTTTCTATTTGCTTTAAACTGCTGGGGACCATCTCACTGACAGGGACATCAAGATTGATGGGACGGCGTCTTAATTAGGTGGGTCAGGCCATGGCCAGATAGCTTTGTGCAGCTGTCAGTGCCCCTCCCTATATAAATTGTGTAATTATCCCTTTCATTACACTCAGCTTTCAGGCTACCTGATAGAATTCAATGGGAGGTGTCACTATCTCTTATCATTATGCTAATGGGGCTTGTGACCAGCAGTTAAATCACAATGGAGGGGGGGTGAACAGTAGCTATCAAGCTAGTCTGCCAGTCTAGCGGCCGACCCCAGTCAGGGACCTGTCCGTCTGCAGGGTGATGGGTCGTGACATGTCTGCAGGCCCACAGGGGATTCAAACCAGGAGGGGAGAGCCGCCTCGGGACAAGTCCTGGAGGGCAAGCCCCCCTGACCACCCATCTGCATACTGGTGGGCTGCTCAGACGCCGCCTCGAGAGCCATTTGAATATGATTAGACATTAATGACCTTCACAAATGAGCAGACAGAAGACGCTTTGTTTGGGGTCTGTCTCAGGACTCTGGTGTCTGTCTGGGCATGCGTGGTCGGGTCTTACAAATCCCCCGTTTTGTCTCGTACCTGTGTTAAGAAGCCGTAGGGCTTTGTAGTTAGCATTTAACGGTGCCAAATGTGGACCCATAGCACTGTAGAAAGAGTTTGATGAAGGGGGAGTGACAAGTGGTTAATTTCCATTCTGTTAAATAAGCCAGGCACACTGCCCTCTGCGTACATGTCAACACTGGGGGCTTGTATGGGTCACACACTAATGGCTGAGTTTACAGTTTAGCTCTTTTCTCTCACTGAACGAACAGAAGAAATACTGTAGGTTGCATCATCCAATATCAGAACTTTTACTCATGAGAAAATACTCCAAAAAAGAAACACTTTATTTCAAATATACCGAATTCGTCAATCCCTCATTATATTTATTATTCAATAAAGGAGAGTGCCCTTAGAGTGGCTACAAAATGATGACACATGTCGAACTATGCCGGGCTTCTACAATTAGATCATCTATCCAATAAATATAATGAGGATGAATCAGAGAGTCGTGCTGTTTTTAATGGTGTGTAATGGTATGAGCGCTGACAGCGTAATAGCCCCGGCTCTATTGACTTTTCTCATTACGCGGCGGTAGAGGCCTTGTCCAATCACTATATTTAACCACCGCGGGGGCAATCATCTCATGCCCTATATTACTGGACAGCCTTTAATGAAGAGCACAATCATCAGGCGTTTAGGTTTAATGAAAAGAGCCACCTGCTAAAGTGCACGGACAGACCTCGGAGACAAGCGGCCGCTTAAAATGATCCTCAGATGAATCACGCTACTCACGGAGGCAATAATCAGATGGGTTTTAAACTGCAGATGCATGGAAGCGCCTGAAAAGTGTGTTTTTTGTGTCATAATTCAATCAAATGTCTGCAGACCAGTATGTTCCCTGAGATAATGGCGTCATTGTAACAGCACGCTGGCTCTGGTGTGAACGGACTGATCAGGTGAACATTGTTGTTTCTGATTAAAAGCCAAGCTCATGTGCCAGAGCTGGGGAAGCTGTCAGCAGTTGTGTAAGACAGAAAAAAGCCTGCTCACACAGACAATGCATCCTTCATTAGACCACTCTGCCAAAGTCCATATCATATAACCCAAGATTTTCCAACAAAGCCCAATCCACTTGCTGATTCTAAAGCGAGAGGCTGCTCAATAAGCTGATATGAATGAGGAAATAAGGACAAATTGAAGTGTTGGCACTGGCTTGACAAGCTTTTTGCATTGACCGACTATTCACATTTAGCTAAAAGTCTTTCTTGGTTATATCTTGAAGTATGAAATGAAAACTTCCCACCATCTGTCAAGTTGTTCTTGTCTCACTTTTCCTCAGCGACTGTTGGAGGGAAGAGCACCTGCAGGTCAGGTTATTTACAGTCAACAGCGCTGGAGATCCACATGTGGGATGGATCAAGAGTTTTGAATAGTCATCTATAGCTGTACTGTCATAAATGTGAAAAATATTAGGGAAGTCCCAAAACTGTTCACTCATCTCAGTTATATGAACACACCGTGTCCCTTCCTTTGTGATTGGCATAGATTTTGTAAGTGACAAAATAGCAGGATTGTAGTCATCTCTGTACCATTTGAATAGAGTTCCCTTATATTTTGTACAAGCAGTGACAATGCTGGTTACATTATGACGTACACAGAGGTACTACTTTCTACTCTACTTGCTGTCATTATGAAGTTTTGCCAAATAACTCACATAGATACCAAATAGGGAAACAGTGACACTTTAAAAAGAGTAAGTTCAAAGTTAAATCACCCTTAAAGGAATACTTCACCCCCAAAATGACCATTTGTATTTCAAATTATATGTATTGTATTACATGCATTTCATTGTTACCTTGAATTCTTGAAGAAAACTTTGTTTCTCGCATGTCTCGCTGGTGAACGGAGAATAAAAAACGGAGAAAAGTCTTGATGAATTGAAGTAAATCTGGGCCGCGTTTCAGCAAAATGATATCAAAACATCCTTTTATAAACTCTCACACAATTTGTTCAGTATAATCCAAGTCGCATTTATCCAGTCGTATGCTCACTACTTCCCAAACACATGCATCTTCTAAAACCTTTAAAACATTTCCGCATAAACAGTCTCACGCTTGCTCAGGCGCGCGATTTGTCCGGACGAGTCCGAAGTGTTTTAAATAGTAAGGTTTAAGAGAAGATGCATGTGTTTGTTACTCTCATGTTTATTAAATTAAAAAAAAATGAAATAGGATGTTATTATTCAACATTATTAAAAAAAAGTATAGTAAAAAAATTTTTTAAATACAAAGTTAATAAAAAAAATTATAATAATAAGGTTAAAATGTTACAGGATAAAAAAAAATAATAATACAAAGTTCATAAAAAAATTAGAATAATAAGGTTAAAATGTTCCAGGATAAAAAAATAATAATACAAAGTCCCTCAAAAAAATTATAATAATAAGGTTAAAATGTTTATATATTTTTAATTATTATATTAATTACAATAATTTTTATATATTTAATTATCAATTTTTTAATTATAATAAACCCCAAAATGGTAAAATAGTGACTATTATAATTACCGCAGTAATAACGATTAATTTCTCATTATCAATTGATTAATTGTTTGGTCTATAAAATGTCCACTTGAGTGAAAAATGCACACACACAATTTCCTAAAGCACAAGGTAATGAAATAAAATGTCTTGTTTTGTCCAACCAACGTTTCAAAATCTAGAGATTATCAATTTACTATCAAATAAGATAAAGGAAAGCAGCGAATCCTTGCAATTTAGAAGCTGGAATTAGCTAATTTTTTTGCTTTGAAAAATACTTTAACAGTCAATCAATTATCAAAATTGTTGCCGATTTGTTTTCTGTCGATAGATTAATCAATTAATTGACTTATCGTTTCAGCTCAGACCTTAATGTTGTAAGCAGATTCTATCAGATTCTATCTTTATTTATTTTATATTTTAATCAGTCAGTCTGGCCCAAAATGAATATGCTTATTTTTTGTGTTTCTTGTGATGCTGAAGATTGCCACCAACATTTAAAGCTACTGTATATCACTGTTGGTCCAGTGCACTCGCAGACTCTGTGTTGTTTTCCACCGTGTCCTACCGGTTGCAGACTCTGGCTTCTTTGTCATACATGATGGCCGGCCCTTTGAGGTCGTGCCAGCTCCTGAACACTCTGAGCTGATTATTTTGACATCTTATGGCAAGTAGAACTCTCCTCTCAGCGGGTTGCGCTTAAGCACAGCCAAGAAGCATTCCTTTGTTAAGTGTTTGTGTCACACTTACAGGATTAGAAAGCATTTGAAAAGCAAAAGGAATAATGTTTGGAATCACCTACTGAATAGTTTTACTGCCCAGGTTATCCAGACAGTGAACCATGCACACATTTATGTATTTGCCAGAATACAGTGAGCGAGTTTGGTCCCAGAGTCCAGCATGTTTGGGCTCTGATCCAGGAGCTGGCAGGGGTTCACTGTATGGAGGAGTATGTGTTACCCGTATGATATTTTACCCATTTGACAGAATGTACATTTATGTTCCCATATTTCATAGTTTCTGCCAGGGTCGTTTTAAATCCCCTCACCTGTATCTCCCATTTAAATCTTCACATGTCTGAGTCTAAACTGGGAAAGGCGTGCTGGGATAAATCACTGCAGACATTTCTACCTAGATGGTTCCCATACATCTCCGATTTTATTGTGTCTCAGGATCCTCTGTCTTGATATGGCTTTGGTATGGTGGCAGAGGTTTTTGGTTTCTGACTGGAGGAGAGGAGATGGAATGAGGGCCTCTGCTGGGCAGGTTGTGTCACTGATTTCTTCAGCACAAATACGAAAAAATATATTTCAATCTGACCTTTTTTTCTGCATAAGATTCTTTTCACTTCTTCTAGCTTTACAAATAGTGCTCATGTGACAGTGAATTCTATAAAGTTATTTCATAAATGCGGTTCATTAATTTACTACCAGAGAGCATTAGATAACTCAATACATGCTACTCTATTACTGACCAATTGAAGCTGTGGCTCATTAATAATTAAATATGTTTAGATACTAGTCTGCTGCCATCTTGTTCGCTGTCTTTTCTGTCTTCCTTTACATAATAATAATAATAAAAATAGCTTTATTTATATAGCACCTTCCAAAACATGGTTACATAGTGCTTCACAAATAATACAAAATAATATTTTTGTTTAGCGAATTATTTATTGGTGGATGTGTACTTTATTGGTCTCTGCATATTTATTAGGTTGTGTACTGTGTGCTGTCACAATATCCTATTTTCACTACATGATTAACGTGACCAAAAGAATTCAAAATAACGATATTATTACGAGATCTATAGAAAATTTGAAAAAAATGGGCGAAATTCATCTTTAACTTTGTTTATTTTGCATTTTTTCTCCTTTTTGGCAAATTAATTACACTCAAAATACGAGTGTAGGGAGGTGGAGAATGAGTCTGTAACAATAACTGAGGTGCTGAATTATTTACACGATATTATCTTGTGTGTATTAGTAACACAATATTAGTATTTCATTTTTTAAATATCATGGTTATTGCCAATACCGGTTGTGTATATGAATTGTATAAGTTATGCATTTTTATGCTATTTTTAAGGAGCCTTTTTAATATCTGGCCATTGATAGCAGATGGAAATTAGCCATCAAATCAATGAGCACTGCCCCTTTAAAATAAAGTAATAAAATAAATATTTTACTAAATTATAATCGCAGTCAGGTCATAAATATTTTATAAAATGATATTTATAATAATTTTTTTTTTTCCTCACTCACCTCTAGTGGTACTTATGCATGTTTTGGTTTTATTTGCTTGTATTTTGAGATATTTGCCATCCCAGTATAATGGAGGTAAATGGAATTTCATTTGAAAAGCATTCAAAAAAATTAAAATCAACATATATTTCCAGACCCCATGTCTCTGAATTATCCACAGACATATAAATAAATAAATATATAAATAAAAATTTACTTGACAGTTTTCACTGGGTATACTCTCTACCAAAGAAATAGTCCCGATAAAAAAAAGTTGACAGTATGTTCTTTTTTCTGGAACTATATATCACTGTTGAAGTGTATCAAATGTAATTTTTTTAATGTTTTGAGAACCATAAAAGGAAATCAAATTAATTTCTGTTGTATTGGCAGAAATCTCAGAGACAGATGTGTCAATATCAAACTATCCGCATGGCTAAACATCACTACAGGTAAGGGACATCTTGTGTGGGTGAACCAACCCTTTTAACACACTACTGGATTCAGATAAATAGATCGCTCAAAAGATCCTGAGTGAGGGAACTCAAAGTGTCAGTCATGTTCTCCAGTTTCAGCTCTCTGAATGACTGAGGGGAGATGGACATCACTTAGGGATCCCCAGGGGAAGAAATTCCTCCAAGACTTAGTGTTTCTCTCGCTGCTGTTCCTCACAAATTAGTTCCCAAGCCATATCCATTAAGAGACTTGGGACGGGCTTTCTGTGGGCTCCGCAAAATGTATAACCAGCCAAAGGGCAGGGTTTTGTCAGACAAACCTCTGAAGGTGTAATCCATAGTGTTTAAAACAGAGTGGCTGACCTTTAGGTTCGAACTATCTGATGTCTATCTCCTTCACCGTGAGCTATACATTCATATAAAAGTTAAACCAAAGACCTCTGTTGGAGCTTTGAGTCACACATGGCTGCTGGCATGCAGAGTGTCCAGGTTGGTTATAAATCACCGGAGAAGAAATGAGTGACGTGTCTCAAATGTTTACATGCGGCCCCTATTCTTCTGCTCAGGATCTGAGAGGCAGGTTTGGCAGCGCGGCGTTTCCCCCCCTATGCCTCCTCAGAGGTTGTGTTACTGCGTCCATACATCACCCTGACATGGGTGCACTCATTGAAACGGCCTGGCTAGACCCTGTCTCAGGATGATGACATATTTGCCATTCCACTCAGTGAGGTGTGTGAGCATCTCATCACTCATCAGTGTCAGAGATCCACCAGCTCAAGCCGTATACGCATCCTCTGTCCAATAATATTAATTCAAATGATACATACTTATTTATGTCTTATAGTGTTTTATAGATGATCTAATTAGCGGCCCTAGCATTTCGGCTCCGACATCGATACTGCCTGGGAGTCCCCTTCGACACAGCTTCCCCTGCTCCTCCTGGGGGTAATGGAGGGAGGAAGAATGTGGAGGGAGGAAGTAAGTTTCCTCCAGGCAGATTGCTGGATGGAGAGGCTGAGAGATGGACAGATGACAATGGCAGGGAGGCCGGGGCCTGAGTGTCGCCTCAGGGAGACCTAGACCCTGTTACGTGTTGGCTCCGGCCGCCGTACGCTAAGTGCACCAAGCTGAGGCCTTCACATAGCGGATTTGGCAAGGTGATCCCTTCACCCACCCCCCATCCATCTCCTGCCAGCCGCTCCCCTTCTCTCTCCTTCCCTCCTTCCCTCCTCACCCCTCTCTCCTCTTCCTCCCTTCATTGACACCCAACCAGGAGGTGATGAGTTGACACAGAGGGTGAAGACGGCTCTGGGAGTGTTATCTCCACCATTACCGCTTTTGTATCTTTTCTGTGGTGGTTTAATTATGCATGCACTGCAGTTTTTTATTTTGTTTGTTTGACAACCGCACAACTGAAAATCTAATTTTAATTATTTGTATCCATTTCTATGTTTTCTTCTTTTTTCTTCATTCTTTACTTAGTTTTTATAAATGTATGTATGTATTATCAACGTGTCCTCACAGCAGTTCATATATCTTACGAAAAGTTATTCCTCAATTTTTCGTGCGTTCTCCTACAAATGTCCAGCAACACGTGTCAATTTATATTCCATACAGTCTTTTCAAAATAAACTTCCGTCTTCACGGGAAACAACTTGATTAGGTTTAGGCAACAAAACTACTTGGTTAGATTTAGGAATAGTTACGTGACAAATAAGTCAACGTTGACTTCTAGTTTTACACGAAAGTCCGGTGTTTTTTTACCCAACCATCCACCCCGACCTCCTCCCTACGCGGCGTTTGTCGCTCTTTATACTTCCTGTTCACGATTACGTGGATGACATATGAATTGATTTTGTGGGATCTATTAAAATCTACTAAAAAAATCCGATTACGGTATATCAGCAGATAGGTTGTTTTTTTTCTACATAAACATGTAACATAAACAACAATATTAGATTCCAAATGACCTCAAACCTCGTTTGCCATTTCTTGTTACTTGTCGGTCAACATATACACGATACCAATATATCTGCAAAAGGCTAATATTGTTCTTTAAAAGGATAATTTGGGTTTATTGCTGTAATCGTTATAATCTGTCTGATTGACATGTGATTGTATTTTTTGCCCTATTGCCCTACATTTCTTGCCCTATTGTTCTTGCTGTAGTGTTGCCAAATGTACGATAATTATCATATGGTACTATAATTTTTCCCTCTGCACAATGTACAATAATTTGACCGTTTTAGTCTGCGCTGTCTCATTATAATTAATTTCCGGATAGCAAAATGTGAATCCCACGTCTGTGTTTACGCATCTCTTCTGGTGTGACCTCTTTCCAGCCAATCATGCTTAGTGTAGTCCAGTATGTTGATGTTGATTAAAGTGACTTAGGAAGCACGGCTGTCGCTCTCTCTCCCTCCTGCCTTGTAATTCAATTTTTAAGTAGTGGGCTACAAAAATTGTCAGACTGACAGACTTATTGACACATACCCCCTTCCACGCATCATAGCTGCATCAGTTTGCTTTAAAAAAAAAAAAAAAAAAAAAGCGATGTGGGTAGATTTGTAGGTGTGTCAAAAAGTTGTTTATAAAATTACACATTTACGCCTATTTGTTCTCGTGTTTATGACTTGCGTACAATAATTTAAACTCAAAATACTGATAATTTTAAGCCTCTGGTACAATAGTTTAACATTTCCCATCTGGCAACGCTGCTTTGCTGTGACAATGTCACCGTGTTCCCAAGTCTCAGCAATCACTATAGTGAGTATAATGTTATCATAATCAATAGAAATGATGGCCAAAACTACAAAATAAGACCCCTGTTGTATTTAACCTCACTTATCCTTTAATGGAAGGAGGCCAGGTTTGTGGTGAGCGAGGGGTCAGCTGGTTATATAGGCTGACAAATTGTTTCATACACATGCAAACAGGCCTGAGGCCCTCCTGATCCCCCCCAGCAGTCAGACAGCATGTCTCCACGTCTGTGGTGAATGACACTGAACATTGCCTCCTGTAGAGAGGCTGCATTGTGTCTTATGCAGGATTTAGAAAGCCGATATCAAATTCTGCTCTTTTCAAAGGACCTCTGTTTTATTAGAAAGACAGACAGGTGATTGCAGCTTTTAAGACTTTGCATCACAGGCTGAGATGCCAAACAGCTCAAAAGGAGAGGTGGAAAACATGATGATGAAAGGTGTACAAGTATTGAGTTGCAACAACATTCCTGGAGGTAAACTTCAGGTATTGAGATGCTGTGGTAATTTGTAGTGTCTTGTGTCATGGTTCCCTCTCTCTCTGCCTTTTTTAATTCCCAACGCTCGAGGTGTTGATGTGGAGGTGAATGACTTGACAGATGAAGTTATACTCTTTATGACAACAGCCCCAAGGTCTTTTTTTTCTCCGCGGTCAGCGGAGTAAATTTCAAGGCGGGTGTGACAATGATTGACGGCCTTATGACAGAGCTTTGCAAATCCTCTAATCCGTTCATAAAGCTCAATAGGGGGGCACTTGATGCACTTTATCCTAGCACCTCTCCCCATCTGGCTTCTGTAAAAGACACTCAGCGCCGTCAGATTCTTGACAGGCGCTGATGACACGCAGCGTTGAGAGCTTTTACGAGACATGACTTTTCATCACGTAAATCCACCCAGTGTACAGTATTAATGAAGCATGTATAGACAGAAGGAGGCACTTAATACACACACTTTTTTTCTTAATACGCCAGACAAGGGCAAACAAGGGTAAGGAAATGCTGTACAAGGCAGACTAGAATTTATATGTGCTGTCCGTGGGTGCAGACTGCTGGAATCTCTGCAGTTTTATGGCCATATGGATCGGAGAACAGCTTGCGGTCTGTGACTGAGTGTCTTGGTTACAGTGGAGTGTCTGTGATCTATGGATGTGTGTCCCGCTCCAGTGGCAGTCTCCTGTACACAGGAGCCTTTTATCTCATGGAGACACAGATGACCCTGGAAACCGCTAAGAGATATAAACTCACATTTAGAATAAGATGCCACAGTAAGCAGATTTTACTCAAGATGGGAGTGTGATTTTATGTTGTTATTGTGTTACAGTAAATGCAACTATTCCTGCGTTACAGGTTTCACACAGGGATTTGTTTGATTCAGTTACTGAAGGCTGCCACCTGGTGCAAAGCTCGAGTAACTCTAACTCTTCTGGTAAGAACTCCGATGCAGGTCTGATGCATTTTGTGTTGCAGATGATTCAGGATAAATTGTGACTGTAAATATTGTCGTATGAAAAGGATGTTAATCTTGTGTGCAGTGCTTTTATAGACTAGTTTTGTACTGAACTGAACATGACAGCTTGACCTGGCAACAGACTGAGCATAACTGAAGACAGTCAGAATCAGTGATGAACAGTATAAACAATGATGCGTTCACTTCCTCTCAGATGCCCTCCTACAGTGCACACTGCTGGGATCTGCTCCAGCCGAGGACCTTTTTAGTTTTAGCTTATTTTTCAACTTATACAACTCAAATACACACATAAAAAAATAAATAAAAATCAATAATAAATCATTACTTTTTAAATAATGACAAACCAAAGCAAGGTTATGCTGACTGAAAAGGTGTGGGCTGAAGCCTTAGCTTATTACACCTACTCTTTATACATTCATCATTTTTTTCACTTCTCATTAAATTTATAGACTAAAAATTAAAGGAACAAACAAACATAATAAAATATATGTATATTAATTATACCCAAAAGTCCCAAACAAAACTTAATTTAGATCCGTGGAGTCTCAATAAATCTAAATAAATCATTGTTTGCCTCATTCATGGATTGTTAAAGTGTCCCCTGCATCACGTACTGTTCTCTGCAATACACTTAAAGCATAAAAGGCAAAAATAATTGAAAATAAGTGAAATTACTTTCCCCATTCACTGATTTTCATTTTGATTGTTGAAACACCTGAACCAATTATAGCATGAATATCTGCAAAGTTAAAAACTGTAATAAAAAAAACGACAGATTTATCTGCAGGAAATCACAGAGCATCTTAGTTAAGGTTTTGTGTACGTGTGCTGGAGGATATAGGCACTTGTCTGCATGCCCCGATTTGAAATTTAGAAAGGATGAGTTCTTATAGGCATCCTGTCTAGACAGAAATGGGTCACAGACAGCTCTGCGTATGCAAAAAAATATTAATAACACCAGAATGTCAGAGCATATGGAAGGAAACATTTCTCACTTCCACAAATACCTGTACGTATCTTCTTCTTTTTTTTAACACTGTCTTACATCTTCTTTTAGCTATTTCCCCTCTGTCGTGTAAAGTATAGTGGATTTGAATGAGCATAATTACTACAAATATTAAATTCTCTGCAGTATTGCTTTTAAACTGTTGTTAATGTTAATTGTGCGGGGTCAAATGCCACCAATCCAGTTAAACCTTGTGCTGAGTCAGTAGGTTAACTGTGTGTCCCTACGTGTTGCATCCACTGATATCCATCACACCTGCCAATCAGGGCCACATTAATCAACTACGGCGTCAAGCGGCATGGGGCAGAGAAAGTGCTCGGCCCTCCCTCCATCCATCACTCTGGCTGGAAACCGTCATCCGGCATCAGATGTAGACTTTTCTTTTTTCTTTTACCACACATACAGATTGGTCAGAAAGATTCTGCACGGATTGATTAGTTCAGTTTGGCTCCATCGTGGTCTGTGAGACCAGGCTGGACACCCTCTCTCTGGCTTCTCTGTCCCAGCCAGGTAAAGTGGAGAATTGGCTTCAGGTGATTTGGAGAAGATCTTATCTTCTGTTAACAGTGGAATGACACCATAATGGAGCAGCAGGGGTGCAATTACCTTTTAGCCCTCCTCCTCCTCCTCCTCCTTCCCTCCGCCTTCACCTCAGCCTTCACTGACAAATTAAGATTAATGACGAAGATAAGTAAGGAACCTGCCTGCCTTCCAATATCACACGGTCAGGTTGAGAGCAGCTCACGAGTACGGCGAGGTGCAGCTCATCACTTGGTGTTATTCTCTCATACCTGATCCCTGTAAATCCTCCCTTTCCCTTTTTATTATTTACCAGCCCAATGTGCAGTGAAATGCAGGGTTGCCGTCTCCATTGCCTGAGATATGACATAAAGGAGCAAATACAACATTTGAAGACACATTGAACAATCAGCAATAGACTCGTAGTTAGACTATATTTTTTAAATCTATTTTTAGATTATATTTCCTTTCAAAAAGAAAATGTTTTGCCTATTTTGCATAATATGTTAATAACCAGTTGTATTATTTTGATGATGCGAAAATCCATTAAAAAGTGACTAAAAACAATATACAGTATAGAGAAGAAATATGTAAACTATATACAACCATTAACATAGAAGGCAATAGACGGTGTAGAGGAGTAAGTGTGAAGTATGTAGCAGAGGTGGGACCAAGTCATTGTTTTGCAAGTCACAAGCAAGTCTCAAGTCTTTGCACTCAAGTCCCCTGTCAAGACATGCTAGTCCAGAGTCAAGTCCCAAGTCAAGACAGGCTAGTCCAGAGTCAAGTCCCAAGTCAAGACAGGCTAGTCTCGAGTCAAGTCCCAAGTCAAGACTGACAAGTCCCAAGTCAAGACAGGCTGGTCCCGAGTCAAGTCCCAAGTCAAGACAGGCTAGTCTCGAGTCAAGTCCCAAGTCAAGACAGGCTAGTCCAGAGTCAAGTCCCAAGTCAAGACAGGCTAGTCCAGAGTCAAGTCCCAAGTCAAGACAGGCTAGTCCAGAGTCAAGTCCCAAGTCAAGACAGGCTAGTCCAGAGTCAAGTCCCAAGTCAAGACAGGCTAGTCCAGAGTCAAGTCCCAAGTCAAGACAGGCTAGTCCAGAGTCAAGTCCCAAGTCAAGACAGGCTAGTCTCGAGTCAAGTCCCAAGTCAAGACTGACAAGTCCCAAGTCAAGACAGGCTGGTCCCGAGTCAAGTCCCAAGTCAAGACAGGCTAGTCTCGAGTCAAGTCCCAAGTCAAGACTGACAAGTCCCAAGTCAAGACAGGCTGGTCCCGAGTCAAGTCCCAAGTCAAGACAGGCTAGTCCTGAGTCAAGTCCCAAGTCAAGACAGGCTAGTCCAGAGTCAAGTCCCAAGTCAAGACAGGCTAGTCTCGAGTCAAGTCCCAAGTCAAGACTGACAAGTCCCAAGTCAAGACAGGCTGGTCCCGAGTCAAGTCCCAAGTCAAGACAGGCTAGTCCAGAGTCAAGTCCCAAGTCAAGACAGGCTAGTCCAGAGTCAAGTCCCAAGTCAAGACAGGCTAGTCCAGAGTCAAGTCCCAAGTCAAGACAGGCTAGTCCAGAGTCAAGTCCCAAGTCAAGACAGGCTAGTCTCGAGTCAAGTCCCAAGTCAAGACTGACAAGTCCCAAGTCAAGACAGGCTGGTCCCGAGTCAAGTCCCAAGTCAAGACAGGCTAGTCTCGAGTCAAGTCCCAAGTCAAGACTGACAAGTCCCAAGTCAAGACAGGCTGGTCCCGAGTCAAGTCCCAAGTCACAACAGGCTAGTCCTGAGTCAAGTCCCGAGTCAAGACAGGTTAGTCCAGAGTCAAGTCCCTGGTCAAGACTGACAAGTCCCAAGTCAAGACAGGCTGGTCCCGAGTCAAGTCCCAAGTCAAGACAGGCTAGTCCCGAGTCAAGTCCCCAGTCAAGACAGGCTAATCTCGAGTCAAGTCCCAAGTCAAGACTGACAAGTCCCAAGTCAAGGCAGGCTAGTCCAGAATCAAGTCCCAAGTCAAAAGAGGCTAGTCCAGAGTCAAGTCCCAAGTCAAGACAGGCTAGTCCCAAATCAAGTCCCAAATCAAGTCCCAAGTTCTAAACTTTGAGTACGAGTCTTAAACAAGTCATAATGCGCTCTTCGCCAAATGTAATTTTCGACCAGCATGTTTTGCATTCTGAAATTTATTAATTTCTTTTGTTGACTACTGCATAGTTTTATACGGGAACAAAATTATCGTTGTTTTTCCCAACTGGTGCTCAGTAACGTAACGTTGACGTCTTGAGTCATTAGGGTTAAAGTCCAAGTTGAGTTGCATGTCTTTTTTTGATTTTGTTGAGTCAAGTCTAAAGTCATCAAATTTGAGTCGTGTGAGTCGAGTCCACGCCTCTGGTGTGTGGTGTGTAAAATGTGTAATGTTCTGTATCGCAGCTGTTGCTAAGCTGCAACGTCAAGCAGCGACGCCATAAATGTTCATTACCTCGTAGGAAAATGCAACAGGGACACACACCTACTGTATCTTACTGCCGCTGTGGAGGGAGAAGGTCACTCAGTGGTGATAAGGACATCAAATAAAAGGGCTTTGGGGCGTGATTGGACTTTTCAGGTTGATAGGCTCCAGTATTTTCTCTGAGGTATGTTGCTATTGTCTTGGCACCTGTATGTGTTCTGCTTTTTTTAATTTCATCTATGTATTTATATGTGAGAAGCCTTTCAAGTTGCTTGTGAAAGTGTTAAAAGTGTTGAAGACACTCCCTCGCCCTTACACATATACCCATACGTCTCAGTTGTCACATTGTTGTCAATGTGAAATCTACTCCCGAAGGTTGAAGAGGACCAGACCCCTTCCCCCAACCCCCCCATGCCCCACCGGAGTGGACTCTACGTGGCTGAATGTGTGCCCCCCCCTGCCCTGCAGCTGGAGGTGTCTGTTTCACAGGCCTCTGTGATGCGGGACCTGTGAGGATAAGGTTTCACAGGTACAAAAGTTTCCGCTTTAATCCTATCACACAGAGTGAGTGGTCAGGGCTCAGGGCTTCCGCATAATCCCGGGTTTATCCATTCTGGTGAGCCAAGAGACAGAGAGTATGCAGAGAGGAAGAGATTACTGCCCATCTCTGATTTAATTCAATCAATGTTTGCACAGCAAACGGCGAGAGGGATATCTCAATAGCAACTCAGCTATTTCACACCTCAGTGCACACGAGAAGATCGGTACTAGATATAGTGAAATATCTCCTCCAGCAGCTGTTAAATAGGTTGATGTTCGAGGGATCCTTCATTAATTTTATAATGCTTATTCATGTCTATGAGGAGCCTTTTTTAGTTCTTATCGAGGCTAAAGTTTGATGTGCATATTGGTGACATTGGACTGGAAATAATTATTTTATAAAGTAAAGTTTTAGTATTTTGTTCTCGCATGTCTTTTAGTTTAGTGACTGTCAGAGGTCAGACTGGGTCAATGATGAATTTCAAAGGGTGAAAAATAAAATAAGAGGGTCTCTAATGGCTGACAGTTCTGTGCTGTGTTGTGAAGAGCTTATCAATTTCACAGCAGGTGATTTTGCACTGAAACAGGCTTTTGACGTGGCCTCCTCTGGAGAATACAACCTGCCCCGGCTTCACACTGAGTCCCGGTCACAGCTGAAGGGTTACATCAGGCTGCATCATGAATATTTTGGCAGGAGTGTAGTTTGGTGACAGGTGAGAAAAATAAATGTTAAAGTTTGAATATTGATCACTGTAATGCAATGCCTTTAGTTGACTAAAAAATAATCAGAGAGATGCATTGGAAACTTTTGCAACCTCAGAAGGCCTGAAATGCTTTTGATTCATTGCAGAAAGCACGCATCCTCAGAAATTTAATACACATTCACACTGACGAACCACAAAGCAGATTGCCGCATCCTTCCACAGGTCCCTTGAAGTGTGAGACTTGAAGGAAGAGTGGTTCTTTTGAAGGCAGGTAGAAGGCGTTGCGGGTTCTGAGAGGTGCTGGAAAGGGCATGTCCAAACAGACTTTAGGCCCTGAGTGATGGGACACGGGAAACGGTAAGAGGACACCTCGCCCCTGCTCTCATGTCAACACGTCATGTGAATCACAACTGTGAGGAGCGTCTGAAGATCCAGGAGACAATAGACGCCGACTCTCAGCGAGATCTATCTCAAGCTTCTACAGAATCAGCGAGCTTTGTTTCGATCACTGTAGAAGTCAGCATTGCTTGCATTTCTGTTTGTTTTAAATCCTTTTGAAATGAATTAAACAGATCTGTAATAATAATGTATCTCTCATCAGGGCCTTTTGCAAGTTGATCCCACATGGAAGTGGATACAGTTAAGATGCAATGCATCACTGGAGTTTAAAGGGCTCAAGTTAAGCACTGCTTCTATCATGAGCCATGAATTGATGAAGGGTAAGTAAGGTAATCCATTCATTCCAGCGATTCAGAGGGTACTACCCCAGCTAGGAAGTACTCCACAGTTGCCAGGGGATACAGTACGTGGGAAAGTTGTAGATCAACTAATTTGAAAAAACTGAAATTATGATTTGATTAAAAAATACATCCCTTATACTGAGTCAGCTGTAACACTTGAGCAGGTGTTGTAAGGTAATTGAGAGGGTGGGAAAACAACTTAACAGATGAAGTTAGCAGGTAAGCAGTTGGAATATAATTAGCCAAAAGTATAATATATATATAATTAGCCAAAAGTAATGGATAAAGTGTGGAAATAGTTCTTAAAATGGACAAGATGGTTGAAATAGATAGCTAAAAAGCAATGGATATATGGCTGTAACAGTTGGCTAAAAAGTAACCTAATGGATAAAATCATTGAAATGGAGGGCTATAAGGAATGAACGGACAGTTAAAGTTAACTAACGGTAATGGTTAAACAGTCAAAATAGTTAAAGCTAAAAATAGCTAATGATAAATGTTTGAAATTTGCAATATTAATGAATAAACAGTCAAAATTGCGAGCTAAATGTAATAGATAACCTGTTGAAACAGCTATAGTTTAGGTATTTCAACCATTTATTCATTACGATTTGCCTAAATGTAACAGATAGATAACTAAAAGTAATGGATAACTAGTTGAATAGTTAGCTAAACATAATGGATAAATGGTTCAAACATCCAGCTTCTGCAACTCCAAGTGGTGGTATAGTAGTATAAATACAAACTTGACCATATACCTAAACACTGACAGATCAATTTTATGAAAATATTATTATAACTATATGCAATTTTTATATATTTTTATGGTGTAAAAATAAGATCCAATTTAAAATCAACTCAAATTAACAAATTGTTTGGTGGTGCAAATTTCTTTGGGAACCACTGGTCTGTCCCAAGTCTGTTTTCCAGTTTGTGAGAATCCAAGTATGTGAGTCCTGTGTCAGTGTGCCCTGCTGATGAGATTTGAAGCTATATGACTGCTATTATTACTTTGCATTCTGTCTTTCTTCAGTCAGACACTTTTACTGAAATAAACCATATTTAAAATAAGACTAATAAAACAAAAAAAACATAAAAACAATTTTCACTTGTACTCCTGTTTCAGGGATAGGTATTGACTTGAAATTTGGTGAAACGTCTTTTTGCATTTACATCATCTCAAAGATAGAGGGCAGCAGAGATCAATTAATTCCCATATGCCTCTTCCTACTTTTCTCCTCAATCTCTTTAACCCTCTTTTTTTTTATTTAACCTTTACCCCAAAATATGATTTACTCAAAAATTGGCTGTATTTATTTTTTTAATTCATCCTTTAACATAAAAGTAGAACAACCTAATCTCATATCTTTATTTACATTCACTTATTTTATGCAAAGTATTGTTTCGGAGACACACACACACAGACACACAAATAATCTCATTGGGTTTATGTATAGCTGTTGATTTCTGTCTGTAATTCTCCTTTACAGTAAGTTACTCCAGAAAGTCTTGATGATCAACTTCTCAATGTCACTGACTCCATTACAGGCCTCTAGTACATCATTATCTCTTTGGGTGCGTCCTCTGTAGGCCTCTGCTGTTCTCTCCTCTGTGTGTAGGCGGCGTGTTCGTACATGTAGATCAAAGCAATGGCGAACAGAGAGAGCACGGTGTAAATGATGACCAGGTAGTATCCCAGCTGCATCTCTGTAGACTTGTTCCTCAGGTCTGCTGGAATCGCCCCGGCGAAGTTCTTTACCAAGTCCTCTGTCATGCTGGTCAGGGTGACGTTCAGCGCAAATATTATGAGGACCACGACGGACAAACATGCTGCAGGAGAAAGAGATGCTGATTTGTTTTTGTCAAATTCCACTTCTGTCACTCCCAGATGCTCTAAGTGTCACTTACCGCTGAGCGAGCTGAAGACGTAGACGCCAATAGGCCCCATGTAGGTCTCATAAGGGTTGCTGACGCTGTTGTAGAGGGAGATGAGGAAGCTGCAGGCAGAACACAGCAGACACAAGGCCAACAGGATCGAAACCACAGAGTGCAGGACGAGAGGGGTAACTCCTGTTTCTACCAATTTAGGAATCACTACACACACACAAACACAGTACAAGAACATTATGGTTATATAGTTTAGTAGAGCTTACATGCATTACATTATATGACACACTGATGAAACCATGTGAGCAGGCCTTATGGTTTTTGAGAAGTCAGTCATTTAAGATATTTAATCACGATTAATCGCATGATCGTCCATAGTTAATCGTGATTAATCGCAAAGTAATCGCACATTTTTTTATCTGTTCAAAATGTATCTTAAATGGAGATTTGTCAAGTATTTAATACTCTTATCAACATGGGTGGGGCAAATATGCAAATGTATGTATATATTTATTATTGGAAATCAATTAACAACGCAAAACATTGACAAATACTGTCCAGAAACCCTCACAGGTACTGCATTTAGCATAAAAAATATGCTCACATCATAACATGGCAAACTCAGGCGCAACAGGCAAAAACAGCTGTCAGTGTGTCAGTGTGCTGACTTGACTATGACTTGCCCCAAACTGCATGTGATTATCATAAAGTGGGCATGTCTGTAAAGGGGAGACTCGTAGGTACCCATAGAACCCATTTCCATTCACATATCTTGAGGTCAGAGGTCAAGGGACCCCTTTGAAAATGGCCATGCCAGTTTTTCCTCTACAAAATTCAGCGTAAATTTTAGATTCCTTTGATTTTTTAGTTTCATATGATACCAGTATCTTCACTCTAGCTATAAAACTGAGCACGCCACAACCTAAAAATTGTGTCCTCTTTTAAAACTCTTTTAGAAACTAATTTTTATAAAACGGCTTTTAATTAGTTTCTCTTTTGATTTCAGGTATTAATTCAACTTTTATTTAATGATTTGCAACCGCACTGTTTATTTTCTGTTGTGTCTTTGAAGCACTTTGTAAACTTGTTTTTGAAAAGTGCTATATAAATAAAGTTTATTATTATTATTATTATTATTATTATGAATAATGTTGTTAGTAGGCAGGAATATCAGAGACGGAGGGAAATAAAACCAAAACTATCAGCATGTTTACAGATTCTAGAGGTATGTAAGTGAGAAAATATCTACTGTACCTTGAAAAGTGTCCAGACCTCCAAACGAGGGGCAATGGTCTCTGTCCACAATCCCAAAAAAAACCTCCAAAGTGACCACAGCACTTCCATTGGAGAAGTCAGTTCCAACTTGTGTGCACTCCATGGTCGTCTCAGACCACTTTGTTGACATGCAGAACCCCAACACCCCAACAGATATGACAGTGACCAGCTTACTGCACAAGAAATGCAAAGTCTTCTGAGTGGAAGGCATTATCGCTGTATTCCAGTTGCACTAGTTAAATCTAAATCCCAGCATCTCTTCTCTAAAGCTCTGATGAAGCCTCAGAAGCAGATTACGACCCTGTGATCCTCTAAAGATTCCGCTTATGAGTTACCTTCCTGGGTGGGAGTGGATTGCCGGTCATAAAGTCTCTTGATTACGGCAGTGACCTTTGGTTTGAAAGGAAAACACAGAGCTGGTTGTCATGGTAGGACACCAGTTTCCTCAACAGTTTAAACATAACGGTGTCATGTCTGGTCTCAGACTGCAAAGGAAAATCATATCTGCTTTGTGACGATGTGAAATATTGTCTGAGGGGCCCAGTACTAACGGTGAATACACATTTAAAGCTCAACAAAGCAACTTCAGGACATGCAAAAGACGCTCTTTAAAAAGAAATATTTCTATTATCTATAGAGACGCTATCTATTTTTCCTGTCGTTCAGTGTCTACACACGCCCTTTGGTGCACTCTGAGGGAACCATGTTCACAGTCTTGGATTCAAAGTCCTGTTCTTGAAATTGTAGGGTCATAAAACATAATGCAGATTAATTATTTACCTGTGTCACTATAAAAGGAAAAGTTACTGGAAGAGGAATGATCATCTGATCACATGTATGTGTCATCAATGACGCACTAAAGCCATGATGACAGAAGGCGTGAGGATATGTTTGGTTCAGGATTAGAGAGGTTATTAGTGCCACATTTTCAAGTGATTTCCAATTCAAATTTGAGACATTAATACTATAAATAAAGAGGAAAAACGCAGAGAAAACTGACCTTCGGCCTCTATAACTGTGTCATTTTACACTGTATGCCACCTGGTTGGTGCCAGTGATTTATGGCACACAATGAAGGCAGGAAGGGTGCGTTTTACTGGCGTCCGGTAGTCGCTTTCAGTCTAAAATTGCGGGAGCGTAGCTTTGCTGCTGGGCGCTGATTTTGCAATGGAACAAACAACTGACTTTCACTTCTTGAAAATATACGTTCTTTGGCATGGATAAATTAAAACTCACCTGGAAGAAAACATTGAATGCTTTTAGTCCCAGTTAGAATATGGGGTGAGTGGTGCGCTTCAGCCTCTTGAGGCCGAAATGAGTATTACAACAGCACACACTTTATAAAGCTTTTTTTCCACGCCTGTTTTGCAGATGAAAAATAACAATTTTAGGAACAAACTAATTTTTTTCACCTGTTCTCGAGTCATAAACACAAGAGAGAAAACACTTTATAACATACTTAGAAAATGGATCACCAAGAAAAAAAATATTCTCACTTGCCTCTCAGGGCTTCCGTACAGTGTAATTATAATGAGCAAAAAGTTCATAATTTTAGCAGCAGGGTTATATTTAGTTCTCTCATACACATTACATTATGACATTATTGAGATTTAGAGGTCCTAACTTATTCAAGCTCACTTTCTCATTTGGTTAAAAGGACATCTTCCTCAAAGTCCTACAGAAAATGTTTCAAAAATAATTGTATGTTGTTTTTATTATTATTATTATTATAATTATATATTATTATTATTATTATTATTATTATTATTATTATTATTATTGTTATTATTATTATTATTATTATTATTATCATTTATTATTATTGTTATTATTATTATTATTATTAGTAGTAGTAGTAGTATTGTTGTTGTTGTTGTTGTTGTTGTTATTATCATTATTATTATTATTATTATTATTATTATTATTATTTAAAATTCCGTACCCTACTTTCAATTTAGTGAATACTGTTAATATTATTTAGGTAGACGTAATAAAGAAGCACTGTTAAATTATATTACAAATTATGTCAATCTTATATAAAAGATATTAAATCCCAAACTCATTATAATACACTCATGTAACTCATTCAAATCATAATAATGAGTGTGATTTTTGAACCAATAATAATAATAATAATAATAATTATTATTATTATTATTATTAGTAGTAGTAGTATTGTTGTTGTTGTTATTATTATTATTATTATTATTATTATTATTATTATTATTATTATTATTTTAAATTCCATACCCTATTCTATTTTAGATTTTGACATTGTGAATATTGTTTATATTATTTAGGTAGAGGTAATAAAGAAGTACTGTTCAATTATATTACAAATGATGTCAATCTTATATATATATAAAACATATTAAATCCCAAACTCATTATAATACTCATTTTAGTAGTTGTCTTGTCTTGAATGATTTTATACAACTCATAAAATATGAGTGTGATTTTTCCCCCCCCAATAATAACCCAAAGTTTTTATTCCAACAGGATTTATTCCACCCACAGAGAAGCACACACATGTTGTAATAAAGGCTGTGGCCAGAGCGTGTCTCTGTTTCTTCATCTAACCAGTGTTGGAAGAGGAGGAGGAGGAGGAGGAGGACCAGCCGTGTGTGCTTTCTCTCTGACAGCCGGTTGTGTTTTGTTGGAGTAAACACAAACTCCTCCTCTCTCCGGTTGACAGGCGGCGGCAACAACCGACTGAGGCATCGCTGCCTCGCCTTCTCCAACACAATCTGGACTTAATGTCGCTGCCATCAAGGTGAGTGATACCATTACTTTATGTCATACACGCTCTCGTGTCTTTTTTTGCATCTCATTTTGGCTGCCAGGTCGTTTTTCAGCCGCACAAAACCCTACCAACCTACCTGTCCGTTACGCACAGCAGCGCACGGTGGAGGGTTTTCCTCCATTTCAGGTGTAAATGTGGCAGCAGATCATATTCATCCTTAATGTTTTATCGTGTGTTGATTGTCTGGTTGACAACCTGCAGCGACTTGGATCAACCTCTTGTGCCAATGTGGGTTCATGGAAATAAGCGTTTGGAGTTTCTGTCCTCGTGGTCTTCTTCATTTTTCCTCATTTCTATATTGTCTTGAATGAAAGATGATCAATGTTTTTCTTCCTATTCGGTGGCTGACTGCTTGTCTTGTGTGGGCTGCAGTTTCAGAGCCAGTTTCAACATGTCGTTGAGGCTACTCCAGATATCATGGATGGATCTGCTAAGACTTGTTACTGTAGGGAGGACTCTTCATGGTGTTTTTGAGGTTAAGATTTTAGTAGTGTTGGCTGCACTGGTTTTTAATTTAGTGGTTTGAAATACAGTTATCATTGGACATGATGTTAATCTCCATAGGAAAGGTCTCTCCCAGGGGAAAGGTCAGAGGTCAGGGTCAGCAACCACAGCAGCATCCTTGGAGCAGACTAAGAGTATGACATTTGTGGAAATGAAAAGTTAAGTCAAGATTGTGCACCACTTTACCGTTAACTTAAAGAGAACTTTGGGACTTTGACAGCCGACATTCGAGAAGAGATTTTAATTAAGTCGTCATTATGAAACAGGAAATGGTCTCATAGTGAAAATAATTCTGCATTTTGTTGTCACTTTCCCCTTTTTTTTAGCGTTTGGTGGTCTGTGTGGACAGATTCTGTGGGTTAAATGCTGTGCTGAGAGCCGCAACGATTAGTCGACTAATTAGTTGACCGATTCTCGCAAACTATTTTGCTAATTGATTAATCGTTGGAGTAGTTCTCAAATATGGAGATACATTTTCTGTTTTATATCATATTAAAGTGAATATCTTTGGGTTTTGGACTGACAAAACAAGACATTTAAAGACATCACCTTGGATTTTGAGAAACTGGGGTGACCATTTTTCACTATTTTCTGAAATTTATAGACCAAACGATTAATCGAGAAAATAATTGACAGATTAATCGATAATGAAAATAATCATTAGTTGCAGCCCTGTGATGCTGAGGTTAAGATTTTGGTTTGCTAAAGGTAGTAGTGTTTGCTGTACTGGTTTTTAATTTAGTAGTGGTTTGAAATACAGTTGGACATGATGTAGGAAAGGAAAGGTCTCTCCCGGGGTGGAAGGTCAGAGGTCAGAGGTCAGCAACCACAGCAGCATCCTTGGAGCAGATTAACTGCTGGGTGAAGTGAAGGGAAGGGGAGATGAACCGAGTATGACATTTGTTTGAAATGAAAAGTTAAATGAACCGAGACACCATCAAGATTGTGCTCCGCTTACCGTTAACTTAAAGAGAACTTTGGAAATGACAGATTGGTTTAATTTTAATTTCTCCTCCAAAGATTATCTTTCTTTTTGGGTCTCAACAGAGATGAGAAACAGCATTTTCTGACATTTTAGCATGAGAACTACTCCCAATAATTAATCGATTATGAAAATAGTTGGAGATTATTTATCTTTTTGGTTTGCTAAAGGTAGTAGTGTTGGCTGCACTGGTTTTAATTTAGTGGTTTGAAATACAGTAATCATTGGACATGATGTTAATCTCCATAGGAAAGGTCTCTCCCAGGGGGAGGTCAGGGTCAGCAACCGCAGCAGCATCCTTGGAGCAGATTAACTGCTGGGTGAAGGGAAGGGGGAGATGAACCGAGTGTGACATTTATGGAAATGAAAAGTTAAATGAACCGAGACACCATCAAGATTGTGCTCCACTTACCGTTAACTTAAAGAGAACTTTGGGACTTTGACAGCCGACATTCGAGAAGTGACTTTAATTTAGTCATCATTATGAAACAGGAAATAGTCTCTGAAAATAATTCTGCATACTTTTGTGGTAACGTTTCCCTTTTTTTTTGCGTTTGGTGCTTATAGAAGCTGTGTGGACAGATTCTGTGGGTTAAATGCTGTGCTGAGAGCTGCAACGATTAGTCGACTAATTAGTTGAGCGACGGATAAATAATCACCAACTATTTTCATAATCGATTAATCGTTGGAGTAGTTCTCGTGCAAAAATGTCAGAAAATGCTGTTTTCAGCCTCTCAAATATGGAGATTACCTGCTTTTTCTCTGTTTTACATCATATTAAACTGAATATCTTTGGGTTTTGGACTGACAAAACAAGACATTTAAAGACATCACCTTGGATTTTGAGAAACTGGGGTGAACATTTTTCACTATTTTTCCAAACGAGAAAATAATCTGCAGATCATAATCATTAGTTGCAGCCTTGTGTTACTGTATTTTGGGCCATACAGCTCATGAATGAGTTCATCAATGTCAGAGAGACGCTGCTAAATGACTTCTAATAAATCTTGTAGTCTCACTGACAGGGACAGACGGGTACTGGAGACTGAGCAAGGCTGCCTCTAGTATCAACAGATGAGGAAAAAGAAGGCACATTTCAATGTGGAAAGTTTAACTTCTGTCCCTCCTGACAATAAGACTCTTGACTCTTATGATTCTTATCTCATTTTGAGTACAAAGTTCTAACAAGTAGGGCTGCATCTAACGATTATTTTCATTGTCAATTTAACCTATGATTTTTTTCTCTATTAATCGATGAGTGTTTTGGTTTATAAAATGCTATAAAATGGTGAAAAATGTCAATCAGTGTTTCCCAAAGCCCAAGATGACGTCCTCAAATGTCTTGTTTTGTCCAAAGATATTCAGTTTACTGTCATAGAGGAATAAAGAAACCAGAAAATATTCACATTTAAGAAACTGGAATCAGAGAACTTAGACTTTTTCTTCTTATAAAAAGAACTAAAACCGATTTATAATATCGATTATCAAAATAGTTGGCGATTAATTTAATAGTTGACACTAATCAATTAATCGTTGCAGCTCTAGTAACAGTCCAAAAACAAGGGTTGCCAGATAAGCCCCTCACTGTCCATATGGTGCCATCGCTGAAATGCGTAAGAGGTTGCTGTGAGTTCCAGTTTTCTCTATACAATGATCAGTTCTGCTCCTTTCCATTAAAAAACACCTGACATTTCTTCAGTCTAACTTTTATACTCGGGCCAAACATAACGAACATGCCAAGTTAGCATAGACCATCCTCTTATAACACACTTCAGTCAACAATCAACTATATATTACACATTTTAAGTAGTTCTGCAACAAACGATTATTTTCACTGTCGATTAATCTGTTGATTATTTGCTCGATTAATTGATTAGTTGTTTGGTCTATAAAATATCAGAAACTTACTGTCACAGAGGAGTAAAGAAACCAGAAAATATTCACATTTAAGAAGCTGAAATCGGAGAATTTTGACTTCTTTTCATAAAAAATGACTCAAAATCAGTTATCAAAATAGTTTGTGATTAATTTAATACTTGACAACTAATCAATTACATGTTGTAGCTCTAATTTTAAGAACCAGATTCATCGTAACATCACACCTGGCTGCATTAAACTAGTCTTTCAGTTTCATAATGATGCAGCAGCCACGTGGCGTTTCCTCATTCACCTTGATTTTACTGTCTTTAGTCTCATACATAAACAGTCTGTCTGTGATAATTCAGCGTGAATTCCATTTCAATTACACAGTATATAGACTCCGGGGAAGAATGGCAATTACTGTGGCAGAAGCTAATGAGGATGCATTGAAATAAACAAACAGTCACGCCGAGACAAATGAGACCGTGTAAGGACGCAGGAAGAAATAACCGCTGAGTGTTGTCGGCAGATTGATTTTGGCTTTCGTCTCGTTACAATTCATATCTGACTCCAGTTAAATTCTCCTTGTGGGGTCTCAGGAGTGAGAATATCAACTGTGTATCGTGCAAGGTTGTATTTCGCTGGGAGAGGATAAGTTGTTTGTATAAGTCTCCAAATAAAATGGTGCAAAAACTCAACAGGTTCATAATTGCAGTATAGCTATTTTCAACCTGCGTTAAACACACTGCCAAGATGTTCTTCTCTTGTTTTTTTCCGGCTACAGTTAGAACTGTAAAAAAGGCATATTGGAACGCTTGTGAAGTGCACGTTATTTGAGCGTGGGTGTGCTGTGCGAAAACGAACAGATGTGGTGATTAATGAAATCCACAGCGAAGGTGGAGAGGAACGAGTTGCGCACACACCTGCTGGGTATAAACCTCAAATTGCCAGCCCGGAGTAAATCCCCGCAGCTCGCCCACCCTCCATCTATCCACCCGCCACCTCTCTGTAAGTCTTGGAAAACACTCTTAACTTTGAGCTGCGAGACTCCACGCTGTGCAGTGCACTCTCCGAGGCTGCAGCCGCATTAACTATACTCTGCTTGAAGGTGCGCTTCTTTCCCCCCCCCCCTCAAATAGACGGAGAAGGAACTAATTGGTGTAAAGTCACGACAATTAGGGATGAGCCTGGTCTGACCCAGAACTTGTGAGATATTTGCAGGCGAGAAATGGTTCCAGCCAGCCTTGTAGAAGAGCTCATGAATTACACATATAGTCATAAGATCTCATATTTGATACAAACAGCATTAGTTATTTTTCTGCTCGTCTTAGTGGAAGCTTGTTATAGCACATTAAGCTGCAGTGTGTTGCAATCGTAGGCTTGTTTGTGCTTGCGGCCAGTGCTACAGAATGCAAACCCCGCAGTCATCCTTTGGATTTTGGCGTCATGCTTAAATTATTTAGTAAAGATAAAACATATTCATGCAGAGTGAGGGAAATTTAACCCTCACTTAACCAGGCAAATGGATTAAAAACATAATGATTAGTGGGAGGGGTTGTACAGCTTGTATTAGATGTGACGTTGTGTTTAAAGCTATAAACTGTGATTGGAAACCAGAATAACAACAGTAAAAGCAAAACCAGGGAAAGCAGAAACGGAGCATGTGAGCGGGGTATTGCTTCCTGTTTGGAGGATAGGATCTGGAAAACCCCGAAGCATCACAGAGACATGGGACCTCGGTGACACTGAGAAGGTGTGTCTCCCTATTAAACACATGGCCGCTGCAAGGACAGTCCACGGCTGTGCAAACAGCCACCTGCAGCCCCACAAACACATCCCCCCTCCCCACCATCTGATCCGTGTTACACCCAGGGCCACGCAGCACTACTGTTGTGGCTGCCAGGGAAAGCGAGCGATGCACCGCTGTGGCTTGTGATTGATATATGTACAAACTCAAGCTGTGCAGATTTGTGTTTGTTTACCATCAGCTGTGTTTAAAACTCAGCTGGGCCACTGCAGCGCTGAAACAGCTGGACAGAGATCAAGGTTTCTCCCATTTCAGATGCGTCAGAACTCACCCACCATCTGCTCAAAGGAAGCATTGTTAGGAAGGCCGAGCACATGAGACCCAAAAGAGACATAATCTTTGGAGGAGAAGTTAAAATTAAACCAATCTGTCATTTCAATATAGTGCTACAACCCATTCAAAACCCTTCTGTCTGACCGAGGAGTCAACTAGAGCTGCAATAATTAGCCAATTAAGTGATTAGTCGATGGAAAGAACTCCAATCAGAAACTATTTTGATTAGAGCTGCAACTATTAGTTGATTATTTGTCAACTATTAAATGAATCGCCAACTATTCTGATAATAAATTAAGAGGTTTGAGTAATTCTTTTGAGAGAAAAAAAGAAAAATTCTCTGATTCCAGCTTCTTAAATGTGAATATTTTCTGGTTTCTTTACTCCTGTATGACAGTAAACTGAATATCTTTGAGTTGAGGACAAAAACAAGCTTTAGTTGCAGCACTGATTTTGATGATTGATTAAAGTCATGTATTTTCAGCCAAAGATTTGAAGACTCCGTGTCAAATGTGAGAATTTGACAGAGTTTTTTTTTGTGGCTTTACATTATAGTGTATTGAATATTTGGGGGTTTTGACTGTTGCTCAGACAAAACAAGACATTTGATTGCAATATTGAAGTTGGAATTGGAAATGACAGTGAAATCTTGGTCTCTTCACGGAATCGACCGCATTTTGACTCGGTCTTGTCTCGGCCTCAGGCAAAGAGGACTCTGGATTTTATTTCAAAGACTAATCAAGACCACAACTGCAGGGATATCACTAAATTGCTTGTGCATTTCCTGATTTATTTGTTAATCATTACTGTGATTGTTCATAGAAAACAAAGGAAAATTCCTGCGCATAAAATTCATATCTGCTGAGACATTTCTCATGGTACACTTCTACATACACACATATGGAGTATACATAGCAATAAAAGAGATGAATGGAGAGGAATCTTCATTTGATTTCTGTGGATGTTTTTATGGGAATGTGGGTCTTTCAGATCATTTTGAGGAGTGCCTATATGGTTTATATGTTCCACATTTTATTCTAACTGTGTCATGCAGTGTTGGGACTCGCACTGGTCTGGTCTGGTCTGGTCTTGACTCGGTCTTTACTCGGTCTTCCTGCCTCGGTCTCGGTCGTGACTCGGTCTCGGTTTAGGTGGTCTTGACTACGACACTGGGAAATGGAGTATATTCTGGTGTACTCATTGTTAGCTGCTGTGGTAAATGTAAATCCAGGAGACGACGAGGAAAGGAAATGCCTGTGACCAGGTTATGGCCTTAGTGTGGCCCTTGATCAAAGAGAGATTTCTGTCTCCTCCTGTTTCACTAGAGGCCTGAAGAGGTCAAAGTGTTTTGCAAAGCAAATGCAGAGAAAAGTCCAGACAGTTAAACACAATTTATTGCAACAGAAATATGTCTTCGTCCCTGTAATCATTTTGTGACCCCTCAGATTTATCCCCGAACCCCAGGTTGGGAACCACTAGGTCAAGCCCTTCTGGTTTGAATAAGAGACGTACTGCATGATGTCACTCCACAACAGCTGCCCAGTAGTAATATGGGTGTATTCTCCCCTCCAGGCAACACATAGTTTCTCTATTGTATTTCTGTCAGTCGCTACATGAGCGCATTACAAAGTACACCACAAAGCTCTTAAAAGAAACGTTTTGTGGAGATTGAGCTGGTGACCTTGCAGTTGTTTTATGAGTCTCCGAAGGGGGAGAAACACATTGTTGAAAAGCTTTGTATGTTTTTGTCTGCTTTTTTTTTTTTTTTTTAGCTTGTAGAAATAGCAAAAAAAAGGCAGTAGTCTGCCAAGAGTTTTTTGTGTTATAATCCCACAGTCCCATACTTAACATCAGCTGCTTGTGGGGGCAGCATGTTGACAGATTTTAACATGATAAATCATATTCAATTGAGCTCAGACTTTCTTTTTTTTTTTGTTTTTTTAGGCCAAAATATGGCAACCTAATTTTGTGACCTGCTCAGGGAAAGCAGGGTGGAGCCCAGAAGAGATTAAATCCCTGCGCTATGTGGCCTGATTCTAACTGAAGTGAAAGCAAACATCTCCAGCTCTGGCTTGAAACATGTTTCAGTCCACTTTATTTTATCTGAATGAACGACTCAGAAAAACAAATATTAGGCTTTCTGTGGAAAACAAAGGGTGACCCACAGACTGAGAAAAACATGCTTAATATCGCTTTGACAGCCAGGAAGGAAAAAAATATTCAGCTATTGTGGATTTTCCTTGAAGGCTGTTTGTTTGATCTAGAATCTGAGATGCAGTCTTCTTATATGCACATAAGAAGTCACACCCACTCGTTCCTAGATAGCTTGATGTTTATGATCATGTCTCTGGAGTTAAAAGATGACGCAGATAGTGCGAAACTGAGGCTTACTGTTGTACATGTGTTCACACATGGAATCACTGATGTTTTTTTACTAGTCTTTTCGTTGTTTAATGTCCCCCTAAAAATACTCCCCTCAAACATTATTGAACTTCAATGTTCCTGCTCGGATGTAAACATGTAAAGTGGATTTTAATTGATTCCAAAAGCAGCGGGCTGTGAGTGGCTGTGTCTCGGATGGCGATGGTGCATATAGAAAGAGTCATTATCTCCCCTCATTTCTTCAGCACCATAAACTATAAAGCCAGTTGGAGATGCATCAAGGTCCCACCCAGTCTTGTGTTTTATGTTATCAGCCTCTGCGTGTAATGTCAGATAGTTATCAGCCTGTGCCTGTAATGTCAGATAGTTTGTTTCCTGTGCAGTATATCAGCACATGCAATGATTTTTTCCGATACCAGTACAGTGTCGGATATGCATCCGATACAGCCTATAATGCTGGATCGGGTATTGGCGAGTACGCGAGTCTATTCACCGATCCGATATCACGTTATATAATTTATCAGCTCATTTATGCTACTAAACTCCGTACACCCTGACTGATTCATACTGTGCATGTGCAGCTCTCAACAGAGATGAGGAAGAAGCGAGATGGCTCACTCATTAGTTACTTCCATCATCAATTTCCGATGCAGTGACCGTTTTTTCTGATGATGGAAGTAGCTAACGAGTGAGCCATCTCAATTCCTTCTCATCTCTGTTGAGAGTTGGACATGCGCAGTACCTGTCGGGCAGGTTCAAGTGGAGTATTGATGTGTCACGATACCAGGAATTTAGTAGTCGATACCAATAACAGTGAAATTCCATGATTCTCCATACCACTGTAAAAAACAAAGTAAAACAATAAATCCCTTATACTTCAACCTGCACTCCTTTTATTACCGTTTGCATACAGCTTTTTGTTAGGAAGTTAAACAGGTCATAATTCCCTCTCTATTATCTATTTTATATTACTGTGAAAACATCTCCTTCACACAACTGGATTTATTCAAGTTTCTCGACAAAAACTACATTAATTTTAACGCACTAGTATCGGATCGGTACTCGGTATCGGCCGATACGCAAGTTAAGGTATTGGAATCGGTATTGAGAAGGGAAAAATGCTATGGGATCATCTCCAGCTGCAGCTTGGGCTCCTTGTCTTTGCTGAAACGTCAGTGTTCGATCATGTTCTTTTAACAGTCTGACATCAAATATAGTTGGATTATAAAGTGTTTTGTTGGATGTTTTAGAGTTTACAGGCAGTTGATCATATATGAGATGAAAGCTGGGTGTGACTAGATGAGACCGAAAGTAAAGAGGAAATAATGCTTTGGCTGTGTCACTACAGAGGTTGTTGACATGGAGGAGTACAGTGCTTAATGAATAATGGATGCGTGCTAAAGCAGCCCGTTTCCTATTCATTCTTCTGAGGCTGCTACACAGAGAGTTGTGTGTGATCATCATGTCAGCCCTTCAATATTTTCATTGTGTTTTCAGTAACATGATGCAGTTTGAAGGCACTGGAGTTACTCCAATAAACATTTTCACACAAGTACAATAGGCTTATTCAAAAGGACGGCTTATTTTATTTGATCGTTGTTTCAAATAAATACAGAGCAACAATTTTTAACACACTGCACAGAGAGTAGTTAGTTCTATTTCATTCACCCAAAGTCTTATCTGCTCCGAGGTTCCTGTTTAACATCAGTATTCCTGAGGCTTGTAATAATTAAAAGTGTGCTGATCGCATCACAAAGGCTTGCAGTGACAGCGACGAGCATTAATTCAATGTTTGCGTTGTCACTTTTTGTGTTAAGCTGAAAAGGATGTGGAGTGGCGAGCGAGTTCAGATCTATTTCATTAAAAGCACCTTTTAAGTTCCAACTCTTTGGGAAGCTTTGTAGTGTTGAGGCCTTTTTTTTTTTTTGACTATGATGAATGTGTTTAAATGAGCGCAGTTGGATGTGGTAGTGAGTCAGGGGTTAGCTGACATGCCCTGCATGCTGATAGGTATGTAAGGCTCAGGCGAGCACCAGAGAGCGTTAATGTATGGGATGATAATCAGAGCTGTCTTGGGTGATATATATGACCAAGGTTAAAGGCGGCCGGGATCATGCAGTATGTTGGAAATAAAATGAGGGGATGGGCCTTGAACGTGCTTCATCTTATTGAATCCCTGTCAGTGTTTAAGGATGTAATTTCAGCTGCTGTTATGTGATGGTATCTATCTGTGCGTGCAAAAAAGACAGAGGATGTGGTTTAGATAAAACAAAACATAGATAGGACAAGCAGAAAAATCACATGTTTATGACTGTTGGCCACAGTGATGCCAGCTCTGTCAACTTTTACATACTAGTATTTGGCTTTTCTCAGATTCAGGGGGCAACCTCCAGGTCAGAAAAGTGAACAGCGTTAAACTTGCATTCTTTCTAACAGCCAGCAGGGGGCGACTCCTCTGGTTGCAAAAAGAAGTCTGATTGTATAGAAGTCTATGAGAAAATGAGCCTACTTCTCACTTGATTTATTACCTCAGTAAACATTGTAAACATGAGTTTATGGTCTCAATCGCTAGATTCAAGTCTTCTTCAATACAGCATGCAGGGGATGCTTTAGGGCGGGGCTACCTTGTGATTGACAGGTTGCTACCACGGCGTTGTCAGGTCTGGGAGTTGTCCTTGTTATACGTCTTACAACTTTAACCCTTTCACAGTGTGTTTTCACTTCATGAAAGTTAATTGTAACCTTTTAGTCGCCTAAAAATGTCTTATTCAGCGTTCGGTTGTTCTTAGCTCCACCCTCTCGTGTCACTTCTGGTTGCAAAAAAACAAGATGGTGATGAACTCGAGGCTTCAAAACGGGTCGTGTCTAGGAAGTACCCACAAGTTAGGAAACTCTCGCGAGATGGTTAAAGGTCACATATTATACTCCATTTAAACTAGTTATTATAGGTCTCAGACACCTCCAAACCATGTCTCTGAAGTTTTTTTTTCAAAAAAACAATCAGATCATGCATTCCAGCATGTCTCTATAACCTCTGTTTCAGCCCATTTCCAAAAGTGCTGATTTCTGTGTCTGTAGCTCTGTAGGTCTCATATTATGCTCATTTCCAGGTTCATAGATGTATTTTAATGTTGCACTAGAACATGTTTACATGCTGCAATGTTCAAAAAACCCTTTATTCTTCTCATACTGCAGCCTGAGTCTGCCTGCCTCAGAGCCTAATTCAGCCTCTGTCTGAAAACCCCTGATTCACAGCCTGTCTCCTCCCACTCTGCTCTGATTGGTCAGCGTTTTCTGTCAATCAAACGTCCTCAACAACAGCGTCACCCTCCCCCTCCCTCCCGGAGAAGCTCTCTCTCTCTCTCTCTCTCGAGTGGAGAGATAGCAGCTAGAATAAAGTTTATAAACCACTTTAAAGTTTATAAACCAGAAACTTCACCCAGCGCACGTTACCGGAGGAATCTGATCAGAAATCGGCGACACATGATGAACATCTGCGGTCCAGATTCCAGGTTTTCCTGACGGTTTCTCTCAGGTAAATAATACTATTTATATCTCTGTTAGTTAGCTCAGTGTTTACCTCATGCATCAACTCTGTAAACCGTAAACATACACTCTGTTTTACGTCTGTCTTTACAGATCCATCTGTGAGAAATGACCGACAGAATCATCCCAGAGGAGAGCAGACAGCTGAGAGCAGATAGCTGTGGGCAGATGGCTCTGTTTACATGGAGATACAGAGCTAACCCGGTAGCATGTAGCTAACCCGTTAGCATGTAGCTACATGCTAACGGGTTAGCTACATGCTACCGCTATGACACGGTGTGTAAACACAGCGACCTTCAGGGTGGAAAATAGAAGATGTGAAACAGTAGTCAGTTCATTATTTCTGCTAAAAGATAAATGTATGGAAGATCAGAGTAATGGTATATTATTTACTGTAGTAGCTGTCTCTGTGTTACCATGACTACAGACCACCGGAGCTTAGCTTACCATAGTTTACCAGAGCTGAAGACTTTCTCCTGTACCATGTTAACATAACTAACTAACAGGTGAGATGATTACAAATGCTGTGAATAATTAATATTGTCATCTGTCAACTCAAATAAAGTTTGACTGTAAAACAGAAATGTGTTGTGTTGCTTACAGTCACTATTTACTACCTGTAATCTGCTACATGCATGACATCAAATATATATAATATATAAATATCATCTGTTTAAACAGTGTAATTACATAAAGCCTTTGTGAAAGAACATGTTATATTTAGATGATGGGAGTACATGAAGCCTGTTCTGCTGGTTCTTGCAGACTAACTGTAGGAGCTACTTTGCTCAAGTTCGGTTGAGGAGGAGAGACAGTGACGCGCTGTGGGGCGGGGTCAGCTACTGAAGGTTCTCTCTGGTTCGACCAGGAAACCCTTATATGGCTAATTCTCAAATGACGTCAGAAGAAAAGAAAAGCTGCGCAGCGTTGTTTCGACACCCATTTCCGGACAAACGGAGCAGGAGAAAAAGAGAGAGGATGGTCTTTTATGATACTATGGTGACTTGTAGACACACTGGGGACAGATATTGATGTTTAAAAGACATGGAAAAGTGCATTTTGCATAATAGGTGACCTTTAAGGTTAGGCATTGACCTTGAATGGTAAAGGTTAGGATAGGTTGTCAGGCAATGAGTCTTGCGAGAGTTTTCACATATTTCAGATCAGATTTCGCGATTTGCAGGTTACCTTCTAGACACGACCTTCAAAACGGCAGTCCACAAACCAATGGGTGACGTCACGGTGACTATGTCCACTTCTTATACACAGTCTATGGATGAAGCCCAATAGAAAAAATATAGGATTAAGTAGAGCAGATCCGTAGATGAGTTTTGAGGCCTTGACTGGTATTGATATTCCAGAGGGAAAAATCTGTCGATAATAATAGCCCCAATATTAGTTTTTATTAGCCAAGCTCGCTGTAGGGATGTTAGTCTGTTGCTCATTTCCAACTTTGACCCAAATGTCACATCTTTACTTATGAAGACTTGTCTGTAATTGGCTGCCATTACTGCTATTTATCCGTTTATTTTGTAGAGGGCAGATTTTTACAGCTGCCGTAATGGCTCTGTTTGATTAATCGGCCTTTCCATTTTTATAACACTGTTCAAAGATGTTCCAGATGTCAACTCTCCAATAAAATCCTCATATCTCATAACTGAAAAAGTGCTTGACATTTGATTAACGCCGTTATGCTCTTCAAACAAGTTACATTGCCGCTTCTGCCCTGTTTATAGTGTCGTCACGTAAGATATTTTCCATCAGAAAATATATCATCCGTAGTCATCAGTAATAATTTTGAGTAGATAATAGGCCTGGTTCTCTTGGGGGGGATTGAATTGATTCGTCCATGTAAGAAAAGACATGCCACACCATGACTTTGTCTCACTGACCTTCAGCTCTGGAGATGTAATCTATAAGTGCTGTGATACATTTCCACTGTTCAGCAGGGTGTTATGTATGAAAAAACACATCCACATACATGCTTTTTTTTCTTTGTTTTCATGCTAATTACCAAAACTAAGCGATGCTGTATGTTGCTAATCTTTGCAGCATTTGGTCATACAATATGTTCTCCCACTGGGAAAGCACACTGTTGACAATCACACTCTTCCAAACACTGCCAAAGCCTTTTTTTTGCGCTCAGCCAGAGAAAAAATGCCAGATCCACACCGTTCACTCACAATGATGGGATGTGTGTTTATCATAATTAGAGTCTGCTTTGATGCCAGCAGAGATTCAACCATGAGGAGCTATTTGGTGCTTTTACAGAAGTGAGAACTAGTAATTGGATGACAATGCCATATATGTAGGCCTCAGTTTCAGCTTTCATTTTTCCAGAAAAAAGTGTTAATTGAGTGTTGGTAAAAATATGTAAAAAAAAAAAAAAGTGTAATTGCTGTGTAGTTTTAGCACGGTTGTGTTTCTTAGAGGGCGCATAATCAGCAGTGCATTTGCATTTTCCTTAAATTTTTCTCTACATTGTGTTTTGCTTTAAGTTTTTCGTTGGGTTGTGGTAAGAGGACGGTTACTGTAAATCATGGTGGCCAGTGTCTTTGTGCAGCAGAAAACACAACAGCTTTTGGCTGCGTATGGATATAAAATTGGAATTGGGAATTGGTTTAAATTAGGGCTGCAACTCATGATTTTTTTTTGGAAATGTTTCTTCAATTAATGGATTTTTTGCATTGTCTAAAAAAGACAGAAATTAACTAAAAATGCCCAGTTTCCCAGAGTGCAAAGAGTCGTCTTCAGATGTCTTGTTTTGTCCGAACAACAATTCAAAACCCCAAAATATTCATTTTACAATTATATAAAACAGAGAAACAGCAAATCCTCACATCGGAGAAGCTACAACAAGCAAATGTTTTGCTCGAAAAATTACTAAAGTATAAAAAGATTATTAAAATAGTTACCGATTAATCTTCTGTTGTTTGACTTATCGACTAATCGAGTCTCCTAAATGGACAAAATTCGCCAATTTTCAACCTAAGTTCCTGTACGTTCTGCGCCTGCATGAGAGAAAATAACTCTTCCACCAGCAGGTCATGGAAGTCTGTATTCTCGCCGCTCGCGCGCAATGCATCCCGGTACATTCAGGCATAGCATTCACAGCTCTGCAGTGGTAGAAATCAGCTGTCTCGGTCAATATAGCACAAATTGGGGAATTTATTTCTTCAGTGGACTACATTTATGGTCATCCACATGAAAGGTGGCTAGTTTTCCCTTAAGGCTTCCCACTCAAATGGGCATGACATTTAAAAAAAAATCCACAAACTTGGACGTAAAGGAAGTGGTTGTGATTTACTCAGGAGCTGTTAATAACCTTTTTCATTAATGCACCACAAGTCTCAGAGATATAGTGCTCGCTACATATGGCTATAATGATTGTGCTTACAGCCTAGTTCCTCCTATATCCGCCCACTCATCCCCTGGGCCTCCCTGTTTCATAGCACCTTGTACAGTGAGACAGTGTGTGTGCTGGATAAGAGGGAGCAGGGATCACAGGCAGCCATCGACAAACTCCTAGAGAACCAAGACATGGAGTCAAATGAGGTTAGAGATCACGGTAATCATAATAATGATGTGTCCCAGGGCTGAATATCACACAGTGTGTCTCTTTGTGGGCCCACGCTAGTCAGTGGGTGGCTCTTCACACAAATGTCTATTTTACTGCTGGTGAACTACGAATTGTTCGAACCCTCTTCTTCCCCGCGTTTCACTCTCTCTGCATCTGGAGATGCTTAAACAGAAAACAAATAAACATTATAGGATATGTATTTTTAAAACTGGGAGTCTGCGTCCCCTGTGGGCTTCCTCCATGCGCTGTGTCTTTGCACAATGACTAATTTGTTATACTGCTAGAAATTACACGGGCGCTTTAGAAAACAACCACACTGGATGGCCTCATTTGTGTATCTGTGTTGTTTTTTTTTATAAATCACACCACTTCCTGCTCTGCTGTCTTTGTGGTTTAAAGAACATAGTCAAAGTGCATTTATTATGATTTCTTCACTATTACCTACTAGGGATGGGGGAAAAAATCGATTCATCTATGTATCGCGATTGTTTTTTGTTTTTTTACGATTTTGAAATAGATTTTTTAACGCCAGAATCGAGATATTGGCTTCATTTGAGTCTATGCGGCGGTAGAAGGAAGTTACCGCTTTTATCGTTGTAGTCTGAGTAACGTGACGTCATATCCGTTCCGTATCCGTCACCAAAACAAACCGCAACAAGTACAAAACAGTGGAGGATCCGTGTGGATACGACCTGCATCTTCACATGTTAAATCCAAAGTGGTAAACACTACACATCCAGTAAAGGATGGAAACACTTTGGGTTTCACACATTGCCAGGAAAAGCAGAGCTAGACATCCAGGCTAAAGCTGCATGCTAACTCTGTCATGGACAGGAAACGTTATCGTATCGCGGTAACGTGCGGTCAAGCAAGCCGTCACTTTCATCTCCATGGTCAAACCGCCGACGCTACAACTGTAGAGCACCCATATACTGACATTTATGTTAAATGCATTCAAACTCCCCCGATGGAGCTGACCATGGATGTATAAAGAGAACGGAGCTGACGGGAGAGCTAGAGACGGACCTGGTGAAGTTAGCGGAAGTACACACGTGTGACTACGTCCAGTTTTCAAAATAAGGTGTTAACAAAGGGAACTATATATACAAAATACGTATATGGAAATCAGATTGATTGGATTATATTCACCAGAAGTAAAAAACATTACATGTCCCTTATAAATTAAAAAGAAAATACTACTAATCTGTGAGGGAAATGTCTTTATTCTTTGATTTTTGGGTTGCTGGAAAAAATTTAATAAATAATGCCAGCCAATGACTGATATATTTGACTTCAGGACATCTCTGACTAAATACATGCTGAAAATCAAACATTTTTACTGTATTAATTTAGATATTTTTCAAATTAAAAGTCCCTAGGAGTGTACGATTCAACTTTTTCCCATGATCTAGTGTTTAAAAGTTAACAAAAATCACAATAAATCATAATATTGAGTCACAATACTTGTAAAATCGCAATACGTATCGAATTGGGAGATAGGTGTATCGTGCCAGCCCTATTACCTACTGTATCAGTTGATTGACATTGCTGCACAGAATGAGGTTTCCTATATGTGTGTTGGGGATTGTACATATGGAATTGGTCTCTAATTAGTTCCGTTGTTTACCTTTTGCAAGTGCAATCTTCCTGGGCTGTACACATTTATATCCAAACTGGTGGGCAGCAGAGTGTGACACATGAGAGACCCTGTGTTTGCTGCGGAAAGGGGCTCAACAAGGAGACAGGAAAGGATTTGATCATCAGATCTGTCCTCCCCGGAGAGGGAAAACGCCTTGCTCTCTGAAGACACTCCCTCATTTGCAGTCTTTTATGACTGCCTGGGATGAGCTGGTGTAATATGTGGAGGCAGACAGTAGATGCTTGGACTGCCGGCTTTGTTAGAAGCACAGCATGTTTGGGATTTTGTCCCCAAACGGGGGCCTGTTTTGTATTGCAAGTGTTTATTTGCTGTGTTGTATTTGATTTGAGAGAAATGTTGAGTCTGTTGTGCAGCATTTTAAACCAAATCCGATACGTGGACACACAGCTCTGAGCCGTCAGTGATGCCTGTCCGACTTGGCTGAACTACAGCAGGAAATATAAGTAAAAGGCTCTGCTATCAGTTCATTACTGCGCTATCACATCCAGCAGCTGGGCCCCAGCAGGGGACTAGTTAGCCGCTTAGTTAGCTAGAGAGATGCCTTCAGTCTCGTGGTAAAAACTAATTAGCGCAGACTAGTTTGAGTCCATTTTCATTATGCTCAGCTCGAGCTGCACGCTGCTTCTCATCATGTGTGGCTGCACCAGTTGGTCCTTCAACGCTCTGCACTTTGTCCTGAAAACCACCAGAACTCCCGCGGCTCTGCGTGATTGTTTTCATTAGTCCGCCGGCGGTAGCTTGATACTTCCAGACGCCACCGTGGCTGTCATTCTCCACAAGCTCCAAAAATATTGCAAGGTGAAGCAGAGGGTTGTTTTTATAGCATCCCCACCCATGTTGTTACTATCATATCAGTATGGAGCCTGATATAAAACCTACATGCTCCAGGCCACACATTTCCCCCCAGCATTCCTGCGCCTGTAATTGGTTATTGTGGAAATACGTAAAGGGGGGTTGGGTGTAAGCTGTGGAGGGGAACTGGAGAGAAAGAGGGGGAGAAAATAGGAGGGGTGGGTGTGTGTTTCACTTCAAACTACAACCACAAGCACAACGGGGAAAGATGAAACACAGGGAGCTGTGGTTGCTGGTGCCAAAATCCATCCCCCCATGATGAAGAGGAATTTTTAACACATCTTTTCATTTGCATGTGTTCAATTATGTTTCCCTTCAGATCCTGCTGCGGTGACGGTGGCACGGGCTGCTTCTTAAAGCACACAGTGGTTGCCAGAGATGCCAGTATTTGGGTTGTGAACTAATTTGTTTGGGTTTATTTTTGGGGGGAGTTATGTATGTATATTATTATTATGTGTAACGTTTACCCCTGAGTATTGCTGAAATGATTACTTGATTGAAATAATCTTAATTGACAACAATTGTTATAAATCAATCAATCTGTTATGTCATTTTATTATGCAAATATGCTAAACATTTGCTGCTTCTAGTTTCTCCAATGTGCGGATTTGCTGCTATTCTCTATTTTATATAATTGTAAATGTCTTTTGTTTTGGACTGTTGGTCAGACAAAACAAGCAATTTGAAGATATCATGCTGTTAAGACATCATTTTATAGACTAAACACTTACTTAAAGGCAAAATAAGAATAGAATGTGTCTGATGGCTTCCCAGCATGCACTGGGGCGATGGAATTATCATTATTCATCTGTGTTGCTGCGCTGTTTCTGGTGTGATTATGATCTGCCTTGTGTTGTGCAATGTTCCCGCTATTATTCACATTTCCACATAGGATTGACTGCGATTACACCATGAGTGATGTTGCGTGCACGATTTTTGAGATTGTCACCGTTCGCTTTGATTTGATGACATTATGCAGCATTGATAATGAATTCAGTTCCATCATTGCATCACGTTAAAGTCCCAGCGAAACAGAAGTTAGAGCGTCTTGTAGCTTCTGTACTGTGACTTATTCCCAGTGAAAGTGAATATTTGAGCAGTGTACAGTAACGAGAGGGATTTAAATCAAATCCTTCTCATTTGATTGGACCGCTAAAAAAGTGGGCAGGCTTAAAATGTAGCGTGTTAAAAGTTAAAAGTTGCAGATTGATGGATGGATGGATGGATGGATGTCATGATATTATAGGTTGAAATTGGTTGTTACTAGCTCACGTAAGAACAAGTCATATTTAGTTTAACAGGAAGAAAAGGTGATTAGATTTTGATGTAAAAATATGAAGAAATTCACTTTTTTTTGTAATTTATTTTGCATATATTGTTAAATAGATGCACAATATGACCGGGGATTTGATATAAAAGTAATCAAAAAGACATTTTTCATTTAATTTCGACTTAAAGTGAGGAACGGTGTCCCCTCTGTCTCCGCTCTGCGTCTTATCTAAAAGGTTTACCTTGACCAAACATGTTTTACTATTCAGTAAAAGAGTCTGCTTGCACTTGTGATAAATGACTACCCTTAAGTAGAATTGTCCTAAACAGTTCAATCAAATGTTTATATCGTAGCACATTGGCCCCTGTGTTTCCTTTCAATCTACTGCAGTAGCAATAATGTGCGGTAATAGATAATAAATAGCTGACACTAAAGCTGCGGCGAGAATTGATCAACAATACATGTATGATTATAAATTACTGGCAAACTGATAACATGCCCTCCTTACAGGCACTGGGCTTGTGGCGGTTGTGTTGCCTTCAAAAGAACAGGCACGGTAAAAGATTTGACATTTTTAATTAATGATATGATCTGAGCTGTATAAATCTGAACTTCATAACCTTAAACCTCAGTAGGTTTAAGTTAAACCTCAGACGCAGTGACCTCGTTTCTACAGAAGCAACCAGGTTCAGACTTAAGTGCAGTTTAAACCGCAGCTTCTGAGGACACAGCACTGAGGTTTAAGTGATCAAATGGCTTTGACCCAGACAACAACACAGGTTTAAACCTATCCTATACCTTAAACCACAGCTAAGCTGGTGACAGAGACCCCTTCCCTGCATCTAACAATAAATCCACACCATTTTGCTTCACCTCTTTTTATGTAGCTGCCTCGCAGACGGGCCTGGAAAGTAATCCAGTGCTTAACACTGTTGCACTTTTGTGTGTGTGTGTTCCTGGTTAATATGTAGCTCAGCATTTTTTATTGTGTCGGCCCTCGTCACAAAACTTTGTTCACCGTATTTTGTCTGGCACAGATCTCTATAGCTGGTATTCTAATAACAACCTTATCTATCTCAAACACACTGGCCGTCATTAGAGAGAGTGCTACTCGCTCACGGTCCAGGTCTGTCACAGAACCTGCTGATTTGACTGTTATCTGTTAGACATCAGCACAAAATAGAAGTGTTTTGCATCGAAGCAGCTGGTGTCCACTGTTGTGTTGTTTCAGACTGAATTCAGATGCAATAAGTCAGAATTTATTTTATTTCTAGTGCAGGGTTAGTGTGGTAATGTAATGATGAATCAGAGAAAGGCACTTTTTAACAGCCTATTTCAGTGTCATAGGATTGGCACAGTATCTATGAAGTATCTGTATGTTTATCATTAAAATCAATATCAGTCTACTCTGTGTCATAGATACAGATAATTAAATAAGACGTTCAAATCGTCGTTTTGGAACAATAGGTGGGTTGATGAGCGGGAGCACACTCTGCTCTTGACCTTTGGACGCTCACCAGATCCGAAATGATTTTCTGTCAACACTCTCCAGTGGATGACTCCCCTGAGAAGAAGTGCCTCTCCTGTGTTCAAAAAGAAAATACATTGATTTCTAGTCTGCGACCGCTGACTTTGCGGGTTTAAATTAGTCATCATGTGCAGACTTTATCATCTGTAGCTATAGTTAATTAAGCTAACGGTCAGCTCAGTGAGTTGTTTGAAACTTTCATTCTTTCTAACAGCCAGCAGGGGGCGACTCCTCTGGTTGCAAAAAGAAGTCAGATTGTATTGTATGTAATGTACTTCTCACTTGATTCATTACCTCAGTAAACATTGTAAACATGAGTTTATGGTCTCAATCGCTAGTTTCCAGTCTTCTTCAATACAGCATGATGTTCATTTAGTAAATTATGGTCCCATTTAGAGTCAAATAGACCATGAAGCAGGGGATGCTTTAGGGCGTGGCTACCTTGTGATTGACAGGTTGCTACCACGGCGTTGTCCGGAGTCTGGTCTGGGAGTTGTTTGTGTTCTTGTCTTACAACTTTAACCCTTTCACAGTGTGTTTTCAGTTCATGAAAGTTAATTATAACCATTTTGTTCTCCTAAAAATGTCTTATTCAGCGTTTGGTTGTACTTGGCTCACCCTCTCGTGTAATTTCTGTTTGCAAAAGCAAAGATGGCGACGGCCAAAAAGCCGAACTCGAGACTTCAGAACAGTCCACAAACCAATGGATGACTTCACGGCGACTACGTCCACTTCTTCTATACAGTCTACAGTCAGTTCTTAGTTTGTAAGTTTGACAGGCCTGCCCTGCCTAGTTACGGTTGCTAAGCTATGATTGGACAATGGGGAATGTGTTTAGTTGAGTCAATTGGAACCTTGTTTGATTCCTCATATTTAATTTGCACTCGGCAGTCCATAGATTAATAATGTTGTCTGCTCTAATGATGAGCAGCGATTCCACTCAATAAGGAGCGTGATGAGATTGTTGGCTTTGAAATGGCAGTCAATGGCAGCGCTTGTGGCACTTTGTAATGGTTTATGCGTCGTCACCAAAGATGCGTCTAATGAAGTTCATTAGAGCCAGCCGTATCAACCACTGTAATTGCTTTTAAATTTTTCCCTCTAAATTGATTCCCTCTAATGTGTCTGTGATTGAATTACCATAGTAGACTGAGGTACTTTATTTTTACATGAAGAATATAACAGGCTGAGCTTGTTTACTCGCTCCGACCATCTGCATCAGTCATCACTGTAGGCTGCAATGAAGGATGTACAGTATGTTCTGTGTGAAAGCATTATGTGAGATTTCACCAATCCGCGGTGCCATTTCAGTGAGCAGTTTTTCTCCTTTTTGATAGAGTTATGGCAGACTAAAGGCTGGAGTGAATTCTAACAGCCTCTCTGAGCCACGTCAGCTGATTGGCAGCTGCTCTGATGTCATTTGTTTTTGTGGAGCAAGGACAGGTCACGCTGGCTGATCTGTATTCCCTCTCTCTCTCTCTCTCTCTCTCTCTCTCTCTCTCTCTCTCTCTCTCTTTCTCTCTCTGTTCCTCTCTCTCTCTCCCATCCCTTTCCCTCCACCCCCTCAGTCTTCATGTTTCTGTCTTCACTTCTTGTTTACAGTAACTCCCTCTGATCCTCTCTGTACTTTGAGTCTTTCTTTTGAGTTTCTTCCTTTGAAATAACAATAACACGTTTTATTGTGAATGAAGGAAAGCTAAGGAAACCCGAGATATTAGAATATCTGTTCATTTAATCTCATGAGATGACTGTTAATGCCTGAAATAATACTTTTCCCTGCTGCCCATATTTCTGTTTGAAGCCATAAGAAAGGAACATTGGTACTGATTGTGCCAGAATAATATGAGGGCTTTTACGATTTTGAAATGAATTTTTTAATGCCAGAATAGATATATTTGCTTCATCTGAGTCTATTCGGAGGTAGAAGGAAGTTACTGCTTTTATTGTTGTAGTCGGAGTAACGTGACGTCATATCCGTATCCGTCAACCAAAACAAACCGCAATGAGCTGAAACGAGAAAGCAGAAAACGTGCGGTCAAGCCAGCCGCCGCTCTCATCTCCGTGGTCAAATCGACCGACGCTACAACTGTAGAGCACCCATATACTGACATTTATGTTAAATGCATTCAAACGGCCCCGATGGAGCGGACCATGGATGTATAAAGAAAACGGAGCTGACGGGAGAACTAGCGACGGACTTGATGAAGTTAGAGGAAGTATACATGTGTGACTACATCCAGTTTTCAAAATAAGGTGTACAATGGGAACTGTATATACAAATTACATATATGGAAATAAGATTGATTGGATTATATTCACCAGAAGTATAAAACATTACATGTCCCTTATAAATTAAATAGAAAATATCACTAATTTGTGAGGAAAATGTCTTCATTCTTTGATTTTTGGGTTGCTGGAAAAAATTCAATAAATAATGTCTGACATTGACTGATATATTTGACATTTGGACATGAAAATCAAATATTTTAATTGCATTAATTTAGATATTTTCCAAAGTAAAAGACCCTAGAAGTGTATGATTAAACTTTTTCTCATGATATAGTGTTAAAAAAGTTAACAAAAATCGTAATAAATCGTTATATCGAATCGCAATACATATTGAATCGGCACCCAAGAGTAGTGATGGTATCGAATCGGGACATAGGTGTATCGTCCCAGCCCTAAATCACTGTATTAGATTTCCTTAAAAAATTATCTGGGACAGCCAGAGACAGTCATGCCATTTATTATATTTCTAAGCTTTGGCTTGAAGTTGTTCCAAAATAAGTCGTAATGAAGCATTTCAGTTTTTTTTATAAATTACACTGGTACCAATACAACACTAGTCTGCTTTATATGGTACAATTTCTCAAAGACTCAGTGTAAAATGTTTTTTGTGGGGGGCTAATAAATGATTCATCAAAAGCACAACGGCGCTCACAGCGGCCATAATGGATAGGCTGCCATCACACGATATGTTAAGATGTCTAGACAGCTGGGTGCCATTTGTTCATCACAGTAAAGTGCTACTCGTAACTCTGATGTATCCTGCAAAGATCTATTTTGTTAATATAGACTCCTACAGGGCCATGTTATAATGAAACATCTTCAAAAGTCACTGCCTATAAAGCCACTTTAACCCCTTTTACAACATCTAACTACACTAATGGGCTAATTGGAGTTGGTGTTGGAGTCGTAATCTGACAAATCCAGTCTGATTCTGGGGGATTCTGGGGGATCTTGGGCCTCTCTATGGGCTGCAAGGCCTGCCACTTGTCTAATCACTCCTGACCCTATTAGAAATGAGTCCTCCTTTGTTACTGTGCGGTACTGTCAGTTCTGGGGGAACAAAAAGTGCCATTGTCTTGCATTGCTGCTGCGGCCGGGATAGAAGTAATCTGTAGCTGTAGAGCTGCCTCAGGATTGCCATAATCCAGATTCAGTATTAATGACAGTCTAATCCGCACATTTTTGACCCTCTGGGGAGGCTGACATGGCATCTCTGTTGTTCGTCGCTTGTGTAATGTCACTGATTCGAAAAAAACGAAGGGGGCCGCTGCTCACGGCTTATGTCACGAGGGATGCAATATCCTGTTCAGATTTTGTCTGCTGTGGTACGCCAAGACGCTGCACTTGTCTGATACCAGCGCAGACAATGCAGCGCTGTCATGTTGCTGGATTTGTCAGATATATCCACTTTGAATTCAACCAGCTTTCCTGACCGCAAATTGTTTTCATTATATATTTGTTTTCCTTCAGTGTGGCTGACAAACACAATAATTGCATGCCTGTGCTCAGCACGCCGGAGGACCACGGGGGCGTGTTTGCTCACCCGTGCGACGACATGCAGCGAGGGCAAATGGCATGAACGGCAAAATGGTGATCCTCCACTGCGTGCACTCAGAAGGGTCTCTTTTTGCTCTTTGTTCGACACAAAGGGATGCAGCGGTAGACGAGTAGATGTGTGTGAAATCCATCACACAGCTGCTAGCTTGGCACAATGATCAGTAACACCCCCCTCTCCCTCCACACGAACCCCTCCTACACCTTCTTATCTCCTCTACTCAGAGCTGTGCACGTGGGCCTTTTGTTTACAGCTCTTTCCAATGAGCCACACTAGTAATCGCCGTGACAGGTAGCACGACTCTCTGACAAGCCTCCAACCTTTCATCCCTTTACTGATGGCCAAGACTGATGAAGCTGGACCAGAGCTAGCACTAAGACCACATCCACGCTAAGCCAGCTGAATGTGGAAAATGACTTAGTGTTTTCATAAAGATCTCCTTCCAAACATAACCACCTAAATGACTAAATCTCTTCTTCCTCCTCTTTCATTCAACAAACGACAAAACTGTTCCTCACAGCCAACATCTGTTAAGGAGTGGAACAGACAGTCAGTCCCCTCCTACTCTCCAACTTATTCTGTGTTTTTTTAATACAGCATAACTAATGATTTCAGAGAACTGAGCAAGCAGGAAGTACTGATTTGATCATGGGTTCTAAACGCTTAAATCATCATTAACATACCAGAGCAGGGACCTCTGTTGTACGTCATACTCCTGCCTCACTCCTCATAGTTCCTGTCTGTATGTCTGCTGTCACCAGGCCTGGAATTTCATCATTTTAGGGGCAAGTGATAACGTTACACCACCGGCTGTTTCTCATTCAAAATGAATAGGCATGACAGTGTGTCTGCTGGTAACGTAATATAATAATCAGCTGATCCAATTCCTCCTTTTCTGTAGGCTTATAAATTGTATATTTTCCTGCATATGTGTTTCAAACGTGGTCAAATCTTGTAGTTGTAGGGTGTTGATGACACAGTTTGATGGATATGTTATAAGAGCAGTGTAGGCGTAGATGTGTGGTGGAGCGACAGAGAGAGAGGTGGGTGCGCTCAGAGCAGACAGGTGTTGACCAATCAGAGCAGAGGAGAAATTAGTAGTATAATTAGTGTTTCACTTGATGTTGCCCAGTAAAAGACACTGGTGTCTAAAAAAACGTATTGACAGGAATGAGGCAGCGGTTCATATGTTTTTCAGAATGGCATCAAGGCCAGACAGAGGGACCAGTTGAACCACTTTTATCACTCTGGCTACCACTTGTAGGGTAGTGGCCACGTGGTTACAAAAAAATGTACGGTATGCAGACGTACAGAGCCTACGCATACACCCTCTGATGACGAAATGTCGCTTACTTGCGGACACGCAAAGTATAATACAGGCTTTAGGCTGGCGTTTTCAGATCTGTCCAGGCTTTCAAAAGACAATTCAGATTTTGAGAAAAGCTTGTGTTTGGGTGTAAAAAGCTGCAGCTTGGTGTGGATTGAAGGCCAAAACAGAGAGAAAAAGACGCACCTTTAGCTGACTTGGTGTGAGCTCAGTCCACAGCAATGTGGATAGTAAAAAGATAAAAGGTTACAGAATATCCCTTGAGCTGAGCACAGTGATATTTACGGTAACTGTAGTCTGATTTACAGACGAGGTTAAGAAGGGCATCGATGTTTCGGATCAATGGAGGATAACAACAAATTCACAAAAGGCCTCAGTTTATATCATCGTGATGAACCGTGATGTGGTAAATGTTGTGAAATGTCATTAAATGACACCGTGGATCACTGGATGTACAGTATTTGACAGTTCTGGAAGACAGCTTTTTATTTCCCCAACAGGAAAGTCAGTCTCACATGATGGTTGGAGTTTTGCAGCCTTCTCAATAATCTATTTGTCTCTAAAAGCCTGATTCCGCACCAGAAACGAAAGAACACGTTTAACGATAAAAACTATAAATAATGTACATCATCCGGACGTATAAATCGATGCGCCGGAAATAAATCTCATCCGTCAATGTTTCCTGAACTCATTTATCAGTTTCATGGGCTGAATTTATCACCAATATCACAGCAAAGCCCTTTAAAAATGTAACATTATCTTGAATCAGCAGTCTTGGGTTGTATGCGAAGAAAATCAATGGTGTCGCAGCTCGAGTGTGACTTGCCATCCATCAGTCCGTTGGCTGACTGGAGCAGCTACTGTAGATGATGTGCTGAATGGCCAATTTCCTGTTACCTGTAATAGATAGAGCACGGCTTCTCTCTCTCTGCTCTACGAATCATGATTTCCCTCTGGGTCGCTGTAACTGCTAGGAAATAGATTAAAGTAACACACAGGAGTATTTGCATCTGTAATCGGAGCCCCTGGATAATTTGCGATCCAAGAAGAATTCCTGTTTTTGATATTGTTTGAAGTGTGGCACACAGTATGCTCTGAAGAACAGGACTCAATCCTCTCGGGCCTGTCGGTGAAACGCACGGCATGTCTGCGACAAGAGATGTAATTCCATCGCAACTTTCAGGAATATTGAAATTGTGATCTGCCACCAGCCCTGCAAATCTGATCCTTTTGCCCTCCACGCTGCAGCCAGCGGCCTTCAGCATGTTTCACGTTTCATGTCCGCAGAGCATTTACAGAGTATTTACATGACTACTTCCTGGAAGGAGGGTCGGGCGGGGGGGGGTGCAAGTTCCCCTCTGGCTGATGACTAGATTACTGTATTTACTTGAGCGCACAGCCCTGCTTGTAGATCAGCTGAAGTGATGCCTTTGAAGAGAAAGATACAGAGAGGTCGGAGAGCCTTATTTCAGCCGTGTTTGGTTACTGCTCCCGAGTGCAGTGGACGTTACCCTGTAAATCATCCGTATCCTGTTGATTTAAGTGTACAGGGCGTTCTTCCTATGAGCTCCTACTTCCTGTCGCAGGCATACTTTCTTCAGGATGGTATGGGGGTGTCCAGCTCTAGTAGTGAGATCACGGTTCACTTGACTTTTGTGATTCATTCACTTTAAAGGGAGTCTGACAACGTTATGGAAAGGACCCTACAGGGGAAATAAAATGTTTTTCTTTACCTTTCGCTTGATCCGGTCTGTTTGTTGTTGTGTCTAACCAAGTCACGCTCAAGGAGAAGTCTGAAATCTCATGTTGCGACATTGTAAAAATCAGATAAAACAGAATCAGCTTGAAAATCTTTTAGATAACACGACACTGCACTTTCTGTACTCCCAAAACAACAAACTCTGACAACACCGGCACTCCTTTCTCCAACTTTATGCTCAGGTTTCTATCGTCTTCTGGCAACAAGTCACATGACACAATAACAAAACAGACCAGATTGAAAAAGCAAAAGGTAAGAAAAACATTCTATTTCTCTGTAGGGTCCTTTTCATAATGTTGTCAGACACTTATAATAACAATCTGAGCCCGTCAGTGGCGAAAACAAGCACTTCTAGAGGACGTACATTGACGATGCGTAATTGCCCGGAGGGATTACATTACAGCCCGTTTTGCGGCTGCCGTCTGCAGCGTTCTCGCTCAATACTGGACCAATTTCAAAACTCGTTGTCCCCACGAGTTACTTAGACACAAAAACACGGGACAATAGTGTCCAGGTTAAAAAATACAGACGTTACCCTTTAACATTAATTCAACAACAGCTGTCAGTGTGCTGACTTGACTATGACTTGCCCCAAACTGCATGTGATTATCATAAAGTGGGCATGTCTGTAAAGAGGAGACTCGTGGGTACCCAGAGAACCCATTTTCATTCACATATCTTGAGGTCAGAAGTCAAGGGACCCCTTTGAAAATGGCCATGACAGTTTTTCCTCACCAAAGTTTTGCGCCAGTTTGGAGTGTTATTTAGCCTCCTTTGCGACAAATTAGTATCACATGGTTGGTACCAATGGATTCCTTCGATTTTCTAGTCTCATATGATGCCATGAAACTAGGACTAAAAACTATAAAATAACATAACTGTTTGATTTAACCCTATGATCATAATGGCGTGATCATTCTAGCCAACATAGTTTTTTCTTGCAATGTGGCTCGAGGAATGGCAATGTCAGATGATCCCCGTCTATCTGTCTGGCTAACACGTTAAATATTTCAACAACCACTTGTTACGATAGATTGCAATGAAACTTTGCACATATGCCCAGAGCATCAATTATGAAGAATTTGATTCCTTTGACTTACCGCTGAATTCTGGTCAGCCTCAGCTGTAAATTTAGATGGTAACATACTAACATAAGTGCCTCCCACAAGCCATATTTTATTCATCTAACATTTTGCTAGCATGTAATGGCTACTGATCTTTTTTTATTTGCTACTAAGCCACCGCTCCAAGTCAGCTGTGGTCTGGTATTTTTCACCATTTATTACAGAATGAGTCATTTTAGCAAACTAATACTTGGCTTAAGAGTGAGACACACCCACAATGAATGTTCTAGGTCATAGCTCACCGCTATGCAGTTTTAGTGTGCCCTTTCCTTCCCTAATCTGGCTTAATATGCCACACAACTGAGCCGACGTTGTGCAAACGATGACATCTGTGTTAGTGTAGCCAGAGTAGTCACACTTGACAGGAAGTCGGCGCATGCTGAGCTGCTGGGTTGAGCCTATCCCTTCGCTCTCCATCTCTGCCTTCTCTCTTTTCTAGTTCTCACAGTCCAGCTAATTTTATACCCCCCTGTGTTTGACTCTAAACCACAGTTCATACGCAGGATATGATCTAACTGTTTCTTCCTGCTTGTGGACAGCGAGTCTTCTCAGTCAGCTTCATACAATCACAAAGACGTGAAGCGGAGAGAGAGAGAGAGAGTTCCTCTGACCAGTTGCCAAAGATGTTATATTTACGGACAGGAGGGACAGTGGTGTTGTTTTGTGTTTTATTATTCATAAAGCCTACAGCGAGAGTGTGACGTACATTAAAACAGTTCTCATCCATGTCTTTTTGTTGATGCGTTAATCATCCAATAGACATTCTGACCCTTTTCTGTCGCTATGATCTCAAGCGGATAAACAAACCAATTCCTGAAAGAGAGCACCGTTTCACATTACTCCACAGCTAGATCTGTGTTTTGATTTCTCATCCCGGTTCCTACTTTTGGCAGGTCTCTGTGAAAGAAGTGGAGGCGTTTGTGGCTCTCTCACCAACGTGCGAAACATCCCCGTTCCCAGACAAGGTTGTGCAGACAGACAAGACATGTAGCCTTGGGCTGTAGCCAGATATACACACAGAAAGCTTGAGAAATCCACAAGGCGTTTTTTTTTTTTTCCCCTTTGTGTGGGTGTACATGTTTCTTACATGGCCATTAATGTCAGTCTACGTGTGTCTACGTGTGTGCATTAGAGAATGGTTTATAGCTGTGTGGAGATGTGTTCGTTTCTCCCCCTCTTTGTCCGGGAATACCGCTATTTTCTCTGTCATGAATATTAACCAGGTCGGGTTCATGGAGTTTAAGTGTTGCAGGGGATCTTCGGATGGGGAATTGTTTAATCCTAACCCCGTTCTGTCTGAGCTGCTCCCAGGTACCTGGGAGAGTAAGCTTTGGGAGAGGATGTGAGAGGACGGGAGGAGAGACACCGCCACTGAGGGGATGCCTATCGGATTGTGGGATGGAAGGCTGGATCATTTCTGTGTTTACATGCTGCAGTTATGATGAACTGAGGATTTTATTAAAGGCCTGCTTGTAAGTCATGTCTGGGTCTTGCGACTGAGAGCTGCAATGACTGGCTGTCCAGACGGGTCCTCTTATTTTATTGTTGTGTAACCAAAATTAGGGCTGGCCCCATTTAGCCGAATAGTTGACTCATTCTGTCGTTTTGGTCCAAGTCGACTAAGATTTCTTTAGTCGATTAGTCGTTTTTTATGCTCTTTTCATGCTGAATGACTTATTTCCAAAAAACTTATGAGCATATCTCAGTTAAACACAAGATACAAAGTGGTGCTTTTGTGTGATTCTTTGTGGATAAACTCTGTTTTACAGATTTAATACAATAAACATCTTTATACTTAAGGCCCAGGACGCAACACATATCCATACTTGCCAACCTTGAGACCTTAAAAAAAGGGAGGATTTCAAAACCAAAGTGGGTGGTCTGGGGGACTTCAGAGACTTTGTTTCCTGCATTCTGGTTATTTTGAAAGAGTGAAAATAACAAAATAATAAGTACATTGCAGCAGCATTTTTATGTTAAACTTTTGATTTCACCTTTAACTCCCAGGAAAGAAAACTGAATAATTCGCTCCTCTGGTTTGAACTTGGTGTGTGAATATCTAACATAAACTAATATTCATCAGTTTTTATTTATTTTTTGCTCCTGCTTGAGTATTTATTTCTCTTAGCTCTCTCCATTTCTCTCTCCTTCTCTCACTCACTGAAGGTCCTTTAAGACACAACGCCACAACGACACTACTGCGCTCTGAAACCCCTTATTTCCAATGGCTTTGCGCTGCACCATGATGGTAGCAGGTATATTAATTACATAAGAGCAAAAGGAATGATAGAGAGAATACAGCATAGTTGTGTTTTTTAATTTTCCTGCCAACCTACTGCTCCACACTCCAGTCCAGTAGGTGTCGGTAATGAACCTCTAAGCCGATTTGTAGGTATAATGGTTACCATGTTGACCATCTTAGTTTAGCATGTGGGCATACAACCATTGGTCAAACAATTAGCACCAATTGCCCAATGGGAATGTCATTAGTTTTACAGGTATATATTTTAAAACTACCTGGGAGTCGTTACATTAGGCCTTAGCAGCAGTTCCTCACTTATATTCTTGATGGATTTTGTACATTTCCTACACTTTCAGAGGCTTATTTCATCTCTCAGTTGGTTATTGATTTGAGAGAGCCACAGGTGAGTATTAAATCAGGCCTTTTCATTTAGCTGCCCACTAAATGAATAACACTATTGATGTAGTCTGTCACATAGACAGTCTGCCGGTAAATGATCTAGTCCTGCCTGGGCCCTTTAAGAAATTTCCAGATATTTGATTATAACAGCGATTGCCAAGTTTAGAAGAGCCGCTATATGATATTATCACATTCACATCCTGCTTGCTTTGGCGATGGGCCACTCGGCGGTGCTCAGCAAACCTGGATGCCAAGATACACCGGTGAGGCGGACAGTCTCTGCTAACAAACATCACACTGCTTGTTGCCGTCTGTCCTCTCGCTCTGGAACATTAAGCTCACAATGTGTGGACGGCTCATCGAGGACACGGCTCTATTCACGTCTGATCATAGAGGCGTAAAGTCCACGCGCATGCATTTCTCTCCTGCAGGGCCATTTATTCTAATTTCCTGCGGCTGCAGTTTTCATCTCGGGGCTGATTTTGTCCCTTTCAGGTTTGCCTGTAAACACCATAAATCACAATGAGCCTCTCACTTTTACATCTCTCTAACACTGGCTTGGTAACGCAAGAGCTACACTGCTGCTGCTGCTGCTCTATTCTAATTAAAGCCGTATCATTAAAAATGGAACACTGCCTTATTACTGTATGGCTTAGCTTATTATTTTCCATCACGCAGCATTTAGAAAATAGTCATGCTCTCATATTATAAATTGCCAAAGAAATAATCTCTCTATATTAGTGGCTTCCAACCTCTTTTGGCACCGCAGAGGGCCAGCCCTACAAACGCACAAGTCTGTCACTGACTGAGTGATGAAGTTACACGATTGGTCGGCCGAGTGTTGAAGTTTCCTCATTGGCCGTTGCTCTCTCAAAATGAAAAGGCAGGAACAGTCATTTATGCAAATGAGCCCGTCCCAACGCAACGTGTCCGGCTCACGAAACTTGGACCAAGCTGTCAAACTAGGCGATGTAGTTCTAAAATGAAACGAGATTCAGCAGTGACATAGCCTATTTCTCGCTTAAAATGTTGTCAGAAGTAGATTTTGGTGGATTGTTTAGACAGAAAGTTTACGAGCAGGCCGCCTTGTTGTTTCCTGTTTGAAATGGTGAGCAGATGTGTACCACTGGATTTAACATTATAGACATGACCACTGACTATTTGTGTAACAATTTATCCACAAACACGGTCCACACATATAATCAGTTTTGACCGAGTCTTGTTATCTTGCTATCCCTTAAAACAGAGCGGTATGTATAGAGCTTGCTGTCAAACAGGAAACAACATGGCAGCCTGCTCGTAAACTTTCTGTTATTCCGTCTAACCAATCCACCAAAATCTACTTCTGAGAACATTTCAAACGAGAAAATAGGCAATGTCACTGCGGAATCTCGTTTCATTTTAGAACTAGATCACCTAGTTTCACAGCTTGGTCCAAGTTTCGTGAGCCGGATGTGTCGCGCTGGACGGGCTCATTTACATAAAGGACTGTTCCCGCCTTTTCATTTTGAGAGAGCACACTCGGCCAACCAATCCTGTAACTTCATCACTCGGTGACAGACTTTTGTGTTTATAGGGTTGGCCCTCTGCAGTGCAGCCAAAAAGCAGCAGATTGTGCTGGAGAAAATGTATTTTGTCTGCTTTCCTATCCTGTTAATCATTTTTTGACCTTTTAAGACTTCTCTTTGGACCAGGTTTGTGAAGGACTGAACTGTTTATGGAGGCATTGTGATTTTAGAAGTGACACACAGTGGCAGGTCAGAGAGGACTAACACAGTGCTGTGCTGGACTGATGTTTGGGCCTGATAGCGACTCAGATGTCTCCTCAGTGAGTGAAGTGACATCTCTCTCTCTCTCTCTCTCTCTCTCTCTCTCTCTCTCTCTCTCTCTCTCTCTCTCTCTCTCTCTCTCTCTCTCTCTCTCTCTCTCTCTCTCTCTCTCTCTCTCTCTCTCTCTCTCTCTCTCTCTCTCTCTCTCTCTTCTCTGGCTGTGGTTGCCCTCAAAGCTTATCTCTATAAATGGATTTGTGTTGGTGCACTCGGAGATCTCGGTGTGATGTTCTAATCTGATTGACCACAACCCCGGAGAGCTGGACGAGTCAGAGAGCCAAGTGTGTGTCTCTGTGTGCAATGCATATAGGTGTGTGAGGTGTCCATCATGTCTTTGAGCTGGTATTTGTCACCTTGGCGCTGTGTATTTTCAGCTGAGCTTAGGGTCTTGTCGGGGGAAATAACAGCTGTATGAGAGTTTTGGTGAAAAGGTGTTTTTGAGTCTGCAGTTGCAAATCTTACACATGCAGAAGTCCACATGTTGGACACTCCTATACACCCTCAGATGAAGCACAGAGAGGTGATATACAGAAAAAGCATTGCTTCCACACACACAGAGACCTACTGTAGCATGTGGCGTGCTCAAACTACTGATGTTAGTAGCTGTTATGGATTTAATCTCAAATCTTAAGAAGCACCAGGAAGTCGCTTTTTTTCCCTCTTGCCTCTGTGCATTTACACGACTTTAAGATAAGCACAAATGGTTTACCAGTATACCCGAGCACATTTTTGCTGCCATTTGTTATTTCACAATGATAAGATGTAGCATGAATCTTGCATGTGTGTGGTGTTTATCACGTGCACTGTGGTAATCGGTGTATGACTGTGAGGAAGTGGTACGCTGATAGCTGTAGAGGGCTGCCTTGTTCACCACACTGTCAGCTCCTGCTTTCCCTCATATAAGCTCTGTGATGAACACAATGATGAGTGTGTTATTGTAGCTTAGAAAAGATAAGGAAATGTTGTTTTTTAATAACGATAAGAAAGTATGTAAGAAAAGGGCGTTGTTTGCTAGCGTTGTTGTTTGAATGAGTCAGCTCACCTTTAGGGCACAACTTGGGGAGGCTCGGCTGGCAGGTAAAAACCTGTTATACTCATTACATTTTTCTGACTGCCGGCTATCTTTTCTTGCTGTTTTTCTCAAGTGCGGAGTACCCGCTGGCTGTCTGGGACTGTGGCTGCAGCAGCACTGCCCAGTCATTGCTGTGAGAGGGCACAAATGGTGACCCTTAAGTCTCGGTTATACTCCCAAACGGCTGTGTACACGGACAGCTGCAGACACTACGGATGCATTTATACTGTCCGGTTGGAGGACGTGTTCTACACATGCGCAGTAGATCGCTATTCTACCACTTGTAGTGTCGTGGACTTGTGGACAAGTTTGGACAGGTCCGCACGGTCACAACTAATTTGCAGCACGGGGACGTCCGCACAGCCACCTACGCGTACACCCTCTGATGATGAAATTTACATCACGTGAACACTACCGGACCATCACGTATGGAAGCCACGACAACTGATACTTCAGTACCAAGTCGATGCCAAAATTCTGATAACGTGACGCTACTCGTTTTTCTACAGTACTGTATGTACCGTCATTGCTCGAGAACGGTGTCCTGACCTCCAGGGGACGATAGGAAATGTGTTTGGGTCGCAGTAAACTCACTATCGACGAACCCTATTGTTTACCTGATAACGCTTCATTGTGAACAACAAATCTGGGCTGAAATCATCAGGATGAGAGCTAGTTAACGGGAGGTGCCATTGATTACATTATGATGTGTTCAGGCTCTATTCAGTAAAATTGAAGGTAAATTCTAACGTCATCATGATGTGTTCAAATGTATTCTCTTATAAAATGTAGTTTTTGGAAGAAACTTGAATAAATCCAGTTGTTTGAAGGAGATGATTTCACAGCAATATAAAATAGACAATAGAGAGGGAATTATGACAATTTTATGTTCCTAACAAATAATGATATGCAAACGTTAATAAAGGAGTGTATGTTGAAGTACACAAGATTTATTGTTATATTTTGTTTTTTACCGTGGTATTTAATTGGTAACAAGCATCGTGGAATTTTACTGGTGTTGGTATCGACTACTGAATTTCTGATATCGTGACATCCCTTCCCTCGCATACCTGCAGACGTGTTTACTTTGTCTTTAGATGGACTACAGCTTGTTCCACACACAGAAGGGACACACCGAGACTTTATACATACGAATCATATTCTGCATTCAGCAGCTTTTATTTGTTGCTGTGTTTTTCTAAGAGCCTGCTGCTCCGTATCCGACTGCATTACAGGAAGGTTCTTCTATTATTCAACAGTTTGCTTGATCTGATTCCACACTGTCACTCCTCGTGTTATTTATTTATGAACTTTGAGGGGATATGTGATTTGAAACACTCCCTCGCAGTGCTCTCCAGGAACTTAGGTGTAAATTGAAAACTATATTACGCAGGATTATAGATATGATCTTCATTTTTCACTCTCCATTCCGCTCTATCTGGCCCTCTGAGCGTGGACTCTTTAGCTCATGCCATTATTTTGCTGTCATGGCGATCCTTGAGCATGACAACTCATTTTCCAGGATGTCATAGAGCAAATGTTGACTGCCTGTTTTCATTGAGCTCCAGAAGGGAGCGGGGTGTAGACGGGGAGGGCTGCAGGAGATGTGTCCATTCATTTGTCGTTAGGGAGAGAGAGAGAGAGAGGGAGAGAGAGAGAGAACCCCCCTCCACACCTCCCTTTTGCTCGGCTAGACGAGAACGTCGCCATAGCAACCACTCGGCATGCTCCCCGCCGCTGGCAGGTTAAAAACCTTGTATCTCCAAAATGTCAAAGTTGCAAGAGCAGATAAAAGACAACTTGTGAGCATGTGGTTTCGAGTTTTCGCAGTTTTTGGAAATATGTTCAAGAATGTAATTTAAGTTTTCACCCAGAATCCTTCATTTGAAGGTAAAACCGTAGTTACGAGGTTTCCACATGAGAACGCTGCCTCCAGATTCTTTGGCTGCTCAGCGTTCCCAGGTAGATAAATTGTGCTCCTTGTCCCTTTTTTTCTCCTCACATCCCCTCCTCCCTCCATACCCTCCTTTCAGGCCTCCCGTGGGTAATAGCAGGGATTATATATGAGAAGGCACCAACCTGCAATCTCTACGAGAGCAAATGCACAGTATGCACCAGTATTTTCTCAAACAAATTAGAGGTGGGGGGGGAATCAATACAGCATAGTATCGCAATATTTTGCGTTTGAATATTCTCATTTTATCTCATCTTCAACCACTTATCCGGGGTCATGTCGCGGGGGCAACAGCTCCAGCAGGGGACTCCAAACTTCCCTTTCCCGGGCCACATTAACGTTTGAATATTCTGTAATAAACTATTAACCTCTTAACAATCTGACCCGGCTGCTATTCTGTCTTTCAGAGGCTGTCTTAAAGGCAAAGTGAAGATACTGGTATCATATGAAACTAAGAAAAAACCTAAGGAATTGATTGGTATCAATCATGTCATACTAACTTGTTGGGAAAAATGTCAAATAACGCTCCAAATTTATACAAAATTTTGACGAGGAAAAACTGGCATGGCCATTTTCGAAGGGGTCCCTTGACCTCTGACCGCAAGATATGTGAATGAAAAGTCCGAGATGAACCTAGTGGAAACTGTATCTTATTAGATAAAAAAGATGTTGACAAACATGCATAATTTGCAGCTGATGAAAAGCTAATAAATCCCAATATATTGCAATATATATTTTTGCAATACACAGCATATCGCAAAATGTTTAAAATCGCAATAAGATTGTAGCGCGACTTAAATATCGTGATAATATCGTATCGTGGGGCCTCTGGTGATTCCCAACCCAAATACAAATAGTAAAAAGAACATTCAGTGACTTATCTAACTCTCTCTGGGATCAAAATAAATATGTTGGTAACGACACAGAAAGAGGCTTTATGTAAAACTCTAAATCTGGGCTGATAACATGCATATTTTTGCTGCCACTAGATTTAGAAATCAGTGGGAACCTTCTTTGTTTTGAGGTTGGCCTGGATACAAAGTGATGTGCACTAGGAGTTTGTGTCTGCTGGATTTGGAAGACTAATTTGCATTATAGGTGCTCTGCAAAACGTTACCCCCCAAAACATGAACTAATTTGACTCTCCTGACTAATTTAAAAGTCATTTCTTCACCATAAATTTGTGACCATCTGCATATCAGCCTTGGGCATCCTTATTAGACTTTCTGCCATCTTCGCCATTCATTTGCTGATGAGGATGCAATCTTCATACTTTCTTCTGAATTTATGCGTGAAGGGGTAACCCTATAGAGGGTAGATGTGCTGTTTCACAATGCTCCAGGGTCTCCTCATTACTTCACAGCTTCCTCCTTGTCCTCTACTCTTAACTGCACTCTTCTCCTCTTGCTACATACCGGGTCTGCCCAAGACAGGAACTTCCCCCTCCTCCAGCATGTCCTCCTCATCTGTCTTTGCTGTGTTGTTAATTGTCTAACATGCTCTCTGTCTTTCTTGCTCTCCGTTACAATAAAGGTGGTGAGCAGCATCCCTGTAAGGCTCGCAGTGTTGCTCGGTGAGCTCCTTGAAGTGAACTCTCCGCTGCCGTCGCCTGGATCCAGGGATTGTCTCTCCTCACTGGGCTGTGAGATCAGACCTTGCTCCCCCCCCCACACCTCCAGCTTCTGTCCAACCTCTCACTGAAGACGACAACAATGTGACTACTGGACTCCGTCAGAACCATGTGACCTGCTGTTATGGATCTGAGAATCAGCATACATTGAATCAACACTCATCCAGGTAATCTAGCACACTGTGGCCTGCATACATACATAACACTGCATCAATGCATTTAGCTGCTGACATGAGCTTCTTATGAGTTCCCATTTGAGGTCGGTCTCTTGAGGATTTCACTTTGACACTCTGGTTTGGTTTGTTTTCTTTGTGTATTGATAGACGTTTTTGTCACAAGTTCCCGGCATATTTGTGGCCGCTCTGTCACTTCCTCAATCTGGAGATTCATGGCTACAGTGTGTTGTGTTTGTCAGCTGGTAAACAGGACCAAGAAACAGGAACTTGGACAGTAGTGTGAAACGGTAGTGAGAACAGAGGACAGCACAGTGGTATACAGTAGTAAACCACTGTTAACTTGACCACAGCTGTTTGTAAAATGGTACGGTTTGTATTCATACTTTAAGGTCATTTTATTAGGAGTCTGTGAAATAGAGTCACGGTTGGCTTTGTACTTTGTCCTGATATTTGGAACCAGATTAAGCAATTGTGTCGATCAGTTGGTTAAATGTATTGTCTTGCTCTAGCCCAGGGGTGCCCAATACGTCGATCGCGATCTACCGGTCGATCGCAAAGGTAGTGTGGGTAGATCGCATGGCATTAAAAAAAAAAAGAAAAAAAAAAAAAAAAGTTTTTTTTTTTAAATAGACGTCAGCCAACAAATTGCAACACTGTTTCACCTGAACTCATCTGGAGTGGAGGATGAGATTTTGACACTACAAGCTGACATTCAGCTTAAGTCCAGGGCTCATGGACAGTTCTGGAACTTACTCACAGAGGAAAAGTACCTCAACATGAGGAAATGTGCTACCTCCTTGACTGCATTATTCGGCTCCACTTATTTATGCGAGTCAGCCTTTTCCCACATGAAGATTATTAAGTCCAAATACCGTTCCACCTTGACTGATGATCATTTGGAAGTGTGCTTGAGGCTGGCTATCAGCAGCTACTGTCCGGACTATGCATCCCTGGCTGATTCCATTCAGTGCAAGTCATCAGAGTAAGGTAATGACAAAAAATGTACAGAGTTATATTGTACAATATGGGTTCATGCAGTTATGCAAGGTACACCAACATATATTGTACATATAAAGAATACTCAATATATTTATAAATAAATATATGTTTTGCATTTTTATAGTAGGTAGATCATTTTGACTTGGTCATTTTATAAGTAGCTCGCATGCTGAAAAAGTGTGTGCACCCCTGTTCTAGCCTGTATACTGCACAAAAAGGCCTTTTATATTTTTTCACTTGAGACTTTGAGCCTCAAATTGAACCTGAAATGCCTACTTTTGTTGACATTATAGATTGTTATTATAAGTGTCTGACAACATTATGGAAAGGACACTGCAGAAACATTTTTCTTACCTTTCGCTTGATCTGGTTTGTTTGTTATTGTGTCAAAGTGCCACTCAAGTAGAAGTCTCGTTGTGAAATCTGAATATCTGTATACTCTGGCTCAAATGAATATTGGCAGCCATCGAAGACCTCGTCTTTATTATCCAAATCATGTAAATATTTAGCCATGGCATTGAAAATATTTTAGATAACCCTAAGCTATGCTTGCTGTACTCCAACAAAATCTCGCGTTTCCACCATGGATGTATTCCACGTTTCCACCGCTGTCTTCCGGCAAGACGTCACTTCGCCGGATTTCAGAACGAAACCTCTGCTTGAACGAGACTCTTTCCATAATGTTGTCAGACACTTATAATTACAATCAGAACCTGTCATGGCAAAAACATGCACTTTTAGTTGACGTAAATGACGGTGCCAGCTTGCCCCAATAGCATCATATTGCAGTCTGTGAGCGGCTGCCGTCTACAGCGTTCTCCCACAATACTGGACTAATTTCAGAAATGGTTATCCCTTAGTTAGACGTAGATGTACAGGTATCACTGTATTGGGCGTAATGGGACAACTAAAGCAGACAGAGATGGAAGTAAATCCAGACTAAATGTTTTTTAGAATTTTTTTATCAAGATGGTTCTTTCTCAATTTGCAGTCTCAGGCATCAGCTGAGGTCACTGGGGCTTTCCCAGTTGGATAGTCTGCTTCTGTCAAATTACTGTCTGTATATTTAACTACAGATTCCCCTTTCCTGTTATTACAACCCATGCAATGGCTAATAGGAGATTTAATAAGTGCGAAAGCCTCTCAACACCCCCGCCTTTGACTTTTCTTGTATTTAACAATCCCCTTTCATTGTTGTGCAAATCAAATATTTTGGTCGCCGCCAAGCTGTTTAATGACTTGTGGAGGTGTTTGACCATGAAAAGAATAAAGAAAAAAGGAGCATAGAGTAGATGTAGAGGAATGGAAAACAAAGTCTAAGACGGAAGGAAAGAGAAAGGAGAGGAGACTGTGTGTTTGTGGCTAAGTCATTGTCTGCGTGTCCACATGTGTCTGCATGTGTATGTATCTTATCCAGGGTTTTTGTCAGGAGTGTGTGGCAGTCTTGTTCCCATTTCCGCTCTGGAGCGGAGCGCTACAGGAAGGCTGGCTGGTTGGCTGGCTGCACAGGAAAGGAAACAGTCTCTATCAAACAGCAGATGGAGGACAGCATGTGCTTACACTGCAGAAACACACACGTATACACGCAGGCGTGCATGAATGCAGCCCTGCACACATAAGGAGCTGTGTAGCTTTTATCGAGAGTGTGACCCAGATCGCACATCGCTATTGTCAGCTGTGGAGAATCAGAAGTTTTCATAAGAGTTGTAGTTGAATGAGGATGTTAGAGGACACCCTGACGTTTCAAATGCACTTTTGAGATGTTTTCATAATAGCAAAGACTTTTTTTTTCTTCCTGGAAGGTTGTTTTGCCCTCTCAAAGCTTTTTTTTCCCCCCATCGTCGTATTTATACTTTACATAGTGCCGCAGTCCCCTGCAGCTCGTCAACCTTCAAATCTCTATTCACCTCTGAAAAACTTCACTTGCATTGGAGTGTCGACAGAGTTTCGTTCACCAAACTGCAAAGAATCAGATTGTGTAAGGCATGAAAGTGACTTTCAAATGCTGCCTAAACTTTTATCAGTAAACCCAATCTATCAGATCCTTGGAGCAAAAACAATCACATATTTCAATTTAGTTCTGGGTTTTAATTTTCTTTCTGTGTTTTTTTGCTATTTTACATAAAGATACAATATATAGGAGGTTAACCAACACAGAATATCATGAAGTCATATATCATTGTAAAGCTTAAACTATAAGCTATCCATCGGTCACATTGTCATGACACTGAGGTCAGGAGAATTTGACCTTTGACCTCTAATGCTGCAGTGGGGTGAATTCTGAATGCCACTGCAAATGCCCCTTATAACTACATTCATATTGATCTGATGTGCCCATGGATAGTTCCAGCATAAAGAGCACAAAAAGAGCTTTAAAGTTATATATTACATGAATAACAACAATAACAACATTTCTTATCAGAATACAATTAAATGTTGAATATGAATAATGAATAATGTTGTGGGATTGTTCCATATTTCATGGGCTATTTTGGGGTTTCTACATTATTATTACATATTTAAAAAAAAAAAAGAAGAAAACCAAAGTATTCGAATAGTGATTTGGAGGTCGGTTACCATGGCAACGGTTGAAGCATTTGGGTCAGCCCTAATATACATCATATACTAGAATTTTAATTCCTGTTAATTCTGAAGATTTTACGAAGTTGCTGGTGTATAAATTATTATTTTAATAATAAATGACAATTCAGTAAATTCATATCTATGTAGTTATTTGTTATATTTTGTTTTACAAAGTTAGGAAAGTTAATGTTTATGTCAAGCCTGTTGTTGCCTTACACATAAAAGAATGATCCCAGTCACTTCCACACAGTGAGGCATACAGCTTATTAATTAAACACTGGAGTCAGATCGGTACTCTGTATCGGCCGATACCCAAAGCCCAGGTACTGGTATCAGTATTGGGACTAAAAAAGTCGGATCGGTGCATCCCTATCTCATAGTTATCAGCAGAGCTGAGATTCTGACCCTTGTGTTACCTCTGTAGCCTGCAGGTCAAACACATTTGTCTGCTGTTGAGATTTAGTGATACCCAATATGTCAACACCGCCTCCTCCTCCTCCTCATCCTCCTGCCCCCCGCCTGGTGTGTGTGCCCATGATTTCTGATGGCCCGTCATGCCTCCATGCCTCTGTCAAGAGTTGTTAGTAGCGGACCATGCATGCAGGGAGAGGCCCGGCCCGCAGAGCTTTTGTCAGCAGCGTGTTAAGACTGGATGTTGCACTTCCTTTTTCTCAAGAGGGCAGCGAGTTCTCCGAGAGGTCTTCGACGTAGAATAGTCGTTTGCTCTCCATATGGTGTGTGTATGTGTGTGTGTCCATTCTCATTCGTGCAACAAGTCTGCTTAGGAGGGAGGACAATGAGGCTCACTATGGTTCCCAAGGCCCCACTGAATGACTCATATTCCTATAGAATTCAGGCAACAGGGTTACACAATCTTAATCAACAAAGTGCTGCTCATAACGTGCTCTGCGGGGGCCGTGATCCTGCGAAAGAGGATTGTGAAAAAATGTGTCAGGTTTGGGGTTTTGGGTAACATAATTACTGCGCTGCCACTTCCAGTTTCTCCTAGGAGGCTGCTGGAATCAGCTGTGAATCTGGACTATGCTGTAAAAAATACCAGTTGTTTTTCTACTTGTTTGTCAAACCTGTTGTCGCCCGCGTGTTTGATAAGGGGGCTGTTATTCTGGAAGATGAAGTGAGATACTGCGGTTTTGCTATGGCAACCGGAGCTGTTTGACAGTAAAACCTTGCTTCCCCGTGCAGACAGTGTGGGTACACGTCAAGAACAAGTCCTCACATCCTTTTTTTTCAAAGAGGGTCTTATAGTCTGCGTCTGCACTGAGCAGACAGGTCTGCTCTATCTCTGCAGAGCAGCAGAGGCGGCCTCCTCATCCTCGCAGCGTGGGACGTTCACTTATCCCTTCTGGGCCCACGTCTCCTCTCCTCCTCTTTTCCTCCCCTCAGAATCAAGTGGCTTTTTGTTCTCCCGCTGCAGTGCTTATCACTTGTTTCTCCACCGCTGCCCTCCCCATCCCTCTCTCCGGGAATGAAAGGATATTTTGGGGGATAGATCTTGTCTGTCCTGCACAGATCCCCCAAGGACTGTAGTTATCTCTGTCTCTGAAAATAGGGGGTTCTATACAAGATCCCCTCCTCTCTTTCTCCGTTTAGCCCCAGTCTCTGCGTCAGCGCTGATGTTAAATAAATCTCACGCCGGTAGAAAAGCTGTGTGGATTGTCATCATTACAGGCACTGACACTGCGACTTATTCTAATTCATTTGAGTGACTTCTTTATCCCACAGGATTTCTCAATTGCCTGTTATTTCTACGCTCGAATAACATGACATTAAAACGCGCCGTATACATTCTCGGGGGAGGCAGTGTGGTCGGTTGTAATGCTCTCTAAAACCAGCCTCCCAGACGCCATCTGAGTCAGCGGTTATGATTCTGCATAGAACTACACTCTAATCTGTTTAATCCCTTTTTATTGACCATTAAAACTTTTCTAAAAAGGAACTCTGATGGATTTATGGTCAGATAAAAAGAGGTGATTTACCCATAATGTGACCATCAGTCGTCATTTTCTTTATTGTTTCAGATTTATTCTGATGTGTAAGCTTATAATCAGAAAGGACGTGGTTCCTGAATGGCTAATGTGTCTGCATTGAAGGAACCACACAGTCTAATCAAACTCATATCTCATATGGCAGTGTTACGAATTATAAGTCTTGATAAAAACTGAGAACTTTAAAGGGAAATTCCAGTATTTCTCAATCTGTGTCTCATTTTCATATTTTTGTCTATACTATGACTATTGGTGATGATGACATGTCACTCATGAAGGCAAAGAGTGTGAGCCTCCTACAGCTTTCCAAAAACTTAAAGGAATAGTTCGCTGTTATAGGAAATACACTTATTTGCTTTCTTGCCGAGAGGTAGATGAGAAGATCGATGCCGCTCTTAGACACAAGAGCGGTATCGATCTTCTCCTCTAACTCTTTACTGGGGATGCACCGATTGCAAAATTCTGGGCCGATACAGATTTTTAAAATAACAATTTGGCCAATAGCCGATACCAAGGTTTTTTTTAATTTCATTTTCGATGTTCTTTATTCCCCTTTTGTGCCAAGGAAACAAAAACCTCTTCATTATAAAAAAAAATAATGGCTCTGTTTTAAAGCTTTTCATCATTTCATTACACAGTCTTTGAATGAGCCCAAATTCAATCATACTACAAATTTATGAAATTTAATATAACCTTCCTTCACATGAAAAATATTATTTAAAAAAGAAAAAGAAAAAGAACTGCTTCCAAAGCATTTTTAGCTGCTATACAACTACCTACTCAATGAGAAGAATGTTTCAGTACTTACACAGCCCAACAAAAATATTTATGTGAAACATAAATTAAATGTTATAGTGATTAGAAACATAAGCAGTGTTTCTCACACATGGACGTTGCTTGCTCTGCTTGCTCTTACTTACTTCCTCATATATTAACGGCCGCCCAAGTATATTTGGCCCATTTTAGTGCCATCGGTGATTGTCATCTAATTTGCCGAAAGGCTGATGTCGGTCAACAAGGCGAATATTGTCCGATACCGATGTTTGACCAATAAATCGGTGCATCCCTACTCTCTACAAAAATGATTATATTTCCCAAAAACTATTCCTTAAAATTTGATAAAAAATAATCTCAAATACTTGTCTTCGAGTCCGACTGAAAGTAAACACAGACACTAATCCACTAGAAATCCCTGTAGCTCTTGTAGCGAACTGCACAGCACATCCACATCCTGCTCAATTTGCTGTCTGATTTACAGTTTGTATACGTTACTGTGAGGCTGTGGCTCACTTGAGATTTAGCTTGTGTGTGCATGCTTGAGAATTACTAGAGAACATGAGAAGATGTTTTGTGTCTCCAAATTGCACACATAAAAGGAGAAGCTACACAAAATGCACTTTTTTATTGACTGCTTCTATTTGATGAAGGGAGACTTGAGTCGAGTTGCGTCTAATTGCTCCACAGCTGCTTTGCAATTTGCTACAACAGCTACATGGATTTCCGGGGGGACTACTCTCTGTGTTTGTTAGTGTTTTTTTGGTTAGCCTTAAGTTTTGAGAGGATTTCTGTAAATAAAAGTTTTTTTTTAAAAGCTGTAGGAGGCTTGCATCCTTGCCCCAATCAACATCATTCTTGCTGGAGTCCTGGTTTTCCAAATATCTATAATTATGACGAGTCATAAACCTAAAACATGAGAATAACATCCACCTTGACAAATACCAGAATTGTCCTTTAACCATTTGAAGAATGCAGGTTCAACATATACTTAAACCTCCAAAAAGGACCCTCGCCTCATATTCAATACCCGAGAATTCATTAGTTTACCTCCGTATGCTACACATTTGTCCTCCTCTTAATGGCCCTACACGTTGAGCAGTACATTTCACATACATCACCACGCTGACAGGCTCCCAGCTTTATACACAACACCTTCTTCTTCTTCTCTTTCTCTCTCTCTCTGCCTCTCACACTAATACCTGTTCATAGCACAGCACCGGTAATCACCGAGCGCTGGGTGATAATGAGAAGTGTCACAACGCCGGTTCCGTCATTTCCAGCCCAGCTGCCGCGCATTACGCTGGCTATCGACGGCTCTGATTCCAGCCCATAATTGCTCTGCCTCTGAATAATTGAAAGCGGGGAGGAGGTAAATCCCTGAGGTGTCAAGGTGGGAGAAAGATGGATGCCTCTGTGTTCAATGCTGTCAGGTCTGGAGGTGTAAAGGGGCCTGGAGGACATGATGAGACCCCTCGCATGGGGAGATTGTCCCCACACACATGATGGACCACTAGTGGAATGATTTCTGGCACGGTGGTCCTCAAACAGGCACTGGCACATGTGTTTCCCACGGATCCCTGCTGAAGTGGATTTGTGGGTATGTGTGTGTCCCCCATGTGTGTGTGTTTCATGCCAGAAAGTGTAGCTTTGCATGCCAATTGGTAGCAGATTTGGAGCAGAAACGTATGCATGTAGTGTGTTTGCGCAGGCGTGTAAATCTGTAGGATCAGAAGTGGTTTAAAGACCTACTGGCTCCTTTACTATGACAGTGTGTGTGTGGGACGCACTTACACACACGACTAAATGACACTCAAACAAGCCGACCAAGTGCGAGCTCAGATGTGGCGTTTGCTAGTTGCAGACAGACTGGAGTAAATATTTACTTCCAATTACGCTCTTGGTTTCCATGCCTCGCCAGAATGTGACAGTAGCTTTTAATTTATACGCTAAATTAGAGCTGCTCTCATGTGTTATGGCTGGAATGTTTTTAAGAGGATTATCAAATAATCGCTTCTCATCTCAGCCCCGTGTTATTTTTAACTAATATGCAGCAGCTAAAAAGCTCTTATTTCCAGTGCGGACTACTCTAATGGCGGAGCTCTCAGGGTCAGACGCAGTAGCCGCCATATCTCAGTCAACAGGATGTTATGGCCTGAACCTGGCAACCGACCACAGCTTTCTTTCCCCCTGGCAGTGGCTAACATGGTTTTCTCTGTGCTCTTTTATTCGGTAAATGTTTCTGACTTGTATGCAAATGTAACGCCGGCATACATTAACACATATGCATTTTCTGAGATCGCCGTGGGAGATGCTGCGTTTGTTCCCATAGAGGTGGAGGGCTGACGCTGCAGAGCGGAGTCAGCGGGTCTCTCCAAGGTCATTACCACTGCCACAGCGTCTGGGCGCCCTGGGAAGGAGGCAGGGATTGATTAATGGCAATGCTACTGTAGGAGGAGCGCAGGAGGGGAGGAGCCCAGATTGGCAAGAGAGCAGCGCTGCAGAGTTGTTACTGTATGGTGGTGCTATAGATAGTGCTAGTGTGAGATACTGCAGAGTGTGACACAGTACTACAACTACTTCTGATGATAATGATAGTATTATTTATATATCTAAGTTGGATCTTCAGTCCAAGGTGTGTTATACCAAACGCTCTCCTTCCAAATATCTCTGTTCTTCAGGAGCTGTTGACTCAGACTAAAAGCTGGATTGACATCAGGTTCTCAGTTTTTCAGTGCGTCTGTGTGCTGGGTTTTCTTTTTTTAACATCTTGATAAAGCCGAGGTGTTCGACATCCCACAGGTGCCGCCACGTTGGTGGCAGTACTGCTGGTCAGGTTACCATGGGAACACATTGTGTAGAACAGCAGTATATGTGTTAAAACAAGTCTACATTTTCCACAGTGTACTTTTTTCAAAATCTTAGATTGGATAATGACTAGTGTGAGACAGATGGCTCCTGTAGTTTCATTTTAAATAAGTAAAATGATATATGCATGGACTACATCGTGATACAGTCTTGAGTTCAGAGAGAGCAACACTGATCACCTTGTCCAACTAGGTTACATTGCATGGGAAGCAGTCTGTCACACATCTGTGTGAGCAGATGGACACCCCAGCTTCATTTCCTCAGTCAACACTGTGAATGTAGCGCACTGTCCTTTAAATAGCTAACCCGGCCCAGGTTTACACACTGCAGCTCCCCGAAGAGACAGAGAGGCGCGGAGATATGAGGACGACCAGCTGAAATAGAAAGCGAGAACTTGTGAAACTTCCTGCAGTGATCTGATCAAAACTTGCTTCTTGTTTTCTTGATATCCTCCACATTAAATCCCCAAACACATGCAATTCAGTGCAGTGGACACAGACTTACCCATGTGCTTGGGTATATTTTCGTTTTACACAATATGCATATTAACTGTAACTTTCCCAAAATAATAATAATCTGTTAATCTGTGCATAAAGACTGGAAGCAAAATGAAACATTCTGTTTCCAGTCTTAATGCTAAGCTAAGATAACTGCCTCCTGGCCGTAGCTTCATATTAACGTACAGATATGAGAGCGGTGTCGATCTTCTCATCTAATTCTCTGCAAGAAAGCAACTAAGATTATTTCCCCAAATCTCAATGTATTCCTTTAATAGTCAACATATGAAATAATCTATGTCCGATTTAACTGTCTAAACACTTAAAGGTGCTATTGATAACATTGATAACATTCAGCCACTAGATGTCACATTCTTCTTCCCCCGTATCATTTAATTTACTTCACAACAAGTCGTTGCCAGGCACTTACTGTCAATCTCAGCCATTTATCTGTTTTTTTCCACACTGACAACCCAGAGATGCCAACGTTGTTTTACTATTGGCTCACAAGCCTTGTTAGAAGTCGTAACCAAACGTCAGATATCGTCCACAGACATAAACAAAACATTTATTTTCGACCTGCCAACATTTTTTAAATGATTAATTCACAATCAGAGCATTTTTTTTTTTCAGGTAAAGCCATCCTTTTTTTCGGCACCTTTCTAAAAGCTCTGTGGATGTATTATTTAAAAAATATATATATATATTCATCTACGTAAAATGTTATCAATAATACCTTTTAAAGGGACTATATGTAACTTTTAGAAAGTCCTTGTTATTAATGCCGTTAAGTGGACTGCAGTCAGCATCCTGTTCCGCACTCCATAGGCGCGAGCAATCATCCTGGGCATCGGCCAAAACAGTGACTTGACATTACATTACAATCATATATCACCGTTAATGTCCAATCTCCATGATACTAACTAGCTTGCCATTTGCAAATTACTTCATCAGTTAACATTACGAAGCAAAACCGTCCCGAGTCCTTTACATAGAAATCAGTCCACAGGCTGTTATAGGCAACCGAGAAAATTGGGAAAGGTCTCAGTTTTTAGGTTACGTTACAATCTGTTCACACAATGGCAATACAAAGCGATTAATACATGTACATTGTTACTTATAGTACCTTTAATTGGGTTTATCCTCAGTTTTAGGGCAGGTTTTGACAACATGTTTTGAGCGCAGCAGTGAGGAACTGCACAGAAGGTTTTGGGTTACTGGTTGTTTTTCCTCTAATAAGCCATCTTGCAGGTTTCAGTTATAAAAAAAAAACCTTCGCCTAAAGGGTAAATAGTCTGGCAGCTTTTTCCCTCAGAGGACACAATGTACCTACCGCCCGTTATATCGCCCCTACACCCACTACCCATTTTCCGAATTCCCCAGCTGATGTATGTGAAGAGACAGAGCGACTCTGTGCCCGGAGAAGCCACATTCAGTGGAACTGACAGTGCTCTGTCTACGGGAACACCGGGTTTCCTGTCAGAGGCAAAGACACACAATTTCTCTGTCTTATCTTCTAATTGTAACAAGCTTGTCTTTATTTGATGCCTAGTTTTCTAGGGGGCTAATTAGTGAGACAATAGTGGAGAGCTGCAAGGGTGTCATTATGTCACTTTTCAGACTGAAGGAATGACAGAACACGGAAACACACCACAAGGAAAACACACGACCGCAGGGAGGGATAGCTCATCCTCCAAAACAAAACACTGCCAGGGAAGAACATTTATCAGCTCTCTGGTTTGGGACTATAAACGACACAAGATTTCAGTTTGTACGAGTCAGAATTCCCACAATGCCCTTTTCATGTTCGGAGCAAGGATAAAGAATCAAAGAGAGGTCGGCTTGTACTCTCTGTTGCCTGTCTGTGTGTTGTGATATGCTGATATTTGTGTGTGTGTGTGTGTGTCCACATTCTTGTTTGCACGCTGTCAGGATTGCAGGTATTCAGAGGTGGCAGGTTGTAATCAGTGGAGACCGAGCCGTGAGTCACACACGGTGCATACCAGGTGCTGGAGGTCTCTCTGAACACCTGACTGCAGCTGAGGTGTTGTCATATACAGTATGTAGACAGAGTGAGGTGAGACTTTTCTAGTATGGCAAAAAACATAGCTTAAAGTCTGCAGTGGTTTAAAGGGACTGTTTGTAACTTCTTACACGTGTAAATCAATCCGGGTCGCTGTCCCATGCGCGCTCACGTGTGGCTACGCTGTTCAGACTCAGACTCTAACACAAACTCCACGGAAGCACCAAAACCGCAAAGTTCTATCTAGTGAAGCCCGTCTTGCAAAACAGTGTTGGCCGCGGTCGTAGTTCGCGGGGGAGACCGTAGCTTTGGTCTCCAGGACCGGAGTCTCTGATGTACTCTGCTCCTCTGCCTGCCTGCTTGCCTTCACTAACACACCGCGCTCGTTCTCGCTATTTTGCTCCTCCTCTACACGTGCATGCGCACACACTACACACTGCAGAAGAGTTAGTAGCTCTGAGAATATCTAGTGAATGTACAGTGGACGTTTGTGCAGTTGACTTAACGGCCACAGGTGTCGCTGTTAACAATCATTTCTGATTCTTACAAACAGTCCCTTTAAGTTAAGAATAATTCTAGTTTCCTACCGTCCTTGTATTCAATTGGTGTTGGAGCTTGTGTCAGTACAGCTGAGGCGTCCCATTCTGCAGGCCAGGACGACACTGACCCACCATGAGACAGAACGAACTCTATGCTGGGTAACTCGGGACACGCTGGCTGTGTAGCCGGCCAGGACAATACCCTTCCCCAAGGCTACTTGCAGAACGTCTCCTATCGGAAAATAAGGACGCCTTAGAACTTCCCCCGAGCTGACATCTCCCATGACCTATTTTCATCACGGCTGATGGGTGGTGGCTAGCTGCAGAGTGCTAAATGGAGAAAGGACAATACACAGATGAGAGCACACACAGACAATGTGATGATAGCTGTTTGCCCAGAGTCTGACCCGAGCTAAACGATGACTAATACTGATAGTCTAATTTGAGACTGGTGGTCCTCTTGGCTGTTTTTTTTTTTGCTGAGTGAGGAGAAACCTGGAGGAATAGGAAGCAGCGTTATTTATAGTTATGTGAGGGACATTTCCTCACGAAGACGGAGGAAAGGAAGTTGGCCGATCTCCTTAGAGATGCTGAAGAGGTCAGGCTTGAGACCACTGCAGTGACAAGATGGGAAAAAAGCTGGAGAGCAGGGGGGTGAAAACAGCCTGTGGTCCCTTAGGAGCAGTTGAGCCTCGCAGGGGCTGGAGGCGAAGACGTGACATCTCCAGAGGTGATGGAGCCGGGGAACTACTGGGGACGCTTATAAGAAGCAGCAGCACTTTACCACAAGACACAGCCACAGGGCTCGCTACGAGCACTCCGCTGGCTGTCCCTGTTGAGCTATCGTACAAGCAAATAAACACACACATACATAAAATTCACTGCAGCTTGTGTAGCGGAAAGTCCCAAACGGCTGCATGAGTGAATTTCCACCTTACAAAAACCTCCAGTCTTATACACAGAGTCCTACCCTAAGGATTCACACACTCAGCTCAATAACCTCCCCCTCATCCAGGCTTGTGACATTTGCAGAGAGAGCCTTAAAGAGGGGGGATGAAGAGGGAGGAGAGCTGGAGACGGGGGTAGCACACTCTCCTCTCTCCTCTCATTAGAATTCTCTCATCAGTCTTCCTCCTGGAACTAGGGGGGACATGTCAGGGTTTATTAATCGCTCCAGGAAATATTATTGACCTGGACCTTCTGCTCCCTCTCTCCCTGCTGCAGTCAGTGTCTCTGCTCTGCTGCCTCCACATTCCTCCGGTGTCCTGTCTGGACACATTACAGGACACTGCGGCACAGCGTGGAGGCTTCAGCACACAGTGTCTTCATTGACTATGCACTTGGCCTGATGCTTTTCTTTTCACTGCAGCTGCAAAGCACCACTCACACACATGCACACACACACACACCTGCAGCCTTGGTAAGACAAAGCACACTCCGCTCTGCTTCATTACGGGGTGATAGCAGCTCTGTGCTGGCTCGTATTGCTTGGATTCCAACTTTTATGATAATAAAAAAAAAAAAACACCTTTGGAACTGCAACCGTGTCAAGGCGTATTGGTTTTCAAACCTTACCACTAGATTTCAAAAGAAAAAGAGGCGCTTAAATCAATGCGATGTGAAACCCATTCTGAATGCTCAAACACTAGAATCGATCGGAGATGCTCCTTTATCCTCCCTCCTCTCCATTCTTTTCACCGGGAGAAAATGAAGGAATGATCAGAGTCGTTCAGCTGAGACTTCTAGATGTCACTTGTGTGTAGCAGCTCTGGACGGAGCTCACGCTGCTTTGGGTGTTGCCGTGCATGTGTGTGTCTTTTGGCACTTTTCCACCAAGCAGTCCAGTTCAGTTTGTTACACGTTAGAACTAGGGCTGTCAAAGTTAACGCGATAATAAAGCGTTAACGCAAATTCGTTTTAACGGCACTAATTTCTTTAACGCATTAACGCAATTGATCTTTCGAGGAGGTTGTAGCGGGCTCAGCTTTAAAGCTAGAGTGAAGTTACTGGTATCATATGAAACTATAAAACCTAAGGCATCCATTGGTACCAATACTAGTTGTCGCGAAGGAGGCTAAATAACGCTCCAAACTTACACTATAAGCCATTTTCAAAGGGGTCCTTTGACCTCTGACCTCAAGATATGTGAATGTAAATGGGTTCTATGGGTACCCACGAGTCTCCCCTTTACAGACATGCCCACTTTATGATAATCACATGCAGTTTGGGGCAAGTCATAGTCAAGTCAGCACACTGACACACTGACAGCTGTTGTTGCCTGTTGGGCTGCAGTTTGCAATGTTATGATTTGAGCATATTTGTTATGCTAAATGCAGTACCTGTGAGGGTTTCTGGACAATATGTGTCATTGTTTTGTGTTGTTAATTCATTTCCAGTAATAAATATATACATGCATTTGCATAAAGAAGTGTATTTGACGGAAATTCATGCTGTCTCCTTTTTTCCGGTAGTGATATATTATAGCTAAAAAAAATGAAATTAATTTACCTTTATTTTAATTTTATTTCTATTAGTTTTTTAACCAGGCAATATCATTTCAGTTTAGTTTTTCTTAAAGGATATTGTTTCGCTTTAGTTTCAGTTTTAGTTTACTATAATAACCCTGCACGGGACATCCTGCACAAACCCGCCATTTTTAAATAGCCAAATGGCGACCGCATTTTTTAATTCATTCGGCCCAGATTTTGAGAAAAATGTCCGCTTGCAAAACTACGCCGTACAATTGATGAAGCGCAGACATTCCTCTGTTTGTTTGGCGTTTAAATGTTGCAGCGAGTGTCCCGTTGAGGATGATCTATGCGCAGTTTCATGCGCCGCCGCTACGGCGATCAGCTGAGAATCCCGCCAACACTGAGGGCGGTACCATCTGCAGTGGAAACACGACTAGAGAAAAGGTCCTGGTACCAAAAGTCGAGTGGAACAGAGCCGCGCCATGCAGTGGAAACACGGCTTTTATGTGAAGTGTTTGTGTTGGGGGGGGGTGTTATCAAAGAGGAAAGGGGGGGAGGTGGCAAAGAGTGGAGCGTGAGGGTGTGAGAGGTGTTAAGCCTCTTGCAGCTTGACTCTAGATTTCACTCCCCACAATCTGATACATCCAGTTTCGCTCGGCTTAACCGCTCATTCGTAGTTCAATATCAGCTGACATCCAGGCCTCTTGTTGGCATGCATGTCGTGTGTGTGTATGTTGTGATTTCTAACATATAGCACGCTAAGACCCTGCACATGCTATATCTTGGAAATCACACGTTTCAGCACGGCATTGCCACGGAAACAGCTGAACGAAAACAGCTGTTATCAGCTCAGAGTGGCATTTAATCAAGTTCCCTTTGCTCAGTCTTATAATGGACTGATTAGAGCATGAACATATGCCTTATTAGAGTAGTAAAGAGCGTTGCATTGGGTAGGGATGGTTGCAATAATAGCATTTGTGGAAAGACATGTCACCATAACCTTAACCCACACATGTAACCTTTTTTCTTTTCATAGAAATTGAAATGAGAACTGTAAAAATGGATGTTTCCTTGGCCTGGATGTTATCTTTGGAATTTTTTTTCTCAATGGGTTTGGTGAGGAAGCATGTAATCGTGGCCAGCCCTGTTTCTCAAATATTGGAGTATTGTGCCTCCATGTGGACATGCTAGCCATTACACTGTGAGCTTTATGACAGAACTAGTGAATGTCCAGGATATGAGTGTGTTGTTCCATTGTGTCTCCATGAACTTTGCACCGATGAGCACATTCCTGAAAGCAGCAGTCATGAATAAAGCAACATGCCTCAGATCTGTCAATAGCTTTTGTGTTTCCTAAATGGTGATGTTATCCAGCGGCCACGTTCGCATGAGTCTCGACTCTCCAGACATGTCTTGCACTAAATTTAATATCCGTCTTCATTTTGTTTTTCTGCAGTCACAATGGTCCCACTTCTGTTTTTGGTGGCGACAACAACAACACCTAATTCCACCGGCAATGGCAACCATACAGAAGGTAAGAACAATAAGGAGGGAGATGCACATCGACATGTGAGACTGAGCAACGCTGAACAATTTGAGATAGCAACAGAAACCCATTGCTATATCCACCGCAGTCATCACTTTTCCCTGAGATATGATTATTATGTGTCTTCCTCGGCGCATGCATCTGCTTGATAATAGCCTTTTCTACAGCCTTGTTATTACCGGATCACAATGAACTTCAGCAGCCCTGGACCGTAATTTACAGCTTATTGTGCGTCTTTATAAACACAGCTAATAGTTGGCTGTGTGGCTGTGACTCTTGGCTGAGTCTTAGAGGCTCTCATTTTGTGTCAGACAGACATACTGACAGGACGAAATGAGCTGATAGTTATCTCTGTAGACAAAATAAGGCAGAAACCAGTTATTAAATCAGGCCTGCGACCTGAAGAGAACATGGGAGGTCCGAAGTATTGATTCTATTTTATCAGTTAATACAATTTACTAGCTAACTACTAACTGTCAGTTAATTCAAATATTTAATCACAATTAATCACATAATTGTCCATAGTTAATTAATGACACATTTGTCATCTATTAAAGGGAGATTTGTGAAGTTTATCAACATGGTAGTGGGCAAATATGCTTGTTTTATGCAAACGTATGTATATATTTATCACTGGAAATCAATTAACAACACAAAACAATGACAAATATTGTCCAGAAACCCTCACAGGTACTGCATTTAGCATAAAAATATGCTCAAATCATAACATGGCAAACTGCAGCCCAACAGGCAACAACAGCTGTCAGTGTGTCAGTGTGCTGAGTTGACTTTTACTTGTCCCAAACTGGATGTGATTATCATAAAGTGGGCATGTCTGTAAAGGGGAGACTCGTGGGTACCCATAGAACCCATTTCATTCACATATCTTGAGGTCAGAGGTCGAGGGACCCCTTTGAAAATCGCCATGTTAGTTTTTTCTCGCCAAAATTTAGCGCAAGTTAGGAGCGTTATTTAGCCTTTAGTGACAAGATGGTATGACATTTATTAATTTACAGTAGTTTTATTTCCTTAGGTTTTGTAGTTCTAGTATGATACCAGTATCTTCACTTTAATTTTAAAACTGAGCCCGCTACAACCTTAGAAAGATCAAATACCGTCCGGGTTAAGGTTAATGCGTTTTAAGAAATTAGTGATGTTAAAACAAATTTGCGTTATTGCGTTAACTTTGACAGCCCTAGTATATAAATATAAAGTCAAATCAGTTCAGGAAGTAGAAATATTTCTTGTTATAAGGCAGTTAATAGAATAATTAAACGTACGTTTAATTATTATTTAAATATTTATTTTCCTCGCCAAAATTTAGCATAAGTTTGGAGCGTTATTTAGCCTCCTTTGTGAAAAGCTAGTATGACATGGTTGGTACCAAGGGATTCCTTCGGTTTTTTCTAGTTCCATATGATACCAGTAGCTTTAAAACTGAGCCCACCACAACCTAAAAATCACAAGTTGCGTTAATGCGTTAAAGAAACTAGTGGCGTTAAAACAAATTTGCATTAACGCGTCACTATCGCGTTAACTTTGACAGCCCTACAATTTACACATGGCTCAAACAAACACATGAATGCAGCACACAAACATACAGTACAGCACATATATACGGTCGGCCTTGCTCCCTCTTCCTGCCTCTTTGTTGGCGGTGCTCCCTGACCCCCCGGTTCTGCCTCTCCTTCTTCCTCAGCAGGCGTTACATCCCCCAGCCAGCACATCCTCCCCACCGTGCTGGTCCTGTCCCTGCTGCTGCTCATCATCGCGCTGCTAGCCTGGTACTTCCTCAGGTAAAGTCTCCCACCCCCTGCAAGGACTCACCCACCTCACCTCACCTCACCCACCCCCTCTCCCTCTCTCTCTCTCGCTGACTGGCTGTGAGCCAGGCTCAGGGGGCAGAGCTCAGGGTGACAAACACTTCCTCCTTTAGTCATTGAGGCGGAGCCCCGTCAGGAAGTGCTGCTAGGTGACTCCCTCTCGTGCTTAGTGAGAAGAGAGCAGGCTGTGACTGTGGACCTTGACGGGCAACAGAAGAGAGCAAAGAACTAATTCTGCACCACTTTCGGACTAGAGCGCCGTTGCTCCAAGACATCAGCTAATGAGAAAGAATAGCCTCAGTTTCAGATGGTAGGATGGATAGGCTTTTTGTTCAGATCATTTAGGAGATCTTAAGTATTTTTGTAGCTCTAATTTAAAAAAAATGAACTTATTTTATCATGGCATCATTAAATGTTCTAATTTTTTGTATTGTTTTTATCTGGCAGGTTAAAAAACCAGAGAAAAGCAGTCGTCACCACAGTCGACAAGAAGATACCAAATGGCATCCTGGAGGAACAAGGTAACGTTGTTGTAAATTGTACACATTGTGAGAAACCGCGAGACAGATTGTCGATTGTGAGAGCGACGGGCTGTCAAAAGAAGCATATCGTGAGAACGTAAAGAAGACTTAGAGACACATGAGGCAAAGAAAGAGGTTAAGACGGACAGAAGGACGTGTGAAAGAGGCATCAGCTTTATATTTATAACTGTATGTGCTCGTTGTCCCACCACTGCATTGTGGCTGGGTACTTCCTGTGGTTAATGTGAAGAACAGCACAGTATTATTATCACCACCTTTTGTAGCGTCTTGACACTGCATGTAAAATTAATACACACCATTAGTGGTGTAGCTTTGAGCTGCATCATTTAAATATAGCTGATATGTGTGAAGTACGCAAACAGCCACGGGGCTTCACAGGAAACAACACGTCTTGAGGAGCTGCGAGTGTTCTTTAGGAAGTATCACTCTTATCTGACATTACAATAGAAAGTACAGAGCAGGTTGTATTCTTGCAGATAGGAATGCAACGGTGATATATGGCTGGAAAACACGCAGCACACCCAGACATAGCTGCAACAAACACTGAGCAAATAAGAAGGGATTAGCTGAGCTGCTAATTACTGTGAGTTCAAACATGACACATGGTCAACTCTTACATAGAAGAGTGATGTAATGTTTCATTTTCACTTTAAGAGTTTGCTGTGCTGGGAAAGCATTAAAGTATAGTATTATACACATATAATGTATACAAATTAGGGCTGTCAATCGATTAAGATAGATAATATCTATTCAAATGTACCTTAAAGGGAGATTTGTCAAGTATTTAATACTCTTATCAACATGGGAGTGGGCAAATATGCTGCTTTATGCAAATGTATGTATATATTTATTATTGGAAATCAATTAACGACACAAAACAATGACAAATATTGTCCAGAAACCCTCACAGGTACTGCATTTAGCATAAAAACATATGTTCAAATCATAACATGGCAAACTCAGCTGTCAGTGTGTCAGTGTGCTGACTTGACTATGACTTGCCCAAAACTGCATGTGATTATCATAAAGTGGACATATCTGTAAAGGGGAGACTCGTGGGTACCCATAGAACCCATTTACATTCACATATCTTGAGGTCAGAGGTCCCGCTACAACCTCCGAAAGATTGAATAGCTTTCGGGTTGTGTTAATGAGTTAAAGAAATTAGTGGCATTAAAACAAATTTGCGTTATTATTGCATTAACTTTGACAGCCCTAATATATAAATATAAAGTTAAATTGTGAAATTTACATGTTATTTTTTGTAACTGATAAAACTGAAAGCAGAAGTGTCATATGTGGGCGTCGTGCATCCTGTCTTGTGAACATTATGTTGTGAAAATGATTTTAATGTATTGTTTTGCCATTATGACTCTGACTTGATATGTGTTGTGTTTTAGAGTTTGGATACAGTACTGAGTCGTTATACACCACTGTGCCACCAGGTCAGGTATACAGGGTGGCGGTATGAGGAGCCTGATATTACTAACACTCTTCTCAGTACTTTTTCAACCTACATTTTTCAAATTGTGAGCGCTAACCGAATGCTAAGTCGGGTTTTAGAGGTTTTCATTCACAAACCTGCCTACAGGGTGCTGTAAATGGCTTCTCCCTGGGGTCCTTTTGGTTCTCTAACACCTGTTGATGTTTGGTGATCATCGAATACTCACACTCCTTTTTTAAATTATTGAGGTGTTGGAAAACACACGCCACCAACATGTCATAAGATTTGAAATCAGTTTGGTAATCACTTTTGGTCTTTTGATAAGCTGTTAATAAAAATCCTTGCGGAGTAGTTCGATAAGCTTATTGTCTAATTCTGTGATTCCCAACCAGGGGTACTACGGCAAAGTAGAAATTATGATTTGATTTAAAATATATTGAGTCAGCTGTAACACCTGAACGCTACGTACTGAGACTGTATGAAAGCTAACAAGCGAACAGAGACAGTGAGCTAACAATAATAATAGATACATGGTTGACATTTTTAGCTAAAAGAAATGAAGAAATGGTTGAAACATCCTTGTGGTAGTAGTAAAAATTAAAACAAAAGCCACTTTAATATAATTAATAGTGTTAAATAACAGTTGGTGTCGTGTCATCAGACGGGGCTTTATGGGTACATCTGGTTGGGAACCGCTGGTCTAATTAAACCCAATCCTGTTTTAGAATTCATTCCTTGCAGCCGGTCATAATTCCCTAAGTTAAATCTGTTATTTTCTTTAACACAACAAATACTTGAGTCCAGCAGGGATGATAAACCCACTGACTGTTCTCCCCACAGAGCAACAGACGGTGGTCCTTCTGCCCAGATCCCCTTCAGCCTCTAAGACCTACTTCCCCATCCCGGTGGAGCACCTCGAGGAGGAGTACAGGCTCCGCTCAGCCGACGATGGCAAGCTCTTCAGGGAGGAGTACAACGTAAGTATCCCCTCTTCTCTGCCTGGAGGGTTAGTGTAACAGGTGGTCATGATGCAGAGTCTTCTGTATTCTGTACAGAAAGCTGGAAGTAGTGTTTACATCAGGCGTCTTGGGTCAAAGCACTGAGTCCATGGATGGATGGATGGATGGACTTTATTGATCCCCAATTGGGAAATTCTTGTGTTACAACAGCCGGTTATTCAGGCAATGTACAGGAACAGTAAATACACAGTAAATATACATATCAACACTAGAAATATAGTATACACATACTTGCCAACCCTCCAGATTTTCTCGGGAGATTCCCGTTTTTCAATGCTCTCTCCCGTGGTCACAATTCTCCCATATTTCTCCTGATTTATGGCACATTTTCACACTTTTTTATGTATAATCCCTACTGTTTCCACCCGGACAACAATAGAGCTACACCAAAGGTTGTCTCCCGTCGGAAGAGTGCTGTCGCTGCTCGCGACACAGCTCAGTTTGAGCTCATATTTGAGCTGTGTTCATAACTGGGTTCAGCGCATATCACAGCGTGCAGCGCCCAAAGAGAAAAGCAAAGCCATTGGAAATAACGGGTTACAGAGCGCAGTGGAGACGTTGTCACATTGTGACTGAAAGGACCTTTAGTGAGTGAGAGAAGGAGAGAGAATTGGAGAGAGCTAACTGGAAGAAATACTCAAGCTGGGGCAAAAAATGAATAAAAAAAAATATGAATATTAGTTTATGCTAGAGATTCACACAAGTTTACGCCAGAGGGGCGAATTATTCAGTTTTCTTTCCTTAGAATTAAAGGGACTGTTTGTAACTTCTTACACGTATAAATCACCAGGGTGCCGGGTGCCGGTGTCTACCTACCTGCCAACACTAGGATCAGCATTGATTCATGGAGAGACCTTCGTCTGGTCAGCTAACATTACTGCCAAGGAGCTGAAATATAGAGTGATATTGTGGTTTTAGCTGACGTGTGTCGCCTCACTGTTTTGAGCGATGCTCGTTCATGTCTATGTAGAGCGAGCACAAGCGCGAGCCCTACGCTGACTTTCGTTGACTTAACGGTCACAGGTGTCGCTCCATTACATTTGTCTGACAGCTTAAGTTACTACTTACTTCCTGTACAGTGAAAACCATGTATCTCCAGATGTGGTGATTCTATTTTTGGGGGGGTTTGTGTTCCTTTATTGGTTGAGAAAATTATCCTACAACTTAAGCTAAATAAACTATTTAAAAACCAGATGGATCAGCTGAAAAAAAAAAAAAAACATTATTACCAAGCCGAAAACAGCTGTTTTTCTGAGCTCATGAAAACATCTACAGCAGTAAAATGCAACATACGCATTAATGTAGCAGTAATAATCAGATATATATGATAGTTAATCAATGACAGGGAACATTTTGCTACATATTTTGATATGTTTACTACATTTTGCTGATAATACTTACATAATTTTACTTAAGTAAGGTTTTGAATGCAGGACTTTTACTTGTAGTGGAGTATTTTAACAGTGTGGTATTAGTACTTAGGATCTGAACACGTCTTCCACCACTGGATACTACGCAATGGCCACATCTGTATTGTACTTTTTAAAGCTCTATTTAACCACGCAAACATTTTAACTTTTACTGTAAACAATAAAATACACAAATTATCATTAATATTATGTAACTTTGTGTCTCCAAAATGTCGAAAGCAGGTTTTGTTTGCTTAAGTGTAACTGCACTTTTCAATCTGGACCCTATTTTCCCATATTTTTGCATCTAAGTGACTTATAGGGACAAACATTTCTGAAATTGGTCCAGTCTTGAGGGAGAACGCTGCAGACAGCAGCCACTAAACGGGCTGTAATGTAATAATACAGGCAATTCCTCACCGACAATACGTCCACTAAAAGTGCTTGTTTTTGCCACGGACAGGCTCTGATTGTTATTATAAGTGTCTGACAGCATTATAGAAAGGACTCTACAGAGAAATTAAATGTTTTCTTTACCTTCTGCTTAATCCGGTCTGTTTGTTATTGTGTGTCTCGCTTGGAGAAGTCTCATTGTGAAATCTTGCGTTGCGTCCACATTGTCGAAATCATCTAAATATTCAGCCATGACATTGAAAATCTTTGAGATAACACTGAGGTACGCTTTCTGTAATCCAACACAACAAACTCTGCCAACACCGGCACTCCTCTCTCCAACTCTCGGGTTTCCACCATTGTCTTCCGGCAACAAGTCACATGACACAATAACAAACAGACTGGATCACGCGAAAGGTAAAGAAAATGTTTTATTTCTCTGAAGTGTCCTTTCCATAATGATGTCAGACACTTATAATAACAATCTGAGCCTGTCGGGGGCAAAAACAAGCACTATTAGTGGACGTAAAAGCAAATTTGTCTCAGGGGGCTTTACAATTTGTACAGCATACGACACCTTCTCTCCTTTACAGTACAACCATCGCATCAGATGATTTCAAAAATAGTTGTCCCCATTAGTCACTTAGACGTAAAAACATGTGAAAATAGGGTCCAGGTTGAAAAATACAGAAGTTACCCTTTAATAAAAGGGTATTTTCTGCCTTCAACTGCAGCAACAAAATATCTAAAATTGGTTTTAAAGGGTTTTCCCACAACAAGCTGCGATAAGCTGTGTGTTCATGAGAAGGCAGAAGACTCAGACTTGTGAGTGTATTTTCTTTATCGAGGAAAACTACTGGAGTTATATGTGTCACATTGTCCATGACACATACTGTACACATACAACCGCACACGCATGAAAAATACCCTCTTGGGTATTTTATGGCTATAATTGGGGATCTGACTCAAATGAAGTGTGTGATTCACGGTTTCATGTAACACATACAAATGTGATGATTTATTCAGACAGTTTGTCAGCGCAGACAGAGGAAGTTGAAGTTCTCAGCTTTTAATGGAGGACTGTTTGCTGTAGGTAGCAGAGGAAGTGCCTACATCAAGGCCGAACAAAGCATACATAAAGTCAGTTTTCCTGTATGGTTGTGTGGAATTTAAATGTTATTTTGCTTTGCAGTCCTTGCCAGGGGGTAATGCCCGCGGGACGTATGAGGAGGCCAACAAAGACGACAACAAGGAGAAGAACAGATACCCCAACATCCTTCCTTGTGAGTTTACTTTCTGTTCTGTAGATTTATCTTTCGACTCACACCCAGAGCTCACAGTTTCCTGCCTGTGTGTGCACACGTGTCTTTTTTTTTTTACAGTTGAGAAACAGTAGATCCTTCCCAACAGCTCACATATTCATTCACAGAGAAACACCTCAGTCCTGAGAGTTTCCTCACCATTCCTTTATACAGTCGCGGTTCCTATCACTCATCACTGACTCATTAATAATTCATTGCATACTTTTTTTTTCTTTGCCAATGCATTGTGATCCTTTAAAGGCTTAGATGAAAAGATTGATACCATTCTCCCATCTGTACAGTGAATATGTGGCTGGTGCCAGAGGCCAGTTAGAGTAGCATAAAAACTGGTAACGGCTCGCTTGTTAGCTAACAAAATCCGCCTACCAGCACCTCTAAAGCTCACTAATTATTATCATGTTATATCTTAGTTGTTACAAAAAAGCTGTACAAAAGAAATTACAGCCCGTAAAACGGCTAATTATGTGTGTGACTATTTGTTTGTAGTGCTGCAACTAACGATTATTTTCATTGTCGATTAATCTGCTGATCATTTTCTTGATTAATCGATTAGTTGTTTGGTCTATAAAATGTCAGAAAATCAGTGTTTCCCAAAAACGTGTTGCTCAAGATGACGTCCTCAAATGTCTTGTTTTGTCCACAACTCAAAGATATTCAGTTTACTGTCATAGAGGAGTAAAGAAACCAGAAAATATTCACATTTAAGAAGCTGGAATCAGAAAATTTTTATTTTTTTTGCTTAAAAAATTACTCAAACTGATTTAATCCATTATCAAAATAGTTGCTGATTAATTTAATAGTTGACACCTAATCGATTAATCGTTGCCGCACAATTTCTTTGCCAGCGGAGACTCATGTTCCCAAATATTTCCAGTGTTTATGGGGGATGTAACTTCATATTTCCCGTTCAGACATGAGAGTGGTATCAATTTTCTTGTCTAACTCTTGGCAAGAAAGCGAATAAGTGTATTTCACACAAAACTATTCCTTTAATGCTCTCTGTGATACTGTGCGTGCGCTGTAATAGTGTTTAATCAGAGTAAGGTTACATACTCTGTGTATTGTTTTTCCGCTGGAACCCTCTAAACTTTCCGATGGTATCTTCTCCCAACAGATGATCATTCCAGAGTGGTGTTGACTCAGCTGGATGGAAATCCCTGTTCAGACTATGTGAATGCTTCATACATTGATGTGAGTTATGTTTCTTTTATTTTCATCATTCTGCTGAACATGGTACATTCATTTATAAGATGGCAAACACCAGCTGTAGCAAAATAACAATTATTGCCCTAATTTCTTATGAATGAATTTCATAAATCAGCTTAATATTGTTTGGTTTGAAACAATCTCACCGCAGGGTCCGTTAGTATTTATTCTGTCGTATCACACAATCAGCAGGTGAAGTTTTGCCCAGTTGTAGTGGAATTAAAAATGTCCCTTTTTCTGAGCATTTAAAGGAACAGCGTGTAACATTTTGATATGGAATATTATATTCATAACTATGTTTTCATTAGTGTATAATCACATGAAACTAAGAATTGTATTTTTGTTAGCTCAGAATGAGCCCTTCATATCTACATAGGGAGCGGATCCTCTTCACGGAGTCTGCCGTGTTGCAGCGCCATGTTTCTACAGAACAGAAAAAACAAACGACTCTAGAGAGAGCCTTTCATGTTTTACCACCATAGTTCTCCAACACGCTTGTGAAACTGTGGTAACGTTAGCTGCAGAGTGCAAAACCGTGGTACTGCCAGCCGGCAGTAGTCACGTCTGACTTCCGTTTCTCTTAAATTGTGTTATTACGGTAAAGATGGCCTCTGAGCGAGGCCAACGGCATTACCACAGTTTTGCACTCTATTTTGTCGGTTGCAATCTGCAACCACACCACTAGATGCCGCTAAATCCTACACACTGTACCTATAAGGACTTCTTTCCCATGTTGTAAAATGAAGTTTGAAAGTTATTTCATTCTTGACTTTGGAAACAGCAGTCAAAGAGACAATCTCACCACACGGTCCATTAGTAGCCGTTCTGGAGCTTTATATTAAAATTCTTAATAAACTTAATATTTGTTTCCAACAGGGTTACACGGAAAAGAACAAATTCATAGCAGCACAAGGTAAGATATAGTACACTTAGAAATTACATGCATAATCATGTTTACCTTTATTATAAATCATGTATTATTGTAATCATTGAACGTTTTTGTCTCACAGGTCCAAAAGAAGACACCGTAGCAGATTTCTGGAGGATGATATGGGAGCAGAAAGTAGCGACTGTTGTCATGCTGACAAATCTCAAAGAAAGGAAAGAAGTGAGTGATTTGTCCTTGTTTATTTCTTAAATGTGTCTCAGCTCCACTGCTGAACAAGATGAGGCCTTCCTACGAGCTGCAGGGCTTCCTCTCCAGCCAAATCTCTGCTTTGACTTTCCTGTGAAGGAGGCAAGCAAAAAGTCAGTAGGGATTAATGAAGCATCACTAAAAGATTTGAATAGCAATGTGCTTCAAATAGATTTCATTAGTCACGGTCAAAGGTGATAGCATGGAGTTTAATTTAAACTATTCATTTCACACCTGTAATCTCCCCTCTGACATCTGTTTTTTTCCTGCTATAATTGCTCAGTCTTTATTGTGAACCATGTGAACCAGAACTCCCTCACTGAACAAGGAGGGAGGCTAAAAAGATCAATAAGGAGAGAACTGGCGAAGATTTAAATCAGCATGTGGACCGTTTGAAATCGATGGCTACATAATGCGTAATAAAGTCCTCTATGGCGGTATCATAATCACTCAGCAAAGTCTTATATTGAGTAGTTCCTCCCCTCTCACTTATGCTAATCTGGACTGATTGGCTATTAAAGCTCGCCTTTGTGAAGTCATGCATTTGCATCAAGCTATTATAGTTTCTTGAAAGGAAAGTCCTTGAATACGTTCCAGAAGAACTACTCTTTTATGCAGTAGGTGTTTAATATTGACTCGCGGCTGTCATCTCTCCCCAGGACAAGTGCCACCAGTACTGGCCAGATCAGGGATGTTGGACCTATGGGAACGTGAGGGTGGCAGTAGAAGACTTCACTGTCCTTGTGGACTACACCATACGCAAGTTCTGCATACAATATGTAAGTTTAAAGCAGTGCTCGGGTGATAATTACTGCGCTTTATAGAAATTGTACTTTAAAGGGATAGTTTGGGTGTTTTGAGGAGGGGTCGTATGAGGTACTTAATACATAGTCAGTGTATTACTTACAGTAGATTACGGCCAGCACGCCCCCACAGGAGTACAGACACCGGAGCAAAGCAATACAGTGCTGTGGATGGTGCCGGCAGTAAAACGTATTTTAGACACTTTTTTTTTAGGTGGCTAAAATATGTTTGGCTGCTGCCCCCGTCCACAGCAGTTCATTGCTTTGCTTATGTGCTAATCTCTATAAACAGATTCTGCATTCACATGTAGAATCTGAAGGCAACGGGACAAGATTTCCATATCAGAAGCTTTCTGGTTTCTGTTTGTAGTCTGAGTAGTATTGACCAATCACGTTCGAGCAGGCTTTGCTTGAATGCAGGTAAACAGTCCGTGTGGTCTTGCATCTCAAATTGCTAATCGGACTGTAAACAATGAGTAGCGCACGGTAAAGTACTGTAGGTAATACACTGACTATGGATAAATACCTCATACAACCCCACTTCAAAACACACAAACGATCCCTTTAACAGGAACATGGGTGGTGTTTCTAAATTCTTAGTAGCTATGAATTTCTGAATAACTTTAAAAAGAAAAAAATCTTGCTCTAGGGTACAAATAATGTATCCAGATCATTAAATAAAAGCTGTTGCTAATTTTGATTAATCTCTGTTTCATCAGGGACTATTATGAAAGATTACCCCGGGGCCAGGCTCGGCCTGTTGTGCGTTTAATCTTGTTATGCAGGGGTTGCTAACACTGTCATCTGTGTTTGTGTGTCTATGTAGCAAGCCAGCGATGCTGCTAAGACTCCCAGGCTGGTCACCCAGCTCCACTTCACCAGCTGGCCCGACTTTGGAGTTCCCTTTTCCCCCATCGGCATGCTCAAGTTCCTCAAAAAGGTCAAGGTGGTCAATCCACCCTTCTCTGGGCCTATTGTGGTGCACTGCAGGTACCAGAGCGCTGAGCTAATGCATCATTGTTTATTATTGTGTTGTTTACTTGGATCTGCATGCTTTTGCCCGGTCATAACTTTTAAGTGGTTTTAATTATCCAATTTGTTTCTATGGAGTTAAATATCCGCTGGAAAACAAGCTGTCAGCTACGTCTGGAAACGGCACAGATGTCCCTTTGTTTCACTGCTGTTGTCTGTTAACATGCGAGTGTCAGCTGAGGATTGTGGTTTGTTTTGTGTCTCTGCAGCGCCGGTGTTGGGAGGACGGGAACCTTCATCGTAATAGATGCCATGATCGACATGATTCCCGCGGAGCAGAAAGTTGATGTGTTTGGGATTGTCGCTAAGATACGAGAGCAGCGCTCACAGCTCATTCAGACAGATGTGAGTTTGAGACGGGACAAGTTCCCTCTTGTTTATCAAGCCACACACTACGCTAGTACTCGAAAGTTAATGAGTGAATTATCCTCTCCTCAATCATCTGTGTAGTTTTAAATGAGCATATGCGTAGTGTGTGTTCATCTGTTTGTGTGTATTCTCCCCCCAGATGCAGTACTCATTCGTCTACCAGGCCCTGCTTGAATACTACCTCTATGGAGACACGGAGCTGGACGTGTCGTCTCTGGAAGGACATCTGCACAAACTGCACAACACCTTTGTAACCGGTGACCGGGTCGGCCTGGAGGAAGAGTTTAAGGTAAGACATATTATTTCACATTCTGACCCACAAAAGATCACATTTAATACAATCAAGTCTGTTACTACTCTTGATTAATTCCCAATGATGATAGAAAAATCAATACTAGACAACTGTTTAGAGGTGCTAAATGCGAGATTGGGAGCATTTCTATTGCCTTTGCACGGCTCTCAACATGATGACGGCTGAGCCAGCGGCTTGTAGCTAACAATGTTAACCGGAGGGTGGGTGCTACGCTTCTGCAACGGCGCTGTCAGTCGTGAGCTACCAGTGGGGCACGCTCACATGCACTTAAAGGCACGTGGGGTTGACAAAGCACGGAGAAGCTCACATTACAACACACACAGAGGGAGAGCGATTTCATTCTCTGCTCCGGTAGACATTACTCCTCTATATCTTTACATAGCTAATAGTTATTTGCTGCTATTTTAATTAGGGATGTAATGATCTGAGTTTTTCAGGCCCGATAGCGATACCTGGTCTTTGGGTATCGACCGATACCGAGTACCGATCTACTTCTCACTACTACATTTGTTGTGTTATGTCCTTCCCATTCTGCCATTATCTGTACAGTGATCCAGTAAATACTAATTGTGTGATAATAATAATGTTGTTACTTGTTTTATTTCCCTATTTCAGCAAAAGGATAGTGAACATTTGCAGGTTTGTAACACTTTGTTTGCTTGATTTTTCACCCAGAAACTGACCAACATGCGAATAATGAAGGAGAACATGAGAACGGGGAACCTTCCTGCCAACATGAAGAAGAACAGAGTTCTGCAAATTATTCCATGTACGTAAGAAAGAAGGAAACCCATAGAACAAAACAGATTCCATGTATCAACTCGTGATAGATTTTGACCTCCAGATTAGATTGTCTGTCACTATGTTTAGAATCTGAACATGTTTTTTTTCTAATCTTGTGCTCTGCGGCGTTGCATTTTTTCTCAGAGAGCCACTCGGGGCCACTTTGTATACTTGATGCTCTGTGAACATGTTTATAAGCTGCTTCATTTCAAATGGTTTTGAGGAGTTTCCTGTTGTATTCCCATTTCAGATGACTTCAACAGAGTCATTCTCTCCATGAGAAGAGGTCAGGAGTTCACCGATTACGTCAATGCATCTTTTATAGATGTAAGCACATTTTACCACCCAATGACTTCCTTCTTGCATTTCTATCTATAATATTTCATGGGTGTTTCTACTAACACAAATTATTGGGAACTGAAAGTGTTTGTTTTGCTTTGACTCAGGGCTACAGACAGAAGGACTACTTCATTGCCACACAGGGCCCTCTGACACACACAGTGGAGGACTTCTGGAGAATGGTGTGGGAATGGAAATGTCACTCCATTGTCATGCTCACTGAGCTCCAGGAGAGGGAGCAGGTAAGCAAGATATGTTTAACGGCTACATTAACCACTACAGCAGTGCAACATAAACCATCTATGCTCCAATTTCCTGCTTCTTTCACTAAACCGTACTTTTAAATCAGTTTGTGTTTTTGCAGTATTTCATATTTTGAGGCAAAACTACTTAGTTATATTTAAATTCCATGTATTAAGTTTGTGTTTAACTTATTGCCAGCAGTAAACAAACACTTATTTCTGTTTTTGTCTGTTATTGCAGGACAAATGTTGCCATTACTGGCCCGCAGAGGACTCGGTCACCTACGGAGATTACACAGTAGAGTTGAAGGGAGACACTTTGTGCGACACCTTCAGTCTACGAGACTTGGTACTCACCTTTGTCCCGGTAAGCAAATTAACCTTGTACTATCACACAGCTGTTATTGAGGCAGTTAACGCCACATTACATTTGCCTGTCAGGATAAAAAAGACTTTTATTGGCTCTACTGATGTAATACCATTGAGCATTTGTTCTTCTCCAAGGGATTACGGAAATGTTTTTGAATTGCGTAAATGCAACTAAACATTAACTTTGAGTATCACTTAGAAAACAATTTAAAATCTGTCTCATAATTAATTCTTTGTATTGACTTCCAGTGGTGGAAGAAGAATTAGCATCATTTACTCAAAAGTGCCGATGTAAAAATACTCCATTACTTAAAAGGTCTGCATTCAAAATCTTATTTAACTAAAAAGTACAAGTGTATCATCACAAAAAAAAATTAAGTATCTAAAGTAAAAGTACTTCTGTGTGTGATATATTATTATATATAACATTATTAGATATTCTTTTAGCATTTCACTGCTGTAGCTGGTCAATGGGGAAGTGGTTTTAACTACTCTTTATACAGTGAGGTAGTTTCGGTCTTCAAAGCTTCGGTGAGAAATATTCGAAAGTATTTTGAAGCTTCTCGGAGCAAATATGTCATCCCTACATCACTCTATCGAGTTACATTATGATGCGTTCTCTATTCAGTAAAAAATATTTTTGGGCGAAGGGAAATTATAATGATGTGTTCAAATGTTATTTTCTAAAATGTCATTTTTGGCGAGAAACATGAATAAATACAGTTGTTTGAGGGAGATGTTTTCACAGCAATATAAAATAGATATTAATAGGGAATTATGACCTGTTTAACTTCCTAACACTAGCTCTAAGCAGTTTATAATACCTCTCCTCATCTCTCTGTGTGTGCGAGTGTAGACGTACCTCAGAGTACAAAGATTGTCAGTATTCCACGTGTTCCTCATGAACCGATTGTTGTCTTCCTCCTGAGGGCGGGCCTTATGTGCGAGGGCAACCATGAGGCACAAAAGATGAAAACAATAGACAGATTCCCTCAGAGATTATTATTTCATCACTGAAAAATGTCATAACATTCAAGTAAATTAACACTGTCTGATAATACAACAGTGTGGTGATGCAAGTTCATTTATTATATTCAATAAAAGTAGTATTTTCCTAAATGTTAAGACACCTCATATGTAGGTCAGACAGACATTTCCCCTGCTCATTACTGTACACAAATGTACTGTAGTTATGTAGCCTACTTAGGCCTCAAGAGCCTTTCTGGTGCCGACAGACAGGCAGGGCGCCCTATGCAATAAAATGTTAAGTGGAAGAGTATCGCCACCGCTGCTACAACTCCATCTAGGGGAAACACTGCAGGATCAAACATAATTGTCTTATAACAGAGCAAATATTCATGTGAGGAGTACATAAAACTCTTTTGGCTGCCAGAGGAAATGTGGTGGGCAGGATGTATTTAAGATTATCAAGTGGGAGCCTCCCATCTAATTAAATTCGACCCACATCACCTCTCAGAGGCTCAGTAGTACATTCCTGCCTCCCGGAAGAGCAGCACCCATCAGTCCACCACTAATCTACTGCACACTCAACCTACACCGACATTGCACTTGCCATTATGCTTTCATATACAGCCCATAAATCAGATTTGAGAGGTATTATGAGCTCTCGTCTGCCTTGTTCATTTCCTTTCATAGGAGAAGCAAACAAGGGTGATCAGGCACTTCCACTTCCACGGCTGGCCTGAGATCGGCATCCCAGCCGAGGGGAAAGGCATGATCGACATCATCGCCTCAGTGCAGAGACAGCAGCAGCAGTCCGGGAACAATCCCATCGTCGTACACTGCAGGTAGCCTCAAAACATAATTTTTTTATATTGTTATCATCATATTTGTATTGCATATGACAGCTTAAAACAGTACTTTTGTATATTTAAGCTACTGTTCATGCTTGAATTGGTTTTTGTGTTTGTGCGCTGCAGTGCTGGTGCAGGGCGAACAGGTACGTTCATTGCACTGAGCAATATCTTGGAGCGAGTCAAGGCAGAAGGCTTGCTGGACGTGTTCCAAACTGTGAAGAGTTTACGCATGCAGAGGCCTCATATGGTCCAAACTGTGGTAAGTATCAGCACAAGTGCATCCCAAATAATAAGTGCTACAAAAATGTAATATATCTCATATTCATCTCCTCCTGTTTCTTGCTTTATTTTGACTGAAACCAATTTTACAGACCATCTAATCTATTTTTTTTTTGTATGCTTTATTACTTAGGAACAATATGACTTCTGCTACAGGGTGGTACAAGACTTTGTCGACATTTTCTCAGACTATGCCAATTTTAAATGACGAGATTTGCCTTAAACATGGTTTTTAATGTTGTTTTCTAAAGCCGGTTTGTCAGTTTTATGTGTTTCGTTAACTTGGTCAAATGATCTATTTTGCTATGCACTTGTCCTCCATTAACTCCATCCTCGCTGTAATATACTGTATGTCAGTGGACGAAAAATTGTAAATGAAAAAAGTTAGATTAATATTGTATATTTCACATCATGTATGATAATTATTTTGTCATGAAGTGTTTCAAACTTGGTCTCTTATTTCAGTTTTGTTGTATAATACTGTACTTTAAATGTTTATCTAAGTGTTATTTTGGATTGACCACGTAATATTTTTAAAAGTTGTAGTTATTGTAAATGTATTTATGTATTGACGATGACATTCCAATCTTGAGTTTGGAGAACACGACGGGAATGTTAAGATTTTTTTTTTTTTTTTTTTTTTTAAATGTAAGCATACAGTACATCATTTCAGTTATTAATGACTTCTATCTGAGATTAGAGGCGATATTGAAACTACATGCCCATCACGAATGTGATACTCTTTCCAATGGAAATATTGTCAGAAAAAGAATGAATCACTTCAGCCATAATGCAGAGAACATAACGTTATGCAACGGAGGCCAAGATCACGACACGGGTTGATTTCCGATATGGATTCAGGCAGAAGTTTCACAGTTAGACGTATCACAGTCATAAAATACCATTAAACTGGTTTTGTACCTCAAAAACGTGGTATGCAACTGCATTTAACATGGATGTAACAGTCTGCCTTTTGTCTGTAGACAGCAAAAAGTATTTTGCTAAAATGACTGCACATTAAAAAGCACATAACTAAGCCTTTTGCCAAGAACCTGCAATATTCAAGTTTGCTTTATTTGTATTATAGATTTTTCACAAATCCGTGCCATATGTACTTTTTTAAAACATGGAAAAGTAGAACAACCCTGAGGTGAAGGCTGATTATTGAAAGGTGTGGCCGCTAAATGCAGTAGATTCAGTAGGATTTCATGACAACCTGTGTCAGATGCATAGTTAACACACAAAAGTATTTAAAGTGTAACATTAGAAGAGTCCTGTAATGGCAAAAACCACAATACACACATGTGGTGCTTCAGTGCCTGCTTAATGCCAGAGCAACAAAAAAACACCCCATACTATCAATATTCAGTTACTTTATATCTTGTAGAGTACATGGGTTCATTTTTTCTCATAGGTCAAAATGAGAGAGCAGAATGTTTCATAGAAAATTATTTAATGGTAGTTTAATTCATAGGAAAGCATCTGAATGTGAAACAGCTTTTCTGTGCAATTCTTCTGCGGCAGAAACCCCCACCCACCTGGTACTCCAACATTAAACCAAACATTTGAAATAATTTGACACAGATCTGCTTTAATCCTCAATGAAATGTGTAATTTTGTTAATGCTGTATGTAAATACTACATGACAAAGTGCTAACATTGTGAAAGTGGCTGAGCAGCAAGGAACTGTAAAGTGATTGGTCATTTTTGTGTGCTGTCTGTCTGTGGGAGTTGTGAGTTGCAGTACAAGAGACTTGACAAAACAACCTAAGTCTTTTTTTCCCATGGCTTCTTTTCTGTTTATGCCTTTCGTTTTCAGAATATTGAGTCCGTTTAGACTACAGCTCTTTGCCTTTGCTCTCTGTGGGTGGTCTATCCATTTTTGGATTCTCAATGTCTTTCAAATGCAAGTTGCAATATTAAATTCATCTGAAAAGGCTTTGGGGGTCAATGGAAGTTTTCTTCAGATGTCTTTGCTAGGGTTTTCAAAAAACAGCATCATGAAAAAATTGTACGATGACTTTTTTTCATTACATTTTTCGACATACCATACTATGACTTTTTTTTTCTCTTTTCGATAAACTATACCATGACTTTAAAAAAAAAAAAAAAATTGAACATACTATATTGTGACTTTTTTTTCATGACATTTTCGACATCCTATACTATGACTTTTTTTCAAAAAACAATTTGACATACTATAGTATGACTTTTCTTCATGGAATTTTTCGACATACTATACTATGACTTTTTTAAAAATTTCGACATACAATACCATGACTTAAAAAAAAATAAAAAAATTTGGAAATGCTATACTATGATTTTTTTTCATGAAATTTTTCGACATACTATACTATGACTTTTTTCTTAAAATTTTTCGACATACTATATTATGACTGTTTCTCGTGAACAATTTCGACATACTATACTATGACTTTTCATGAAATTTTTCCACATACAATACTATGACTTTTTTTCAGGAATTCTTTCGACATATATACTATGACTTTTTTTTTTTTTTTTTGACATACTATACCATGACTTTTTTTTTTTTTTTTTTTGGACATACTATACTAAGACTTTTTTCATAACATTTTTTGACATACTATAGTATGACTTTTTTTTCATGACATTTTTCAACATACTATACTATGACTTTTCTTTCAAAAGTTTTTTCGACATACTATACTATGACTTTCTTTCAAAAAAAAATTCCACATACTATACTATGACTTTTTTCAGGAATTTTTTCGACATACCATACAATGACTTTTTAAAAAAGATATATATATATGGATACTATACTATGTATTACATTTTTCAACAAACTATACTATGACTTTTTTTTCATGGAATTTCTAACAGGTTCTTTACGACATACTATAATTTGACTTTTTTTTTCAAAAATGTTAACGTACTATACTATGAATGTTTTTTTCAAAAAAATTGACACATACTACAACTTTTTTTTAATGACATTTATTTTCAACATACTATACTATAACTTCTACCTCTTTTTGTGCAAAAATGTATCCAAACATAAATAAATATCAGGCATTAGCATAACCAAATGAAGTGCATTAAATTTGTCTTTTTAGTACAAAATTCCCCGATAGCAGCTTCTTTTTTAAAATCTCTCTTGCCATGTGTATTCATCAATGGTGGAGATAGCCATAGTGAGTAAGTAACCCAGAGAGGAACGTATGGAAATGTGGGATTAAATACCAGCAGGAACAGAGAAAATACATTAAAATGGATGCACAACAACTACAGGCGATTTGGTTCAAAAACTGACTGAAAACCTCAAACTAATTCAAAACATGCACAGTAACAAAGGGGTTCAGTGTTTCAAGTCTCCATCACTCCTGTCTGCACATTTCCACTCTGTTCAATGAAAATTCACCATTGAAGATTACTTTAGTATCATCTTCTGCTTGAAGACTGTCTGCAACACTCTGCCCATAAAATATTACCTCATATCAAAAAGATTTATTGACCTGTGTAAGTAATACTTCAGGCCAACAGGGGGCAGTGCACCTCAATCTATATGTAGATGAGAAATGCTATTAATTAAAAGGGAAAATTCAACCGATAATACAATGTAAGTTTCTGTGATATCATACTACTTCATGATAAGTAATTTCAATCTATCCTGCCCATATATACGGACTATCAAAGCTTGAGACCGGTGGGATGATGTAAGCAAGACAAATGCTGAGGCTCCTCTGTAGATGGTGAATAATGCAACAACTCCTACATGTCAGCATGATGAAACGGTGATTCAGAACCATAAAAGTAAATAAGATTCTCAGAACACAACTTCAGAAACTGTCACATGGCCTCACTAGATCTCCTTATTGTAATGAAAAGTTTCACATCCACGTACATTCACATGATTGAGAAACTGCTTTGCAAACATGACTTTGCAACAAAAACAAAAAGCACCAAAGGCAAATACTTCATTACAAGACAAGGCAAGAAAGTTCCTCTTTCAGAGTGTCACATGATACATGTAATACACAAAGAATGTATCTCCTACTTCCAAAAACAAATAAATAATGTATAAACTAAAAGTAGCCATGTGATTGCCACCAGTCAATAAGAGGGAGGAGTATATTTGAGCTATTTTTGCCAAACAATCATGTTTCTTATTTTGCACAAAAACCCTAGTAACAAAAAGCCTCTTTGTTGACAATTTCCATTTCCTCTGTTACCCGGCGCCATGGTAACACTCCTCAGCGGGAGGGGCCGAAACCCAAAAAAGGTCAGCATGAGTGAAGAGGTCATATGAATTATGTATTAACCCTAACTGATTCTGTTATTTTGATTGACCCCTAACTAATTATATTTTGTCATTCACAAGGCTTCCCATTTTCTCTCTAATATAATATGGAACATGGGCCATTCATTGGCGTGGTGGCCTTCGCTGTGACCCCTCTGCTGAAATGCTTTCATGTGTGGCTTTGGAAACTAATTCCTGATTACACTGTGGGTAAGTGTAGCCTATGTCAAACAAAGTCTATTCACTTATTCCATCACTTTTTTCCAAAACATGCTCACATTACTTGCACCATCTCCTGAACATAACAAGTATCCAAAACCACACACGTAATGTAAAGTACTGACAAATTCTGAAAAATATATTTGAAGTTTAGAACAAAACATTGCTTTAAATAGCCAGAGTTTTTCACTTCCATACACATTTCTTAAAGATCAATCAATCCCCGCACTTTTCTCCATATAAACCAGTCACTCAGTAAGGCATGAGAACACAATTATTTCGAAAGAGTGTAATTTTGAGCAACCAAGAGTCATTTCAAAAGTGCTTCTCAAATAGAACATTGCTCTTGCCACACACAAGACACAAAAAGTTTGCTTTTGCGGATATAACAAGATCTACAGCCATGCTAGCGTCTCTTTGAGGCTGTACTTATAGGCACAACAGTTCTTTGAGCTAAATGCTAACGTCGGCATGCTAATATGCTCACAATGACAATGATAACACGCCGATGTTGAGCAGGCACAATGTCTACCATGTTTTCCATTTTAGTTTTGCTTGTTAGCCTGCAAACATATGCAAATTAGCACTAAACACAAAGCACAGCTGAGGCTGATGGAAATGTCATTGTTTTGCAGTTATTTGGTCATAAATCAAAAAGTACTGGAAAGATTGAAATTTTGACCCAATTATAGCGCTACATGAAAAGTCAGAGGATTACCAAAGTTTTTACAATTCATCATGTGGGGGACATGAATGTGTGTACCAAATTTCAAAACAATTCATCCAATAGTTGTCGAGACATTTGACTGAAACACACTAAAAGAGAACCTGGTGGTGCTAGAGGAAAAGGCAAAGTATCACCAAAGCCAGTAGGATTCATGCTCTGGGAACCACGAATGTCTGTACAATATTTCATAGCAATCCATCCAATGGTTGTTGAGATATCTCAGTCTGGACCAAAGAGATGGACCAACCAACCGTACCATCCATGGAGCCTTGCTGCTAGCATGGCTAAAAAAAACAAATCTGCAAAATGTAAAGAAAAAAAAACATACAAGTCTGAATTTTTTTTTATTTTGTATGCTACAAAAGTGTGGTTTCTAAGATCTCAACCTGACCATGTAAGCACATTCTTTTCTCTTGCCTCAGTGTGGTTGTAGCTGATGAAAAGAGACAGGCACAGGGTAGAACATGGTGCCATTAATATCCTAAGAATGAACCGGAGATCCTGTCCATCCGGCTGTCTGTCTGTCCTCTACTACACATCTCTGATTCATATCCCTGAGTCACTGGCTTCATAATGACTTGTTGTTAAATGTATTTCCTCAGTATCTCTTTCTCTCCCGGTCTCTCTTTCGCTGTGCAGCGTCTTGCTACACTTAAAACAGTCTCAACAGACACTTTAAGTCTCACCATAATTCAATCAGGCAGCTCTTACTGGGATGTTAATACGACACAATGGCCCACAAAACACATTACGAGTGTTATCCTATTCCTCCATTGTTCTATCAGGCCAATACGCTTTCCAAGCTTCTTTTTCATGGGAGCTCTGAGGACCCAACTGCTTGGTTTGGACCCAAAATAATAAAACATCAATGGAAAGGGAACAGTTAAAAGCCAATATGCATGTCACTTTTGGAATATGTTGTGAGGCTGCTTACTTTTATGCGCTTAAAGGATAAGCCTGGTGATATTTCATAATTTTTGTTATTGTCAACAAATAAAAACCAAAACCAACAATGCATTAGTCTTTTTCTCAGTGCATCAACTTCCCGACCCTGTTTGTGGCTCTAAGCCACAGGTCCATTGACTCCTGCAGAAACATCAAAAATATTAAATTTTTAAAGTAAAGTAACTTAATTTCTTAAAACAGCTGGGCACTGTAGTTTTTAGCAAATATTACTCAAACAGGAGGTAATAGTGAATTTGATGGGACTTATTTTCAGCTGTGGATTTGGTGGGCAAGTGAGTATTTACACCCGCAGGAACATGCATCTGGGATCTACTCAACAATAACCCTGTTCATTGTAATGAATTTTGTGCCAGTCCACTTAGATGCTGAAATATTTAACTGAATAGGAGAAAACTTGGACCTGCTGGTGGCCTTAGATGAAAAGTTAGGGGATCACCAAAGTAGGGTAATTAACCATTTAATTAACTGACAATAAGAATTTTGACTGATCAGTTAAAAACTTGAAAGAAATTAAACAAAAAATGTTTTTTAAAGCTGAGCTCTCCTTGGAGTGGGTTGTCACTAAAATGAGAATAGCTGGTCCACCTTAAAGGTCAGCCCACCTTAAGTGAGCGTGGGCCGAAGCCGTCGCTAACTTCAGGGCTAACTCGCTTCACTTTAATAAGCAGGTAACATGGGAACTTGGCTTGGGTCCTGAGGAGTTGTAGCATTTATTCACCAGCAAATAGCCTAAACTGTACACACATTGCACTGCTACGTTCATAGCTACAACTCTCTCGGATGGAGGAACTAGGGACTCAGTTGTCTGTTTTGCACATACACTGCAGCTGGCTGTAAATTATGGATTTAACCTGTTTGCATAAGGTTATTGTTGTAGCTGGGCAGGTTGTTGTGCACTTCAACCACAGCACCCCTGTATGCAAGGCACTAGTCCTGTTGGTTGACTGTTAATGATCAGTTAACAAGGGTCGGCTATCGATCAGAAAAAAGAAGAAAACAAATTAGCATTAGATCAAAGTGATGGACCGACTGGTTATGTGTTGGGCAGGCCACAGAAATTGCAGTCTTGTTTGGTGGCACAGGCATAAATATGTTTTTGGTGTGTTCAATATAAAAAACATTTATTTTGTAATGTGCCTTAGATGATAAAAAATAATGTTGACCAACTTCTGGTTAGTAGGACTAAGATCCCTTGATGACAATGCAATGTAAAAGCGCGAGTTGTACAACTATGGTATTGGATGTTGTACTTTTTATGACTAAAGGAAGTATACAAGTTAAACTGTAGAGGGCCCCGAACTTGACCCCTGTGGGACACCACACCGTTTTCTAATTTAAAGTTACTATGGGAGATGTAAAATTCTCCATCTTTCAAATTACAGATAAATCAAGTTGGCCACAGCTAAAATATTAACTGTTTTGAATTAAGTGAACCACAACATAATCCACACGGGCATCAATGCAAACTCATTAGGCATTGACGTCAAGCTGATTATGCTATAGTTTGAATGAAAATCTAATGAAAAACATCCATCACTAGTTGCTTGGGGACACAACGGAAGTTGGTTTTAGGCCTACAATTACTGATTATTTAACTTCAATATTTTATTGCCTTATCAACATTGTTGATAAGGAACTGCTTTAATGAAGCCCAATAAAAACAAACAATAAGATATATGAACATAATTATAAAAAACTGAAAGGGCGGGATCAAAACACATAGAAAGTAATTAACAACAGGGCTCCAAACTACATCACAAAACACAAATTATTTCTCCCATAAGAGACACAGCTGCATTACAACATATATAGTTTAGTCCGGTTAGATTCAACAGTTTGCCAGTTGATGTTAAGTGCACCACCAATCCAATTTGTTTTAGTATGAAAGACAAGTTTTTATTTGTTAATTGTTTGATTCTTTAGGTTGTTGCTATTTGTTTTTATCACAGGTGTTATTCTTGCAGTAATATATCGAGAACCAAGACATTCCCAAACTGTACTGTGCCATCTTTAGCAAACCAGCTCAGTCAGAAACACTCAACTAAAACAAACTAAACCATACCGAGTGAATCTACCCACAGGGCTACCTCCAGTGGTAATACATGATGAGAGTGCTTACTGGCAGTCCTAGAGAGAGCCTTCTGCATCTTTGTTAAACTGATGAACAACATCATGATACAGACCGCGAGGCGGAAATCTGACACCGCAGAGTCGGCTGTCTCTGGCCAGAAGGGTGGAATTTTAAAAAGTCAGCACGTGTTTTTGATGCATGTGCCATAAAGGGAGTAAACAAATGCACGGTCGCAGCCAAGATGCTTTATGAACAACCCTGGCCTGCCCAGCTGTTTCCGGGCTCGGGCAGTACATCGTCATTCATGACTGACTTGCGAAGCAGCATGTACGGTAAAAGTGAATCAATACTTCTTCAACCACAGTGAACCACTTAAACGACTGCAGAAAATGACCTTTGATGTGATTTTTAAATAACTGTGGTCAGGTTTGCCTCCTATTTCTAAGTGGGAAAATGGTGTTGCGAAGAAACCACATTCCCCACTAACTGTCCTCTGTTAAACAGAGGGGATCTATCATCATGTTTTTAAATGAAATACAAATTGTTTGATGTACAGCATTTGACCAAAGCCACCAAAGTTGACTGATAGCACTTGTGTCGTTGCTACATTTCCAACTGACAGCTTTCTAATATATGCTGGCTATTCGGCTTAAAACATCAACAAAACATCAGTAAATAAAATAAAACAGGAAGTAGAACATTCCCTGACTATGCAGCTTGTTGACATCCATTATTAGAGTGACAATATATAAAACTGAATAATGTACAGGCTTTTTAAGAGGTCAGCATATATGAATAAAAGACATTAAACATGAAATATTGTTGTTATGGTTGCATTCCATTAAAAAAACTGCTCTCCAGTAAAAGCCCTCTGGGCGCCATTCAGGGAGAGAGGCCAGAGTATTACAACTTTGATTTATTGATTGTCATGTTTCAGTTATTGCTGATTGAATATGTGGCCTAACAAACGTCACAGGGATTGCCTGGAGACCCTCTCAGTTCCCTCTTCGGTCTGTCTCTCAGTTTCCCTCCTTATTAGAGGTACCATTAGATGTTGTATCAGTAAGCAATTCTTAAAATGAGGAAACGATAACTTGTGAAACGCCTCATAGAGACATTTACACTTCTGCTCGAACAGCTTAAGCAAGTTCTTGTTATTTCAGATAACACTTCCTTTTCTGTTCTGTTACCTTTTATAGTGTTGCTATAGGAATGTGCCATGAACACTAAAAGGGATAGTTTGGATGTTTTGTAGTGGGGTAGTAGAAGGTACTTATCCATAGTCAGTTTAATTGTACGCTATATTTAGAATATTTTCGCCGGTTTACCTCACTGTGAGAAAACCTTACAGTCTATGTTTCCGACATGGAACTGAAGCCGTTAATCTATGCTCTCGCCAAAGTAACCAGACTCTGTCGGAAAAAACAGTAATTTTACCTCGCAGAACACGGGGGTTGCTGGTCTACCGCTGCTTTGATTGGTTAGTTTGTGCTATTTTGTGACTTTGGTTAGTTCGGATTCACCAAAGTCACACAATAGCCCAAACAAACTAACCGATGGAGGCAGCGGTAGACTAGCAACTCCCGAGTTCTGAGAGGTAAAATTACTGGTGTTTTTTTCAATGGAGTCTGGTGGCTTTGGCGAGAGCATAGATGGATACAACGGCTTCAGTTCCCTGTTGGAAAGGGCTGTCTGACGGCAAGGTAAAGCAGTGAAAATATTCTAAACACTTAAACTGATATTGATTTCTTTTAGGTGAGCCTTTCTTTTAGGTGGCGAAAATATGTTTTGCTGCCGGCCCCGTCCACAGCAGTACATTACTTTGCTTCCATGCTGGTACTCCTGTCTGTTTCTCCAAACTGGGGGCGTGCCGACCGTCATCTACTGTAGGTAATACACTGACTATGGATAAGTACCTCATACAACCCCACTTCAAAATACTCTAACTATCCCTTTAAGATGTGTCACATTATGTCCCCTTGACTAAATTTGTCAAAAATACATTACATGTTGCTAGTGCTACTGGAAACCTCCGTTAACCTCTGGTATTTGCATTTGAAGAACAAAAACGGTGAGTCACATAAGGTAAATATAGAATTAGTGATGTATCATTGCCAGAGGTCAATTTATACATCATCAAAGCTATTCCTTGATCAAATATTAGATTATCTTTTTCTTGATTTAAGGATGAAAGGGTGTGGTTTTCTGTAATGAGTGCCAACCGTTAAAATGTTTTTAGGCAATAAAGAGATTGATCGTGAATATCATGAAAACAGAAGTGTTGACCAGGTGGTAAATGTCAAGTGACTTGGATTGGACTGATCAATTTTCTTTTCTGTGCGAGTTGTGATGAGATGTTTAATCTGTGAGAATAACACCATATGTGGAATTCAGAGGTAACGATTATATTCAAAGTGGTCAAAGCATCACAACTGCGGTAGCTTTTAACACGACCTATCCTGTGGAACCCTCACAGTATAACTTCATCCAGTATGCATGTACTGTGTATGGCATTAGGTCTCTGTTTGATATTTGTCGTAACATAGGGGATGCATATTAAATTGCAAAGCGCAATCAGTACTTATTGAGATATACTGTATAGATATACTGCATAGAGTTGTAGAGTATTAATAGACAGTCAAGAATGGTCACAATGTTCGAACTTCATTAGTTTAGACTTAAAAATACATAAACATCTGAGATGGAGAATCTCTGCACACCACCTAAGGGGCGCTTAAAAGGAATTGTTTAATATTTTGAAAAAAACTTTTTCGCTTTCCTGTCAAATGTGAGATGAGAAGACTGATACCACTCATGTCCGTGGTAATTATGAAACTAACACCAGCCGCTTTTTTTCTAAGCTTAGCATTAACACAGGAAACCGCTAACAAACAGGTACCCTGGTACTTTCCGAATGTCACAAAAGCCTTGTAATCTAGCCCACACATGTTTAATCTGTACAAAATCTGATGTATAAAAACGACAAGCTGCCATTTTACGGGCAGTCAAGGAATAGTCCGGCACATAACCAGCCATAACATGCAACTTGACATTTTTACAATTGTAAAGATTAAACATGTGAGATAAAACATCTTAAGCTGTATGCTAAACTAAGATAACTAAACTGGCCATAGCCTTTATATTAACTGCACAGATATGAGAGTGAAATTAATCTTCTCATCTAACTCTCAGCAAGGATGTGATATTTCCCAAATCTATTCCTTTAAGCCAAATATATAAAACTATAACCACCTGGTAAAGCCTCTTTTTTGTATACTCCTGTGTGAGTTAAATACTTGACAAATGAAAAGTATTGAGGATTTGCTCATTTAATTACGAACTTTAGTGCAAAATTATAAAGAAAAAAATACATATTTCCATACATACACTGTTTGTTAACTGCACTGAACTGAGTGGTAATGTAAAAAGAAAACTGCAGTAGTCAAATGATATTCCCTCGAAATATTTCACATCAGATTTTCTGAGAAATCAATTTAGACGACGTAATTGTGTATCACATTATGTTGATATATGATTTCACCATGATACGATTCCATTGAAAGACGATGTATTCATCATATTAAATCCTCACCCAGCCCCAACTTGGACCGAGCAGAGGGGCACGTGGACCAACTAGAAGGGTACGTGGGGGTACTTAGACTCTGGCATTCAGAGCATAAGTAGCAGAGGCAGTTACCCCCCCCCCCATGCCCTCTCACTGTGCACAGCACTGAATAAATAGATATTTACCATCACTAATGATGATTTTCATATTTAGTGACAGACTGATGGAGCGTTTACAGATTCAAGCTGAACGATAGAACATTATTGCCATCTTGAAGGAAATATTCGGCATGTCATTTAGAAAATCATTAAGTGAGGATTAGTGCTGTCATAATTATCTTGTGTTTTGCTTCTATCACTGCACAAAATACTGGGAGAGCTCCAAGCAAAATAATACCTCCGTCTGCGGTCCCATCATAAAAACAAAACATCCCCCCCGATACCACTTGTACTGATTGCGCTATACACATTATGCATACTGATCACACCCATATATTAACTGTTTTCTGCTGATGGTTGCAGATTTCTCCTCATAGTATCAGTGCTGAGGAATGGTGGTTTATTGTTGTGGTTAAAGTGCAGCCTGGTGAGGGAATGTGAATCGGACCCCCCCATGGGACCAAAAACAGACAGAGCTTTGTATTTCAGCCTTGGTAAAAGTGTGTGACAAGCGCACACACACAACAAACAGGTAGCAGTGTCAATGCCATGGCCCTGGACTCAAGGTTTCTTTATCATCCTGAACTGAAAGAGATCTTACATAATGCCTCTTAGAGCTAACTTTATAGGCTCTGTATTTGAGGTTATAGACTTCAGTGGAATCATTAAGAGGCCAATTTCTTTTAACAGAGTTAAGATAACATCTATAAAAACGAGGGTGCCGGGTATCAAGGATTTAAGCAGGAGACTAAGTTCACCCGCCGCCTTTTCTTTCAATATCCCTCCAGCTTGAGCTCCAGCTCCCATCCAGATCTAACACTGCTTTCATGTTTGACCCACTTTTACAAGACAATGACAAAGAGAAGCAGAGGCAGAAGGAAAATGATGAAAAAGACACCAGTGGAGGAGAGCGGGAGAGTTAAAGGCAGTGAGACAGATTAAGAGGGAGATGCAGAAAGTGGGGGAAAGACTGAGTGGAAGAGTGACAGCGGCAAAGAGAATGACAAAGGTGTAGAGAGAGAGAGAGAGAGAGAGGAAGAGAAAGGGTAAAACAGACGGCAAAGCTAAAGGCGCCTGGGAAGGAGGGGAGTGGGCTACGCAGGGAGGGAGGAGGGAAGCTCTGCTTCTCCTAATAAAGCGAGTGTATGTGAAAGGAGGTGCTGAAAAGCATTAAGACTGAGCAGAGAGCTGTGTTACCACAGAGAGGAAGAGAGAAAGAGTGAGAGAGAGAGGGGGAGACAGAGAGAGGGGCAAAGAATAGAAAGAGCATTGTGTTGCTGCTGAGAAAGAACCCATGCCTGCACAAAGAGGTAGGTGTACTGCTATGACTGGCACACATACACTCACATGCACGCACACACACACAGACAAGAACAGGAAATGCTTATCACCCAGTGTTCTCAGTGGCAGGATGTACCAGAAGTCGGTATACTAAATGTTAAGTATCAGGTGAGTGTGTGTTCTCCTCCAACTGTGTGACTTGCTTTATTGCATGTAGCAGCTGTGTAGCAGTGTGGGGCAGGTGTGTGACTTTTCCATAGCATGTGCCGGGGTGTGCGTATGGACGGCATGAGCAGGTGATTGTGTGCGTGTGTGTGTGTGTGTGTGTGTGTGTGTGTGTGTGTGTTTGCATGAGGAATTCAGTGAGAGGTTTAGGGTACGTGTGATAGCGTTTCTGAAGATAAACAGTGGCACACTTACAGAGGCACTCTCAAGATCATGTGAGGTTTATGGTAGTTTATCAGGCAGAGTGCATGTGACTGAGGCTAATTGAGCAACGTTATCTGATTAATTTAATGAGGGTTGGTTAAAGTTTGGTAATATCTTTGACGTATGATCCAATTATTGTTTGTTGACGAGCCCAAAGCGAGCCAAATATTTCCACCTGTTTGTTTTAGACTGCCAACGTCACCCGTGAATTCGAGGATGTTGAAACTATCTCAAAATTGTATACAAAGGTCACATTTGCATAAGTCTGGTGACTGATACCTGAAGTTTCACAATAAGACACCTGGTTCCTCATATAGATTAAGAGGGTCAGTTCACCCAAATTACAAAAGAAAAAAAATTATACATGAATGCAGATAGTTTGGACTTTATGTGCTCAGGTACAATGCAGGTGAATGGAATTTTATTTGTGGTTCTCGCTTTAAACTACTGGTACATTTTAAAAAGTTATCAATAATGTGTCTTTCCAGAAACAATGTGCGGATACGGTGATATACCTTTTACTACAAAATATTTTAGAAGTCATTTTCGATGCTAAATGAAATTCCATTCACCTCCACTAATTGTTGTGGAAGCAGAAATAGCATAGAAACATGGAGATTTCTTTGGGGGTTTTATTTAGTTTTTTTATACAATAGCCTTTAATGTCAACTGAGCCCAATATCATTTGCACCTACAGTATATGGTTTGTTTTAGATTATTTAGGTATGCAAAAAATGTATTCAAAAGGTCACATTTGCTCATGTTTGGTGAGTGATGCCTTATCTCAAGTTTCAAAATAACATGCCTGTCACTCAATGTAGATTCAAGGGTCAGTTCAACCAAATTACAAAAAAAAATGTAGGCTATGCCAAGCATAGACTGTATATAAGAAGTGTATGTAATCACCGTGATGTCACCCACTGGTTTTTGGGCTATGGTTTTGAAGCCTTGTGTTCGGCATTTAGGTTGTCGCCATCTCGTTTTATTGCTCCCAGTAGTGACATGAGAGGGTGGAGCGAAGTACAACCGAATGATGAACAAGACATTTTCAGGTGACCAAAATGTTACAAATAATTTTCATGAACGTGAAAGTTCTAAGACGAAAACAACTCCCAGACCGGACAATGCCGTGGTAGCGACCTGTCAATCACAAGGTAGCCACGCCCTAACGCATAGCCTGCTTTATGGTCTATTTGACTCTAAATGGGACCATAATTTACTAAATGAACATCATGCTGTATTGAAGAAGACTTGAAACTAGCGATTGAGACCATAAACTCATGTTTACAATGTTTACTGATGTAATAAATCAAGTGAGAAGTAGGCTCATTTTCTCATAGACTTCTATACAATCAGACTTATTTTTGCAACCAGAGGAGTCGCCCCCTGCTGGCTGTTAGAAAGAATGCAAGTTTAAGGCACTTCTGCATTGGCTTCACTTTTCAGAACCGGAGGTTGCCACCATGTAGATATTATATGCTGAAGTTTACTATTTACTCTGGAATTGTGAAGGCAGAAATATCTCAAAACCTGTACACCTGCGAGGCTAGATACCACTAGAGTAAGTGAGAAAATGTTTTTTGTTTTTTTTGTAATTTGAGTGACTTACCCCTTTAATATCACAATATCCTAATAGGGTTCAAGATGTTTGTAGATAAGGTATCAGTCACTGAACATAAGTGAAGTAATTTATCAAGTCACCATTGTGGCAATAAACTGAAATTTGTGGCTATTATTTCACTCCAACCAGGGATGTTCAGCAAGATCCTTTAGAATGAAACGGCAATAGCTATGTTTTGCTTTGCTGAAGGTCAGGGTTGACCAGCTCATAGTCAGTCTGTCCTGTAGGCGAGGTCAAGATGGGCTAAGCACCAGTGAGGACAGACCACTTCCCTATCCCGGGCAGAGATGCTTCCTCTCGTTTCTAAATCATATGACGCTGCCAGAGGTTCCCTTATTACTGGAAGACGCAGACGACGCTGTTTCACAACAGCCCGGACGAGTGTATTTATAGAGCGTTGTTGAGTGTTGTTGTCTCCTCCAACGTTTAGGACAAACCAAAGTTTTGCTGATTAATTGGAAAAAGTTGAAGCAAGAAGCCCAGTGACAGCTCAAGGACACCGTGTTCAGAGGCACAATGGTGTGTGATGTGTGTGGGAACACTGGATGTGTTAATGCTTGAGGAGAATAGGCACTAAATGGATTTTTGTGAGTATATATGCATGTGTATTAAGCCAAGGAGGAAAATATTATGGCCCATTTACTCGGAAGTACATAATTAAGTACAATAATTCAGCGTATCAAATACAGTCTGCACTTTCTATCCATCATTGTTAAGTGCTTTCGATTCAAATTATTGCTGGCTTCTTCCGTTTATTGTAAAAAATAGATTGTGTGCATTAGAGCATGCTTGCAGGTTTGGGCATTTACTGTAAGCAACTCAATAAACATTAAGTACAAATCTGAGGTACATTTACTAAAGTATTTCTCTATTGAGACTTTTCTCCACAACCTTTCAGAGGAAAGTATTGCAGTTTTGCTCCTCTACAGTTATCAAACGGGTGTAGTTTGTAATTATTTTGCCGTTTCAGGTATAACATTGCTTTATAGAATATCACTAATATAATAGGGATGTTCAGCAAGATCCTTTAGAATGAAACTTCAACAGCTATTTTTTGCTCTGCTGAAGGTCAGGGTAGACCAGCCCATAGTCCGTCTGTCCTGTAGGCGAGGTCAAGATGGGCTAATCACCAGTAAGGACAGACCACTTCCCTGTGGCGGGTAGAGATGCTTCCTCTTAATTCTCATTCTCATTTCTCATTTCTATATAATATTCCATCTCTAAATTTGTTGCCCTGTCTTTTCATCCTTTTTCTTCCAAAGTCTTTACACACTGGTTCTTTTTTGTGTGATTAATTTGCACGTCAACACTTTTTTTTCAAACTGTTGTTTTTTTCATGAATACTTTCATACAAAACATAAATATAACGCGGAGAAAAGAAAAGAAAATGTCACTTTTTTTTATTTTTCTAAGCTTTCACACTGCAAATAAAGGCACCGACCAATCACGCTGTGCAGAACGGACATATTCAAAACACTATAGTGTACAACAACATGACTGCAAGACATCAAACTTTATTACTCCTTTCAACCTCGACAAAGGCAGCACAGACCAGATCCACTCCTTCACTTCTTACCTTTCACAATAAAAGCCCTAGACATACAATATCCACAGGAGAGTATTTCACATTTGCATTTGTCATTTGCACATGTAATTTACTCGTCATGTCCCCCTGTGTGTAAAGGCCTATAACCCGTGCTTAAAGTATGGAAATCCTGATGAGGAACAATGAGTATTTCAACTTTGGAGACTTTTAACGTTTTACAGCCGATATCGAGACTTTACCTTGTTATTAAGTATTTTTTCACTGTGGTATTGCTAATTTTACTTCAAGGATTTAAAAGCTAGTTGTGGTGACAGCGCCTATGTAACACATGTATTACCTCTACAATGTTCATGTACATGAGTCCACCACACAGGACTGTGACTATAACCATCAGAGCACAACTAATTTAAGATCTGCCTCACAGGAACATTATCGTCTTCTTGTCATTATGAAACCACAGTCAATCCCCAACTGTGCCACCCTTTGACTCATCGCTGAGTGTAAAGTAACAACCCGCTCAGTATCAGCTGATTCAAAACACGCTCCTATCGCTCTCTCTTTCTCTGGTGCATCTCTTTATCACAGGAGATTTATGAGCCTGTAGTTTCGGATCAACATGGGTGGAGGCGCTTACGTCACACAGTACCTCCTGACCTGACAAAGCTTCAACATACTGCCAGTATAAACTCCATAGTGTGTGTGAGAGGATGGCACATTAGGCAAACATCTGAACTGTGTATCTTGGTCTTTATGGGTGCGTGTGTGAGGGCCTGTGCTGTTTAAACTTATAAAAAACAGTTTGAACTTTAGACTTCTTTTTGCAAAATGAGGTCATTTGGTGTGGTCTTAAATCTTATGTAGTCAATGAGGTTAAATCATATTTTAGGGATTAGGTAATGAATGTAGTCAACGGTCATCTTGAGGAAAGAAGAATGTAAAACAGTTGTTGAATATTACTTTGGTGGGTGCATGATCTGAATGCTGCTCATATAAACAACACTCATTTCTACTGCAGGCTACAGAAGTTAATGTTAAATCTCGAGTCTCCCTCCACAGTGTTTTTTTTTTTAACTTCCTGCTTCCTGACAAGAAAAAGTTAGTTAAAGCACCTACTGACGCTTTTATATTTACTTAGCTTGTTAAAAATCTCTTAAAAACCTTCAAATGTTTGCATCAAAGTCGTAAAAAAGGACTTGAAGAGATACACTGAGTGATAGCAGATGTTATGTTTTCCACGTCTATTTCTCTGCGCTGTCCTGTTCCCTGGAATGTCTTTCCTCATGTCGTAGTTTGAATCATCCTCGCTTCACCGTAACACTACATTTGTGTTTACAGAAGGGTCTGCAATGGAAAAACTGTGGTGCAAGACTGCATGTACGAACGCGTATGCTTATATGTGTTTTGGAAAGTGAGGACACTTTGGTTGATCCTCACAGGTGTTGAGCGTTACAGTAATAAATTACTTTTAGCAGTAATAAAGTGAAATTAGTGTAACTAATAGGATTTCTGTAATATTATTACATTTATTATGTCAAGTGACGTGTTACCGCTCGAAATTAAGTCTTTATTTTTTTCATTCATCCACACTGCATCACTGTGTGCCACCAGAAAAAAATAGGCTATCCCCCGAAGAATCCTGTTGCTGAAATTCAATGGCTGAGATGGCTGCAGAGTCAGGCTCAACGTTTTCTAAATTTGTATACTGCCATTACTTTCAAACTGATTAGATATACAATACTATACAACATCGCCCACCATTGGATTTGATATTGAACTACAATAAACTTGATGTTCTGTGCTTTGATTACCCCGTTATGAAACAACATTGATACCAATACCAGTGAAATTCCACGATTCTCTATACCAATTGATACCACGGTTAAAAAATAAAAATAAAACAATAAATCCCATGTACTTCCACATACACTCCTTTATTATCATTTGCATACTGTTTTTTGTTAGGAAGTTAAACAGGTCATAATTCCCTCTCTATTGTCTATTTTATATTGCTGTGAAAACATCTCCTTCAAACAACTGGATTTATTCAAGTTTCTCACCAAAAACTATATTTGAACACATCATGATAACGTTATAATTTACCTTCGCCCAAAACTCATTGCATAAACTCACTGAATAGAGCCTGACGCCTCATAATGTTAATCAATGGCACCTCCTGTGTTGAAATCGGCAGGACGAGAGCTATGAATGAATGAATGAATGAAAGACTTTATTTCGAACATATAATAAATAAAAACAGCTAGTTAACGTTAGCTGTTGGCAGCCAGTAGGCAGCACAGTCCTGCACAGAGGTTTGGGATAGGCCAAGGGTTGGGGCATGTAGTTGTGGTAATTAAGGAATGCATTAAGTCAATCAAATTCTTCACCAGTACAAACATACAATTCTGTGTGTTTGTGTTGCCAACAAGCCACGTTCCAGTCAGTGTTGATGTTCTAAGGAAGTTGATCAGTGATCTCATTCAACTAATTTGACTCTCAGATAAGCCCTGTTTTCTGCCTCAACGTGTTTGTGACCATGTGTTTGTATGTGTCGCTGCCAGCATCCACATCAGTGAGTGGTTTCACATCATTTATCTTTCCATACTTTAATCTGGAAGTGAATTAAGGAAAGAATTTGACTGGAACTGAACGTTTCATCTCTTGCTAAACACCTCTCAAACTTGACTGAGAGGAAGGGCGAGGTTCAGGCACCTTCACAGCTCCACTGTAATCATTTCCCTCACAGATTTTGACTTGCTCTATAGAATAAAGCCGGGGTTTTCTAATGGGCGCCAGCTTTCATTAATGGAGTCGTTCGTTAATGCCGAGGCTGGTTGTTTACTTCACCCGCAGACACAATGCAGCTGTTCTCTCACACTCTAGATGAACAGCTGTAGTAATGACAATATAAATCAAGCCATGTGATGACGTTGTAAAACAAGTAAACATATGTGGCATTCACATGTGGTTTCATTATTGCTTCATTGTGGCTGCATTCAACCTTCGACGAAAGATTTGATGAATCACATTATTCCAGGGAAGCAACATTCGTGCCAGTACTATATGATGTAACACGGACAGTCATGCAGTCAGAGCTGGTGTTTTGACCTCCACGAAGATTGGCACTCTATGAGCCTTTGATGGTTGACTTCAGTGTTTACTTCAATATAGTAGCTGTCCGTGTGAATATCTTTAGAATTGAATTTTCAATGAAGAATGAAGAATTCTGAATGTTTTCCTCATGCACTGTTAAAGACAAATGAAAGCAACATTCCTCGCTGAATTTGAAAGAATTTGAACTAGTATTAGTTGTCTCTTTCTATCTTTACACAGCTCCACCCAAACTTCCTCAGCTTTGCCCAGATTTGGTTCCGTTATCTGAAGACAAGCTGCCAACCAAAATCCATTAAAGAGATTTAATGCCGTGTTTACGCTACGAGCAACACAGCAACAGGCTAAAAGGCATTTTCAAGGGAAGCCAGTGATATGAAGCTACAAACTGAAACTTGTCGCTGCATGACGCACTACAAAATAAAGTTGAGCTGGTCTCAACTTTTTTCAGAGCTCCAATGACGTGGTTAAGCAACAACCAATCGTATGTTTTTGTTTCACCCTGTTCCATCTAAAAAATGCCTCTGCAAACCAGTCAAGTTGCAGTTTAAATCCATGACTGGAAATGTAATCTCCAAAACCTAATCAGTTCATCCTTGACGTCCAAGAGGACGTTTGAAAGATCTGAGAATCTGAAGAAATTCCCAACAGGCATTCCTGAGATATCATATCGCGTTTCCGAGAATGGGAGGGCCGTGAGGTCACAGATACCATGACCTTTGATCTCCAAAATCTAATCAGTTCATCCTTGAAGTCCAAGTGGACATTTGTGCCAAATTTGAAGAGATTCCCTCCAGACATTCCTGAGATTCACGAGAATGGACAACCCGAAAACATATTGCCTCCGGCCACGGCTGTCGCTGGCGCAGAGGCATAAAAATGCCAGTTCTCAGTGCTATTTAACAACATGACCACTTCTACAAGCACTTGAGCAACAGTTCATCGGCAACTCCACAACAATATAGCTTTTGTCGCTTGTAGTGTGAACATAGTTTAAGACTGGCATTACAAGTTTTTGAATTTTTCTAGGTCTATGGCTGTATTCCAAGTGTCAGAGGGTCAGTCATGTGGAGGGTCACATTTGTGTCTAAAACCATTAAAGACCAGTCACATGCATTTGGAGATAGGGGATAGACAATTAATTGAATATTAATTGCAATCATGATTTTAGCTTCCCACTATTAAATGAACATGATCGACTGCGATACTGACGTTTAAAATGCTCCGCTCATAGAAAACTCTAAATATCTGCAAACTGCTAAATATCTAAATCAAGTGCTTCCTGAGCTAAGCCACCAACTGGCTTCAATTTTGGGGAGCCGTCATGCCACTGCATGCGTACCCTACAGCGATAGCCTTTGAAAAATGTTCCTGGATGTTGCAGCTGCAGTCCAGAGTAGAAGAGATATATACTGTAGAGCAGATGGGCAATACAAATATTTTGTCACTACAATCAATAAATAATCCTGATCTCAATATTGATCAACATAATCGTGATTAACATTTTGGCCATAATCGTGCAGCCCTATTTGGAGAGGTCTCTCTCTCCTTTCATACTTCCAGTTTTTGCTTGTATTTTAATCTGTGGTGGTGCTTTACATGTTTTATTGTTACTTTTATTGCGGTAATATTACATTTTAATTTGTTCATTTTAATAAATCAGCTCAGTGATCAGTCTGACTGTAATTTCCATTAAAGATAGAAGATTTCAGCTGGGTGACAAAACCATGCTCATTTACAGAATAGACAGTGAACTGGTTAAACAACTAGCAGACTGTATACCTGGTTTAGACAGCCCCAGGGTAATGTTTTAAAAAGTTATATCAGCTGTGAACTTTGGTTGTTTGCTCAGTGAAATGACACGGTCAAACAATTACAGGATACTTTGTGGTGGCTGCGTGCGCGTCTGTGTTTCCTTAATGTAGGAGGCTTTGAGTCATTCAGGTCTCTCAAAGACAGGAAGGTGAGGGAATGATAAGTCAGCTAATTTGACAGTCATTCACATGTTTAAACAAGTGTGTTCGTGTATCTGGATGTGTGCGGCAAGAGTGGGAAATAACAGAATGGATCTGTGAATGGATCAACAAATTTGCAGGCAAGTCATGTTTTGGGTCTGCACACACCAGCTCACCAGCAACCCCTATTCTTCACACACACACATATAGACACACACACACACACACACTCACACACACAAGGCCTCCAGAGAAAAGCAGGGGATTCCAATCCGTCACAGAGATGACATCACAGCCTGCCAGTAATAAAAACAGCTAAACAAGGGAGTCCCCACTTCCCCTCCCTTCTACACATCCCACAGAATGGACAGAGAGAGTAGTGCTGGGGCGAGTGACTCTCATTAGTTCACAGAAAGAGAGAGAGAGAGAGAGAGTCCCTTATAAAGAGGGTTCACATGCACACAAGAGTGCAGCGAACACACGCACAAACGCACTTTAGCTGTGTCTCCATAGTGACCAGCTTTGCTGCCCCGGCTTGGGGAGGAAATGCCAAACTCGGTGCTTCAGAGGCGCTCCACCAGAAAAACACAAACACACACAGCTCTATTCTAATCCTCTGACCGGCCACAACGGAAAAACCTCTCCTCATCTTATCACTCCGCTACCTCCCTCTGTTCATTCTCTCCTCCCCATATTTCCTTTTCTCTTTTCCTCTCACCCCTCCCTCTCTCCCTCTTGCTCTCTTTCTCTCTCTGCCTCTCTCGCTCCCCTGTCAGTGGTAAGTTCATTGAAGTAGACAACAGAGGTAAGTACTCTCTTTCGCTGTCTGTTCGCTACTGCTTTATTAGTGCTTTAAGTTTCAGTTTGGTGTGTTTTCACACAGTAGACAAAGGTCAGGTTTATCACTGCTGCGCGTCCTGCTGATGCAGCACGGCAGAAAAGCTTCAATGTCCTCATGAAATGTGTAGTGTACTCTAGTCGGGCCGCTTTCTACAATGTGTGTACTTTGCCAGCTGTCATGTGCACCTACATAGTGTCTGCCAGTTTACTTACCATCGTAATTACCAGGGTAAGTAAGCTGGCAAACAACCATGTGTGCGCAAGTGTGTGTACTTTACAATTCAGGTTTGTATCATGTTTATCACTCTTTTCCATCACAGTAGCCTTGTGAATACAGACAGCCTGTTACACCCTTTTTTTGTCCCTTTCTAAACTGTGAATATATAAGCGCATATAATCTACAATACCATCTGTGTGTATGTGTGTGTGTGTTTCAAATCCCATTAGTAAACAGTGGAAACTCAATGAGTGCTTAGGAAGGAATGAGAACCAAACAAAGCAGCATTAGACGCAGCGATCAAATATATTCAGGATTAAAATAATACCTAAAACAGGATGTGGAAATGATTAATTATGGATGGCTAACTGTGACTCATTGCTATAGCTTCAATCACAATAGGTCATCCTGTTTTGATTGTATCCTCATGTTTTGTATAACTGGTTTTCCTTTTAATCATTTTCTAAATGGGAAATCTTGTTGATCTTTCAGCATTACTTAAGGACTTTGGTGGAATACCCTTACGAAACGTGCTGCGGCTGAAATAACAACCCCCTAGAACAGCTTGGCATGACTTCAGACATACCACTTCAGAAATCCATCTGTAGCCCTTGGTTACAAAACAACACAATTAAAAGACAAACCCTCGGGCAGACTCTTGCTCACACATACAAAGACACACACATGCTGTGACATCAATCAACATCTGGATGCAAGATTGGCTAATACACCATTCCTCTTTTGCAATGTGTCCCCATCTTCCCCTTTCTACCCCTCTCGCTTCTCCTTCCTGTCTGTCTGTCTGTCTTTCCGCCCCCGCTCTCAGAGATGAAAGGGAAGAACCCCTGGCAAAAGCCTGTGACCATCATCATCACTGTGATTGGTGTCATAGCGATTGTTGCCTTGGTGACGGTAGCAGTTTTGCAGAACAAGCCCGTCCATCAAAAGTACAAGGTATGGTAGAGGAGACTACTAAAGTGTTGTCTGTGTGGGAGCCCACTGCATTACAGTGGGATCTCTGTCCAAAATCCACAAGCCAAATATGGTCTCTTGACAATATGACCTCAACCTGTGCTACTGGTTCTAGAAATCCACTACCAAATAAGGCCAGTGCATGTTGATAATATCAAATCACCATTCCTTTTTGTCACAAATGCAGGCCAAGTAATAGTCTCACAGCTATTATTAATTACAGTGTTTTACTATAGTTTCAGCACTAAACTGATATTTTTCTGTTTGAACATATAAACATATTGCTGATATAGTTCTGTGGGCAATACAATCATTCGGTTTAAAGCTGCAGTGGGTAGAAATGGAGCAAATATGATTAAAAAAAACGTATTTTTTATAAAACATTTATTATTTTTTTATATCCTGACAGTAGTGCATGAGACAGGTAATCTGAAAAAAGTCATGTGCCTTAGTTTCCTCCGGTGCCCCTTATGGCATCTGCAAGATTTCACAGACCGGAGGAAAACAACCAATCAGAGCCGAGCTGGAGCCTTGCCGTCTCTGAGCAGCTGTCAATCACTCACAAACTCCGATCAAACGGTCAAACTAGTCAGCGCTGATCAAATATTAATCAATATTCTGTTACTGTAATGCCTATTTCTCACCTCAAATGTTTTCAGAAACATCTCGTAATGTACTGTTTAGCTGTAAAATGATTGAGATCTGTTGAGGAAATACCAAGCACCGCCCACCAGCCGGAGCACAGCCAATACGAAACGCTCTCTCTCTGAAATGACCTGTGATTGGCCAAATTTCCCGTCAATGGATCGATTTTCTAAAGCCTGAATACAGAGCCATGAGGAGGTGTAGAAGTCTAGTTTTCTCTCAGAACACTTGAATTACAATATGCTGAAAGGTTATTATGGATTTTTTGCCCAATGAAACTTTCTGCCTACTGAAGCTTTAAACTGTGTGTCTGGATGGAAGTCGTCCAGAGTTAACTGATCTCGAATTCCTCCTCCTGTCTCCACTCAAGTATGGGATTGTGATGGACGCTGGCTCCTCCCACACATCTCTGTATATCTATCAGTGGCCAGCTGAGAAGGATAACAACACTGGAAGAGTTGAGCAGACGCATTGCTGCACAGTCAAAGGTATGTGCTGCACAATGCCGTCACATACACACACTTGTCCCCTCACATTCACGAGTGCGACCACTAATGCATATGAATGCAAATATTTAAAAAGTGTAATCATAAGCTTATATGAACATTTTTATATACTTCACTTAGAGCACTAATTATGCAGCACTAGAACAAAAAACTTTAGCTTTAACTTTGAAAATAGTGTAAAAGTTGTTGATACCAATTTGTAACACTTTATAATGGGTAAATAAGTTGTAAATAATGGATTTGGTTAATCAGCTTATCGTTTTAGCTTACCTTCTGTGAAAGGCATTTGCAGCCAAAAACTATTTATTAAAAACTCATTAACATTTACAACTCCACACTTGATGGATTATCATATTGCAGGAACCCTTTATTAATGATTCACTTACATTTATGGCTGCATGTCTGAATGCTTATTATAAAGTGAAAGAGAAACCCAATGACGCTCTACTAATGACTTACTCATTTTGTGATAAGCCTAATAAAAATTGGGTTTAACTTTCTAATACGTCATCAAGTCTGTAGTTGTAAATGTTAATGAGTTCTTAATAAATAGATTTTGGTCCAGATGCATTGGGTGGTCCTTCATGATGAACTAAACTCTTGTGGATCCACTGAGCCCAATTGTATTCATGTGTGATGATGTTAGTCCCTAAAGTAGCCATTTCATTGTAGTGAGACCACTTTTTTTAAATTTGACCTCACTGTATACAATGACCTGTGGTGACCTCTGGGATAATCACAGCCTCATGAAACGTTACAGCCACAAACTAGAGACCTAGAGCATTCAGTGGATGGATGGCCTTCCTAGCTAGATTGACAATAAGGGTTTTTTTCTGAGCAGTTTCCAGAACAGAAGTGTTCGAAGTGTACCATCCAGTCGCCGAAAAATGCAGAAATCTCCAAATGTCAAATGATTTTACACAATCACAGCATGGCTTTTTCTATGGTGTTCTTCGAGGTCTTTATGTCTTAATGTGGTATTTTGGAGGGAATATTGATCATTTTTATCACTTTTGAAGTGGTTAAATTTAGCACCAAACCTGTGTAACAAATCAACACAAGAATTGCTGCAACATTTTATGAGACATAAATAAGCATGGGAGTGGCCATCATATACTTTAATTAATGTTTATTTCTGATTCATGACTAGAACAACTTGACACATAGTGCTGAGCTGCATCTCGAATTAATCTTCAGATTCCCAGCTTTCAGATGAAAGACACCACTTTTATGTGCCATCTACCGTTGACCTGCTATCGCCCCCTAAAAGGACAAAAATGGGTCTATTGTGGGTCTCAGAGGGTTAATCATTAATATTAAAGCCATTAGTTATCACATAACAATTCATAGATAGTGTTACCTACAGTGCCTGTGTTGTATGCATGTATAGATGAATATGTAAAAGTCAAGGTACATTATGTCCTGGAACTAACATGAAAATCCAAAGTGCCTCCGCCTCAAGGCAACCTTATTATGCAACCAAATCTTGCTGAATTATTAAAGCACTTTTGAACACACACCATATAATAAAAAGGTGTGTCAAACAGACTCCCACTGTGAGCTTCTCCTCTGTAAGTTGATTTAACTGCTGCTTTCTATCAAAGCGCTGTCAGTGTGTGCTAGCCTCCCTTCCTCTCATGTAATTTACACTGGTTATCAGAGTAGAGCGCTTTCATATAGGCACCAGACGGCAGATTCCCAGACAATAGGATCGACACGCTTCTCTGAGAAAGGTTTTTCTTAAAAACTACAGTACCCAGCTGTTTTACTGAGCCTTTTTTTAAATAAAATAATATATATTTTTAGCTGTTTTTAAAAGGTTTAAGACAGGGTACGGAAGTCAGAAAGCACTGTGAGATGAACGAAAGCATTGCTGGTTTCGGTCTTTGTGAACAGTCAGACAAACGTAGAGTAACACCTGGCCTATCCTTTAACCCAGCTGCATTACCTGAGAGGTTAACACAAGAAGGGAGGATGCGTACATTTACGCTGGATATTTGATGAGGGATACACCTGGCTGTAAATTTGCCAACTGAGGAACTCAAATAGAGCAATTTAATTAAATACTTGCCTGAGGGAGGGTACATCAAGCATGCTTACAGGAAGCCGACACCTTGATAACGTCTTCACTGAGCTTTTTTTCTCCATAGTTGCAAAATTTAGGCTAAATGACTTCACCCTCCTCTTGAAATTTTGCTCAACCCGCAGGTCCAGGTATCTCCAGCTATGCGAATGATCCACAGAAGGCAGGGGAGTCTCTGAGAGAATGCATGCAGCAGGCCAAGCAGTGGGTGCCCGATAAAAGACATCACGAGACCCCTCTTTATCTGGGGGCTACTGCTGGAATGAGACTGCTGAAGTACGGCACACGTGTGCACACACATCCCCATAATCAGACATAAAACATTTCAATTTCCCCCGGGGATACATAAAACATTTCTGATTTTGAAAACATGCATCTACAGAAATAAACACTGCATGCATGCTGACACAGAGGTGTATCCCAAGGCTTAACTCTGTAATTGTGTTGGCGCTGGCAGTCGAAGCTCTTCTATCTGTAGTCTTTTCCACACAACTGTTTTGTGATTTATCTCCACATGAACTTTACTGCCAGAGGAGCCAATATTTTACTGTCAAATACATTATATATGATACAGTCTATTATTTATGGGCTGCCATATTGATTTGAATTATGGATTTGAATCAATCTAATGAATGTGTTGTGTGTGTGCAGTATGGTGGACAGCCTGGCATCGAATAAGGTCTTTCAGGCCGTGGAGGACACCCTGCAAAAGTCCCCCTTTTCCTTTCAGGGAGCGAGACTACTCACCGGCGGGGAGGAGGGCGCCTTTGGCTGGGTCACGGTCAACTACTTGGATGACCGCCTCAGCCAGGTCTGTACCATAGACTGTATATAAGAAGTGGACGTAGTCACCGTGACGTCACCCATTGGTTTGTGGACTGCTGTTTTGAAGCCTCGAGTTTGGCATTTTGGTCGTCGCCATCCTGGTTTTTGGCCGTCGCCAACTTTTTTGCAACCAGAAGTGGCACGAAAGGGTGAAGCTAAGAACAACCGAATGCTGAATAAGACATTTTTAGGCAAAGGTTATAATTAACTCTCATGAACTGAAAACATACTGTGAAAGGGTTAAAGTTGTAAGACGAAAACGCAGACAACTCCCAGACCGGACAACGCCGTGGTAGCGACCTGTCAATCACAAAGTACCCTGCTTTATGGTCTATTTGACTCTAAATGGGACCACAATTTACTAAATGAACATCATGCTGTATTGAAGAAGACTTGAAACTAGTGATTGAGACCATAAACTCATGTTTACAATGTTTACTGAGGTAATAAATCGAGTGAGAAGTAGGCTCATTTTCTCATAGACTTCTATACAATCAGACTTCTTTTTGCAACCAGAGGAGTCGCCCCCTGCTGGCTATTAGAAAGAATGCAAGTTTATGGGCTTCCGCATTGGTTTCACTTTTCAGAGCCGGAGGTTGCGCCCTGGTCCTTACGCGCATGTCTCCGCATACATGTCCATACAAGTTTGTCCACTATTAAACGTGCTTTGTGTGCATCAGTCAGTGTGCTCCTGCTGTGCACTGACTTCAATGTCCTTTCTGTCTCTGCTGCAGGGCTTGGCAACCACAGGCGCCCTTGACCTTGGCGGGGCCTCCACTCAGATTAGCTTTGTATCTGATATTTTCGACGGTTCAGAGTCACCCAGCAACGCCGTGACTTTCCGACTCTATGGAAATGACTATAACCTGTACACAAACAGCTTCCTGTGTTACGGGAAAGACCAAGCACAACGCCTGGCGGTGGCACACCAGGCAAAAGTAAATTTCTGTTTTTTTCTCTATTGACGTTAATGGTCTATTCAAATCTAATCTAATCTGAGATCATTTGAGATTTAATAAACTTTAAGAGAGACATGATATGCTGAAATGTGCAATGATGCTGCCTTTAAATGTAATTAGCTTCCTCTCTGTGTCTCTTACACCTCTCTCTCTCTCTCTTGCTCTCTCTCATAGGATGGTCCAGCAAAAGTATTGGATCCTTGTTTCAACCCTGGCTATAGTGTGGATAAGGAGTTCTCCGAACTCTATGATAGCCCCTGCGTGTCACCCTTGAAACCCGAAGGACATCCTAAAAAATACACTCACATTGGGACAGGAAACTTCTCACAATGCCAGGAAACCATAAGAAGGGTCTTCAACTTTACTTACTGCCAATACAGCCAATGCTCTTTCAATGGGGTCTTCCAGCCACGTTTGCAGGGGCCATTTGGGGTAATGTAACGCAGTTATCATTACGAATGAAATATACATTTTCTCACTTATATCTAGTGGTATCTACTACTTTTTGGCTTTATTCCATGTATGTCTGAGATTCCTGTCACCACCTCAATATAATGAAGGTGAATTGCATTTTCTTTGTGTTGCACGTAGCATCTTGAACTTCAACTTTCCACAAACAGTGGCTGTATTCAAAACCGCATACTATACTAGTACGTACTGATTTGGCCAAAATGGAGCATGTAGCATGTAGTATGCAGTATGCGAACAAAAGCAAAATCTACAGTATGTCAAAAATACCGGGATGTCATACTGATTCGGAAAAAATCTCCAGTATACATCAGACCAGTCTACCTCGCCTACTGTATCCCACAATGCAAAGTGCTTGACCGCTACAGGCTATGGTCACTACAACAGAAACCAACAGCACGTTTTTTACGTAAATGTCCATTTTAAATTTAACGGTAACCTGTGATTATCTGCCTTTGTGAGGCTGAAAAGCTCCACAATCGCCTGCGGGCGTAGCTCGCTGGAGAGCCGGCCAGTGACGCTCACAGACCCACTACACAGCAGCAGAGTGGCGAGGGAAGAGGCGAGGGAAAGAGCTGCCTCTGACGGGGCGCAGAGATTCCTGCTGAAACAACATGACCCTTTTTGACATTACTCTAATATCTGTAGGGATGTAATTCCACTGTTTTGTTGCTGTAACTGAAAAAGCAGTTTGAGTAAATTTTGTTGAGCAATGTTTTATATTTATCGTCTCTCGTCGTTGATGATACGGTTTGTCTTATTTCGCCATGAGCTGTTGGAATAAATTGAGAGTGGTGGAGCTAAACCATGCAGTATCTTATAAAGTAAACAAACATTGGTCACAAAAAAAAAATCGAAGTTGTATATTTCGATAATATTGCAATAGTGGTAGGAGTTTGTTTTTTTGTCCAGTGCTTTAAGAGCTTGTTTAAAAGGCTAAAGCCTGGTTAAAATACATCGCTTTATCCATTTCATAGTGCATACAACTGAGGAAGGCAGTATGCACTATGTACTGTATACTGCATTCGTCAGTAGTATGTAGTAGTGGTTTCGAATACAGCCAGTGTTTCTGAGTTACTCTGAATAATCCAGACCTCACTGTATGGACAAATCTCCTTGGGACTACTTTCTACCAAAGAAATATTTCAAATAAAAAACTGTTGGCAGAGAACTATCCAGAGTAACAGGTTTCTGGAAAGGGATGTTGCTGTTGAATTTTGCATACAGTACATCTTAGCCTCGAAGCTACTTGCAAACCAAAGACAAATAACGTCTGAGTCAGTGAGGCCAAAAAAAAAAAGATTATAAACTGATTACTTCATTTGCTCAAGATACCAGGAAAATTGAATTTCCTTTTGCCTCATCTCTTCCTCTCTCTAATTGCAGGCTTTCTCTGCTTACTTCTTTGTGATGAACTTCCTCAATCTGACTGATCCATCCATCCATCTGGAAGCGGTGAAGGAAAAGCTAAAAAGCTACTGCGATACCCCTTGGAATGAGGTCAGGACATATTTATGCATCAGTTACACACACAAAACAATTGCCATATTTATCTGCTTTCCTGTGTCATCTATACTTTATTATACTAAATGATATCACTGTATTTTAACTGCTTTAACAGCTACAGGACATGTATCCAAAGGCAAATAGGAAGTATCTGGCTGAGTACTGTTTCTCGGGCACGTACATCGTCACCCTGCTGACAGAAGGATACAACTTTACCTCACAGAGCTACAACGACATAAAATTCATTAAAAAGGTCAGTAGATCACAAACCACTCCTTTCCTGTCTAACACACCTCAGAGCATTAACTCCCTGTGTGTGTGTGTGTGTGTGTGTGTGTGTGTGTGTGTGTGTGTGTGTGTGTGTGTGCACAAGTGTGCCCTTGTACTTCTATCTTTGTGAGGACCTATTTGAGCTGTAGACCTTCCTAGCTGTTAAGTTAAGACTTGTTTTTTATGGATTTAAGGTTAGACTCAGGATCAGGTTTGGCTGTCCCAGACCATCAGCCTTGACATTACTCTTTGTCCAACCACTCAGCCCTTCATATTCCACTTTAAAACATTGATTTTAATAGCATTACTCATGGCTAAAAAGATTATACTGGATTGCTCAATCAAGGACTGGCTCAGTCTAAAAAAAAAAAAACTAAAAAAAACACAGCAACCTTTCTAGACAACGTCATCCAATAATAAGACACCTGATACGCATTTCTTTAGTTCAGTCGGAGACACTTATGTCAAGGAATTGACCGTTATAGTAAATGGTAATACAGTTACAATTGGCAGAAAAGGCTCTGCTGTTTGAGAGAACTAATCCCCCCGTACAAATGTCCCCGGCTTAAAAATTAACAGCAGATCTGTACGATTAATGGATGACCAGTTCTACCTGCAAAGCCACAACCAACCCCTACCAATAGTATCTTGATAATAGTGGATCATAGGTGTACATATGTTCTAACTGCAAGCCAAGCCCTTTCCCCTCCCTTAAAGCTAGCAATGACCAGGAGATGTTCGATTTAATGATGGTATAAAGAAAAGTAAAGCTTTAACATTAACTCTGTTTACAGGTATAATATGTTAAATTTTTCAGATGGTGCTTGTAAACACAAAGACACACTGCAAAGTTGGCCCCTCCTCCACGGCTCAATGAGCCGAGAGAGAGAGAGAGAGAGAGAGAGAACAGCGATGGTTGAGCGAGCTATAGAGTGAATGAAGAGAGGGAGCGGCTTTAGTGACAATCAGAGAAGCAGAGAATCAGAGAAATAAAAGGCAATTTTCTGATTATTTTACGGCGGTTACATTGTAAAGCAAAAATATACACAGTTAACTCCGCACACCTCTGCGCAACCCTGTGGGAAGGTGCCAAGTTGCCGGATTTTTAATAAAAGCAGCCGATGTGTGTGCCTCGGTCAAACTGACACACGGATGGCAGCACACAGCAGAGGAGAGTGAGAGAGGAACAGGGGAAACTCACAGCGATGCAACGAACCCATTCTCATCCGTCAAATACAGCTGTTTTATATCTGACAGAGCTAAAGGAGGACTTGTGCCTCGGTATTAGACGTCAAGAGTGACAAAGCTGCGGTATTTGACGACCGGGCCCGGCTGCACACCCACATGTGGGGCCAAAGGGCTGTTGGCTGAAGTCCAGCAGCGTCCCAAGTAAAGCAAAATAATAAGAAGAGAGAAAATACTGGCAGAGGGCAGAGTTTCTGCAGAAACAGGCACGACTGTTTACTTCTAGTGTCTGCAGAAACAGACACCACTGTTTACTTCTAGTGGGTCATAAGTGATGATTGAGAGGAATTATTTTTCTATCAGTCTATACATTGCTTTTTTGGAAATTCCTGCATATCATACCTTTAAATGTTTGGAGTAAAATATTTCCATAGGTTTAAATACCATTTGAAGATAAATTATGATTAGGACTACTCATCCTTCAGCATTATCATGAGGCCAATATTACAAGGAAATAATGTCAGCAAGACAATATTACCTTCTAAAACCCCCCAAAAATGGTAACACCATCAGGGTAAAATATCACCAAAACAAATTCAGCCCCTAACAGGAGTTTTTACTTTCACTACTTGGTCAATAAAGAAGGAAATCACAATGTAGGACTGCATGCCAAAATGCAACCAAACAGGAAATTAGCTCATCTGATACATTAAATTATGTATTGTATGTCAAAATATTGTAAGTCAAAATATTTCATGAAAAAAAGTCAAAATATAGTATGTCAAAAAATTTAGTGAAAAAAGTCATTGTGTCGTATTTTTTAAATATTTAATGAAAAAAATCCATGCTATTGTATGTCAAAAAAATTAAAAACGTAAAACAATAAATTAATAAATACCTAAATAAATAATGGAATTTCAAAATTAATTTGAAAATGCATTTTTAAAAATATAATATAATAAATTATTTTTCTTTTTTTTAAATCAGGCAATTATTCAAGCTCCTTTTTGTTTTGTATATGCTATTGTTTTGTAATATTACTAAATTTGTAATATTACTAAGTTTTGATGTACTGTATAGGACTTTTTCTTTTAAGAAAAATATGTCTTGTATTAAAAACAAACATGTTAAGCCCGCTTCTGTGTCCCAAGCAGAACGCCATGTACTTATAACCACTTAAGCAAAAACATCAATATTTATATAAGTAGAAGTGTGTAAGCCACATTAAAAGTACAGCATGAATACCTCCAAGCTGTACTGGCCTGCAGTATATCAATAAATGACAGTGATAGATTTCCCTCTTCCTGTGTTTGTGTCCAGATAAAAGGCAGTGACGCAGGCTGGACGCTGGGCTACATGTTGAATCTGACCAATATGATTCCAGCTGAGGCTCCTGACAAACCCCCTCTGCCCCACGCCGGCTACGTCTCCATAGTCACCATCATCGCACTGCTGCTCTTCATCCTCTTCATCCTCAGCCTGCGCCCTCTCTGGCCCCGCTGCTCCAAACAGCCACAGATCGTATAAACACACACACACTGATGTATGTACAAGTGACAGTAAGGAAGGGAATGTCAGTGAAGGCTTGTGGGGGTGGGCTATTCTACCAATTTGTGAATATCAACATTACATTTTACAGCTTTTGTGGGGAGGTCAAAGGTCAACATCGATGCTCACGAACAGTCCCACAGCTCAAGGACATTTCAGAAGGACAAATACTATCTCTACTCTTTCTAAAGAGTCAGTTTCTCTGGTTGAGGAACAGTTTCTATGTTTGTGAGCGTGTATGTTTGAAATTTGAATGTGTGCTTGAGTGCGTGTGTACCCATATCAGTCTGCATGTATGTGTCTCGAATTATTATGTGAATATGATACTGTACTGTATAAATAAAATAACCCAAGTTTATATAAAATATTTGAATTGCTTGTCATTTGTAAAAAAATTAAATAAAAAATATACATAATCAATTATATAAAATGTTTAATGTATCATGATTTATTTACACTTTAGTGGATTTTATAAAAACTACCATTACAACATTTTGCTCTTGATTAAAACCTATAAATCAGCAAAATGACAATTAAAAAAACAGGAGCAAAATGATGATGTTTGGCTAACTAAGGAATAAAATTGATAATAAAATACAACATGCTCCCTCTCTCAGTTGTAACAATGACACATTCTTGCATAATTACATTTTTAAGAAACTCTCCCCATAGCAGCAAATTCCCAGTAACAACAAACCTCAAGTAAACCTATCTTTTGCATATAAAGTGAACGTGCTGCCCTCTAGTGGTGAGAGGACACACACTGCAGCATGATTACCCCAATTAAATATATCCAGTTGCCAGTTTATTAGGTAAATCTCTAGCTGAAACTAATGCAGCCTAATACATAAATCATCCCTTTATGACGGTTATCAGTTTTTGTTGAAATGGTTTTATAAAAGTGTTGATTCAACTTTATAATCATTATGGACGCTGCAGTTTGTGATGCTGTTAAAACTGTATTATATTAACATGTTTTAATTTTTTTGTCCACCCAATTCATATTAATGATCTTCTTCTTGGAATAGTTGCACATAATGCACAGTAAGCCAACTGATGATATGTGTGAGTATCCTGATGCTGCTACACTACTTCCAAATTTCCTATTCAAATACCACCATAGATTATAAAGTGCTAAGAGCCGGTGTGAAATCCTCTGGAGCAAACTGTGCCGCTTTGGAATTATGGCATCAAGACTTTGGCAGGAAGAGGAACCTTGTGGGGTTTCCCTCCGTTCGGGGGCCCGGCCCTTCCTCTGTGTCACAGATCGAGCTCTTATCTGCAAGGAATGGAGCAACAGGGAAGAAGAAAACAATGCCAACCTGATAGGCTGTGGGTGGTTCCTGCTTTTACGCCACTCACGTCTGTTGGTGTTGGCAATAACAGAAAGCTGGTTTTTAAGTGATCCAGCTTACATGTAGATATACACACAAGTGTGCAGAGTCTCATGCATACACATTTAGAGGTCAAAGCTGGTATGTCCTGAGCAGGAGCACATGTTTACAGACCACGTTTTCTAGACAATCTGTCATCTCAGTTTGCCGTTAACATCAGATCCTGGTGCTGGGGTGTAAGGCGTTGACTTGCCGTCCTGCCGTAGCGTCGCAGCCTGTTCTGACACAGAAGTGATGACTGGCAGGTGATCCGTCACGTGATCCGAGGGGTCGCTCAGTTGGTCGCTCAGGTGATCCTGGTCGATGATGTTGGTTGTCTCGGAGTCCAGCTCCCGAACTTTGTCTTGGTAGAACCTCTGTCTGAGGCGTCTCACCTGGGGAAGCTCGCAACACGTCTCCAGCACCACCAGGACACACACCAAGCCCAGCAGCAAGTAGACTGGGAGAGCAAACACACACACACACACAAGGGCAGCATGATGAAACAAAGACCAGTGACTAAGATAAAATCAAGGTTTGGTGGTGTATAAATAAAGGGCGTAGTTGGTAGCTAACAGTCATTGCTTTGTTTAACCTTGTCAATCGGAAAAGCTAAAATGGTAAATGGTGGAAAACATGATGAACCTGTAATGAACATAATAAAACTGTATCCTGATGTTTGTGATTTTTATCTTTTAATCTCAATTAAAGGATCACATGGTCCTCTGCAGCAGTGGTTCCCAGTGTGGGAGTCTTGATTATCTCAAGATTGCATGACATTTTGGTGATCCCATGACTTTTCAGGTCAAAATTTCAATCAGTCCATTACTTTGGTTTATGACCAAATTCCTGCAAAGCTAATGACATTCCCATCAGCCTCAGCTGTAGCCTAATTTGTGTTTAGTGCAGTGGGCAACTCCGGGGTCTGAAAAGTGAAGCCGATGCATTCTTTCTAATATCCAGCAGGGGGCGACTCCTCTGGTTGCAAAAAGAAGTCTGATTGTATAGAAGTCTATAAGAAAATGAGCCTACTTCTCACTTGATTTATTACCTCAGTAAACATTGCAAACATGAGTTTATGGTCGCTACCACGGCGTTGTCCGGTGTAGGAGTTGTCCGAGTTTTCGTCTTGGAACTTTAACCCTGTCACAGCGTGTCTTCAGCTCATGTTAATGTTAATTATAACTTTTTGGTCCCCTAAATATGTCTCATTCAGCATTCAGTTGTACTAAGCTCCACTATGTGGCGACGGCCACATGAGCGCCTTGAGCTAGCCAGTGGGGCACGCTCACATGCACTAACATGCACTAATAAAACAAGCAGCCAGCCAGCTATGTGAACAAAGCGAGGAAAAGATCGGATTACAGCACACACAGAGGGAGAGTGACTTCATTCTCTGCTCAGGTAGACATTACTTCTCTATATCTTTACTTAGCAAATAGCTGTTTACTGCTATATTACTGCTCTGGATATCTTATAGAGAACCTTTAAGTTTTCTCTTTTTGGAGATAAAAGGCTTCCACTTGGCAGCAGTAACAGTATATTCAGCCAGCTTCTTCTCACCTGTAATGGCCAGCCTGTAGAGCTGTGGGTGTGGGTTGGCCTCTTTATTCTGGGCCTCTCCGGGGACGTAATCCCCGAGGCCAATGGTCGTCAGAGAGATGAAACAGAAATACAGAGACTCCAGAAAGTCCCAGTCCTCCTCCAGGCTGACTAAGATCCACGCGGGGATGATGAGCAGGAACAAGGCCGTGAGGATGGCCAGGCAGGTGGCGTGTATGGCGGCCAGCTTCGATTTAGACATGGCCCATCGACGGTGGAAATAGGACACCGGACGTACAGTCACCAGGAGCATAATCCTCTGCACCACAACGGTGAGGAAGAAGAGGGTAACGGGAATGCCGAAGAGGGAGTAGAAGATACAGAAGGCCTTCCCTTCATCTGAGAGAGGAACAGAATGGCCGTAACCTGAAAAACACAACCAAACATGCAGCACAGCCTTAATTACAGGGGTGTTATTAGAGACGGGATGCTTCTCCAGGAGCCACTTAGACCCTGTGAAACTCTACACACAACAATAATTAGATAAGGAAGAAAGAAACACAGAAGCTCATGCAACAGAAAAACTGTTTTTCTGTAACTACCATAACTATAACTACTAGTATTTGATTTATTAAAGTCCTCCCTTGTTGTTACTTCACTTGGCTGTTTGACCTTCACTGTGCAGAATGATGTATGTGCAGTTTGACACAAGAAGCCTGGTTTCACCTTTCATCTGCTGAAGGGGGGAAGTTTCTTTGTGCTCACCTTAGGCCTGAGTTTAACGTGTGTTGTACATACCTATACATACAGTATACAAACAGGTATTTTGTGACATCACAACTAGCCAATCATGGTCTCAACTTACACAAAAAGGGAATTTTTAGTGAAGGAGGAAACATCTTCTGTCTGGTTAAACTTTAGAAATGAAAAAAAAATCATATTTACTTTACAAAGCGGTAGAAAAAAACTCCTGCACTTAAATTTGAATTACTTGGACTTTACTTGAGTATTTAAATTTTCTTCTACTGTGTACTTCTACTCATTACATTACAGAGGGAAATATTGTACTTTTTACCACATTAAAAAAAAACAAGAATACAAAAATAAATATAAATAAATAGATAAATAAATAAAATTAAATTAAATTAAATTAAATTAAATAAAAATAAAATAAGCATAAATAATGATAAATTGTTAGGGGTCTAGGACAGTACACCCTATCATCTAGGGCACTGACATGCATAAAACAAGCACAGGAGTTAAGCGGAAGAGTTAAACACAAAGATAAATCAGGGGTCCTTCCAATGTTTCGTTTGAAATATTCCTGGTCAAATATATATATATATATATATATATATATATACACATACATACACATACACACATACATACACATACACATACATACATACATACACATACACATACATACATACATACACATACATACATACATACATACACATACACATACATACATACACACATACATACACATATACACCAAACTTTAATCATGTCTGGGGACTTATAACCATAAAGCCATTAGTTAGAACAAAGGAAACCCTTTGACTTATGAGAAAGTGCTACCTAATGATGACAGGAATGACCAGTTTTAACACCTGTGCCTCACCTGTGGTGGTCAGCACGGTGCTGGTGAAGAACAGGGAGGATATGAAGTCCCAGTTCCTCTCGGTGCTGTTGTTCCCCAGCACGGTCACTCCATAGTTACTGGCCTCCAGCGCGCGGACCAGCAGCTTCTCCAGGTGTGCGTCGGACACACAGGTGTGGTTGCTCAGGAAGTCCTCTCGAGCCTCTTTCAGCTCCCTACGGAGCTCCGTCTCGTAGGGCTGCTCGATGGCGGAGAAGATCCCGGCGCCGATGAGCAGGTAAAGGATGTAACCGACGACCAGGAGCGCAAAATTCAGCGCAGACTTGTGTCGCTCCACGAACCGAGCACACCTGCCGTCCATCGACCCAAAGATCTGGACCATCCTGATACCTGATGCTGCTGGATCTATCAATGAATTACTCTTCAATTAACTACACAGAAAGACCTGATGTTGTGGTTATGTGTCCTCTATCCTCTCTACTCTGGATGGACTCCTCTTCCTCATTCCTCACCTCACTGAAACAGGTGGTGACGTCACTCATTCAATGCACAAGGTGTGTGCGTGTGTGTGTGTGTGTGTGTGTTTGTGTCTTCGTCTTCCTGCACTTCCACCCTCTCCAAACAGGTTTAACTGGTTTTGAGTGTTTTCAGTCATGACAAAGGATTTAAATGTTCCCTGAGGCTCAATCAGGCAAGGTCAACTGTCTTTGGAGAGACAGATTGATTACTGTAAAAAAAAGTTTTGTATTTTGTACACAGTTACAAGAAAACAAACAATACAATTAATGAATGAATCATTTTTAAGGGATGACTAAATATTTGGTAACACTTAGTAATTTAGTAAGTAACCTATTTGAAATTTCTTTGGACTTATACTGCCAAATTACCCCAATATTTACCTCAAAATTTATAAAAAAAACAGCAACTTTATTTTAAACATGATTTAATAAAAAAAAAAAAATTGTGATTATTATTATTATTATTATTGTTAATAATAATAATAATAATAATAATAATAATAATAATAATAAATAAATAAATTATATGCTAAAATAGCATATAATTATTATTTTAATTAAATAGTTAAAATAGGGCCCTTAGGCTTGAGAAGCGGCTGCTCTTCATCGGAGGTGGAAAACTAATAGAAGACACTTCTGATCAGGCACAAATCTCACCATTGTGTGACTTATTGTCTACACAAATGTGACCTGGCATCTAATGTAATGATTCAGGGAGTTTTTATTAAATATAATATATATAAATTTCAAATAGGCTATTATGCTAATTATTATCTATTTATCAGCAGACATGGAAATAAAGCATATCAATTAACTTCGTATTCTTTTCCTGGAAATTTATTAAATAAATGACCAGCTATTGGGAAATAGTGGAATATAATTATTAAATAATGTTTATAATAGATATAAATGATTATTAATAATAATAATAATAATAATAATAATAATAATAATAATAATAATAATAAAAGTCCAGAATCAAGTCCCAAGTTAAGAAAGCCGACCGAATATTTTTTAATACAATTTTAGGTAAATATTGGGGTAATTTGGCAGTAATTCCAAAGAAATTTCAAATAGGTTACTTGCTAATTATCAACTAATTACCAAGAAATCAGTATTATATATTATATATATCGGTTTTGGGCCTGAAAAAGTTGGATCGGTGAGTCCCTTAAAATATAGTTTATATTTGTTTAGTTCTTCCAGGATGTTAAATCATTAATCTAGTGTTATCTTTTAAGAAATAATCAATAAAAAATGTTACTTTACCCAGTGGTAGAAAGTAACTCCTGCACTTAAATTTTAATTAATTTTTTTTTGTATTTATAGTGTGTACTTCTACTCATTACATTACAGAGGGAAATATTGTACTTTTCACTACATTTATCTGACAGCTGAGGTAACATTTAAGATTTTACAAACACTGACAGGGGCCATCTTGTGCTGTATAATGAGAACTTTTAGTTTAAATGCTTGAATATAATTTGTTAATAATACTTCTGTACTTTTACATAAGTTTGCATGACTTTTCTAGTGTTATTACAACTTAAATAAATGGCTTTACTAACCTCAACTAACCTGTGTCAGCTTAGTTTCTTCTCTTCCTGCTCATCATTTGTAATTATTACTTTGACCACTAGAGGGCGCTGGAGACCATGTTTACACAATATTCTGTGTAATGAAACTAGAAAAGAAAAGAAACAATTGAAAAAAAAAGTGTTTTATTGATAAGTTGCCACCAGACATTTGCACAGTGCTTCTCTACTTACTCCATTACCAATTTATCCACAAATTTCTCCCATTCATATCTGGCAATAAATAATTATTTACAACCATTATCAAAAAGCAGCAAGAAGTTACAATCATTGGAGATGCTGTCTGAGTCTTGCAGTATTATACAGCGAATGAGACCAATACCGTCGCATAAAAAGCTGATAAATAGACGATGGTCACTAATTGATAGTCTTGGCCGGATAAAGCAGGCCTTTGTCCAGTCAAGACTATCAATTAGTGACCTGGTTCTCTCTCTCTCAGTTGTGTTAAGATTTTCTGAAATGACTGTGGATCTCTGGGTTGTTGAAGAGTTTCCTGAATATCCCACAAAATAATTCAGTTATCTGAGGAGGAAATAAAGACAAACAGGACACAGTGATCAGTAGCAGTGGTGGAAAGTAACTAAGCACATTTACTCAAGTATTGTACTTGATTATTTCCATTTTATGCTACTTTATACTTCTATTCCACTACAATTCAGAGGGGAATATTGTACTTTTTACTCCACTACAATAAAGGTCTAGTGTGTTGGATGTGGCGGCATCTAGCGGTGAGGTTGCAGATTGCGTTCAAGTGCTTTTTATCAGCTCCTCCGTTCACTTGTATTTGTTTACAGGCCAGTCTTGCCCGGTCCAATATGGTGCCCACGTTGACGTACGATCCAGGAGTCAATCCAGCGTCTATGTTTATATGTCTATGGTATATAGTGCCTGTTTAGTGACCATAGTTGTCCACTATGTGGTACAGTATAATAATTCTCACTATACATCCGGACAGGACTACAAAACTCACTATATAGTTCACTATACAGTGAGTAGTGAGTGATTTCAGACACAGACACTATTCCTGCTTTGGCCAGAGTCGATAACGTTACTCGCTTCGGACGCCGCTGCTCTCTCTCTCTTGCTTCACCACTCACTTCCCATGTACACACACACTCTAAGCACTCTACTCTTACAACCACTGGCTCTAGAGAGGGCCATACGAGTTTTCGTACCTGCCACCGAAGCTCTCCTACGAGCTTGGCACACAGGAGAAGTTGTAATCTGCAACCTCACTGCTAGATACCGCCAGATCCTACACACTGTTCCTTTAAGTAAGGGATCCGAGTACTTCTTCCACCGTTGATCAGCAGTCAGGTCGGATGTTTTGACAGGATATCTTACCTCTGCACTCGTATCTGAGGTCTGAGAAGAGGACGTGTTCCTGAGAGAAGACAAACAGTCCCAGTCTGCCCCCCGCCAGGGTGTGGTCGTACACCGCCCCCGAGTCGGATAAAATCTCCCTGCCCTCGTACACCATCACCCTGCAACACAAGAAAGCTAACGTCACCATACACAGCAATTATCACGTGTTTTAACATACCTGTAGATGCACACCACCTATAACTGTGGGCACCTGACAGAAACTCAATTCCAAAGTAAAGTTGTTTTAGTACATTGTTATTCCTTCATATATTTTCCTCCCTGCTACATATTTTACTATTTATTCCTGAACAAAACTGAGGACATGACGTCAAACGGAGCTAAATTTAAAATAGAGCTACATAGCAACGGTGCAAAATATGAATTGGTGAATGTCCTTCACAATCAAAGAGCAGGAGCCTCTTTTCAGTCTCACATTCAATATGCGTACAGTCCTCCTACAATCACTCAGTACCCAGAATGCAACACAGCCATCACTTTCATCTTCTAATATAGCCTTTTGTAAGAGTATTTTTATCATTTGAACAACTTTTGTTTGGCACATCACAAATTTGTTCTCTTTCTCCTCAAATCCTCGCTATAGCACTGACGTCGTTCTCTCCATCTGCACATAAACAGCACAAAGCACAGAGAACTCATTGTCTGTTTTTATTTTTAAAGCCCATTAGTGTGAAGTACAACTAAGTATAAGTAGATGTGGCAGGTCGAGGAGAACCGGGTACAACAAAGAAAGTGAATTACGCTGTTATCATAAAATAACTCTTGGAGATTGATGATATCATCAAGCGTAAGTGGATCTGTGGGGGATTTTTTTTTCTTCAAAAGGTGGCACCAAATGTGATTTTCATAAATTAAAGAAGTTATTCAGCAGATTTTGCTGCTCCACCAAAACCGACGTGAACTGAGCTGGCACTGACTGAGCCCCAAATGTGTGATTTAAAGGACCACACCAGTGTAGAAGTTGAACGAAGTCACCGTGATGTCACCCATTGGTTTGTGGACTGCAATTTTGAAGCCTCGAATTCGGCATTTTGGCTGTTGCCATCTTTGTTTTTGGCATCGTCATCTTGTTTTTTTGCAACCAGAAGTGACAAGAGAGGGTAGATAGATAAATAGATAGATAGATAGTAACTTTGGGACCATAGTTTACTAAATGAACATCATGCTGTATTGAAGAAGACTTGAAACTAGCGATTGAGACCATAAACTCATGTTTATAATGTTTACTGAGGTAATAAATCAAGTGAGAAGTAGGGTCATTTTCTCATAGACTTCTATATAATCAGACTTCTTTTTGCAACCAGAGGAGTCGCCCCCTGCTGGCTGTTAGAAAGAATGCAAGTTTAAGGCACTTCAGCATTGGCTTCACTTTTCAGACACAGAGGTAGCCCACTGAATTTATCCCGTTTAATACAAATCACATCTACTTCACAGAGTTGCTAGTGCTTTAGTGTTTAGACACTTACAGGAAATTCCATTAAATTGGTGATCAGTGATAATCATGTCTGTTTCTACTGAAGTAATACCGCTTCACGTTAGCAGTTGTAAAAGCAGACTGATTTGAAAAGCCTGCATTGAATTTGAACAAATCACTAATGTTACTTTCACAAAAATAAACACAGACATGATGTCCACAAATCTTAAAACAATACAGGGAAATGTGATGTGTAGTAAATGGGCTAAAACACTGGTATGGTCCTTTAAGAGCCAAGCCAATCATATCAAAGGTCACTGCTAATGTGGTGGTATTTTCACTTGTTGTTCCTCTAAGGAAGTCCATAAATATTTAAAAGTTGGGTGATTTCCATGATCGTAATCCAGCTGTGGTTTAAAACAGCTCAACGAGAAAACATAAATCCAGGTTCTAAAGAGGAAATGCGGCCAAGCGACGAAGGCTTTAACTCAACACATCTACAGGTTCGTATTTCAGTAGTCCTGTTTGTCGAAATAGATATGACTACTGTATATAACAGAGCAAAGTTTTCCAAAAACACAAGGGGAAAAAAGTAATTTCCTCACAAATGCTGAATAATCTGGGGATGTTCTCATCCAAGAATCTTGCTTGAATAAATCTAACCACTGTTGGATCATCCAGAGATAAAAAATGACACTTTATATGATGATGTCTTTGTACCTGATGAACCCAGTCTTGGGTCTGTGGATAAGGTGCATGCGGTAGGCTGTGAAGTCTTTCCAGCCAATTTTATTGGGGTCATGCCACAATGTTCTGACCTGAAACACACACACACACACACACACACACACACACACACACACACATACATAGATATAAAGACGTCAGTACGGAGAAGGTGCCCATGTTCAAGGTTGTTTTAGTGAAGGTGTAAATTTAGTGTGATTTATGACAAGCAGAATATAAAGAGGCAAACACATAGTCACTGATTCATGCCTGGTGTCTGGTGTTTCCGGAGTGCCACAGGGCATTGCGTAGATACTCCCCTGGTCCCGTGGTGGAGTTGACCAGTTTGATTGAGACTCCCGCGTTGCCAAAAGCTTTGGACGGCTTTTTCTCCCAGTAGGCCTGAGACACCTGCTCTCATTGAAAGATAGAAAGAGGATAAAAGTGAGTGAAGGTTTAAGGGTAACTTTGGTATTTTTTAACCTGGACCATATTGTTTGTGTCTAACTAAGGGACAACAATTTCTGAAATTAGTCCCGTATTGAGGGAGAGGGCTGTAGACGGCAGCGGTTCACAGGCTGCAATAAGGTGCTATTGGGGCAAGCTGGCACCGCCATTTACGGCCACTAAAAGCGCTTGTTTTTGCCGTGACAGGCTCTGATTGGTATTATGGAAAGAGTCTCGCTCAAGGAGAAGTCTTGTTCTGAAATCTGGCAAAGTTGCCGGAAGACGACGGTGGATAGTGGAACACATCCATGGTGGAAACTCCACATTAAAGGTTTTAAAGGGTAAGTTAGGTTAAACTGCTACAACCAATAGTGAAGCCTATGGGAGTTATCATCAATGTTAAAGTCTGCATTCAGACCTCACCTGTTTCCACATGACGACATAGAAGCGTCGACTGGACTGGTAGGCGAACACGATGCCGGCGTAGTCGTCATCTCGGTTGGTATTCACATAAAATGTCACACTGAAGTCCACCGCGCTGAACTTGTCATATCCTGTTTAAACAAAGGGATATTATTATTAATATATTATACTTTTTATGGGTTCTGTTTGTTATAGTTAATCTCACCTAAAGCGATGCCAGGGTCTGAGTTGGCCGTCTGCAGCAGCTCGGTGCCTTGGCTGCGGATCACCCAGAGCGGGTCGGACTGCGTGGTGCCTTTAGGGTCCAACAAAACAACCTGAAACTTCCGGAAGTCTGTAGACCCGATATCCTGGTTCAGCGGACATGGATCCAGCGCATCTGGAATACTGTCATTGTCAAAGTCATCAAAGCATGCGTCTCCACTCCCGTCACCTGTAACAAGGACGAATGAGGAGAGAGAATGCAACAATGTGATTTCACGGAGTCATTTTTGCCAAGAAGGATGAAAAAAAAGGACAAATGAAGTGAGAAAGTCCTGTATGATGGTGGATAGATTAAAGAATATTTTTTTTATGACGAATCACACGACTGAGAGTCATAAACAGTTTATGTTGTCCAACATTAACATGACCTAGATCACTGCAAACATACTTGTCTGATTTTTACTGCCTGACTGCAAAATCCATTAATCATAAATCGTACAAAATATCTTCCACATTTGACAGTAAAATCAATCAGCATATGCCACATTTCACATCTGTATCGTGATCTACTTAGTTTCAGTAGATAATGTTGGAGTTGTTCTAGCTGACACCTGTTTTTGTTGTTTTGTGAACACTTAGTGCGACAGAAAATTTTGAAAAAACGTAGCAACACCGACCATCAGAATCCAGCTGTTCCCTGTTGGGCACTAGTCTGCAGTTGTCCCGGTCGTCCGGGATACCGTCGTTGTCGTCGTCATGGTCACAGACGTCTCCCTTCCCGTCGTTGTCGTGGTCGGCCTGGTTGCTATTAGCAATGTAGGGACAGTTGTCTAGAGAGTTTTGGAGGCCGTCCTCGTCGATGTCCTCGTTGTCGTCGCACATGTCCCCCACCAGGTCACTGTCAGAGTCGAACTGCAAACACACACAAGATATGTTTAAATATGTTTAAATCACAAGTCTCCATGCTTAACCTCCACCAGCACACCAAAAATCCATCATCATCCATCCACCTGATTGATCGTCAATGCCACTAATAAATTGTTAGGACGTCTTTGTTGGATCCCCGTGGTAAAATATGCACCTCATACCAGATGTTCTGTGAGGCAACACCACCACCATCAATATGCAAAATATCCTTTTTCAGTTTGTATGTGTGCTTTTAAAGGGACTCTTTGCATTTTGTGTTTTTCAGTAACCTGCAGTGGGTTGTGTAGAAGGGGACAGTTGTCACACTGGTCTCCAACACCATCCAGGTCTGTGTCCCTCTGGTCAGTGTTGTAGACTGAAGGACAGTTGTCACGGTCATTCAGAACCTCTGGAGAAGAGACACACACACACACACACACACATAGGCACAGCAGATAAATTGCATTGATTTTACACTTTTATTACGCATAAAAAGAAAAGACACAGCCACCACCTCTATAAATCAGGACTATGTTTGGGTAACTGTAATTTCGATCCATATTTAAAGAGTAACTTAACACTAAATCCACTTTTTTGAGTTAGTGTATTGATCCTGGTCCCAGTCTGCAGTGCTCATTACCACAGAATTTATTTCCCTTTTTACAGAAAAAAAAAAAATCAAGTAATTCTGTCCTCTAGACTAGTGTTTCCCAAACTCTTTTTCTGGGGATCCACTTTTTAAAAAATGACAAACGATCATGACTCAATTCACAACAGGCGCTTTCCATAAATCGTGAGAAGAGCAAAATTAATGTTCCTGACTATTTTTACTGCCATTTCCACATCACCTCATATTATCTTGAATAGGTAAACCAGCCTTTTTGAAGGGATATACGTTTGATAAATCATAACTTTGTTTTATGAATGTGTTATTGACAACATATACACATGTTAAATACTTTATAAATGAGACCAAATAAATGCATTTAGGCAGAGGTAACAGGCTCCTGTTGTTTCCCGCTCATCAGTAAAACAAACATAATGTACGCTAGCCTTTTATATTAGATTCAATGTTATAAGTAGACTACAATTATCAGAACAATACGAACATTCAGGCGCCCTCATGTGGCTCAAAGGTGTAATGCAGATATAAATGTTACATAAAAGACTATGGAAGGAATTCTGCAAATGTATATAGTGACATAGTGATATGGTGGTTTATTCTGCCGTTTTGAAGCCTCGAGTTCAGCATTTTGGCCTTCGTCATCTTGGTTATTTGCAACCAGAAGTGACACGAGAGGGTGGCGCTGAATAAGACATTTTTAGGCCCAAATGTTACAATGAACTTTCATGAACTTAAAACATAAACACATGAAACATGGACAACTCCGAGACTGGACAACGCCGTGGTAACGACCTGTCAATCACAAGGTAGCCACGCCCTAAAGCATACCGTGCTTTATGGTCTATTTGACTCTAAATGGGACCATAATTTACTAAATGAACATCATGCTGTATTGAAGAAGACTTGAAACTAATGATTGAGACCATAAACTCATGTTTACAATGTTTACTGAGGTAATAAATCAAGTGAGAAGTAGGCTCATTTTCTCATAGACTTCTATACAATCAGACTTCTTTTTGCAACCAGAGGAGTCGCCCCCTGCTGGCTGTTAGAAAGAATGCAAGTTTAATGCACTTCAGCATTGGCTTCACTTCTTACTACCGGAGGTAGCCACCTGGTTCAAATGCATTTTCTGAATTTGTGAAGTTTAATCTGTTTTATCTCTATTATAGATGGATATTTAAAAACATTTTGCTCATGGGACCTCATGGAAATCTAAAAGTTAAAATATAAGTCGACCTGTCGTTGCATAATTATGGAGTTTTCTTATAAAACTGAAATAATTGGATATGTAACGGCATGTTCCAGGCCTGGTGTAGTGAGTAGCTCCTACCATCTCCATCAATGTCAATGCTGCAGTCGTCTCCCTCTCCATTGTCATCAGTGTCTGTCTGCAGCGGGTTGCTGTCAAACGGACAGTTGTCACAGCGGTCTCCGACCCCATCTCTGTCAGAGTCAAACTGCCGAGGGTTGTACACCAGCGGGCAGTTGTCCTATACGCCAAACACACACATTAGTTCATACATACACACACAGGGGATGTGAATATTGACCTGTTTTCAGTCATGCTCTCCTCAACGTTTCTCCACGTCTGAGCCAAAGTCTCACCCTCTCATCTATGATGTCATCGTTGTCGTCATCAGGATCGCAGGCGTCTCCACGTCCGTCCATGTCCAGGTCTTCCTGTCCAGAGTTTGGTAGCATGGGGCAATTATCCTGCAGCCAATCACAGCTCCGTTTAGTGAAATCCCATCCAATCAGAACACAGCCAGACAATCAAGACAACATATTTTTTTATTCTTTTACCCGTTCACAGTGATAGGTTGCATTCTGCTTGCAGGTTAATCTGTAGTTGGGCCAGCCATCCAGATCAGAGTCTTCACCACACAGGGAGCCGTCGCCGGCGAATCCGACTGCGCACACACACTTGAACAAAACCTCAGACGCGAGGCCCAAGTAGATACACTCAGCATACTTGTGGCAGGTGTGTGTGTTGTCTTTGCAGGGATTGTACGGCTCACACACCTACAGCAAAAGCAAACATTTGAGAAAAGTGATTTAAAGATTGAAGGAGGAAAGTAGTTCATGCTAAAGACTGTTTACTCAAAGAGGAAAACACGTGCCTGCCTGGTGTTCAGGGCTTCCTGCAGTCCGAGGCCGTACGGCTGGGTGCCTTTATAGCGAGGAGGACAGGGCAGGCAGTAGAAGCCTGGGTCTGTGTTTACACACTCTGTGACACACACACTCTCCACTTCACACTGCAGGGATAGAGGGATTAACCACGTTCAGCATATCAAACACGAACAGTAAATACAAAGGTTTGACAGGTGATGTGTACAGGATCAGACTGCACAACATTTACGTCTTTCTAGAGGGTCGATATGTCCGATTAGTTGATCACGGTGCCTTCAGTTACAGGTTACAACTGTTTCACCGTTACTAAAAAACTACTTCACATGTTTAACATTGAACAGTCCTCATTATGTCGATTGTGTAATGAGGAAGAGGAAGACCAGCTACATTTGTTTTTCTATTGTTCATATGTTGCAAGGTCCAAAATTGGCTAAAGCCACTCAAGATTTATTTTACATTTACACCTTTAAATATTATTTTGGGGGTTCTGGATGAACATTTTCCTCAGATAATAAATACAATTATTCTGTTTGGTAAAATATTCATATTCACAGCTCAATTGAGTACTAATCTGAATCCAAGTTTCCTAAAAAAATACATTGCAAAGCCAATTTAATTTGGAAAAAAATAATTGCTACAAACCACCAAAATGTAGCACAACACAACATGAAATGGAAAAACATTTGCTCTGGTGAAGAGCAAATATTAAATATTAAATACGCTCAAGATGAATATTTCAGTTTTCTAAATGTATTGGTACTGTCAACCTAATTATTTGAATTACTGAAGGCATCCCACTCATTTTTAAACTAAATGTTTGTCTCCTGTTATTTATTTAAAAAAAATTTTGTGAAGTTATATTATCATGTCATCATATTCTCATGTTTTTTTATGTGTACTTTGTCTGTATTAAATAAAAAGAATTTAAAAAAACGTGTACAGCCCGTCACAGCACATATCCTAGACGTTGTTGAATTAGGTCAAAGACGTTAAGAGTTTAAATTAGCTTGAGCACTGATGTGTGGTTATTACCTCATTCTCATCTTCACAGTGAGTGCCATTACCATTTAAACCCAACGGACAGCGTCCACACTCCCACGATCCGTCGCTATGTGATGTGCACTCCACCCCAGGAAAACATGGATTTGAAATCAAACATGTATCTGAAAACACATACAAATGTGCACATAAAAGCCATAAGAGTCTTTTACACAGAGTCACAACGCAAATAGTCCATGATCAAGAGTCAATGGCAAATAAATTATTCTTAAAGGGATAGTTCAGGTGTTTTGAAGTGGGGTTGTATGAGGTACTTATCCATAATCAGTGTATTACCTACAGTAGATGACGGTCGGCACGCCCCCAGTTTGGAGAAGCAGACAGGAGTTACCGCATGGAAGCATATATAACAGCTTCAGATCCCCGTCGAAAACAAAACTGTATAGCTGTCTGACGGCAAGTTAAAGCAGTGAAAATATTCTAAATATAGCGTACACTTAAACTGATATTGATTTTTTTAGGTAGGCCTTTCTTTTAAGTGTCTAAAATACGTTTTGCTGCCGGCCCCGTCCACAGCAGTAGGTTGCTTTGGTTCTGCGCGGTAATTCCTGTCTGCCTCTCTAAACTGGGGACGTGCCGACCATCAACTACTGTAAGTAATACACTGATTATGAATAAGTACCTCATACAAGCTCACTTCAAAACACCCGAACTATCTCTTTAAGGCCATTAATATTTTAATAATTCTGTCTGTTCCGCCACAATAATTGAATAAAGGCAGAATAAACGCTGTGGGATATGATCTTTTATCGTTTAAAGTTTACCTATAGGACACGGTTGTTTGTTACACGCTTCATAGTCCACAGTGTCTCCAGCACAAGGCTTCCCGCCGTGCTGAGGGGCTGGGTTCAAACACTCCCGCTGGCGACTCGTAAGACCTCCACCGCACGACTCTGAGCACAGGGACCACTCAGTCCAACTCGTCCAGCCTCCAGGAACTACACACAAACACATCATTTAACTGTAAGCCAGCTACAGTGCAGTCCGTATGTGCGTTTGTATACTCACTGGGGCAGAGCGTATTGTTGCAAGGTTGCGTGTCCCTGTCGTTGCCCGTGCACCCTCTGCCCCCCTTCTGTGGCGGAGGGTTGTTGCAGAGACGAACCCGTGTGATGCTGCCATCTCCACATGTGGTTGTGCACGCAGACCAAGGAGACCAAAGGCCCCAGTTCCCGTCAGGACGAGCTAGACATGAAACAAGCACATAACGATAGTATAAACTTTTTTTCTTGCGCAGCAGCCTGGAAAAGTAGAATTCAACACAGACCACCACCACAGCTCCATGCTGTGTATACAACAACATGTTTCCAATTATGATTCCAATCTCTGAAATGCATTTATCTCAAGTTCCATACTTTTTTTTTCTCTCTTTGGCGGAATGTTCAATTTGTTCCTTTGGACCAGCCAATCAATCACAAAAAAACAAATTAAGACAGATCAGACATGCAGAGTGATGTCCTACCCTTGCGGTCACACTTCATCAGCATGCAGCTGCGGGTCTGGACTGACGGGCCGGCGCAGGACGGCTTGATGCCGTTGCAGGATCGGCCCCTCTGCTGCCCTCCACGTCCACAGGTGACCGAACAATGGGTCCACTCAGACCACGGGGACCAGCCGTTTTCATTATCTTTATGTACACACACACACACACATGCACTGTTGGTATCAAATTATGTGGATCTCAACACACATTTTCAACCCTAAATCATAGTTGCAGACGAACCAAACTCACTGAGGCAGACAGGACAGCACTCTCCATCGATAAAGGATGGATAGATGCAGGATACAGGAGGGCAAGATATCTGATGACACACCACCTTTCCATCCTACGCAAGGCGAGGAAAATACATACGCTCTGCGTTATTAACAATATTATTAGTCAAACCACGTTAGTTTGAGCCGGCTAAATGCCAGTCCTTGCAGAGGAGAGGTATGCCGTCATGACTCATAATAAGTTTGGCTACTCCCTTAATCCATCCTTGACAAAACTAATGATATTTTATGAAAAGAAACAGACTCAGAAATATACATGACTAACAAAAGCAGCTCTGAAAAGAAATGAAACCACATTTGACACAAGCAAAACTTACGGTAAGTATCTCCCCAACTGCTAAGTAGATTTTAAAGTACTTTTGGAAAATATGCTTATTCTTGCCAAGAGTTAGATCTATATTAAAGCCGTAGGATTCATTGACTTTCTTGTTCCAGGAAGTCATAACTTTGGCTTTCAAATCCCAAGTCAAGTCAAGTTTTTAGTCAATCTTTAGAGTCAAGTCTCAAGTCTTGCAGCAGTCGAGTTCAGGTCACAATGAGGACTTGACTTGACTTTAAAAGCTGCTCTGGGCTACAAACAAAATAAAATTAGCAAAGGGATTGCAGTGTAAAAGTTTTACCATCTAACCTACAGTAGATGACGAAGATCATGTTTCAGTCTGTTTATTCAGTCTGCATGGCACTCTGCTAATATTTTAGATTGGAACACTTGTTCAACACTGACCTTGCAAGCACAGGCGGTGCAGCTGTCAGTGTCCCAATCCTCCCCGTGCTCGTACACTCGTCCATCCTGCATACACCAGACCTCTCTGTCAAGATCATTGAAATCATCGCCGCCACCACGGCTATTGCTGCTGCTCCTGTGGTTGTTGCTACTGTTGCCATTGCTCCTGTTGCCGTTGCTATTGCTGTTGCTATTGCTGTTGCTGCTGTTGTTGCTCCTGTTGTTGCTGTTGCTGCTGCTGTTGCTCCTGTTGCTGCTGTTGCTGCTGCTGTTGCTCCTGTTGCTGCTGTTGCTGCTGTCGCTGCTGCTGTTGCTCCTGTCGCTCCTGCGGTTGCTCAGATCAGCCAAACATACCCGCATCCATTCATTTTCTTTTGACTGAGAATACAAATACATACATTTTTAAAACACTAAAATCATTATCAGAACTTTATTTTTACCAGCCGTGACAGCATGTGGCTCGTATTGTTTTCACCTTGTGAGTCTGTGTGTGTGTGTCATCATGTCAAAATGTGGTCCTGGAGACACTTACTATAGCGGGAGCTACCACAGAGGAGGTTCTGAGTACTTTGCCAGGTGATTATATGATTTTGTCAACGCGATAGCGTCGCAACCGTGCAAGATGCAGTCACGAAAATGTACAGGTGTGCAGTTGAGATCAAAATGAAGGTTGAGTTTGAAGTAGGGATGCACCGATCCGACTTTTTCAGTTCCGATACGGATATCGATTCCTGGATTTTGGGTATCGGCTGATACAGAGTACCAATACGATACCAGTGTTCAATTAACAAGCTGTATGCCTCACTGTGTGGAAGTGACTGGGATCATTATTTCATGTGTAAGGCAAAAGCTATGTTTCATCAGCTTAAACATAGCTTTCCTGACTTTGTAAAACAATACAGAGATATAAATGTATTTAATTGTTAACTAGTGTGAACCCATTGCAAGATGGTCTCTAGTTTATCTACTGTATCAAGATTTGCGCTGTATTAATACACAGAGACCTGTTGAATTGTGGTGGAACGGCAGCTGAGTAGCCAACATCTTAACACTGATGGTATTCTTCCTGCGTGTTTTTTCCTCCCAAAATCACCAGGACATTTACCACAAACCACAGCGCTTCCTGCCAGAAAAAAAGATGTTGCTGCTTGTTCCATTTGCTCTGGAAGAAAAGCTACTCTCTCTGTTGGTTTTGTCACACAAAATTCCCATAAAACTCAACTCTGTCAAATGTTGTCAATGTCACAATGTAAAGCGCATTGCAGAGGATGGTAGACTTAGACAGAGGATTCCGTAATTGTCTCCATTTGTTTATTCTAATCACAAAAATAAGTAAGAATTAGTCTTCAAAGTTTTACTGATGTTGAAATGTTACACGTAACACCTTTAACTGTGCATTTTCAAGTGTTTAAAATTATTTTTAAAGGAAAGAAAACATTTTCTTTTGCATCTAAAATCCTCACTTTCTCGCTCATGCCACATCAAAATAAAACGTAAGCACCAGAGAGGTAAACGCGACAAACAAAACGCCAACATGCAGATGACACATGTATGTATTTGTGTGTCTTACTACTCTCTCCAGGTCTTCAAGCAGGCTGCTGGTCACAATACGCAGGCCTTGGATCTCAGTGAGCAAGCCCAGCAGGTCCTCGCATGGATGACGACAGACTTCTGACGACACATTGTCCACCTTTGCACCGCCCACACCTGTATAAGGAGGCACAGGTGTGTGTGGTCTGTGCTAGATTTTATACTAGAATCAATGAAAAAAATGTATTTGTACACATATTTGAATGCTATGTGTGTGTGTGTGTGTGAGCAAATGCACATGTGTGGTACCTGCGCACACAGCTGCTGCATAGAGGAATATCAAAAGGCAGGAGGAACCTCTCAGCGGACTCATTCCTGTTCACACATAAATCACATATGCAGTCACCATGAAATACAGCACCTATACTGCTACACCACTGCCAAGGAGATATAAGAAGAAGAAGAAGAAGAAGAAGAAGAAGAAGAAGAAGAAGAAGAAGAAGAAGAAGAAGAAGAGGAAGATAAAGAGGGAATTAACCTTGCATACCTGCTCGCTGTTCAGCCTTTCTCCACGATTAGAAATAAACGGCTGGTAGGCTCGTCCCCTACTGCAGCTCCACAGGGGCTGTGATGGAATGTCTGTCTCCTTTTCCTCTTCCTTATGTCCTTGTCTCCTTGTTTCCTTCTTCAGTGGACCCGAGGCTTATCAGCACAGCTTCCTCTGTGAGGGGAAGAGGTTGTTAAGAGTGAGGAACATGCAGACAGCTCGGTTAGTTCTGTAGAAAGTTCTAATGTGGTTATGTATTTGTTTGACAGTGTGTGTGTCTATGTGTGTGTGTGTGTGTGAGGCGAGAGCGGGAGCCATATATTACCCGTCTGTCTGGCGATGAACTGGGCTGCATATCTCCCAGCGAGAACCCCAGCTGGATGGAAGGAACTTGTGTGTGTGTGTGTGTGTGTGTGTGTGTTGACGTCTCGATGCAGGTTTCCCAGACACATCATTTACACTCTTCACTCTCCAAACTGAGACACACACAAAAACACACACTCACACATTGATACACACACACACACACACACACACACACACACACACACTTATTGGCTGCCCGAGTTTTTCCAATATTTTAGTAGCGAGAAAACTGGCATCACTCTAAATCCCTGGTGGAAATGAAAGGCTTGATGTGTGTGTGTGTGTGTGTGTGTGTGTGTTTGTTCTTGGGACTGATTTTCCTTGATGTCTGCAGATGATTGGAGGTAAAGATGAGCAAGCTGATGGAATTCAAAAACATCTTCTCCCACTGGGACCATCATCTCTCTTTCCTTTCTCTCTCTCTCTCTCTCTCTGTCTCTCTCTTTTCCCTCCATCACTTTTCCTCTCTCTGTTCGGTCGTCTCCCTGCTGAGTCAAAAGAGGCATCATCATCCTGAATCATATTTTCCATCTGTAGACTCCACTTGTGGAATAATGAATCGCACAGATGTGTGCACACATGCACGCGCTTGTGCCCATGCTAAAAAAAAACGCACAGCTTCTCTAAATCCAGATACCTAGAAGCATCACAATGAAGAACAAACGGGAACAGACACCCATGTTTCCTCCTGGAAGTGGTTCAAGGGTAAAAAAAAAAAAGCAGGTGCTGTCACTGCTCTGAGAAGCAAAGGTAATAAGATCTGAAGGATATAAAAAAGGTAAAGACTTGGGCGAGATTGCTTGGAAGTCCAGCGTGACATTCTTGGGCTGATATGCCGCGTGGAAGGCACACTCTGTTCTGGGATCTCTCTCAAAGTCTGCGACTCTGTCAGTCTTCCCCCTGTGTTTACGGAGAGAAAGTCTCAGAAAGGTGAAGCTGACTGAAGGTTGCAGGGCTATCACGGCCTGCAGACGGACCTGGCTGAGAACACTTTATGCAATCAGGCCCCATTTCTCTGAAAGTAACCAGACCAGAGATCTCAAAGGGCTTTTGCATTACGCTCTAAGCCCTCCGCTGTGAGCAGCAGCCTCACTCACCGCTAGGCAGGAACACACGGTATCCTGCAAAGGCTGCACCGCTCTTAAGCATGCAGTAGTCAGAGAATTACATGAGCTTAAAGTAAAAGGATTTACATGGAAGGATGCACAGTAATGGAGAGGGACAAAGGTGTTGCCGTGGAGTACATTTCAGTGCATTAATGCTTCTGTAGCATGCAGACAAATCACACAGGTATACTGTAAACAATTGCTGTTAAGTTACAGCAGGATTTCAACAGTATTAACCTGTTATTGCTAAAAACAGTGCTTTACTGTTAATACAAAATAATTAAATTACGCTCATAGGCCGTTTTTTAACTGAACTATAATGCATTCTTATAAAACAGCACTTTACTGCTGATCAACTGTTTAAAGTATCATCAGTAACAGTTTCATGCAGTATTTTTTTTAATTCTGGGACCTGATCTGCACATTTGAGGCTTGTACATTGTACATGATTGTAAAATCAGTGAATTAGCTTTATTGTTCTTCACTCACATGTTGTTGTGGTTTCCATTCTGTGCTTGTAGCCAGATATAGACATACATTTTGGGAAAAGTGTCAACAAGTCTATTATAGCCTTTTTCCTAACAAGTGCATTGTATTGTATTTAGTGTAACTATTCCTATGTCTGTAACCTGCTAAGTCTATTCATCTAGGCAAAAAATTATGTTTATTAAAATGTATGTAAAAATACAACCTAAATAGTGCATTAAAACAAATCAGTAAGATAATGTAAAAGAGAGGTGAAAAACAGCTATATAATGTATCTTTAGACAGTAAATTAACTGTAAAATACTGTGAGATTAATAAAAAAAAAAACAGTTCAAACTGTGTTTTTCATTAACAGTACAAAGCTGTTAATTTCAGCGACAGTATAATAATGTTAATTTTACAGTAACATAAAAGCAACCCTGCTGTGAGTTCTTTACTGTTATTTTACTGGGAAACTCTTAACAGTGTATTTGCTTGCTTAGTTGCATGATGAAGCAAAGACTATTTTCTTTTTAGGATAAATGCTGATTCACAAAATACACCAGACAGACAGACCCTTATTACTTGTCCCAATCAGAGCCACTGTGGGTCAGTAGAACAGGAGAAGGGGGCATTAATCCAGTTATCAGTTCATCCTATTATTCTGCAGATTAGCTTGCAGCACACACACAAAGCGCCTCTGGGATTTGTAGTCCAGAATGATGCCTTCAGGCTTTCTCCTCATCCACGGCGGCCACACATGAAAGCTTTCACATATCAAAGCCTTCTCTTATTAGACCCAGTAGAGCTGAAATCAAAGCCTGACCAGAGTTAATGCACCCTTTCTAGCAACCTGTGGGCCAGACATTTTGTTCGACCCCACTCTCTTTGCGTGCGGTCAGAAGGATACAGTGCTCAAAGTGGGCCTGTACTCAGTAGTACAGTACGCAGTACCGGCACTTCTTCTCCTTCTACTCCTTGGCATACTGTGTCTTTTTGTTGCGTACCGGCACTTCTCACAAACTGCCGGTACTCTAACAGGCTCTCTGGGAGATTCATCTCTTTTTTTCATTCTCTTTAGTTGTGAACATTATTTAAAGTTTTTCTGAATTTGCTCTTTTGATTTATAGAACATGATTTTACAGGTCAAACATTTCCAGAATTAAATGCTCAGACGAAGGCTGTGATAAATAATAAAATAACTATTCAACTATAGTACGTTTTGTCTTTGTTTTTTTTGGAGTTATCTATAGTAATAATAATAATAGTCCAAAATGATGTCACGGTTAAAAACCTTCAATTTTTCTTTTCCTTTCACCTTTTATTCACTGAATTCAGATTATGTCTCTGTATAATATGAGCATCCTGACTGGGACACTGCTCCTAAAACCTGAATGAATAGCTCACACATCTCAGCTCTGCATGCATACCTGCCTGTCTGGCTGGCTGCTGTTGATTTCTAGGCATCCTATAATATATTATAGAGAGATAGGAGTTTCTTAAAGTCCTAATAGTTCTCATAGTGGTTAGAGTCCAAGATGGTTGCAGATAGTGCATGTTTAAAGGTAGATAGTGCATGTTTAAATGTAGATAGTGCATGTTAAAAGGTAGATAGTGCATGTTTAAATGTAGATAGTGCATGTTTAAAGGTAGATAGTGCATGTTTAAATGTAGATAGTGCATGTTTAAATGTAGATAGTGCATGTTAAAAGGTAGATAGTGCATGTTTAAAGGTAGATAACGCATGTTTAAATGTAGATAGTGCATGTTTAAAGGTAGATAGTGCGTGTTAAAAGGTAGATATTGCATGTTTAAAGGTAGATAGTGCGTGTTAAAAGGTAGATAACGCATGTTTAAATGTAGATAGTGCATGTTTAAAGGTAGATAGTGCATGTTTAAAGGTAGATAGTGCATGTTTAAAGGTAGATAGTGCGTGTTAAAAGGTAGATAGTGCATGTTTAAAGGTAGATAGTGCATGTTTAAAGGTAGATAGTGCATGTTTAAATGTAGATAGTGCATGTTAAAAGGTAGATAGTGCATGTTTAAAGGTAGATAGTGCGTGTTAAAAGGTAGATAGTGCATGTTTAAAGGTAGATAGTGCGTGTTTAAAGGTAGATAGTGCGTGTTAAAAGGTAGATAGTGCATGTTTAGAGGTAGATAGTGCATGTTTAAAGTTCTTAAAGTCCTAATAGTTCTCATATGGGGGTCAGCCTTGACAGGCACAGTATAGCATGCTTAAAGAAATAATAGACATGTTGATAGACATGCCAACATGTGAAAAAAAGTGGATTACTGTCCACTTGAAGCCCTGGATGGATGGATACCTGTGAGGTGTGCACTGAGAATGACGCAGCACCTTGACATTGCAGGTCAGACTCAGGGCTTTATGCAGCAGCTCAATTAGTGTGACACACTTTCCCCTGTGATCGCCTGTCTTCCGCCTGGACACACCGGATTATCAACCTCTAACTCCGGCTGCGCACAACATTCACTGGATAAAGAGGAGCGCGTTTTCTTTTTACCCTTTTTACGCACAAGAACAGCAGAGAAGTGAGCGGCTGGATATGACCGTGGATGGAGACATGGCCGGGTTCATCTCCCAGAAGGAGATCGTGTATAACGGGCTGCTGCCGTACTCGGACCGGTTGGACCGAGAGGCCACGGAGCTGCTGGCGGAGATCAAGGCAAACCTGTCCAGAGCAGTCCTCCTCAGGGAGCTGTGGCCAGGGGTCGCCTTCTGGGCCAGGAAACTCTTCTCGTGAGTGTTGAAGCCAACTAGTTAAAAACACATAATTACACACTCAGGATTCATAATAACGGTCTATACAGCAGTTTATGGAGGCTCTAAGGTCATCTGTGAGGCTGTTTTATTATAAGACAAACAAAATCACAACTTACAGCCACATAAATCATCTTTATGGAGTCACATTTAAAGGTCCCATATCGTGCTCATTTTCAGGTTCATACTTGTGTTTTGTGTTTCTACTAGAACATGTTTAGATGCTGTAATGTTAAAAAAAAAACTTATATTTTCCTCATACTGTCTGTCTGAATATACCTGTATTTACCCTCTGTCTGAAATGCTCCGTTTTAGTGCATTTCAACGGAATTGCCTGGCAACAGTTTGGGTCCATGTTTACTTCCTGTCAGCTGATGTTATTGACATACACTGCAACAGGAAATAAACTGGGATACATTTAGAATGTTTACATTTGAAACCGTGTAATGGTCTAAATATTGTATATTTGTGACATCACTAATGGACAGAAATCCTGACGGCTTGTTTCAAACGGATCATTTCTGAATACGGGCTGTGTGTATTTCTCTGTATATTGAGCGCTTCGATACTTTCACAGTATTTATAAAGCACTTAAACCTGCTTTATAATATAAAATACATGAAAATCTCACTTTTTACAATATGGGACCTTTAAGTTAACTCACTCATTTCAAACATCATAAAGCTTCAAATTGTTAACTTTTAAACAGATGTCATTTCAAGCTGTAGAAATCTATGGTTCGATTGCCATTTTTAAGTGAAACTGTCTTTGTTTTGCATCTTTGTTTTCTTTTCAAATAGTAAGTCCAACTTGCTTGTAGGTTCCAGCACATAGAGAGCAGGGAAGAAATTGTTTAAAGTGGCAATCCTTAAGATTTCCATCCTGGTTGATTAGGATTTCCATTTGAGTGAAAACAGTAAATTGAGCTCAGACTTTAGAAGTCTGGAGTCTTTTTGTTGATACAAGAGCACAGGAATAGAATAGAAAATCACATTTCTGTGTACATGAGCTTCAAGTTTTCAGACTTTTTTTGCATAAAGTAGTTCCATTTTGTGTTTCAGCATTTTTTCCGGCAATGTTGCCACAGACACCCAGTTCATAATACTGCAAATATATAAATATTGCAATACTTTCATCAGTGGGCCATAGGCTCAATCACCAATGTGTTACCTCATTTGGCGATAGATAGTGACTTAACAGAAGTTTATTTAAAGGAAAATCTTCAAGATTGCCACGTTAAATAAAGTAAATAATAATAATAATACAAAGTTCTATTTCAAAATAGATGTTACTTTGTGTCAGGGATAATAAAACTGGACATTTTGTCACATATCTTTCACAACATGCGGTCTTTTCCGCCACACAGAGTCATCTCCATCACAACACATATTTTTAAGTAAATTTAATAATAAAGAAAAAAACACAATCTCACTAATAATATTTTGTAGTTTTTCAAAATTCTGCAGTTATGATTACAATTAATTTATAAAATTGGAAAAATCTTTATTGTACCACTCAGAAAGCGACTGAAAGCTGTTTTTCATCTAAATAATGGAAAAAAATATTATCTTTAATATCCTGAAGATAAATACACACACACACATCTGTGTGTGAAATTTCATTAAATATTCAGAAAACACAAGGTATGTTAATAATTCTGTTTTAAAAACACCTTTTTGTGGTGTGATGGAAATGATGATTGTTAGAATAAAATCACAAAAATGATCTATTATTTAAATAATTTCTTCACAGCCACCATCAGGAAGTGTTTCTACACAGGATGGAGAAATAAAACATATCAATACATTTCTTCTTTTTTATATTTATTTTTTTTACTTTTTAAAACCTTAAAATATGTGTTGGACTTTGGACCGTAGTTGAAGAATCAGCCATAAATAAAATGAATAAGCTTTATAAATGTGCACTATAATTTGTTACATGTCAATTATTTTGTATTTATATTGTGCAGCTTGTCAGCATTTCCCTACAGTTGGCCAAAGCTATAATAAATGTTAACTTTAAAACCCAAATATTCAATATTAGGTGTTCAAGAGTCTGTTGCACTTTTAAAAAAGGGGAATAAAGTACCAAAAATATCAGTATCATAGGAGTATCTAAAGACTAAAGAGAGCATCTTGTCATCATGTAACTTTAAATAAAGACCAGGCTTTGTCCACTTAGCGTCTCAGGTTCACTGAGGTTAGTGAAGGTTTCATGTTGTGACACTGGGCCGCTGTGTGCTTACCGTGTTGTGAGGATATGGGTCAGCTGCAGGAAGCAGGAAGCAGGAAGTGACCATCTGCTGTCCTAACCTCCGCCCTCAGGTTCCTGAAGCTGTACGGCCGCAGGTTCAGTAAAGAGGACCACATTCTCTTCATCAAGCTGCTCTATGAGTTGGTCACGCTGCCCAACCTGGAGCCTCACATGATGCAGAGCTACGCCAGGCTGCTCATCCAGCTCCTCAAGTGGGTTTGACACAAACACACAGACACACACAGATGCATATCTGAGCATAGATCTATATATATATATATAGATCTATGGATCTGAGCTCCTCACCCTCAGGGGACAAGGTGATGGAGCTCAGAGAACTGCAGCTCCTTCGTAGTTCACCTGTAGCCTCTCCTGCCCTTTAGTATCCTTTAGTATAATGAGATCAGCCCAGTCGGTAGACATCACTGTGCTACAAAGTGGTAGACCGACGTTGAGTCCCATGACGTGTTAAAGTGGATTTTTCACTTACCTCTTCGCTATTTGGATCGCTGCCATTTGGAGCTTTAAACAACCTGCAGACTTGAGAAAAGAAAAACAAAAGTAATTTAGAAAGCACTTAGATGCCTGCATGAAGGCTGCACAATCCTCCGGATGTGGTATTTTAATTACAGAAAATGTGTGAACTGTGAATATTGCATCAGAGATGAGTTTTCTTGTTATTTTTATGAACTTTTAATACAAATCTGCCTGGATTACGTATTTTTATTAAATTTTTCTGAGCTATACATGCTTCTTTTTTGTCAAACTCAGTGTTTTCTTCTCCCTGATGCTTGGCCATTCTTCTATTAGCTCTTTGGTTGTTTTAACTGCATACTTTTCTGAGTTTTAAGTTTACATCTTAAAGAATCCAAACTTAAAATCACCCCTTCAAATCAAGAAGACCTTGCGATGCCCTGTAAGGCTTTGGTGAGTCTTAGTGGGGGTCAGGACCTCCAGGTGGGGAACCAGAGCATTAAGGGAATGCATAAGAAAATAACAAACATTTAAAAACAGCTCAATCTTAAAAATGTTCCCATAAAAAAGTACAAAATGCAACACTGAAGTTCAGATAGATCTTCAGTTTTAGATGACAATAGTAGGTGTTGATGGAGTGAAAATTTAAATAGCAGTTCAGCTTCAACAATATGACTTGCATGCATGTTTTGTAGTGGTTACAAAAACTATATAATAATCATATGAAATAGTCTACAAAGTCATAGTTAGTATGGATCAATAGTACCAGAAGTACTCAGACACTTTACTAAAAAGCTTCATAGCAGTACAACAAAATGTACAGTACTTCATTACAGGTAAAGGTTCTTCATTCAAGATCTTGTTACAGTAAATGTACAGAAGTATTATCAGCAAAATGTACTCAAAGTACTGTATCAAACGTAAAAGTAGTCGTTCTGCAGAAAAATGTAGCATAAGCAGCATTTTACTGTTGTATGTGGTTGAGGTGGAGCTCAGTAGTTTAGTCCTGTTGTTCCCAACCTAAGGTTCAGGCCTCTTAAAAAGGGTCACTAAATAAATCTGGGGGGTCATTAGATGATTAATGTGGTATATGAAGGAAGAAAAAACTAAGTTCTTCTGTATTCCTATACTTCCTTTTCTCTAATCTTTGCTTTTTGTTGAGAAATATTGGATAGTTTTACCTCTTGACGCCTCAAACTGTTATTTAAGTGAAACCATCTCAGCAGTTTAGAAGGGAAATCTCTCTTTTTGGGAAGGAGCAACAAGCCAAAACGAATAGGGTTCTTTTAGCTCAATATTAGTTTTTAGTGTACAATCTCAAGCTGAAATGAAACTAGCAACCATAACTGTCAAATAAATGCTTTGGAATAAAAAGTACAATGGCTACGTTCCAAATCACATCCTTTTTCTTTTTACTTTTAGTACATACTGCAGCTGCCCTAGCCAGAAAAGCATGCTGGCTTGCATACTGCATAATGTGACAGGGTGTAGTAGGATCTCCTGGTATTTTTGGCATACTGCATTTGACATATGTATTGGGGCATACTAAATCTTTTTCTGGCATACTAAATAGTATGGTTGTGTGGGTACTGGAACGCACAGACAATTTCCCTCTGAAATGTAGTGCAGTAAAAGTTTAAAGTGGCAGAAAATGGAAATATAAATCTAAATAGGACAGTACAGTAAGTAGAGTTATTGATTAAATGTACTTAGTTACCCCCCACACATGGTAAGGAAAAAAGGACAGTGAAGTATGTTGGCCTAAGTGTACATTTATTGCTCTTTAAGCCGTGACCTACATCGTAACTCCCTGCCGCTTTCGTCTCTAAAACCACTACTCCGGCGGCTGCAGGATATTCTCCACGACGGTCACATTCATCACTTCCCATTTGTCTCCAGTTGTTTCCACGATTTTCACATCCATCACAAAACAACACCTGAATGTAGCTGTCATTTGTCTGAGTGTTTTCCATTAGATGAAAAGAGAAAGATCTGGGCTAACCGTATATTAAGTGCCAGGTCTCACAGCTGAGAGATGAATTTGATACTCAACATCACGCATCAGGTCTCAATTGGCTTCTTCTTTTTTTCTCGCGTTTCACCGTCATTTCCCCCATTGTCTCTTCTTTCCTTCAATTTTAAAATCTCCCCAATGAGAGTCTGTTCCATAGCTGTTAGATGAATGAGAGAGGAGACGACAAGAGGAATGTGAGGCTGTGGAAACTGCATATTCTTCAGTGCACAGACTCAACCTTTCTATGGGGTTTATTCCTATAGAAACTGTGTTTTCTTTACAAAGAATAAGTAATAGAGTTCAAAGAAAGCAATGTGAAAGTTTCTCAAGAGGATTAAAAAAACGGCTCTGCTAAGTATAATAAAGCACTCATCAGTTAGAGGCAATTTAAAAGCTTAACAGGGCGTTTGAAAAATCAAGAATCATGAGGTAACTCCACTGCGTGCCGCGTCGACTTTCAGTAGTCTAAGAGTCTACACCTGCAAATTACTAATGTCTGCAGCTGTCAGTCCAGTTGTGCTTTATTGAATACAAAGAAATCACAGTGCTCTGTTTGCAGACATGTCGGGAAGTTGGCAGGCATCATGTTGAGCGCAGCCTGAGTAATTTCCCCATGATTACAGACTCTTTCAGACACCCTGTAGTTTCTCACATCCATAGAACATTATTACCATCATTTTCTCTTAACTGGGGTTCTCTTTTTCAAAGGTTTAAATATCAAAGAAACTGAGTGAAGTCCTGCAACATCTTTTACAAAAGAAGCCAGACAAGTCAATAATTGGCTTCTTTTTTCAAACAGGAAGAAGGAGCTGCTGTCAAGGGATGACCTACAGTTGCCGTGGCGACCCCTCTATGATCTCTACGAGAGCGTCGTCTACTCCAAAAATGAACACCTTGGACTCATCTGGTTCCCCAAGTATGATGTTATACCTTTACATTGACCTGTTGGGAGGAGTTGAAACACTGTTGTTACTGTTCATGTACTCCCCACTACTTCTACTACTACTACTACCGTTATTACTACATCTACTCGCCTCTTTCAGACAGTTAGATGAGAAGATTGCACTCTTGTACAGTAAATATGAAGCTACCACCATCTAACATAGCTTAGCATAAAGACTGGAAACTGGTGGAAACCCACTTTAGTTAGCTAGCTACTGGTTGATGCTTCATATTTACTTCTTCTTCTTCTTCTTCTTCTTATTCGCACCCCCTGGTCGCTGGCTACATCATGGATGTATTAAAAGAACTACAGTCATAAATCCCAAACTAAAAAGTTAAAGTACACGTCAAATAATTTTTTTCCAAAGATGGTTTCTGTCATTTTAGGTAGTTCTTATCACGCTGATGTATGTTCACGAGTTAATTTTTTGATCAAGTTTGATTTTAATTAGTTATTTGATGCTATTCACCTTATTACGCCCCACCCACTTTTATTAGTTTGTTTCTTCTGCCTTTGTGTTCGAACTTCCGGTTAGCTACTTTTTTTTTCTTTTTTTTAAATCTTGATTTGTTGTGGGCTTTCAAACAGAAGGGAGCAAGACTGTTAACCTCAAATAAAGGTTAAGAATAGCCGATTATCAAGCAAAGATGCCAGACATCCTTTAGTTTCTGAAATATGAGGATTTCCATCTTTTCTCTGTGTTATTTTGCTTTAAAAATATTGTGTTTTGGACTGTTGGCGAGACAAAACAAGCACTTTTTAGATGTTATGTTGGGCTTTTATGGGCACTATGTTGTGACTTGTTATTGATAGGGATGCACAGATCCGACTTTTTCAGTCCCGATACCAATAGGGATACCTGGGCTTTGGGTATCGGCCGATACCGAGTACCGATCCGATACCAGTGTTTAATTAATAAGCTGTATGCCTCACTGTGTGAAAGTGACTGGGATCTTTCTTTTATGTGTAAGACAACATCAGGCTTGAACTTAAACATAGCTTTTCTGACTTTGTAAAACAAAATGTGACCAATAAATACATAGATATAAATGTATTTGTTATTAATTATTAGAATAATAAATCATACACCAGCAACTTGGTAAAAAATCAAAAAACATAACAGGAATTACAATTCAAGTGTAAACCTTTTAATGCAGCAATAAATTGGTTAAAACTTAAACAGGAATTAAAATTCCACTATATACGTAATGTATATAAACATAAAATGTAATTGTATATATCGGCCACATTGTCACCGATATCTGATCCAGCTATGCGAGTCAGTATCGGCCCAATATCCGATCCAGTATCAGTATCGGTGCATCCCTAGTTATTGACTAAAAGATTAAATTGAAAGAACAACCAACAGATTGATTAATGAGGAAAACAATTGTTAGTTGCAGCCTGATTGTTGAATGTTTTGTGTGGATCTCATAAGATAGTAAAAGCAGAATTCCCTCACACTCACACACCTCCTCTCTCTGCTTGTTTGCAGCTCAGTGGACCACATTTTGAAGGCTTTGATCAAAAGCTGCAGACTGTAAGTCTCATCCTCTGTGATCATGTCATTTGTGCACAGGATAATGCGTTGCTTTGATCTCCGGTTGAGCTGCGTGCCGTAGATCAATGTGTGTATTTGTATCTCCAGTCTGTCTTTGCTTGTCCGCATCTATTTGTGCTCACGTCTGTCCTTGCCTGTGTGTGTGCGTGTGTTTGTGTGTGAATTTCCCAGGTATTTCCCCGCGTCGTCCACCAAGGAGATGCTGGATGAGTGGCGCCCCCTGCTGTGTGTGTTTGACATGGCCATGCAGAAGGCCGTCAGTAACATGGAGCTGTTCCTGCCCACCATCATGCCACCGGAAGAGCACAGCCAGGGCTTCCAGTAAGTGGGCCAACTGGAACGGCTCTGTTAAGAAACTTATATTATAAGTGCAGCTTGTCTCGGCCAGAGCTAACACAAAGGGTTTATAGTGTTATCAAAAGCGGCCTTTATTTATTTATAGAACAATCTCTGCCAGCAGAAAAAGAAGGTAAAGTCTTTTTGGTCCTAAGATGGAAACTTAAAGGTCCCATATTGTAAAAAGTGAGATTGGCATGTCTGTTACAGTATAAAGCAGGTTTAAGTGCTATATAAATACTGTGAAAGTATTGAAACGTTCAATATACGGAGAAATACGCACAGCCCGTATTCAGAAATTGTGCGTTTGAAACAAGCCGTTAGGATTTCTGTCCTTTTGTGATGTCACAAATATACAATATTTAGACCATTACACGGTTTTAAACATAAACATTCTAAATGTGTCCCAGTTTATTTCCTGTTGCAGTGTATGTGAATGACATCAGCTGACAGAAAGTAAACATGGACAAAAATTGTTGCCTAGCAACGCAATTCCATTGCAATTCCGTTGAAATTAGCTAAAACGGAGCGTTTCTGACAGAGGGTAAATACAGGTATATTCAGGCAGACAGTATGAGGAAAATAAAGGGATTTTTGAACATTACAGTATGTAAACATGTTCTAGTAGAAACACAAAATATAAGTATGAACCTGACAATGAGCATAATATGGGACCTTTAACTTGTTGTTTAATCTTTTGGTTGGATCTTATGACCATGTGTCATGTATAACCACATCTTTCAGGCTCTGTAATACACCTTTTCACCTGGGACTATCAATAAATAAAGTTATTTTTGCGTCAGCAGTGCTCCCCCCTCTCCTTGTTTTTGCTAATATTTCTGCTGCCTTGGAAAACCTCTGCCCCTCTCTCTCTCTCCTCACCCTTCATGGTGTTCCAGCTATGAAGCCTCTTCACAGCGTTCGCCGCATTCTTCAGTGTATTTGCTCTTTCGCAAGCTATTTGTCTGGATTTAGTCTTGGATTCATCAGCAGTTTCCGCACAGTTTCCACAATACATCATCTTTAATACTCTATTTTTTTCCATTTCAGTTTCTCTCTCTCTCCTCCGGAATCAACAAGGGAGGGAGTTCATATTTTGGGGAATTGGAGATAAATGAGGGGAATTCAGCTTCAGGTGTGTGTGTGTGTGTGTGTGTGTGTGTGTGTGTGTGTGTGTGAATATAATGGTGTTTTTTTGTGTGTTTTTAGGTTGTGGTTTGATGAGTTAATGAATCTTTGGACGTCAGTGCAAAATCAGCCAAGCTGGGAGGGGGTAAGACACACACACATAAGCACAGTATTTATGGTATTTTTTCTTTCTTTTAATTATTTGACACCTCACTGTTCACTGGCTTGAAAGTCTTTATGCCGCAGCAAAGTTAAATGAAGTTGAAATTAATCAAAAATTCCACCTCTCAAATTTTTTGTATAAATCCGCAGCAGCAAGTGGTGGGGTTTTAAAAACATTTTGAAATGACTGAGCAATGAATCACTTGGCTTTCCAGTTTCCTAAAAATGGACACAGTCATTTGGAGTGACACACATTTCCTGACGACGATGATTGAAATGTTGTTGAAGCATCGGCATGAAGATTTTCCATTTTGTGCCTCCGCTCTGCTTTCAAGCGGCCTGAAGTGGCCTGAAGTGGCCTGGCCATGCACACTTCCTCCCTTCTTGAACATTTATTTTTTTCAAAGTGGCTATATTTAATTCTTGGAATGACGTTCTTGGCTTCTGGGAATGTTCTCTGTGCTCGCAGTGATTGTTTGTCTGATCTCGTCCCACAGCACCTAGTGAACCTGTTTGCTCGCCTCGCCAACGATAACATCGGCTACGTGGACTGGATCCCTTATATCCCCACAGTGAGTCCTTTTAGCAGACTTATGTGGCTGCAGGAGTGTGTCTGTTACTGTGTTTTATTGGGAGCCTTGTGATAAACTCTACTCTGTATGTGTGTAGATCTTCACCAGGATCCTGCGCAGTCTGAACCTTCCAGTTGGGGTCAGTCAGATGGTGGCACCGCGGTATCTCACCAACTCCTATGACATCGGACACTTGGTGTTGTGGATCACGGCACTTCTGGTACACACTCTGCAGACTTTTTCTCCTAAAAATACATTAAAAAAAAACATTAGGGCTGTCAAAGTTAACGCGATAATAACTCGTTAACTAAATTCGTTTTAACGCCAAGAATTTCTTTAACACATTAATGCAGTTTGCGATTTTGTCAGTTTTAAAGCTAGAGTGAAGATACTGGTATCATATGAAACTAGAAAACCTAATGAATCCATTGGTACCATGTCATACAAAGGAGGTTAAATAACACTCCAAACGCTAAATTTTGGCAAGGAATAACTGTTAAGGCCATATTCAAAGAGGTCCCTTGACCTCTGACCTCCAGATATGTGAATGAAAATGGGTTCTCTGGGTACCCACGAGTCTCCCCTTTACAGACATGCCCACTTTATGATAGTCACATGCAGTTTGGGGCAAGTCATAGTCAAGTCAGCACACTGACACACTGACAGCTGTTGTTGCCTGTTGAACAATATTTGTCATTCTTTTGTGTTGTTAATTGATTTCCAATAATAAATATATACATACATTTGCATAAAGCAAGCATATTTGTCCACTCCCATGTTGATAAGAGTAGTAAATACTTGACAAATCTCCCTTTAAGGTACATTTTGAACAGATAAAAAATGTGCGAATAATTTGCGATTAATCATGGACAATCATGTGATTAATCGCAATTAAATATTTTAATCGATTGACAGCCCTAAAAAAAACTATATTTAATTGCTGCTTAATTATGGTTATTACCTGATTTGAACCCCTGCAGGGAGGACCAGGAAACCCTGCACAGAAGGAGCTGACCTGCCTCTTCAACAGCATTGCCTCCTTCTACCATCCCTCCAATCACGGTCGCTGGCAGGTAAGTTTCTCTCTCTCTCACACACACACACACACACACACACTTACTTGCACACACTCATTTTCTGCTGCTTGCTGTCACACTCCTTTGATTTATAACCTGTCATTCAGGATTCTCTTCACACTAACAACACAATAATGAAATGCACAGCTGCCGGAGAAAAGAGCGATATCACAGATCTGTTTACGTCAGACTGTGCGAATGTGTCTCTGGGTGATAACGCTAATGTTGAATGTGTGTGTGCACCCTGCAGGCCCGACTGATGCGGCTGCTCCAGCGGCTCCCGGCGAGCGTTGTGCGCCGTGCACACCGGGAACGTCATGCTGCCCCCAGCTGGATCACGCTGGTTCCTGAGTGTCAGAGGCTGACTGATGAAGACTTGCAGGAGTTCACCCGCAGCCTCACTGGAGCCGCCCTGCTGGCCATGTTCAGGTAGTGCACTTTGGTAGATGTCACATTAATAACTATAACCTGGAAATCAATTAACAACACAAAACAATGACAAATATTGTCCAGAAACCCTCACAGGTACTGCATATAGCATAAAAAATGCTCAAATCATAACATGGCAAGCTGCAGCCCAACAGGCAACAACAGCTGTCAGTGTGCCAGTGTTCTGACTTGACTATGACTTGCCCCAAACTGCATGTGATTATCATAACGTGAGCATGTCTGTAAAGGGGAGACTCGTGGGTACCCATAGAACCCATTTTCATTCACATATCTTGAGGTCAGAGGTCAAGGGACCCCTTTGAAAATGGCCAGTTTTTCCTCGCCAAAATTTAGCGTAAGTTCGGAGCGTTATTTAACCTCCTTCTTAACAAGCCAATATGACATGTTTGGTACCTATGGATTCCTTAGGTTTTATAGGCTCACTATGCATGTACTTTAAACAATAATATTTGTGTACATGCATTAGATAACTAGTGACCAAACTTGGCATGATGAGCTTGTCTTTGATTTAACCTCAGTATGGACGGTAACTACAAATACAGCAGTCAGCATTATTCAGCGAGTGATTTATTTATAGAGCACTTTCAAAGTGAGATCTACAAAGTGGTAAGAAGATAAAAGACAATAAGAGGCCTTGAAAACAAGAACATAGAACAAATTGAGCAACAAATATGATTACAACATAGCGGCAAATTATTAGTGAAAAAGTAAAACCACAATAATAGAATCAAACAAAAGAGAGAGATTAAGAGAAACCCAAAAATAAATAGAAGCCGTTCTGTAAAAATAGGTTGTAAGATGCCATTAAAAAAAAAAAACTGTGCTGCAGTAAGTGGGAAGGCTGATAGAAAGTATTTCTACTCAGGCAGGAATAGACACAATAGGTGTCCTTGTGGAGGCAGGTGTGAGCTTTCTGTTGCGCAGTCACAGCCGGTGGTCTTTTTAATCCACGTTTAATGACCAACATTTTTCCAGACCTCCATTTTTCGAGCCAGAAGTTTGGTTCTCACATAGATTCTAACTACGTATTTGCTTTTAAAGCCTAAAATCGTTTTTATCTCAACAATAATGTCCTTTTTCCACCAAATATCACAGACAACAAAACCCTTAGTGATCGGCAGGGCTAACTTTGGCTGGAAAGTGAACCTTTTGGAGACATCTAGGTTATTATTTTAACCTAGAACTATAAAATACCCTCTCTTTTCAGCCAAATATAGCCCAATTTTGAGCAGTTTTGACCTACGAGTTACCCTATCAGTGTTTACTGGGTTGTTGTCATGTAAACAAGCCATTTGAATCAGTTCCAGTCAGTTATCCAACATGTCCAAACCCTGCTGTGACTCACTAGCGAGTGCCGCCACAAGGCCTCAACAACAACAAGCTTAATCTGGACAAAGACAGGTCATCTGTGATTATCTACCTGTGCATGTGTGTGTGTGTGTGTGTTGTTGATGCTGTATTGTATGTTGCTAATCTACCTTCTTGTGGTGCTGTGCAGTAAAACCGGCAGTACGGATGCCGCCTACGCTCTTCAGAACCTGGCTCTCCTCACGCCAGAACTCACCATACCACCTGTACTTGAGAAGTAAGTGTTTGTGAGAGGTATCTGCCTCAAACCACCCCAATGTACTGTCAAAAAAAACATGAAAAAACATAATATTCATGGAGTTTGTAACTGTTATTATTATGCATTTTCTTACTTTGATTGGGGGATAATAATGCTTTAAGTTTTGGAACTACAATTCCCATAATTTGAGGGCTTTTGTAGGATGTAAACAGACAGTAATGTTTCCATGGAGTCAGGTAGCTCGTAGCTGTGGGCTACGACTCTAACTAGCCTGTATTTGTTTATATTTTGGCAAATTTCCACCATTAAAAGTATGCCGAATTATCTATTAGTAGTTCCTTTTTGTAATGTACCCATGAATGTACAGACATCTATCACTGGATTACTCTGATACTGTAGGAAACTTAAAAACGTGAAGATTCTCAGGCAAGTTCTGCAGTTATAAGGAGCAACTTTTTTTTCCTAAGATTTCTAAGCAGATTTATGGATGTTTATTCACAATGAACATATGAGATAATAATATCCTCAGGTAGTGCAAGTCACACTGAATCTAAAAATATGTGTATCCTGTATGTGAGTTTATATTTGACTGAGTTATGTCTCGGAGAACGAGTACACTAAGGGTTTAGAAGTACTGTACCTTAAAGGAACAGTGCGTAGCATTTTGGGGGATTTATTGGCGGAAATGGAATATAATATCAATAAGTATGTTTTCTTTAGTGTATAATCAGCTGAAAATAAGAGTTGTTGTGTTTTTAGTACTTTAGAATGAGACGTTTATATCTACTTATGGAGCCAGCCGCCATGTTGCTACAGTAGCCCAGAACAGACAAACCAAACACTGGCTTTAAATAGGGTCATTCGCGTTTTGCGTTGGCCACTCCACTTCTCCTACATGCTTGGCGCATGGGAGAAGTTTCAGTTGGTTGCAATCTGCAACCTCACCACTAGATGGCGCCACATCTTACACACTGCACCTTTAATTGCCTGCTGCAGCGGGCCGAATCAGTGACCAAACTACAATAATTCCCTTCCAGTAATGTTTGCCCCCTCTTCAACTCTCCCATCATCATTTTGTCATTTACCTCCTCGTGTCTTGTGTATAACAGGATGTACGCAGCGATGGAGACCCTGACGGAGCCGCACACCTTCACCGCCACCCTCAGCTGCATGATCGGCATGGCTCGCAGCCTGGTTCCCCCAAACAACCATTACACAGAGGGCCGTGGGCACGTGCTCCCGCTGCTCATGGGCTCTCTGCCGGGGGTGGACCCTAACGACTTCAGCAAGTGCATGGTGAGTAATGGATATGTTGATTAGTAATGAAGAAGAATTGTTAGACAAGTAGACAATACAGCTCTTGCTGATTAAATGCCCCTCTCGTGTACTCTGGTCTATCCCATTAATAATTCCTGAAAGTGGAATGAATATCTCAGTTTGAAGAACTCGCAATTACTGAGGCTCGGTCCTCGGTTTTCTGCTTGGATTGTAAAATGGATTGGTTTCTTTTCTTGGTGTGCTCGTTGCTACATTAATCCATCACGCCAGAATGAATTGATGCATTTGAAAAAAGTTGTTCCACCGACATCTGGTAGGTTGTTTAACTTGGGTCTTGATCACGTCAGATGAATTGATCTGTTTCCCCGTTGCGTGGCTCTCTCCAGATAACGTTCCAGTTCATCGCTACCTTCACCACTCTGGTGCCTTTAGTGGATTGTTCGTCTGCTCCTTCTCAACACAGCGATCTCACAGAGGTATACACACACACACACACACACACACACACACACACACACACACGAACAGTTTAGTCACAAAAGAGATCAAATAAACATAATACCTACAACATGCTGAGTCTTTTTTCTTAAAGGAATAGTTTGACATTTTTGGAGAGTTAGCTCAAAAGATTGATACCCCTCTCTACTCATGAATATGCAGCTGGTTAGCTTAGCTTAGCACAAAGACTGGCAACGGGGGGAAACAGCTAGCCTGGCTCCGTCCAAAGTCAACAAGACAGCACCTCTATGGGATTTTCTTATTTTGTGGGCTTTGATTTAAGTTGTTTTTTTTTGTTGTTGCTATTGATCTGGGGTGTGATTACAGGGGTTTAATTTCCCTACTGGTGTGATTTTGTTTTATTCTGGAACTGCAGGGATGGGGTTTTCTTTTCTACAGTTGTTTTAGTTTTTTTTTTATATATATATTTTATTTAAGTAAGTTTGTTTGCAGTCTGGTTTTTCTATTATTTTTTGGGGTTTTATTTTCGTTTAGACGTGTTTTGAGTGATTTGTTGTTTTCTGTTATCCATTCTCAGATCAGTTATCAGCTCCTCACTATTTTGCTTTGAGTAAATTCAATTTTGGGGATTTGCTTGATTCTATTTTGATTAAGTTACTAGTTTGTGGGTCGGTTTATTTTCAGGTTGTGGGACAGTCGGGGTTTCTTCTACGGCTGTCAATCGATTAAAATATTTAATCGCGATTAATCCCATGATGGTCCATAGTTAATTGTTATTCCTACCGTGTCAGCTGACTTTTTTACAGTTGGGCTCCTTAAAGTGTTTGTCAGTGGAGGAAATGCCTGAGTGGAGCAGCACATTATGGCCAAGCCAAGCATTTCCTCAGGCCGCAGAACTTTGATTTCACTTCACTCTTCTGTTTCTGGTTTAATGTTTTTTCAGGGCTCTGTAGTTGGGCCAAAATCGGATGATCCCATTGATTCCACTTTCCCTGAAAAGGAAGCAGACTCTGTTTGTTTAATATTGTTCTTTAGTTTAGACTTTAACCGGTGAGTTCTTGCAATTGCAGATTGTATTTGTCTGTATTTAAACTAGGGCTGTCAATCGATTAAAATATTGAATCGTGATTAATCACACATTTTTTATCTGTTCAAAATGTACCTTAAAGGAAGAATTGTCAAGTATTTAATACTCTTATCAACATGGGAGTGGGCAAATATGCTGCTTTATGCAAATGTATGTATATATTTATTATTGGAAATCAATTAACAACACAAAACAATGACAAATATTGTCCAGAAACCCTCACAGGTACTGCATTTAGCATAAAAAAATATGCTGAAATCATAACATGGCAAACTCAAGCCCAACAGGCAACAACAGCTGTCAGTGTGGAGAGTGGTATCGATCTTCTCATCTAACTCTTGGCAAGAGTGTGAATTAGCAGATATCCCAAAATGGTGAACACATTTTTTTAAAGAATAAAACCAGCTCATATACAGAATCATATCATGCAAATCCACTAACCAATCATTTCTACTTCTCCCTCTCAGATTGAGAAAAATCTGTGTTTTGCCTCAGCTGAGTTTGAAGACTTCGTTCTCCAGTTTCTGGACAGGTAGAGGCAAATTAACAAGTCAAACTGTCACTTAGTAAAGCCTCGTTGTCAGCGCCTGAATATGAATGTATCTCTTTCTGTTTGAAATGCACCGGTCTGCATCGCTGGCTCTGCCGGCCACGAATAATAGCCTTTTTGGTTCGGGAAAAAATAAAATGCTGTTGACATTTTCATCGCTGACAAGTGGATAAGTGTGTGCTTGTGTGTACGTGTGTGTGTATCTGCAGGTGTTTTGCTCTGATAGACAGCAGCACCCTGGAACAGACGAGAGATGAGATGGAGACGGATACCCAGACTCAACTGGAGAGCCTGGTGGAGCTGGGCCTGTCCTCCACTGTTAGCACCATCCTAACACAATGCTCCACAGAAATATACAAGGTAGCACACACACACACACACACACACACACACACATACACACACACACACACACACACACACACACACACACACACACACACACACTCTCTTTTAAAATAATTAATTCACTAATCACAAACTCTGTCCTCCGGCTCTAATTAGACACTTTTAATACAGATCGCTAACCTTAAAGGCCCTGAAAACTAATTTCTTAGAGCTTCTCACTATCAGCACTTCATGAATATAAAAAAAATCTGCCAAAGTTGGAATAGTTTTGGTTATTTAACTGGAGAGATTTCTTTATTTGGGTTTTTTGTCTGTGCCTTTCTCACCGGTTTGAGGTGGGCGGGTCTCAGCTGGAAACAGACGATGTCAATGGCACTGTGCTCCAATCAGGATTCAGCAACTGTCAAATCAAAACGTGATGACAGTTAGGGTTATATCAAAGATGCTCTATAACAAAGATGACACATTACAAGCTGCACCAATGGTATGAAATGGTATACATTTCCTGTCTCCTAAGTGGGCGTGGTCATGGCGAGTTGGCCCTCCCCTCACCCCACCTCGTTTGGAAATGTTGTGAATTTTGTGTGGATGGTTGAAAGCAGATTGGATTATAATTTGCATAATGTGTTTTTATTTTCTTTGCAAACATTACATTTACACAGCTAACAGCCATATTTAACATTATGAAAATTAGTTAGCTAGGGCCTTCGCGAACATTAGTTGCCAGATCTCGTGAGAGTGTGTTGCTGAGACAGAGAAATGTCTCGAACAAAGTTAATTTTCTCCTGATTTGTCCGTCTGAAAATTTGTATTTTAGTGTCAGAATATTCTGAAGATATGTGACTCGTGAAAAATGGGTCCGATATTTATTTTGGTGACTATGGGGAGAAAGAATCGGACAAAATCTAGGTTCACGTTCACTTCTCCTATTGGAGTTAATAGACTCAGGACACGCAGCTAGTCTAGGAAACCCACGTGACATAGATACAGGAAACTCTCAGTGCACTGTCTCTGGTTATATGTTTATGTTGCCAATCAAATCTGATCAATACACAGCCACATAGTTCTGATGAAGAAGTGTAGCTGAGCTTTAATGTGTTATAATTCTCAATATATAATACCTAAAGAGGTTTTTCAGACTTATAATAGAGGAGAAAAACAAGTTCTCAGGTGCCTTTTAAGGTAAATATCCATTCATAATACAAATGTAAACAAAAGGGTAACCATTCATTTACACTACATTCATTTGGTTGATGCATTTGTCCAACACAATTCACATTAAGTTAATTCAACCTCAATAGAAAACCCACCGCCAACAATCAAAAGACAAGACTGAAACCTGCTATCACTCTCAACTTGATGGACAAATCTTTTTACTCCCTGATTAAAACTAGAAAACAAATAACTCTAAGATATTAATGATTAATGATGCAGTTATCTTTATAGGTCAAACCTGTGTTGTCTTTGTTTTAGATGGCGTTGCAGAAGGTGTATAACTTCGCCACCTCCAACATCTTTGAGACGTGTGTGTCAGGCATGATGGTGGCTGACATGTGCAGAGCTGCAGCGAAGGTTTGTTGCTCATCAGCTTTTTATCTTTGTTTCTTTGCCTCACATATTGAACACTAAGTAGGTTTGTGAATTTCACTCAGTAGAACACAAGAAATATGTTGATGTGTTGAAGATTTTGATGTAGTTGCATTAAAATACAACCGTATAAGCTAATATATGATACAAATTTTTTTTTTCATTCACTTGCATTTCATACTGTCGTTACATCCTTGATCATCGTGTGTTATTTTTCTTCATTTTCACTGTTACTTTACGTTCATCACTTCTTACCTGTGTCATTTTCTGCATGCTTGTGTTTCTGCTTGCTTGGGCATCTAAATGTGTGTGTGTGTGTGTGTGTGTGTGTGTGTGTGTGTGTGTGTGCGTGTGTTTGCAGTGCCATCCTGCTGAGTCTCTCCGTCTGTTCGTCCCTCACTGCTGCAGCGTCATTTTCCACATTACTGACAGTCAGTACCACACTCTGTGTGTGTGTGTGTGTGTTTGTGTAGAAGAGTCTAGTGTGTGTGTGTGTGTAGAGTAGATACAACTGTATTTGTGTTTGCATGAAGACTGTTCAAGGCCTCTCGAATAATGACTTCCTTCACACGTTTATTCACCGCTAAACGAAACCTGCAGTTTGCAAAACAAATCTTTGTCAGGTTTTTAACACATTATTAGACCTCAGAATAATTTAGATATCTTATAAAAACAGTGTGAAGTCATTAACGTGTTCAAAATATTTTTAAAAAAGTGTTTGTTAATCAGTGATAATTATTTGTTAAACATTTTTCTGCCTAGCAAAAGTGTCCTTTTGGCAGTTGGCAAATAAATGGAAGAAAAATTTTCAAAAGTGTTGAAATTTAAGAACATTTTTACATTTGAGTTAACAATTACGTGTTGCCATCAAGGTATATAATTTTTGTAGCCATATACTGTGTTTTTTAAATGTTATTTTAATGAAAACAATCGAATTTATCATTAAATTATCAAAGATAGATTAACAACACTATGAGCACAGTCATGCTAGCAACTCTGTGAGGCTACACACCACTTAGGAACAGCTGTGTTTGTTAACGTTTGTTAATAAGCGCTAAAGACAAAGTACAGCTGAGGCTGATGGGAATGTAGTTTTCCAGGTATTTGATCATGAACAACTAATTACATTTTTGACATTATATATATATTTACTTACTTATTTATTTATTTATTTATATAGCACCGTTACAAAGTGCTTTAGAATAATAACAGAACACATTTAAAACACAAGGATAACGAAAAAGGTACTAAAAGCCAATAACTAAACACATAAAAACCCAAAGGGTAAAACAACTAAAATGTCATAAAAAACATAAATAAAATCATAGAAAAACAATTCTGAAAAAGCGACTTTTAATAATAATAATAATAATAATAATAATAATACATTTAATTTATATAGCGCTTTTCTAAAAACTCAAAGACACTTTACATAGATAAAAAGATCATAAAACAAGGACATAATAAAACACACAATATTAATCACACATTAAAAGCAGTTCTAAAGCAGTTTTTAAAAGTGATGCGATAATAGTGGCTCTAAATGAAAATCAATAAAGTATTAAAATTATTACAATTCATTCAGAGGGGAACATGAATGTCAGTAAAAAAATTTCATTGAAATCCATCCAATAGTTGCAGAGATATTTGAGTCTGGACCAAAGTGGTTACTGACCGGGCAGACTGACATTGCAGCCCATAGAGCCATGCAGCTAGCGTGACTAAAACCTGAAATGACCCCTAAAATTCAGCCAAAGGAGCTCAGTCTGTCAGGGGAGCAGTACAGTACATTATTCATCTTCTCCATGTGTGTGTGTGTGTGTGTGTGTGTGTGTGTGTGTGTGTGTGTGTGTGTAGACGAGGAGCTGCAGGGTGAAGACGAGCTGGATAAGGAGCTGTTGTGGAATCTCCAGCTGCTGTCCGAGGTGAGACGAGGATCTATCACGTCCCAAAGGCTTCAACACTCTAAAATATATTAATCCTGCTAATTTATTTTATCTAGTGTCCTGAAATGTTATTTAATCTCCAAAATGATTGAAACGTCTGCCAGAAGGGTCGGAGTAATCTGCTTGATTCCATTACAGAGAGTCAGGTATCATTTCCTCACTTACTACTGAAGTGATTTGTCTATTCTAACTTAATTCAAGGTCTCATCAAGTGCTTCCACAAACCTTCAGAATCAAATTAAACTCTTAAAATGAGTATAACAGAGAGACGTTTTCCACTTGTTTTAACAAATAAGAATATGATTGTGACATTGTGTGAGGAAAAAAATTATGAATAATGCCTTTTTTTGCAGCATGCACTCTGTATGGTCATAAATATCAAGGAGCTTTGTCATTAACCAGAACATATTGATACCCTTTCTGTTTTGTTTTATTACTCCTGGGAGCGTAATGCGAGTGGGAGCGAGCCAGATGCTGTGATTTACTGGAGAACCTCGATATTTAAGACACAACTCTCCATTGAATTGCCTGTGTTTGTGTGTGTGTGCTTTTACTCCTGTGTGTGTGTTGTTTTTAGGTAACCCGTGTGGATGGCGAACAGCTGTTAAAATACCAGGGGGACCTGGAGCGGATCCTGTGTGTGTGTGTGCGTCTGCGCTGCAAACGGGCGTACACACTGGCGTGCAGTCTGCTGGAGCACACACTCCGGTCGCTGTCCCTCATCTATCCCACCGAGTACCGCAGCACCTCTGGGGGCTTCGATACTGACCTCCCGATACGGGTAAACACACACACGTGCAAACATCTGCAATGCTGCACAGAGGAAAGATTACCTTCACCACCATTATTTAATCTTACTAAAGCTAAATCCAGTCCCTCGACTCTTAACTGCGTAGTTTCAACTGTGGCTTATTTGCTAACCTCCTCGGGTGCAAATTGACTCTTATCACAGCTATTACAATATCTAGTCTGGTACAGGAAACAATCAGGTTTTCTTGGAAACACAAACTGCCACCAGGACAACCTTTACAACTGCTCTTTCTCGCAGTTTAATTAAATGGGGTGTTACAGGTTCGGTAATTGCAATGCAATTTCCGTCTCCGGGAAGAGAATTAAAAAGCATTTATCAAAATTGAAATTAAATGACTGCACCACTAGACCATACACTAATGCTAATACTGCTCTCTTTGTCTCTCAGTTTTGATTTGAAGTTGCTTTCTTTGCACGACAACTAAAGTTATGTAAATAAATAATGTAAATTAGGGGGGTCAAAGTTAACGCGTTAACGCAAATTCACTTTAAAGCAACCAATTTCTTTAACACATTAATGCAACTTGCGATTTTTAGGTTGTAGCTGGCTCAGTTTCAAAGCTAGAGGGAAGGCCCTGACATCATATGAAACTAAAAAAACTAATGAATCTATTGGTACCAACCATGTCATACTAGCTTGTTGCGAAGAAGGATAAATAACGCTCCAAACTTACACTAAATTTTGGTGAGGAAAAACTGTTATGGCCATTTTCAAAGGGGTCCCTTGACCTCTGACCTCAAGATATGTGAATGGAAATGGGTTTTCTGGGTACCCATGAGTCTCCCCTTTACAGACATGCCCACTTTATGATAATCACATTATCCAGACTTCTATAACGCTACATATTTGATTGAATCACATGGTTATCGTGAGGTTTCTCTCCATATGTGACAGCGCGTTTCTTTCCGCGGCCTTGGCAATGACGTGATGCCTATAGTGTAAAAGTCGCACAAGTAGAGAGAAGTCACAAAGTCAGCTAAATCACTCAGTTATGTCCGTTAGACCGTTTGCTAACATTAGCCATCATAAGCTACCACTCATACCACACTAAGTATGGAATTGAGAAAATGTACATTTTCTTGCTTTTAATATTTTTTTTATAGAACGAATATGCTAAGTTCTTCTCTGTAAAAGTTGCATAATCTCGCTTTAAGGCTGCTAAATGCGAGTTCAAAGAGGACTTCTCTCATGTCTGTTTTACTTTGTGGCAGCAGGAGAGAGACTGAGCAGCTAGCCCTGCAGTATTTCCGAGAAAAGCAATAACATTTTGTCATGTTTTTGTCCGTGAGTGCAGAGGAAAGCGTGTTTCTGTTTTGATGTCAAGGTGGCGGTAATTACAGATACATTCCTCTGATGCTTTCAAATACTGACCTCTTCTCATCTGCAGCTCACGGTCACTGATTCTCTATTTAATTTTCTTTCTGTTTTGTTGTCGGTTTTTTCATTTTGAGTAATTTTGCTAGTTGGATTCATCTGCTAGTCTGTCATCTGATAGTACATCAGTTTGTTTTCCTCTGTCCATTATTTAGTGTTCTTAACCTTTACATGTGTTTCAAGTAGATGCCACAGACCTGTGGTTTTGAGGCGGACTGGTTGTGCTGGTTTGCTTGCCAGTCGTTCCAGTGGAAACTCTCTCTTTCTCTAAAGCTTTCTGGGAAAACCTTTTTCTCTCTCTGTGTGTCCAGGACTGGGGCAGAGCTGGAGATGTGGCAGACTTGGGTGTGTGTTGGCACGTGCCCAATCAGGAGGAGGAGAACTTTGTTTTCCAGCTGTTGTCCCGCCTCCTGCACCCCGAGCTGCAGCGAATCAAGGGCCACGTCTCTGGAGATCAGCCAATGAGCAGGTATGCTGTAATCAGGCTCACGCACGAAACAAAACAAAGAAAACTGCATGAAAGACGCCTTATATTACTGATAAATGAGATTCGTCTGCGTCCAACAAAAATGAAACCTGAAGATTAACATCTGTTTTGAATAACCGTCTCTCAATGGAGCCTAATCAAGAGGGTTGAAAAGTGGAATTTGGCTGCTCAAAAATGTTGAAACACCACTGCCAAGTGAATCCACAACAAACACTGCCATTAAAGGAGTGTAACGTGTGTTCTGATTCACAGGGAGGAGCTGTTGCAGAGTCTTGCTATTGTGCAGCACTGCCTCCTTGGAGCAGGAAGCATGCTGCCCCCTCTGGATGGACCACACGTATCTGACCTGTGAGTCCTGCAGCTACACACACATATATATAAAAACACACATTATCCTGCAGGCTTGTCACGTTTCGCTCCTTACGTTTTGTTTCTCCCCAGCGTGCCCTCCATGGTAAACCTGGGGGAGATCAAGCTGCATATAGGCGTCGACTACGGTAAGAAAGCACAAGCGAGCAGCCCCACACATGCACAAGTAGGCGCTCTCTGAGCAGTTTCAGTGGGTGATAAGGACGCTCATCCTGCATTCTGTGTCCATACGGGACGCCCGTGTGTCTCCTCCCCTCCAGATGATTCACGGGAGAACTACAGAGAGTCCATCTGCCAAACTATGAGACTGCTGCTACGTGAGTGAAGACTTTAACGCCACCACACACACTCCAGCTCTAAACTCTCCACTTTGTCTGGAGCGTGATTGTGATGCACAATTAATCTGTATCCTCTTTTATCCAGATCACATCTTGGAGCACTCGGAAGATGACACAAAGTCACTCTTCGTCATCATTAAGGTGATGTTTCTATTATTCATGTGTTATTATTCTGTCCTGCGGCGGGCCCGCAAAGGTCTCACAGCGCCCTTTTTCTGTCTGTCTGACTACAGATCATCAGTGACCTCATGTTTTTCCGAGGCACTCACAAGAAGGAGTTTGACTCGCGCTGGAAAAGCTTCACTCTTGTCAAGAAGTCCATGGAAAACAGGGTGAGTTGGGGAAAGCGCAACAAGGCTGCTGATTGTTGTCAGTTGTCAATGAGTCACTTTCGGGGTGATTTAAGTATGTTGTCTTTCCCTCTGCAGCTTCATGGGAAAAAGCAGCATATTAGAGCACTGCTCATCGACCGGGTTCTACTCCAGCATGAGGTTAGTTTGACAACACGCACACTTAGTGCACTGTCACAGATGTAGCCACATACATACATTTTTTTCTCAGTACGAAGTTGGTGGGTTTATTTTTAGAATATTGAATATTGTTTTTTTTATATTTATTTATTTATTTATTTTAGGGTAGCCAATCAATTCAAATATTTAATTGCGATTAATTGCATGATTGTCCATAGTTAATTGCAAATTAATCACACATTCTTTATCTGTTCAAGTAAGTTCAGTATTTAATACTCTTATCAACATGGAAGTGGGCAAATATGCTTGCTTTATGCATTTTCATTCACATATCTTGAGGTCATAGGTCAAGGGACCCCTTTGAAAATGACAGTTTAATGTGTTATTAACGCGTTAACTTTGACAGCGTTAATTTATTTTATTTTATTTTATTTTATTTTATTTTATTTTATTTTATTTTATTTTATTTTATTTTATTTTATTTTATTTTATTTTATTTTATTATTATTTTTTTCAGCATTTTTATTTTTGTTTTTATTTATTTATTAAGAGCCAATGTACTGTATTGAAATGCTACTTACAGCTTGTAACATCTAGCAATAGTCTCTTTTTATGTTTCTATGTGTATTTTATTTTGGAGTATTGAGTTCTAATAAAATATTAGAATAATAATACTTGAACATTGTATTTCTGTGTGAATAGATGAGGAAGCTGGTGGTTGAGGGCAGTGAATACAAAGTGGTTCATCAGGAGCTGCTCTGTGATCTGCTGCTGCTTTCTACCAGCACTTACAGCCAGGTAACACTGACACGAGCAATTCAATCAGAACGTCTGCTGGTTCACATTTTCCTGATGGTATTAACATAAATATCTCTGGTGAAATAGTAATTAATTGAGGATGTATGCATGTATATCTGTGTTTGTGTCCTTGCAGGTGCGTAGCAGGGCCCAACATGTGCTGACGGCCGCACTGGGAACCTTTAGCTTCTCCTACAGAGACCTGATTCCCAGAATCCTACAACTGCTCTCACCACAGTACACCACTGGCACACAGCAGCAGTTTAAGGTACCACACACACACACACACACACACACATACAGCACATGGTGACAAACACAGCTGTCGCTCTGAACTTGCTCCTACTGGTCACTGTCCGTGGTGCTGAAACTTGAAGTTAGTCCAAAACTGTGGCTACACTGGACTCCTGTACGGGTAACCTGTGGCCTTCAGCATTGATTTTAAAGTTTTACTGCTTGTTTTTAAAGCAGGTAGGCCTTGCCCCGTCCTGCATTGTTGCCTTTTCCTCTCCTTATCCAGTTTTTGTTGACTATCCCCAGGGCTAGAGACAGAGGGTGATAGCGTAGGGCACATTCACTGCCAGGGCACCAAAACTCTGGAAAAAAGTCTTCAATTGGAAATCAGGCGAGCAACACCAGTATCCTCTTTTAACATTCTCCTAAAGGCTTATTTCTACAAATTAGCTTTGAATTAGTTTCACGCTTAACTTGTATTTTGATTAGGGCTGTCAAAGTTAACGGGGTAATAACGTGTTAACGCAAATTCATTTTAATGCCTCTAATTTCCTTAACGCATAACGCAACTTTTGATTTTTAGGTTGTAGCAGGCTCAGTTTTAAAGCTAGAGTGAAGATACTGGTGTGATGTGAAACTATAAAACCTAAGGAATCAATTGGTACCAACCCACGAGTCTCCCCTTTACAGACATGCCCACTTTATGATAATCACAGGCAGTTTGGGGCACGTCAGTTTGCGATGTTATGGACAATATTTGTCATTGTTTTGTGTTGTTAATTGATTTCCAATAATAAATATATACATACATTTACATACAGCAAGCATATTTGCCCACTCCTATGTGTATAAGACAATTAAATACTTGACAAATCTCCCTTTAAAGTACATTTTGAACAGATACAAAAAATTGAGATTAATTTGCGATTAATCACGATTCAATATTTTAATCGATTGAAAGCCTTAATTTTAATTTATTTAATTTTACTGTACCAAATTATATATTTGTTCTCGTAAATTGACTATTTATCGTGTAAATTTTTTGCAATCTTGTGAATATGTTCATCATTTTATCTATTTATCTACGTTTTATTTATCCATGCAGCACCTTGTGAACTTGTTTTTGAAATGTGCAATACAAATAAAGCTTGTTATTGCTATTATATATGACATCAAGGACATTGAAGTTCATGTCAATGTTCTAGGTTCTGCTGATGTAAATGATAGAAACCTAAATGCTTCAATAAACACCTGACCAGTATTTTACACATTATCTGAGCTGTGCAGATACTCAGGATGTGTCCTTCAAATTCAGACAAAAGGCCACATTTCTCTGACGCAGACTGTGAAGGATCCAGCATCTAATTCAGCCACAGCACTTGACTGTGAATTTTTCTGTGCTGTAGATGTTTATACCGCCGTATACAGTATAATCTGCCCCTGTGTGTGTGGGTTTCAGGGCGCTCTGTACTGCCTGCTGGGTCTGCACAGTGGTATTTGTGTGGCCAGTACGAGGGACTGGGACTGCGTCGGGGAGGTGTGGCCCGCTCTGGTTCGCTGTGGCCTGTCGCCCTCCATGACCCTGGAGAAGTCGTCCATCGGCGGACTGCTCGACGAAGTCACTGACCGGATCCACCGCCAGCACGACACCATAGGGATCTATTTCACTGTGAGCAACATGTTCATTAACAGTCAACAAATCACCCTCATCTGATCTTTTTAATTGCTCCTATTTGTTCTCCTCCACTTCTAGGTGTCTGAGGCATGTGTAGAGATAGCCAATCAGATCACGCAGTCTGAAAATCCCACGCCTTGTTTGGAGGCGCCGTCCGTAGAGGAGCTGAAAGAGGGGCTTCAACGTCAGCGAATCAGGAACGTGGTTGCTCCGAGGTAAGAAAAGCTGGAGCTATTTGTTCATTCATTCAGTTTGAATACCATCTTAGTTTTCTCTCAAGGTTACAGAAGAACTAGAGCACCATCTTAGTTAGCTTTATTATTATTATCTTTACTATAATCATAATTTCTATTAGTAGGAGAAGTATTACTGACTTATTTTTCTTTTGTACAGGAAATATGAGAAGCTGGTTAATGATCTCTTGGACTGCCTTGAAGACAGTAACCTGTAAGTATTATATGTACTGTATATGCATTTATGCTATATAAATGTTTATAGAAAATGTCACAATACACAATGTGAGTGTTATATATTCCATATTTAAAGAGGATCTATTGTGCTTTTTTCCTTCCCTTTAGTGTGTTATATAGTTTTTTGTGCATGTAAAAGGTCTGCAAAGTTATAAAGCCCAAAGTCCACACCAAAGGGAGTTACTCTCCCCCACAGTAACACTGCTGCTGAACTGCCTTGCTTGAAGTCACGCCTTTTTTTCCGTAACGTGGTGATGTCACCAAGTAACACACATTGCCTAGCAGCTAGTTTGGCCAACTTCAAACAAAGCTAGTTAGAGCGGAGCTGGAGTGGAGTCCGAAGAGTTTGGTTCAGTTGACCAATCACAACAGAGTGGGCCAGCTGACCAATCAGAGCACACTGGGCTTTTTGGGAGGGGGACTTAAAGAGACAGGCGCTAAAACAGAGCGTTTCAGACAGTTGATGAAAAGAGGTGCTGCAGCACAGCCGATATGAGAAAAGTAAAGTGTATTATGAACATTAAAGCATGTACATATGTTCTAGTAGAAACCCAAAATGCAAGTATGAACCTGAAAATGAGCATAACAGGTCCTCTTTAAAAGGCCTTCAAGTATCAACAATCAGTGTCAGTATATATATCACAAAATATACAGTTTTTGTAGCCGAGACTCAAAAGAATTTTTTTTTTCTTTTAATTACCAACAACACTTGTCTGCTTGTGTTTCAGGCCCTGGAAGTTTGAGCACATGGCCACCGACTTGTTGGCTCTCCAGCTGAGAGAAGATCACCCACTTCCCCCCGACGCCGTCCTCTACTTCACACAGAGCCTCACACATGACTCCATCAGCATACGCAAGGTGTGTGTGTGTGTGTGTGAGACTGTGTGGTGATTCAGACATGGAGTTAATGTCTATTTCTCTTAAAAACAGATGATGTGTCTCAATTTGATACCACATGATAACCGTATACAGTACGTACTATATACTAATCTCTATAGTATACTCTTTTTGCAGTTTACAAACAAGAATCAAAATAGGCTACGTTCCAAATTGCATACTTTTTCTTTTTACTTTTAGTACATACTGCAGCTGCCCTTACTAAGTACATACTATTGCATGCAGTATGCATACAATTGGGACACACTACTTCTTCATAACATTGCGCCTTGATTGAACTTTGACCCTGTTGCTCAAATAGCCGCCGTGCAGAGGATTGTGGGTCAGAATAGCCAGAAAAGCATGCTGGCTTGCGTACTGCAAAATGCGACCGGATGTAGTAGGACATCCTGGTATTTTTTGGCATACTGCATTTGACATACTATGTATTGGGTCTTTTTCTGCCATACTAAATAGTGTGGTAGTACTGGAACGCACAGATACTTGTTCCTGTTTTGAACTAACAGGGAATGAAAGGTGCACCCTGGACATCAGTCAGACTGTGACTTTAGAGATTGTCACCTCCAATTAAACTTCACAAAGAGAAAGGATTATGTCTTACAAAGGCATCTCATTGAACTTTTTTTTTCCAGCTGTGAGTAGAGCCTCCATTTACTTTGTGCATGGCATTGTGGGACAATAGTATCCATCAACAATACATTTAGTATGCATACTGGCTTATTAGGTAGCTACATTCTCAAAACCTGCATAGAATTAGTGTGTCGTATTGATTTGGGACACAGCTAAAGCTTTAAGTCCAAGTTTTATTTGTTTGATATACAGTAACAACAAATAAGTAAGTTACCAAAGAGGCCTGTGTAAAAAATATGAGTAGCTAAAAATGAAGAACAGTACGATTAAAAGTAGCAGCAGCATATTAGGAAATCAGCAGCAGTGCCATAGAATAATGTAAAACTGAGACTGACCACAATCACTGGTAGGACAAATACCAGAATAGGCAGCACCAGGAGCTGCTGACTTTGTGCGTGACTCTCCTCTACTCCTCTGTAATCTTTCTCGTAGGTGGCGATCTCAGCAGTGGCCGGCATCCTGAAACAGCTGAAACGACCGAGAAAGAAAGTGACTGTGAAGCCATCAGATATCAGTGAGTATAAGCACACAATAACAATCATAAACAAGTCTTTAGTTCTTGCAGGAAAATTAATCACGATTAATTGCATGATTGTCCATAGTTAATTGCGATTCATTGCAAATTAATCGCACATTTTTTATCTGTTCAAAATGTACCTTAAAGGGAGATTTTTGTCAAGTATTTAATACTCTTATCAACATGGGTAATTTTCAAATCATAACATGGCAAACTGCAGCCCAACAGGCAACAACAGCTGTCAGTGTGCCAGTGTGCTGACTTGACTATGACTTACCCCAAACTGCATGTGATTATCATAAAGTGGGCATGTCTGTAAAGGGGAGACTCGTGGGTACCCATAGAACCCATTTACATTCACATATCTTGAGGTCAGAGGTCAAGGGACCCCTTTGAAAATGGCCATGACAGTTATTCCTCGCCAAAATTTAGCGCAAGTTTGGAGCGCTATTTAGCATTATTACCAAAATGGTAGCATGACATCTTCACTCTAGCTTTAAAACCGAGCCCGCTACGACCTAAAAATCTGAAGTTGCGTTAATGCTTTAAAGAAATTAGTGCCGTTAAATCAAATTTGCGTTATTATCGCCTAAACTTTGACAGCTCTGAGGAAAATGCAGCAATTTTAGTTGTAATACCTTCTCTCAATCCAGCAATTTCAGCATTAGCAGTCCTGACTTTAAATGAAATAATACATCATAATGTGCAGGACTAATCGTGTGGTCATTTCCCAATTGAGTAAGCAATAAGACCAGAATATAAATCTACATTTGCTTTCTATTAAAAGATAAATTGCTTTAGATTAGAAAATCTTTCCTACTGATCTTTTTTTCCCATCTAGAAACAGTCACCACAAACACACACTCACCTACAAATGAGACGTGTGTTCGTGACGTTTCTTTGTGTTTGTGTTCAGGTGGTATAGAGGATCCAGAGGGCTTGTGTGTGGGGGATCGTGAGGGGAACCGCTGGCTGCAGTACGACAGCAGCAACCTCCCTCTAAGTGAGGAGCAGTGGGATTCTCAGCCGTATGTGGAGAAAACCCACTGGGGCTACTACTCATGGCCGAGGTGAAGAAGAGAATGAGTGTTGAGGTGGTTGGCTGATTAACTGCTTGGTTGGATGGAGCTAAATAGCTGATTGACTTAACTGCCTGGTTGATTTGATGCTCGGCTTTGTGGCTAACTTTACGGGATGACTGATCTGGGCGTCTGGATAACTAGCAGGCTGTTGAACTGACTTCCTGTCACGGCCTGGCCTAGATAAGGCTCGCTGAACGACTTACTGCCTGGCCCAGATAGAAGAATTGATGTATAGACGGAGGGCTGGCTAACTGACTTTATAATCATTCATTTATCCTCGCTGCTCATTTAAAGACAGCATGTGTCTGTCCATATTTTTCTCAGTTTGTTGTTATCTATAAATCTTCTTTGTCTCCCGCTCCTTTCAGAGAAATGATGATCCATGCAGCTTCTGAAAAGCCAAAAGACGACCTGACGTATGAGGACATGAGCGAGGTGCTCGCACCGCACCACACACACAAAATCTCCCACCGACGCCAAAGTATTTCTATTATTACATTTGGTGTTTGTCTGTGTGTCACTCAGGGCGAGAAGATCGTCTATGAATATTTCTCGGACCCAGAGTTTATTGACCAGCTCGTAGAGTTTCTCTCTCTGGAGGATCGGAAAGGAAACGACAGCTTCAATCCCAGACGCTTCTGTCTCTTCAAGGTGCAATTTAAACTCGCAGCCTCAATCGATCTGGCAAACCTTCTCACAGAGAAGTGACACAGCAGACCACCGCTGGCCAAGGCTGAATTGAACTGAATTTGTGTCATCAGCTGCTGTGATTCATTGTTCTCCGTCAGACAGCTGACAGTTCGCTTGCGTCAAACGAATGACTGTAATCTGTCTTTCTTTGGTTTTTGCTCTTGGTTCCCTCCAACGTCGAACAAACCTTCACGCTCACGTTTGATTGACAGGGGCTGTTTTGTAACTATGGAGACGTGTTCCTGCCGTTACTATGGCCTCACCTGGAGCAGCTTGCCAGCGACCCCCATGAGAGCTCGCAGCGCTGTGTGTGTGAGATTACTGCAGGACTAATCAGAGGCAGCAAACTCTGGAGTTTCAGCAAGGTACCGGACACACACACACACACAGCAGCAAATACACACACTGCACTACTTTTTTGATAAGAAAAGTCAATATTAATAAAAACTTTCATTATTGTGTGTGTGTGTGTTCAGGTGGACAGGTTATGGCAGCTTTTGTGCCCTTTGATCAGGACAGCATTAACCAACATCACAGTGGAAACCTACACAGACTGGGGCACCTGCATCGCTACTGCCTGTGTGAGTTGCTCACACGCATACAAATATAACCACACACAGCACAGCTCAGGGCTCAGTAAAGAAGACGGGGAATTTATATGAATGTTTTCTAGAAATGTTGAAAATCTGATTTTTAAAAATCAATAAAGCAAACATAAGGGTGAAAATTGGATTTTGAAAAGACAATTTGCAGCACAAGCGCTCTTTGCTTTACAATTTTTCGTTATTTTTGTATCACTAGCATGGCTCTATTTGATCCAGACTGATATATCTCAGCAACTACCATAGACTGTATATAAGAAGTGGACATCATCCATCAGTTTGTAGACTACGGTTTTGAGGCATTGAGTTCGGCATTTTGGCCGTCGCCATTTTTGCAACCAGAAGTGGCACGAGAGGGTGGAGCTAAGTACAACCGAACGCTGAATAAGACATTTTTAGGTGACCAACAATGTTACAATTAACTTTCATGAACTGAAAACACACTGTGAAACGGTTAAAGTTGTAAGACTAAAACAAGGACAACTCCCAGACCGCACAACTCCGTGGTAGCGACCTGTCAATCACAAGGTAGCCCTGCCCTAAAGCATCCCCTGCTTTATGGTCTATTTGACTCTAAATGGGACCATAATTTACTAAATGAACATCATGTTGTATTGAAGAAGACTTGAAACTAGCGATTGAGACCATAAACTCATGTTTACAATGTTTACAGAGGTAATAAATCAAGTGAGAAGTAGGCTCATTTTCTCATAGACTTCTATACAATCAGACTTCTTTTTGCAACCAGAGGAATCGCCCCCTGCTGGCTATTAGAAAGAATGCAAGTTCAGCATTGGCTTCACTTTTCAGAATGGAGGTTGCAGATATTTATGTTTCCCAGACGATGAATCCTAATGACGTTGGTGATCCCCTGACTTTTCCTCTAGCGTCACCATGAGGATGACATTTGTAGTTTTGAGTGAAATGACCCGACAACAACTATTGGATGGATTGGCATGAAATGTGTACAGATGTTCCCCTCAAGATAAATTGTAATAACTTTGGTAACCCTTTCACTTTCCATCTAGCGCCATCATCAGGTCAAAATTTTAATTTCTCCAGTATTTTACTCTATAACCAATAACATGCATAATGAATGACATTCTCATTAGGCCTGAACGATTTTTTAAAAATGTATCTGATTAAGATTATTTTGACTGATATTGCAATTGCAACATGATTGGCGACATTAGGGGGGATTTTTACATCATTATTCTCATTGCGTCTCCTGCGATTTCAAAATTGCATTAGGCCATATTGCAATTTTTCACTTAGGTGACTTATTATTTTCTGTTTTTTTAATTATTATTTTCCATTTTTCAGTCGCAATTTGGTTAGGCTTAGGCACCAAAACTACTTGGTTAGGTTTAGGAAAAATATACATACATTACATATACACATATAGTATGTAATGTGTACCCGCGTTGAGTGCAAATACTATTGTTGGTTACTGGCACCTGGTTGCTAATAGCATCTGCCTTAATTTAATAGATGACAACTAATTAATCGTGGCAGCTCTAGAAACATTCCAAGAAACACCCACAGTTTTGAACCAGGGACTACTTTTCTCTGTTTCCATTGGAAGTAAAACTATGGGAAAACATGTGCAGCACCTCAGTGGATGTATACACCTGAAATAATAGCTCCGAAAATAAGTCTATTTTGTGTTGGCTGCTGCCCAACAGGAGGGCCGGGACCCCAGGAAACTCCACTGGCTGTTTGAGCTGCTGATGGAGAGCCCGCTGAGCGGAGAGGGCGGCTCATTCAGGGACGCCAGGTATGTGTGTGTGTGTCCATGTGCATGAAATAACTACACGCACAGAGTATGTGTTCATGTCTTGAGGTTTCTGATTTCTGGCTGCAGTAGTAACCTGAGCTGACGTACGCTGAGCTGACGTGCCGCAATAACACAACATCCCCCTCCTCTCTCTCTCTTTGTCTCTGTCAGTTTGCTGTATGTGCTTCAGGGAGGTCTGGCCCAGCAGCAGTGGAGAGTTTCCGAACTGCTGCACCGGCTGCTGACTTACCTGGAGCCCAAACTCACCCAGGTGTATAAGAACGTCAGGGAGCGCATTGGAAGGTACCAAATTAACTTCTGGGTGACATCATTGTGGTTAAATAGGTTAATCTGATTACTTTGTGTGCACTGCACATCTAAGCCTCTTTATTTATCTCCATGTTTGTCTCAACTGTTCCTTTCCTCTTCTCCCTCTCTCTCTCTCTCCCGTCTCTCTCCAGTGTCCTGACCTATATCTTCATGATAGACGTGGCCCTGCCCCACACCCGGCCCACCTCCTCCCCCCACGTGGCAGAGTTCGTCACCCGGGTCCTAGAGCGGCTCAAGCCCCTCACGTCAGAGCCGGAGATCCACAACCACGTCCACGAGGAGAACACCCAGGAGACGGACGAGTGCACCCAGGCTGTCAAACTGCTCAAGACGGGTCAGAATGTGGATGCAAGCGTGTAATCTGTGTGGTGGATGGACATGGCGTGGACAGTGACTGTGGGAAATATATATATATATATATATATATATATATAAGTGATGAAGTAGACTGACACACTGAAGCTAGATGAAACAAGCTAAAAGCTGTGATCCCTTATTGATTTCCCCTTTTAAATCTACTTTAAGTGTAGATGAAGGGGAATTTCAAGGGTGTGTGTTCAAAAAAACTCAATATTTGGGAGGGTGTCTCTAATATTAACATTTGGCCACATAGTGCAGTAATTTGTACTAGATTTTATTATTGATTTGGTTTTCCTCTCAGTTTACAGTATCCAATAGCAGTTAGATGAATGAAGTCCACTTTGGTTTTCTTTTTTATTATGTTTCATTTAAAGAGTCAGTTCCCCCAGATTATAAAAACATATATTTTTTTATATATCACTTACCTTAAGTCATATTTAGCTATGCAGATGGTTTTTATTTGCCTCCGAGTTTTCTGCCTCCACCCAGATACAATTGAGATGGACTTTAATTGTTGGTGCTTACAGCATTGAAATATTACATTTACAAAATTCAATAGCTGCATCTCTTTCCAATAAGACGTGTCAGCAGAATATCCTGCTATATATAGCCCTGCTATATGAAAACCTGGGCACGTAAAATCTGTAATACTGTAAGCAAGGCTGTGGCTACCATTGAGGACACAATTTGGTGGTTTAAGTAACCCGCTGGGAATAAAAATAAAGTTAAAAAAAAAAATAATAATAACATGATACGTTTAATTATTATTATTATTTTTATTTATTTATTTAAATTAAATTTAACTACTTTTAGCTTAACAAAAAAAAGTTAATACATCCTACGAGTTTGTTTTTTTTCCTGGCAGCGTTTAGACTAAAATTAACAAAAAACATTAAGCAAAAGTTAACTGAATGAATAAAATATTAAAAGTGTGTCATTATTATAGCATTTTACTAGACTTTATTTATTTAGATTTATTCTGCTACTTAAGGTCAAGCAGTAGATGTATTTTCTAAAAGATAGAAATTTATTTCAAAATAAAATTCTTCATAGTTTTGGAGCTGATATTTCATTTTAGATTAAGATTTATTATTTTGTATTTACTAGTAGGGCTGCAACTAAGATAAGATAAGATATACTTTATTGTTCCAAGGGGAAATTTTGCTTGGGCAGTAGTGCTGCACACAGCCGAAATCAGCTTAAAACAATACATAGCTAACAATACATTACAGTAGTACACCAAGACACAGTAGAAAAACATGTCAAATATTGCACATTCCCTGAGAAACCTATATATAAATAAATAGGCATTAAAAGTTTAACAATTATTTTCATTGTCGATTAACCTGTCGATTATTTTCTCAATCAATTTATTAATTGAATGGTCTATAAAATGTCAGAAAATGGTGAAAAATGTGGATCAAAGCTCAAGATGACGTCCTCAAATGTCTTGTTTTGTCTACATCTCAAAGATATTCAGTTTACTGTCATAGAGGAGTAAAGAAACCAGAAAATATTCACATTTAAGAATCTGGAATCAGAGAATTTTGACCTTTTTTTTTCCTAAAAAATTACTCAAACCGATAAATCGATTATCAAAATAGTTGTCGATTGATTTAATAATTGACAACAAATGAATTAATCGATGTAGCTCTATTTATTAGCTGAGGTTTACATGGTGTTACACTGTACCTGTTAACCAAAGACTGAATTTAGATCTCATTTCTCTTCTTCTGCATTGTTGCTCTTCCAGTTTCTGTTACCGCCCTAATCTCCATTATACAGATAAATATCTGGTTATGAAATTATCCAAATCATTAGATACTAAATCATGATAGATTGTGTTTTATTACTAGAGCAATGCAGTAAGGTCACAGCGCCAAGTCTGTTGTTTTTATTATTTGGCAGCAACCCAAAATCTCCTCCATGTGTGTGTGTTTATGTGTGTGTGTGTATGTGTGTGTGTGTGTGTGTGTGTGTGTGTGTGTGTGTGTGTGTGTGTGTGTGTGTTTGCAGTGTTGAAATGGTTGATGGCGAGCGCCGGGCGGACCTTTACAACTCCTGTTCAGCAGCAACTACAGCTCCTGCCTCTACTCTTCAAAGTAAGAATACTCACACACACACACTCATACACACACACATACACTGGTCCCAGCGCAGCATTATTACCCACTCAATCTTACTTGCCCATTAAACTCAATTTCTCTCTTCATTTACTCAAAATGGTGCGTAGCTGTGTGTCTTCCTACCTCCCTCCATCTCTCCCTCTGTTTCTCTCTCCCTGCAGATTGCCCCGGTGGAGATTGATGAGAGCTATGATGAGATGAAGCAGGATGCTCGCACGTGTCTCTCTCTCATGTCCCAGGGCCTGCTGTATCCTGAACACATCCCTCTGGTTCTGGCAGCGCTGGAAGAGGTAATATGCACAACATTTCTCACACACACACACACACACACACGCACACACACACACACAGACACTGCCCCACCTGCCTGCTGTCAGTGTTCAGAGCTTAATGCTGCCCAAGGTGTTGTTAAACTAAAAACAACCTGTACTATTTTATGTTGCTTACTTTGTGATGCAGTTACAGTATTTCTGCTGTGAGTTTTGTATGTGAGTGGCAACCCCTGTTGAGAAATTCACTCAAATCCTCTCAGAATATCAAAACCATGGTGTCTGCAGTTTCATATTTGATGGTAGACGGGTATGAGAAGCATCGCAACATTTTTTGGGTTTCACCTTGACACCCAAACCTAAATTTTTTATCTTGTGGGATCTTATGTTGTGTGCACAAATTATTCAAAGGAATAGGTTGACATTTTGGGAACTTTCTTGCTGAGAGTTAGAATTAAAGGGACAGTGTGTAGGATTTGGTGGCATCTGGTGGTGTGGTTGCAGATTGCAACCAACTGAGAACCCCTCGGCTCACCCCTCGGCTCACCCCTCGCTCGGAAGCCATCCTTATCTCAACATTACTTAAGAAACAACTGAAGTCAGACGGCGGCTGGCGGTACCACGGTTTTGCACGCTGCCGCTCACGTTACTGCAGTTTCACAAGCATGTCGAACTACAGCGGCCTTCAGGTAACGTAAAAATGCGAGTAGGCTCATGGCGTAGCAACACAGCGGAAGCAAGAGGACCAGCTCCCTATAGATATAAACGGCTCATTCTAAGCTAACGAAAACACAACGATTCTTAGTTTCAGATACTTATATCTGCAACTGCAAGCAATTGATCTTCCGGAGGTTCTAGCGGGCTCAGTTTTAAAGCTAGAGTGAAGATACTGACATCATATGAAACTAAGAAACCCATGTCATACATGCATGCCCATTTTCAAAGGAGTCACTTGACCTCTGACCTCTGACCTCAAGATATGTGAATGAAAATGGGTTCTATGGGTACCCACGAGTCTCCCCTTTACAGACATGCACACTTTATGATAATCACATGCAGTTTTGGGGCAAGTCATAGTCAAGTCAACACACTGACACACTGACAGCTGTTGTTGCCTGTTGGGCTGCAGTTTGCCATGTTATGATTTGAGCATATTTTTGATGTTAAATGCAGCACCTGTGAGGGTTTCTGGACAATATTTTGTCGTTGTTAATGGATTTCCAATAATAAATATATACATACATTTGCATAAAGCCAGCATATTTGCCCACTCCCATGTTGATAAGAGTATTAAATACTTGACAAATCTCCCTTTAAGGTACATTTTGAACAGATAAAAAATGATTAATTTACAATTAATCACTATTAATCACATGATTTTCCATGATTAATCGTGATTAATTAAATTAATGATTAATTGATTGATTGCCCTAACGAAAATACATGTCAGTATTTATTATGGATGGTCTACCAGCAGACGTTTACCTGGCATGTTTTAATTGTGCGACAGCAATGACGTAATTAATGGCGCCGAGAAAAGAGTAGTGTCTGAAAGTGTTTTTTTTATTTCGCCGATGAGCTCACTGTATTGTCCTCTGCATAGACCTCCCTGGATAGTGAGTACGGAGTAGTGAATGATTTCAGACACAACACTTTAGTCTTGTTCTGCTAGAACTGAAAGATTTTCATTATATGACAGTTGGCAATAAAACTTAATAAACTGCTAGTGAGGCATTTGAAGTGATACAAATTAATCATCTTGTTCTCGCAGGATAACTTGTGCACACAACGTATGAATCTTGTGCACACAACATAACATTTTGTTTGCACAAGATACATAAATCTTAAAGGACTTAAGGGGCTCTATACAAACCCCAACCCATCTCTCTCTTTATCTCACTCCCGTTCTCTCTCTCTCCCCTACGTCCCTCTAGATGGCAGGCAACAGATCGTGGCACGCACGCTTCTCAGTGCTGACCTACGTCCAGATCATGGTTTTCTACAACTTGTTTACCCTGCTCAGTGTGCCTGCCGAGGTGCTCCGCATCCGAAAGCTGGTGATGCAGCTGCTGCTTGATGAACAGCTCGAGGTAATGTATGCACAAAAAGGCAGCAAACGCTGGTTTAAAACAGCCATCGCCCCTCTGCAAGGTGTAATTGTCACAGGATTATAAATGGCCACTTATTGTCCCCTTGTTTCTCCTCACTAAATCTTAATCCCTCATTTCTATTCACGGTTATTGCTTAAAAATAACCCTCTACCTCTCTGCTCAGCTGTTAATTTATTTTCCTGTTTTGGTGCCTTTCTGTGGTTACAGGGATGTTGATGGTCCTCCATAGAAATTGTGTATGAAAATAAATAATTGAAAATTAAATAATAATAAAAACATAACAAATAAATAAATACATCTAAAAATGTATAAAAAATAAATACATAAATAAATAAATGGGTAAATTAAACAGAACAGTAAATAAATAAGGAAATTAATACAAAGATAAATAAATAAAGAAGCAAATTAAAACCGAAATATCAATTTATGTCACATTTTATCAATTAATTAAAGGCTACATTTATTTTTAATATTATTTTTTCTACATTTAATGACTTATTTATTCATTTATTGAGTCATTTATTTATTTTTGATTTTGGCAGGTTCCGTCCTCCATAGTCTTGCACTCCTTTGTAGCTGATTGTAATTTAAAGTGATATGAAAATAACGTCATAAATCAATCGAATGTCCAAAATAAAATTTGGCAAAGCAAATTTGTTTTGACTGTTAATTATTAATGTGTATTTATTGAATGCAATAAAATCAACTTTACTGCTCGTGCACAGAATATAGAAGTGTTCTTCTAATATTGAGTTATGTCATCTTTTGTACAGTCCCTGTCCCACTTGTCTGCGTTCTCCTTTAACTTGTCTCTTTTCTATTGATCGGGGTGTGCAGGTAAAAATCAATAAGCTTCACCCGGGTTGTCTAACTTACAAAAACAGTTGCTTCTCGCCATATTTTGTAAGTGTGTAAGTGCACATCTGGTGAATGTGTTGTCTTCGTATCGCTGTCTATTTCAATGCATCAACCGTCACTCAGTGCTTATTCATAATTTATGCAAAGTGATGCAGGAAGGCAGTGATGTTCTGCAAGTGAATTTTACCTCAGCTCAACTCAGCATCTATCCCTCCTCCTCCTCCTCCTCCTGTTTCTCCTCCTCCTCCTCTGCTCATCTCTGTACCTCGATTCCCCCCCTCCCCGATCTCATTGCACTCGCCTCTTTTAATAAATTGTGCATGCGTTTCTCGCCCTAAAACTGCCTCGTGCTTTCCTCCGCATCCTTTATTTGTCAGGTCTGATCTTCACAGGTCTCTTTTTCTTTCTCCCTCCCCCTCCCTCCTTCCTCCTTCTCCCTGTAGGTGAGGGACATGGCAGGCACCACCCTCAGTGGTTTACTGCAGTGCCAGTTCTTCCCTCTGGACTCCAGTCTGCAGACACAGCTCCAGACGCTGAGTCAGACTCGCCTCCCCAAGGCTAGAGGCGAGCTGGCCTCCACAGGTACACACATTTACGTGCACGTCACAATCACCCAGTGAGGCAATCGCAGTAATGCTTGCCCTATTACCCTTTCTTATCCCAGGGGGGGATTGTGAACCTTGAAATTCTGAGGCTCATCTTAACTCCCTATTTGTGTGCGTGTGTGTTCACAGACTTAGTGCGGCGCCATGCCGGAGTGCTCGGCCTCAGTGCGTGCATCCTGTCGAGCCCCTACGACGTCCCAGACTGGATGCCTCAGATACTGATGGACCTGAGCGACCATCTCAACGACCCACAGCCTATAGAGGTACACACCCACACATTAGCACACACACATATGCAAATATCTAGTGACAACACAGTGTGTGCTGAAAGAATACAATTTCATTGTCCAATTGAGGAGAAAATTGTGTCTTTGGCCGTACTTCAGGCATGAAGAAGACATACAATGTAATCCGTAGTGCAGAGTTTGAATAATACATTACAGTGACGGGGAGCCAGTGATGATGATAATTTACTGCTTCTCCTGTTGCAAAGTGAAAGAGATGAGAGAGAAAATACAATGGAATACAGTTAAAGAATGTATTTGCGAGTAGATGAATTACAGAGCCTGTTACAAAAGCTTCCGAAGTGAGTAATTGTTCTATATAAAGGTGGTAGAAGTAGGAGCTTTTGTGCTTGATAATAAGAATATGTCTGTATAATCTGTAGTAGTTTTGGTTGTAAGGACCATAGACTGTACTGTATATAAGACGTGGACGTAGTCACCGTGACGTCACCCATTGGTTTGTGGACTGCCGTTTTGAAGCGTCGAGTTCGGCTTTTTGACCATCGCATTTTTGATAACAGAAGTGACACGAGAGGGTGGAACTAAGTGCAACCGAACGCTGAATAAGACATTTTTAGGCGACCAAAAAGGTTACAATGAATGGCTCAGATATTATGTTTTATTGAATATTATGCAACCATTCAAGATGAGTTTTTGCTATGCTCAGAAGCAGCAATGAAAAGTATTCCACATCTCAATAGTAGAGAGGGTTGCTGACGATAAAAACTGACCCTGAAATATAGTTTTCATTGCTGTTAACTATTCAGACAGAACTTTTTGGTAGAATAAGAGAGTCTGAAGCCATGATAGCAGCTCTGTGGCGCACGGCTTTGTGCTAAATGCTAAGGTCACCATGCTTACGCAATCACAATGGCAACGCTAACATGCTGATGTTAAGCACATTTACCTTGTTCACAATCTTAGTTGCATGGATAGACTGTATAGAAGAAGTGGACGTAGTCACTGTGATGACACCCATTGGTTTGTGTACTCCTTTTTTGAAGTCTTTAGTTCTGCATTTTGGCTGTTGCCATCTTGTTTTTTTGCAACCAGATGTGACACGAGAGGGTGGAGCTAAGTACAACCGAACTTTGAATAAGACATTTTCAGGCGACCAAAATTTTATAATTAACTTTCATGAACTGTGAAGGGGTTAAAGTTGACGAAAGATGAAAATACGGATAACTCCCAGACCGGACAACGCCGTGGTAGCGACCTATCAATCACAAGGTAGCCACGCCCTAAAGCATACCCTGCTTTATGGTCTATCTGACTCTAAATGGGACCATAATTTACTAAATTAACATCATGCTGTATTGAAGAAGACTTGAAACTAGCGATTGAGACCATAAACTCATGTTTGCAATGTTTACTGAGGTAATAAATCAAGTGAGAAGTAGGCTCATTTTCTCATAGACTTCTATACAATCAGACTCTATTTGCACCCAGAGGAGTCGCCCCCTGCTGGCGATTAGAAATAATACAAGCTTAAGTCACTTCAGCATTGGCTTCACTTTTCAGACATGGAGGTTGCCCACTGGTCAGGCCACAGGCACCTCCTTCCTTCCTAAAAATCTCATCTTATCATTTTGTTTGAAGGCTGTGATGTAAAATCAATGTACTCGATGTTTAAGTCATGAACACATCCTCGGTTATACTGATCATCACTTTAATTCCCTGTTTTTCTGTCCTCGTTGACCCACGCTAACTTTTCCCCCTGAACTTGTTTCACTTTAAATAATTTCTGCGTTGCGTAATTGCTATATGTGGCATTTTAACATCAATAAATCATTATTACCTCATTAGTTTTTCATTCATGTAAACAAACGCTGGAAACATTGTCAGCTGCTGTTAGTTTCTACACTGCAGTTTTACATTGTGTGTCTGCGGATCACATGATGTTTCACCGCACAAAACAGGAACTATTTACTTTGTGAGTCATAACTCAGCTTTGTTCTAGTTCTGCTGTTAAACTTGAGTGTAGCTCTTATTGTGAGGACTGATAACGGCTGTTATCAAAGGATCTTATCAGCTCTGAACTTTTTTTCGCCCCTGAATAACAAATGAAGCGAGAGAAAGAACGATCAACGTCCTCTTTATTGCAATAGTTTACTGCAGTTTCATGGAAATGTTTTGAGAAGCAAACACACCACTTTAAAATGTACATTTTGACTCCAGTGATGGAATATTATAGTTCTCCATGGACAAAAGAGCTCTTCTCAAATCTTTGAGGAGGCTGATATGCTGTGTATATGTAGGAATAATGTTGTGGTATAATGTTAACTCCCTGCAAAGTAAGTTTTGAATAAAAAGGAAGTGAAAATTTCTTGGCAAAACTAAAATTAAGTATGTTATATATGTAACTAAACAAAAGTGTGGCCCTCAATCATTTGTTACATCTAGCTTATCTACTGTAGTGATCAATCATCATCATTTAAGAACTCAAAGTTAATTTATGACTCAACAATGAAATATTCTGGTGCACAGATGATCAAAAATTGGATTGGATGTGTTTTAAATTTGCAGACTTTGTCTCAAAAGCCTGAAAAAGAAGGCAAGACGGGAATATTTAATAAGTATTTACTCTGATTTCTCCAGTATCATACTGTATAATAAATGTTTTTGTTCTTGAATTATGAATTTGGTGGAAGAAATAATCAGCTCTGTCACTTAAGTGAAGGTAGAAATACCTAAAAATACTCTGTTGGGAGTAAAAGTCCTGCATTCAGAACTGTACTTAAAGGACCAGTGTGTAACATTTAGGGTGATCTATTGGCAGAAATTTAATATAATATTAATAATTATTACACGGCTTTGTTGTATACTCGATTCTGATTGGTCAATCACGGTGTTCTACGGTCTGTTATTTCTTTATAGCAGACCGTCGCTATGTATAGCAGATCGTTGCTATGTATAACAGACCGTTGCTATGGGCGCAGTTCTGATGTCGGACTCTGGCGGACCGTTTTATGTGTCAAATTATTGATTTCTTAAGTAAGTAGCGGGATAATGTACAGTTAATGGGTCATTGTTGGTCATTGTCCCACACGCTTGGCACACGGAAGAAGTTTCAGTTGGTTGCAATCATCACCTTTAAGTATAAAGTAGCATAGAATGGTAATACTCAAGTAAGTTAAAAGTATTTAAAAATGATAGTGAAGTACAGAACTTGAGTAAACCTACTTAGTAATATTCCACAACTTTTTTTTTCAGCATTGTTTATAAATGTGTGTGCTGTCTTCTGGATCTGGCTTCTATCTATTTGTGGTGTCTTGTAAGCCTGTGCGAGCTATGCATAGATGTACATATGTCATTCATTCACAATATTTTCCCACGGTGTCGGTAATGATGATCACGTTTGTTGTTCCAAAGATGACGGTGAAGAAGACCCTGTCGGAGTTCAGGCGTACTCACCACGATAACTGGCAGGAGCATCGGCAGAGCTTCACCGACGACCAGCTGCTCGTGCTCACGGACCTGCTGGTGTCGCCCTGTTACTACGCCTAGAAGACAGACAGCTGCCTTGCCGGGTCCTCTACACACTGACTGACCTAGAAGAACAACTAGACCTTTTAACAGTGTCGGGATCCTCTGTGCAGTCTGTTAAAACAAGGGTCTGATATTGTTGCGGTGGCAGAGAGCCCTGCGTCTGGAACCTCACGTGCCAATGTTGGCCTTCAGTAAACCCAGCAGAAAAGCAAACCTGGGAAAAACGGTTTCAAATATTTAACTTACTTGGTGTTTATTTTGTCTCGCCAAGCAGCTCAACAGCCCCAAAGGTGGCCACTTTACTTTCAAGATAATCACCTTTAGGTGCATCTTTTCTTGTTGTTGTAGAACATATTCAACTACTGATTCACCAGATACCTCTGTATCTTTTCAGATGACAGTATTTCACTCTTCCTACTTTCAAAAGATTTTTAAATAACGCATAAAAAGTTGGAACCGTCCATTAATTTACTAAATAAAAGGTAAACATATATGATGATATAAATATATAGAATTAATATACAAAAGTACATTAATTAGCTGGGCTTGGCAATATGGAGAAAATCAAATATCGCAATATTTTTTACCAAATACCTCAATATTGAACGATATTGTAGGGTTGACTATTGGTGCTTTTACTAAATATTTACACAATGAGATTTTTTATAAAAAAATCATCAGTAATGTGGTTATAATGACTAATAGCAAATAATAGATTCTGGTAGGTTTAGAAAATTACATCACTTTACTGTAATGCAGCCTATAAAAACAGGCGGAGATATTACGATATCCAAAATCTAAGATGATATCTACTCTCATGTCACGATATCGATATAATATCTATATATTTCTGAGACCTAATTACTTAATAGTAGCAAATACTTGAAACTCTAAAGGTATTTCTACAGTTATAATGTATAACCTAGGGCTGCATGGTTCTGGCCAAAATGATAATCACGATCATTTTGATCAATATTGAGATCACGATTATTTATCACGATTATTCATTGATTTTAGAGACAAAATATTTTTATTGCACTTTAACAGAGGACTGATTTCACTTTCACGTTGTGCTACATTCCTGCTAATTTATAAATCTTTGCATCAAAATAAGGTTCGTCTTCACCTGAAACCAGGCAGGTGGCGAGCGACGGGCAAAACAAGTTGTATACAGTAATATCACTCTTCTAATCTGGACTGCAGCTGCAAGATTTAGGACGCATGCGGCTCCCCAGAAGTGAAGTCAAAACATCTGGATCGCCCCCTGGTGGCTGGCTGTTAGTTTAGGAAGCACTTGATTACACATGCAGCGGAGTTTTCTATGCGCGGAGCATTTTAAACGTCAATATCGCAGTCGATCATGTTCACTTAATCGTGGGAAGTCAAAATCGTGATTAATATTCGGTTAATTTTGCAGCCCTAATGTAACCCAGCACTTATCATGCAATATGATAATGTTTCTAATACTGTATATCACTAAATATTGACATAATTATGTAATTGATATAAATGTGTATAACACTTTTAAGCATATATATACCTATAATAACATGTATAACATGCTGTAATATAAATGTATCATATTCCTGTACAGCCCACTGTGTTGTATTATACAATAGCTCAACACTGAGAAAAACTCTCCTGTTAAATAAAGTCACTGCATCATTTGTAAAGAGAGGTGTGTTTTCTTTTAGAGAGGAAGAATGAGTGTGTCACGTTGTACTGTATGTTTGTCAAGGTCGACTGATCGCGTCAAACACCTGCAGCTTATCTGCGTACATTCATATCACTAAAGATGTCCACGGCAGATTACGTTCTGCACAGAGACGGAGATCGAACGTAGATGAGATGTTTTCTTTCTGCACGGATGTCTTTTAGCTGTTACGTTGTACAGATGCTGCTACAGACCACAGCCAATAAACACTGGCTGCAACTGTGTGTGTGTGTTTAAGAAAAGACAGGCTCACAGATAGAGCTGTCACCATTTTTATTCTGCATGTTGATTTTTTTTTCTGATGCAGTGCTGTTGACTTTGATATGTTCGCTGTGATGAGACGTACGCTGGCAGAATGAGAAGAAGCATAAACAAGGTGAACTTATTTGGCTGTAGAATGCGTGACAGTGTGATTATAGCGGTATGGTGACGATGATTCGTGGTTCATCATATCACAAAGAGAGATATTAGGACATTTACCGAAGCAGGATCATCTGGTTAGATGAGTCACTTTGGAAAGAGTTCTGATAATGTCTTCTAAAAAAAAAAGGTGTTTAGGCATGACAGATGATTTTACAGTATACATACTGTACTTCACATGTTTTTATATTTAAAAATTCATAAAAACAGACAAGTGTGAATGTAGATGTATTCACTCTGAATATATTTATTAATTCAAAATGTAATTTGCGTTGATGTACAGTATATTGTGCAAGGAGTACATTAGGTTTATGCAAAGCATATGTTGTGATCACTCAATCTGTAGTTTGAAGTACAATAACTTAATGGATTTTTTGGAAGCAGCTTTCAATACATGAAACTAAAACAGACATTATCAACATATTTTCTGTACTTGACAAATATCCTTCTTGGCCCCGTGTATATCTTAAACCCTGAGATTATTTGATTATTAGTCCAGCCTGCTCTATATAACTGATCAAGTCTGATTCGTTATCTAATCACAATCAACGTGTTAGTGTTTTTGCCCACTGTGTAGTCTTTCTCTCACCAAAGTTTCAAGAGAAAACAGGTGTGTGTCTGAGTCCTCAGGCAGAATTGTCCTCATGGCATTAGCCAGCTGAAACAGGTACTCCGTGTTTTGCCCGCTTGGACCGGTTGAGTTGACGATCTGGTTGGCTATCTCCTCCAGAGGGGCGGGGCCGAGGTAGTCGGGGTTGTCCTGAGAGCCGATGTAGAGCAGCGTCTGGCTGGGCGGAGGGGAGAGCGGTGGACGGGGGTGGAAGGTCACCGTGATGACCTGATAACCGCCTTTTTCTCGGTAGTCGAGGTAACGCTTCACTTCCTGCTCCCGGCCCGTCGGCAACTTGTAGGCAACGCCCCAAACGCACCCCTGAAGAAGAGAGAATGAAGAAGAACAGGTAGCTTGGCTTTCTGTAGGAAAGAATGCAGAACTACGAACTCTACACAGAAATGGAGGAATTTTAACCTTAAGGCCCAGACACGCTAAGCTGATGTCAAAAAACTAGCAGCGACGAAGGCCTCACGTCGTCTTTGTCTTGGCTGACCAGCTGCATTCAAACACACCGCAAAGACTACGCCCGACGGCTAGTTAGCACGTACGTCCTGCGAATGCGTGAGATGAAATAACTCTCGACAGCAGCAGCCGGCGATAATCTGTATTCGTCATTCAAAAAGTGAAACCGGAAGACCGAGGACGGCGGACATATAAGCTGTTGTGATGATACATACATGAAACAAAGCTGTGTCTGTTGACCATTTCCACGCCACTCTCACTCACCACTCAGCTTCATTCCAGAAGGCCATGTCATTGTGAAAATATCCGTGTAAGAGCCTTCAGTGTGCGCCGTCTTGACTTTACTCGTTTGCTTGCTTTCCTCACTTCCGTTTCTCTTCTCGAGCACTGATTCGTTTGAGTTGAACAGCCAATCAGAGTGATTTCTCTCACCGACGAGCTCCGCCGCCAATTCAACATGCTGAATCGGTCGGAAAAACCTCAGATACGAGCAAACTAGAGCCGACGGTGCGGGATACGCTGCAAAAACTTGGCCGACAGACACTAACTGACGGCCCCAAACTGTCCGATGGCCGACTGACGGCTTGGTGTGTCAGTGCCAGGGTTAGAATTTAGCACCGTCAGCCACTGTGGCAGGTGGACAAAAAAGTACATTTCCAAACCCTGGTCAGGGCCTTTAAGTACACGAGCTGAAACGATTAGTCAATCGACAGAAAAAACAAGCTTCTAAAGACATCATCAACTTGAACTTGAGTAAACTATGATGAGCATTTTTCACTATTGCCTGACAATTTATAGACCAAGCTATTAATTGAATAATCAAGAAAAGAGTATGCAAAATAATAAATAATGAAAATAATCTTTAGTTACCGGCCAACATTTATTGAGATAATGTTTGTGATCACAACCTGCGACTGCCGTAGAACGATGACCTTATCAGTTACTGATTTAAGATACTCATCAGTCACCTCTAAATATATGTTTTCTTACCATGTTCTGGCTACATTACACCCTCTGTATCTCACTACGTCTTTCCCATCAACTGCAACAAATTATCTCTCAGCCAAGGTCACAATACAATACACTGTCCTTTCCTTTGTTTCTAATATATAAGATGCAATCTCCTTTCCTGAGCAGTAGTACAGCACTCTGGTTCACCTTGTGTCTTTGTCTCACATCATACATATCACTATGACAACCCACTGTTTAGGCTTTAGTTGAGCAGTATATTTTTTTCCATACAGTTTGGATTGTGTCTAGAAGGTAACCCACACATTTTGAAAACTTGTAAAAATGTGCAAAAAACACTGGCGAGACTCGCTGCCTGACGACCTATCCTAACCTTAAAGAGGACCTATTATGTTTATTTTCAGGTGCATACTTGTATGTTGGATTTCTATTAGAACATGTTTACATGTTTTAATGTTAAAAAAATACTTTATTTTTCTCTTCTTTCACCCTCCAGCTCCGCTCTATCTAGCATTGTTTGAGGGCATACCAAACTAGCCGCTAGGCAAAGCGTGTTACTTGGTGACATCACCACGTTACGATGGAAAAGAGCAGTGTTTCTGTGGGGGAGAGTAACTCCCTTTGGTGTGGACTTTGGACTATGTAACTTTGCAGGCCTTTTTCATGCACAAAAAAACAATATAACACGCTAAAGGAAAAGGAAAAAGCACAAAAGCATAATAGGTCATTCGACCACCAAAATCTATCTCTAAATCGTTTGTGCCAAATTTTCAAGAAATTCCCTCCATTCCCGTTCCTGAGTTATCATGAGAATGGGATGGACGTAAGATCACAGTGACCTTGACTTTTGGACACAAAAATCGAATCAGGTCATCGTTAAGTCCAAGTGGACGTTTGTGCCAAATTTGAAGAAAACCCTTCCAGGCGTTCCTGGCCCACTGTCGCTGACGTGGAGGCATAAAACCAGAATGTAAGAGCAATCTGAAAACTCTGTGTTCAATTAAGTGGAATCTAATTTTTAAAATCTTGCTGTTCACTTAGTTGCATTGCTAGTTTGTTGGCCTCCACGCTGCAAGTTCTCTCTTAATCATGCTCAATAATACAGTGATAAATATAATGGTGGGTGAATTATGACCCTGAGGTGGAGATATATTATTATTACTGTATGAATAACATGAGATTTTGTTTGCCTTTCCCCTGAACATAATTTGTCTTCTAATAAAAACTTCACATTCATAGCAACTATGTCAAAATGTAATTAATATCCTAAATATGTATATATATATCTTTTGACAGGATGGCCACCTATTAAAAATGACAAATCTTTACGATAAGTTAGGTATTGAAAATATAAAAGGGTGGATTGGAAAATTAATCAATTACATTTTGATAATCGATTGATCTTTTAGGTCATTTATCAAGAAAAAATGCCAAACACGGTGAGTATTTTCTGCAATTCTCTGCTTCATATTATTGTAAACCGACTAAATTGGGTTTTGGAGTGTTGGTCGGACAAATTAAGACATCTAAAGACGTTACCGTGGGCTCTGAGAAAGTAGGATGGACATTTCTCACTATTTTCTAGACGAAACACTTAATGGAGAAAGTAATTGGCAAAGTAATAGACAGTGAAATGAATCATTAGTTGCAGCTCTATTACAAAGTAATGTATGGTACCATTAAGTTTAGAAGGGGTTTGTCTTACCTCGGGATCCTCCACCAGTGTCACCACCCGGCCAGGCTGTAAAGGACACAGAAACAAGCACTTTGAAACAGCAGCAAAAACACATACATTAAAACAACCAAGCAGGATTATGTAGAAGTTATATGATATAAATTGGTACTATATTATATTCAAATATCAAAAAAACACAATGGGGTTTTTAATGAAAAGGTTATAATACAGTAGCATATACACTATAATGAATGATAATGAATGTTTAGTATAAATCCCCTTAATAATAGTCATAAAAGTAATTATAGTAAAGGGATGAATAATAACACCCCAGAGGAGCTGCTCTAAGCTATCTACAGACATCAGCTTGAACTTGAGTAAACTATGATGAGCATTTTTCACTATTTCCTGACAATTTATAGACCAAGCTATTAATTAATTGAATAATCAAGAAAAGAATCTGCAAAATAATAAATATTGAAAACAATCCTTAGTTAGAGCTAGGGCTGTCAATCAATTACAATATTTAATTGTGATTAATCACATGATTGTCCATATTTAATCGTGATTAATCACAAAAAAATGTAAATGTTAAATGTAAATGTTAAAATATACCTTAAAGGGAGATTTGACAAATATTGTCCAGAAACCCTCACAGGTACTGCATTTAGCATAAAAAATATGCTCAAATCATAACATGGCAAACTGCAGCCCAACAGGCAACAACAGCTGACTTGACTATGACTTGCCCCAAAACTGCATGTGATTATCATAAAGTGGGCGTGTCTGTAAAGGGGAGACTCATGGGTACCCATAGAACCCATTTCCATTCACATATATTGAGGTCAGAGGTCAAGGGACCCCTTTGAAAATGGCCTTGCCAGTTTTTCCTCGCTAAAATTTAACGTACGTGTTGAGTGTTATTTACAAGCCAGTATGACATGGTTGGTACCAATGGTTTCTTAGGTTTTCTAGTTTAATATGATGCCAGTATCTTCACTCTAGCTTTAAAACTGAGCCCGATACAACCTCCAAATTGTTACTGTATTCCAAACAAATGCCAACAAACTAACTATGTTTTTTTTTATACAGTAGCATATACATACACTATAATGAATAACCTGTAATGTATAGGATAAATCCCCTTAATAATAGTCATAAAAGTAAATATAGTAAAGGGATGAATAATATATAATAATATATTATATTATAATAAATAATATATATATATATTATATAATATAACAATAATATGAATAATGAGTTGCTGTATGAGGTGTAACTCTTTTCAAAAGATGGATAATGACTTGTGGATCTGACCAACCTGGCAACTTCCTACACTAACTTAGTAGTAAGCTAGTAGTTACTATATAACCAGACACTTATCTTCCTGCGTTTACACAATTGTATAACTAAAATTCAGGAATTTACCAAGAACTTTTCAGTAACTTGTCCCATTAAATTAAAGCTAGAGGAGTTCTTTCATATGCTGCTTTTTCCACGTTTTCGCCCAATCTGACAAAGCAGACATGGCAACCCTGGATCAGTTAGTGCGACTGAGCCCACAGACCTGGCAACCCTGGATCAGTTAGTGCGACTATCAGTATAAGAGCTATAAAGCTAATAGTAGGTCCTAAAAACAATAACGGTCACTCACCTTACCCGGTACTCCCCGGTGGTCGGTACTGCCCTGCCAAAACCGACGGCTGAAGCCTTTAACGAAGCCAATTCTCTTTTCTTCATACGGAAAATCCACCTTCCAGATAAGAGACCCGTAACCGAAAACCCACATTTTAAGACGTTAAGCTAACGGTTACTACTAACACGACAAGAAAGGACGGTTTAAACTGAACTAACGTTAAGCTGACGGACGTTTTATAGTCTCACACCTACAGTCATACCATCATGATGATTGACGTGTACACCTGCACCGGTGTAGAGATATCTAACGTGTCGTAACTGGAGCTCATTTCAGCGCCTGTTCCATCACTACGTAGTCAAGTCGTCGGAATTACGTCACTACGCTCAACAATTTTTCAGTATAAAGCACATGCTCCGATAATATTGCACATATTTTGACGATTTTAACTATTTAGAGAGGTTATTGGAATCTAATCAATGTTGTTTGTTCATAGCATTTTGTATTTGCACCCTCGTATGACTATAGGCATGACTTTAAGAGCTTTCCACTTTTATTTTGAAGGGCAAGCAGCCTTTCCGGGTGTTTTAGTTATTTTAGTGACCAGACAACGTGAAGCCCATGTGTCAAACTGAAGCCTGTTTAGTCCACCCTCTCAAAAAAACATTTTAAGCCTTTTTTTAAGTTAGCAAATTGCCACGTCATCCTCATAATCATATAGAGGGCTGAATAAAGAATATATTTTTTTAAGTTATCTATACTTTATTTTGTGTTTTTGTCAGTAAACTATAGGTGATAATTATTTTTATCTAAAAATGTTTACCTATTTCAGGGGTCAGCAACCTTTACTATCAAAAGAGCCGTTTTAGGCAACAAAAAAAAAATCTGTCTGGAGCCGCAAAACATTTGAGCATTGTGATGAAGGTAACACAGTTTATAGTCTAAGTATATAGTATATAAGTCTAATGCAGCGAGGGCCAAAGTGCAAATGTACTACGGAGTATTAGGGCCACATTGAGTGAAAAAACATCTGAGATTTACAGAAAAAAGTTATAATATTACGAGAAAAAAGTCATAACTTTACGTGAAAAAAGGTTGTGATATTATGAGAATAAAGTCGTAATTTTACGAGAAAAAAAGTCGTAATATTACGAGAATAAAGTCGTAATTTTACGGGATTTTTTTTTTAATATTACGAGAATAAAGTCATAATTTTCCGAGAAAAAAAAACGTAACATTACGAGAATAAAGTCATAACTTTACGGGGGGAAAAAAACAATAATATTACGGGAAAAAAGTCATAACTTTACGAGAAAAAAAGAAAATAACACGTAAAACTAATACTCTATAATATTATGACTTTATTCTCATAATACGACTTTTTTCTCGGAAACCTTTGACTTCATTATTGTAATATTCCGCCTTTTTTTCTCGTAAGCCTTTGACTTTATTTTCATAATATTACAACTTTTTTTCTCTTGTGTGTGTGTGTGTGTGTGTGTGCGTGCATGCGTGCGTGTGTGTGTGTGTGTGTGTCAAACAGCACTAATTAGCTCATCTCAATCAGCTGTGTGTCTCCAGCTCTCAATCAAAGGTTGCATGGTGATAGTATCTGCTGGGTCAGACAGTTCATGTCATAGAAGTTAAGCTGAGGCGCACCTCTGAAACCCATGCTTCACAGTCAAAAGTGTGTAAGTCTAATTGCCAAAATATTATTATGACGAGATAGAAAATATCTTGCCGAATGCGTTGATGTAGATTTTATGTTTGTGGTGTCCAAAATGGGAGAATGGGAGCAGAAAACTGCCTCTGCCCCTGTTTCAATGAGAGTCAATGCAGCAGCTGCTGGGTACTCCTGTCACTTTCAGGCTCACAGTGTGAAATGTGTAAGTCTCTTCCATAGCCAGTAGCTACATTGAATGAAAAAGCACACATTTGTCAATGTTTTGAGGCAAATATTATGTATTAAGAGTGAAAATTGTGGATGTGAGAGCAAGTTTAAGATATCTTTTTGATCTCATTTACTCTCTGAACATTTGTATAGAATGCTACACACACTAATGTAAAAATGTGGAGCATTTTAAAGTTTGAATGAAGTTTCTATGTAAACGTATGACTTAACAGTTAAAGGTGCAGTGTGTGTAGGATCTGGCAGCATCTAGAGGTTGCTTATATTCCATCCTTTGTTCTTTTTAAACACACGTTTAATATTGTGACATTTACTGGAAGTGACATACAATATAGCCAGCAGTAGGAAACTTTCAGCTCCCTGGTGATCTCCTTCTCGCCAGCTGCCACCTTATTAAGGTTTTTGTAGTGAAATGAGGAGGTATATAGATAACTCCTCATTTCAACTTCACCAATCAGCCGCTCCTGGTCCATTGAGGTGATTTCAAGGTGAGTGACAGGAATTAATAAAAACAGCTGGGCGTCTGACAAAAGTTCAGCTCGAAATGTCGTGCCACGTCACAGACATGGTTCTTAAGCAGTGTTGTTAATGACTTTGTGGAGCACAAGACCTGTAGGATAAACTTCTAATGGGTGAGTACTAGCTTCTTTTTGCTATTATGGAGAGAGATCAGGGATTTAAAACTATGACACTGTAATTGTTAAGTCTCATATGTTGGAAAATATGCACCTACTGAAATCTGTCCTTGAGAACATTTGGGCGCTGAGTCCGGGGCAGGCTGTTAAATTAGCGATGATAAATTTGGTGCTTCGGCTGCTCTCCGTGGTGCTGATCTAAGGCTGGTTTGCAGGTTGGGAAGTGCATGATGGGCCTCTCCATGGTGGCTCCATGGTCTGATTTGCAATTGTCTGCAGTGGTTGTGCGTGTGTGCGCACGAGAAAAAAATTGGCACCGGGGCCAATCACAATTGTGTTACGCTGCTGGTGAAGGAGAACTACGATGGCCGACGCGAAAACGTGAACACGTGAATGGCCCAATCTAGGGCCAATGTTTGGTTTATCCATTCTGGGCTACTGTAGAAACATGGCGGCCGGCTCCATGAAGAGTATCCGCTCCGTATGTAGATATAAATGGCTCATTCTAAGCTAACGAAAACACAACAATTAGTATTTTCCGGTGATTATACACTAAAGGAAACATACAGTACTTATTAATATTATATTCCATTTCCGCCAATAGATCCCCCTAAATGATACACACTGTCCCTTTTAAGGTTTGATATTCCGTCCATTCATTTGAATGGAGAAAAGAATTTCCTGGAATCGTTGAATATTTCTGAAAGTATGAAAGTTATGAATGATAAAAGTAGTAGCACACATGTCCTTATTGAGCTGAACATTTTGATGCTTGAATTAAATTTCTACATTGAAAAATGTGGAATAATAATAATAAAGACATAGAAGTAGGTGCCAAATTCATCTATTGAATTTATTAATGCACATTAAATAGACTTGCATTTATATAGCACTTTTCTGGTCTTCTGATCACTCAAAGCACTTTATACTACATCTCACTATTCACCCATTCACACACACATTCATACACTGATGGCACAGCCTTCGGTAGCTATTTCGGGTTAAGTGTCTTGCTCAAGGACACTTCAACATGTTAGCCAGGGATCGAACCGCCGACCTTCCGATTGGTGGACGACCTGCTCTATCTGAGCCACAGCCACCCCATGTGTTAACCTTGTTCTCTTGTAGAAGAAAAGGATAATTTAAGTACCAGAAACAATGCTAATCTTGTTTAATGATCTGAATGATTATTGATTAAAGTATCCTAAACTTCTAGATCTTCTACATTTCATATGCACCAATTAATTCATTTTCAATCCATGTCCATGTACTGCATATGTTAAAACATGAGCTGGGACAAATCACACGTGTAATCTGGGCTTCAGTCCTGACACCAGGGGGTGCTGAGTTTCTATTTCCCTCAGTGTTTCTCCCAAATAACATGCTCCTCATGTGTGCCGTGTGAGCACTGATTCAGAACCAAACAAAGTGGACAGCCACAGTCTGGCCTGTGATGTCAGCTCCATGAACAGCAGCCGCGCTCATTCTTCTGCCTCTGAGAGAAGCTCGTCAGCAAACCTTTTATGTAACTTAACCAGCCTCTGTGGCAGATCTGTGGTTTGAAATCTGCGCTGGAGGAAACATCTGCCATAAAGATACCCTTGTTCAAAACCTGGTGCAGTGGAGCTGCTCACTAACGGTCAGCTCTCAGGGGGCGGGATGTGTGTAAATGTGTGTGAAGTATACATACAAATAATGGCATAGCACTTCACGTTCCCTGCTGTGAAAATGATGAGCCATTTATATTAACTATAAACCTCTACAGAGCTACACAGAAGTGTACTTACAGACTAAATCCTGCTCCAAATATCTTAAACCGCGTGTACACATAATTGTTATCTCATTCATTTGTGGATCAACAGCACAAAAAGCTTACAAACTGTCCCGTGGGCTCACCTTCTGTGCAATATTTGTCTCTGACAGGGACACATTTGCAGTGGAAATATTTTATTTAGTCTTTTTTTCTTGATGACAAACAACATAGACATTTAGGGAAATAAACAGTCCCCTTCACAGCCTGTTTGTTGTCGTAGAAAAGAGGAAGTTTTCATGTTTTATTTGCTCTTTTGAGGAAAACATGCAGTGTGTGTGTGTCTTCACTAGGTGAATTTGGCAAATTTGTTATCTCTTGTTTGGGAGATGGAAAACAAAGATGTTGCAGTTAAATATGAAGATAAGTCAACGAGGAATGAATTTGAATAGAATTTACTGGAAAAAAAATGTGTGTGTGTGAGAAAAACAAGCTTTGAATTCTATCGACCATAAGCAATTAAATGACTTCAAAAAGCCAAATAAAATCTACTGTAATCCTCTCTTTATTCCTGATATAATCGAAGGAGTCATGGTATCAACACGATAATCAAACTAAATCAAATATGTAAGAGCTGTTGCTGAACCTTCTTGTTCTCTTCCTGCACAGTCCTCTGTTTAGTCATAGGGGAGGTGACCAAGAAAGTGACTTACTCCATTTTCTTCTGTATTTTAGTCATTTGTTTGTTTGTACCGGTTGGTACCGGTGTTCAAGACCGTTGTTTGTTTTTTTGTTAGTGACTTTTGTGACATGTTTTGTTACGATTTCTCTGTACTTACAGTATTTTACTTATTTTAAGCCCAACCATTATGTTTTTCCTAAACCTAACTGCGTACGTTACCGTAGTTTTATTACATGGCTGTGTTGAATACTCGATTCTGATTGGTCAATCACGGCGTTCTGCAGTCTGTAATTTCTTTATAAAAGACCGTTGCTATGTATAGCAGACCATTGCTATGTATAGCAGACTGTTGCTATGGGCGCAGCTCTAATGTCGGACTATGGTGGACAGTTTTTGTGTCATCATTTTGAATTTACAAGCCTGATAGGGAGTAAAAATCAGCATATCTCAGCATCTGCACCAATTTTGGCCACTGTTTCTTCAATGTGTTGCTTTCAAGGCCCTCCTCGTTATGGAACTAAATCGCGAGTGTGCCCCTTTAAGACGGCTTACACTCCCTATTGTCTGTTTTCTTGTAGCGTCTGTGCTCTGAGTGGGTTGTATTTTGTGCCGCGGCCTTATTCTCTTTCACCCAGTTACATTGTGCATTGCTGAATGGAGCTGTCAACATTCAGAACATCTTTTAAGTTTGTTTGTTCCAGCCAAGGTTGAAGGCTATGTAAGTTCCACACTGGCCAGCTTAATCATCTAATTCCTTGGTACTATAATAGTGAAGCAAACATTCCCCATGTTGCTTTTCTGTCAGCCCATCCTTGTAAAAAGTCTACATGGTCTTTATCTCCTTAACCTGAACTCTCTGAAAAGAGATTTCTTCAGTTAGTCTTTTTTTCCAGCGACCACCTGCATGATCGTCTATAACCTCTAGTATTTAGTTGTTCTCCTGTAGCGATTGAGGTCTGCAAAACCCATCCAAAGGTCTCCTCCATACTGACTCACTCTGGCAGCAGCGGTTGCACACACACACAAAAAAGCTCTTGAACCTCTGACTCCATCTCCGCAGCCATAGTGAGGAATTAGGTGGCCGAGCCATAAAAGTCCACTATATGTAGAGAGCAGAGTTGAGTGGGCCATTTTGGGCTCTGAGGTCTCAGACGGTTTGATCCTGAACTGCTCATATGACTCCTGAGATTTCTCTCAAAGCCTCACATGCAGGCTCGGTGAATGCAGCCACACCACTTGCCTGAGCTTCTATTCTGGGTGTAACAACTAATAATGGCGATGTGACGGACTGTAAGATAAGAAAGTCATTATTAGCAAGTCAATATTATCTATTTTGACTCTGTTTTTACACTGAGACTACAAAAAACCTCATTTGTAAAAAATGTTGGACCAGCACAAGCATCGACTAATTAGAATAATAGAATCATGTCCACTTTGGCATGACTGATACTCTCCCTCCGTCTTCAAACAAGATGTAATAATAGAAATGATGATAAAATAGAAGGTTTTGTGGATGATAAATGCTGCGTTCTTCTTTGTCTCAGCTGCAACAAAAGCCAAACATTTAGAGTACATGTGATGATAGAAGCTTCTGTTAATGCATATATTCAGAATTTGATTATAAAGTTGAAGTTTCTGCCAAAAAAAAAACCCTCTCAAGACAAAAGCAATCACGTGTCTTGGGAAAGGTATGACAGTGTATTAGGGCCACATTGAGGGAAAAAAATACATCTGAGATTTTGAGAATAAAGTCATAATATTACGAGAATAAAGACATAAGTTTAAGAGAAAAAAAGTCGTAATATTATGAGAATAAAGTCTTAAGTTTAATAGAAAAAAAGTCGGAATATTATGAGAAAAAAGTCTTACTATTATGAGAATAAAGTCATAACATTATGAAGTAGTAATTTTACGTGTTATTTTAGAGGGGAAATAGAGCAGCGTGCCACCTGTGTGAAAATGAGGAACGTGGAGCATCTTGTGACGTTATACTTTAATATAGGTTTCACAAATAACGAAATACTTAATCTTTTGGCACATCAGCACCACATGATCATAAGTATCAGGACCTTGAAAAGAAACTGCTTTTATTCCGAAGAAAGAACCAAATCGACTAGGGGGAAATTGCCTCTTTTGTGGAAGAGGAAACAACTTTTTGTCTCGTAAAGTTATGACTTTATTCTGGAAATCAAAAAAAAAATTGTCCCCCTCAATGTGGCCCAAATACTCCGTATTAGAAAGATCTTCTGACTGAGAAGGTGACAATAAAATCAAAGACGTAAAAGCGACTCTTCTATATTTGGTTATAAAAACCTAAGCTAAATACTGCTGATCTTAATTTGGTCTATTAATGAACCACAGGCTACTTTTCCTCATTGACTGATATCAAATAGCCAAAAAACCTCTCTCAGCAATGCAGTTAAACATTCCTCATTTCATTTTTAAGTTAGATAAATTAAATTGGGGTCATTGTAACCTTTGGAAATTTTGTCCAATCATCCAACTTATATTTTTATGCTTCCTGCATGTGGTGAGTTAAGATATATTCCTCACTTGGAACTGACATCGCTGAAGGGATTTGAGATATTTCCCCCCAAAATTGGTATAAATAAGGCTTAAGTCCAGTCGCTGCAATGGGAACTAATACGCTAAAGCTTCCTCGAGCTTAACCAAAGTCTATAACTTTATCAGCATGTTTGAGTGAGAACCATGACGTGTTATAGGAGCCTGATCAAAAGGGACTCCCTTTGGTTTTCTTGGCCGCCCAGTTTAAAATGATCTATCTTAGGAATAGCATAATAATATGTGGCAGACTCGAGTGACCCACAGGATGTGCGGGATGTGAAGATGTGAATCTGTAATCTTAAATGTAAAAAAAGTAACAATAAACTGCAGAGAAGAAGCAGAAGACCATTTAAAAGTATGAATTGCTGAGATATTTTGTTTTATTGAATATTATGCAACCATTCAAGATGAGTTTTTGCTATGCTCAGAAGCAACAATGAAAAGTATTCCACATCTCAATAGTAGAGAGGGTTGCTGACAATAAAAACTGACCCTGAAATATAGTTTTCATTGCTGTTAACTATTCAGACTGGGTAGAATAAGAGAGTCTACAGCAATGATAGCAGCTTTGTGGCGCACGGCTTTGTGCTAAATGCTAACGTCAGCATGCTAACATAATTACAATGACAATGCACATTATAATATTTACCATGTTCATGAACTTAGTTGCATGGATAGACTAAAAGTGGACGTAGTCACCGTGACGTCACCCATTGGTTGGTGGACTGCCATTTTTTAAGCCTCGAGTTCGGCCATCTTTGATTTTTTGCAACCAGAAGTGACACGAGCGGGTGGAGCTAAATACAACTGAACGCTGAATAAAAAAATTCCATTTTTAGGTGACCAAAATGTTCCAGATAACATTAAAGGGTTAAAGTTGTAAGACAACTCCCAGACCAGACAACGCCGTGTTAGCGACCGGTCAATCATAAGGCTGCCACGTCCTAAAGCATACCCTGCTTTATGGTCTATTTGACTCTAAATGGGACCATAAATTAATAAATGAACATCATGCTGTATTGAAGAAGACTTGAAACTAGCGATTGAGACCATAAACTCATGTTTACAATGTTTACTGAGGTAATAAATCAAGTGAGAAATAGGCTCATTTTCTCATAGACTTCTATACAATCTGACTTCTTTTTGCAACCAGAGGAGTCGCCCCCTGCTGGCTGTTAGAAAGAATGCAGGTTTAAGGGACTTCCACACTGGCTTCACTTTCAGGACCTGGAGGTTGCCTGCTAATTGCATGTTAGTATGCTCACATTTGCTAATAAGCACTAAACACAAAGTACAGCTAAGGCTGATGGTAATGTCATTAGTTTTGCAGGTATTTGGTATTAAATAAAAGTATTGGCCAAATTTAAATTTTGACCTGATGGTGGCGCTAGACGAAAAGTCAGGAGGGTTACCAGTTCCTCCACCAGGGAACCACCTGATTTGACTGTTATCAGGCCCTTAAATGTGCGTTATCTCTTGTTATAAGCATCATACATGTGGGTCAGTAGGGGCCTTCTACGCCTACTATGTTGTAAAAGTGAAAGTGAAACTTAAAAGCAACACGTTGTAAAACTGTTAGAACATCCATCGCCCTGACCTGTACTCTGAAAGTTTTCCTGAAATTTAAAAAGTTGCAATATATCGCCATGCGTACAGTATGGCTATAGATTGAATCGTAACCCTTGTATCATGATACGTATCCTATCGCCAGATTCTTGCCAGTACACAGCCTTACTATTTAGGCAGAACTTGGTAGAAAATAAAGTCTTACCACTTTGGATTGGAAATAGAAAAGGCTTGAGTGTTGGGCTTAAGAGCAGAGATGAGTCAAAGCCAGAGCTGGTGGACAGCTGGCTCAGAGTCAAAATGGAGTCAGGGCCAAAGTGGAGTCATAGCCATGTCAGAGCAGAGCCGGCGATGGCGCCAATCTGGCCGAAGAGCCCGCACGGAGGAGATGGAGCCGAGATTGTGCCAGTGCCAGAGAAACATTTTGAGCAAAGCTGGAGCTGATTCCCATCCTGAAGATGAGTAGGAGTTGATGTCAGAGAGGGAGTCTCGCTTTTACCGAGGAAGCAGGAGCTGATGACGAGGAAGACGATGAGTGGAGTCTGAGTTGCGTCAGAGTGGAACCAACCAGATAATTGCTGGAGAGGAGCCAGCATAAAGCTGCTAGAGTCTGTAGTGAAGTCAGAGAGAGAGCTGGAGTGAGGGAGGAGATGAAGAGGTGTAAGAGACTGGGGATTCATGAAAGTTTCTTTCTTTCTTACTCCATTTTATTCCTTTTCTGATCTTAACGATGTGTTGAATTTGGAAGCAGAGAAGAGTGTGAAGCTGACGAAGAAGAATTGCGCTGTCAGTGAATATGTTGAGCTTGGCAGGTGAAGAGGACTGATTTGATATAATGAAAGGGAGTCTGTCACTCTGGCTGGAGACAGAACATTTTGCTCTGGACACTTGACAGACTCGCAGGCTGCTGGTTGCCACAGAAAAGAACATTTTCTTTCTCTTCGCTGTAAATATAGTCATCTGCCATTCTTATTCCGATCTTAATCCATGATACTATTTCAGCGCTCAAAATCAAACCAGTCATTAATATAATTTGCTGTAGTAGAGGACCAATTTGGCCTTGTTTTTCCCCCAATGTTCAATTAAAGTCATTTTAATCTCTCTGGGCAGACACTCCAGTTGAATAGGGTAAACAAATTAACAAGTAGATATCGCGTTGAAACTTCCCCAGTTGACTAATTGCATTAATACAATTATTTTTTGTATTACAAGTTTTCTGAAATGTATATTTAAATATGCAAATTATGCATTATCTTATTACATATGTGCGAATTTTCATACATTTCCAGGACAGAAGTCTGAACATTGATAAAGCCATGTCAAAATTCTTGTTTCATTTTGTTGCCATATTAGAGTCAAAGGTTTGTACAGAGGGAATTTGGGATTTTTTTTTTATCACCCCATAAATCAGAAAACCATAACAAAAAAAATCAATTTCCGCCATGTTTTTAGGAATAAAATGTGATATAAATCAGGCTGTGAATGATATATGAACAAACCCCTGTGTAAAAACCTTTAGAGTATAGATAGGAATGAAACTGGAAAGTTTGGTGTATGTAAGTGGTACTGAAGTGGAGTTCTATTTCATCCTTACTGACCGCCAGAGGCAGTGCTTCAACACTGCCTCTGGCGGTCATCCAGGATTCATAGAACCGTAGTTACATTCGTAACTATCGATTTCTGGCTCAGAGTGAGCAAAAACCTAATTTTGAGAAAACGGCCTTTAAAGATATTGGAAAATTTCATACATTTTGCAAGACACGACAGTTGAATAAGTAAAAGTAAGTAATTACAAATAGATATCTCCATGAAACTTCCCCAGTTGATTAGTTTCATTAAGATAATTATTTTTTGTATTACACATTTTCTCAAATGTCATGTTTAAATATGCAAATGTTGCATTATCTAATGCTAACTTTAGGTTAATTTAGGAGAAATCTACAGACACAAATAGACAAACTGTAATTTGGATGTTTTTTTTCCACTAGTCTGAAAGAAGACTGTTATGTTATGTTATGTTATGTTATGTTATGTTATGTTATGTTATGTTATGTTATGCAAATGTAATGTTATGTTATGTTATGCAAATGTAATGTTATGGAAGCAAAATAGCGCAAAATCTCAAAATGTACTAGTGCATGAAACATGAGTATCTCCCCTTGAAACAAAGAACATCCATTGCTTTCTCTTTGTTGATATTGTTCTCAGCAATTCACCTTATCCAATAAGGAAGTGACCATTTCCTTTTCTAAAATATATTCCTCAAACTTTTTTTTTTCCCCACCCCTAAAAGATAATCCATGTTTGCATGTTTTGTGAATGGATTGCTGTGAGATTTTGTACAGACATTCGTGGTTCCCAGAGGATGAATCCTCATGACTTTGGTACTCTGATTTTTCCTCTTAAGCCATCAGCAGGTCAAAGCTTTCACTTACTTTGTAAAACATCTCAATGTCTACTGGACTGATTGGCACAAAATTTGGTACGGGCATTCCTGTCGCCCTCAGGATGAATTGAAATCACTTTGATCCCCACACTTTAGCAGGTCAAAATATTAATTTGTCCATGCAGTTTTTTTCATCCTTTTTCATCCTGCTTTTAGTCTTTTTACAGATGCACATCAAGGTCTTTATCTCAATGATCCATTCTTCTCTCTCTGCCTCAGCCTTGTGAGGAGCCTCGTTTTATTTGCTACTCTTTCTCAACTATATGTCTGCAAAACGTGAAGTCCAGAGAATGGTGCATCTAGTCAGTGTACTACCGATAACACTATAACGGAGAGCACATAATGAACACAATGACATGACATTGACAAAGCGCTGAAAGGAAAGAAAGGCTGCAGCTCAGAGTTCATGAGAGGTAACTCAGAAAAATATCATCTCTATACCTTTGATGCAAATAATGTGTCCAGCTAAACCGGAGCCCATTCAAAAATGGATGTAGCAGACTGAGAGTAATTTGTTGAGTTATGAAGGCTTTTGATTCATGTTCTTTATAAAATTAGCTATCTGTGATTATAATGATGAAAAACAGATGCATTTCTCCTTTCACTGATTTACTGAATATCATCCCAGTGGTTTGAAGTGTTCATGTGTTCTACACTCAGCTGATTATAACAGAGTTTGATATCACTTACACATGGCTGCTGATTGAATGTCCTGAGAATCTAAGACAATGTCACTTAAAGGGCCAGTGTGTAACATTTTGGGAGATCTATTAGCAGAATTGTAGGGAGTGGGTCCTCTTCATCTCCATGTTGCTCTGTCATGTTTCTACAGTAGCCCAGAACAGTCAAACCAAACACTGACTCTAGAGAGGGCCTTTCACGTTTTACGTTACCTGAAGGCCACCGTAGTTCTCCGACATGCTTGTAAAACTGCGGTAACATGAGCCGCAGAGTGTAAAACCTCCCGTTCTTTGAAAGGGAGGAGTGAGCGGAGGGGCACTCAGTTGGTTGCAATCTGCAACCACACCGCTAGATGCCACCAAATCCTACACATTTTAAAGAAATAGTTTGACATTTTGGGAAATACGCTTATTCGCTTTCTTGCCGAGCGTTCGAAGAAAAGATTGCTACCACTCTTGTGTCTTCTTTATGTTAAATATGAAGCTAGAGCCAGCCGCTGATTAGCTTAGCTTAGCATAAATACTAGAAGCAGGAAGAAACCGCTAGCTTGGCTCTGTCCAAAGGCTAAAAAAAACCTCACTAATTAACACTTAATATCTTGTTTGTTTACCGTCTACATAAACTAAAGTGTAAAAACGACAATTCATGGTTTACAGCAAAATGGAGTGGTACAGGAATGAGTCCTAAAACCCAGAAATGTGTTAGCATTTTAGCACTTCCGGTTCCCTCGTCTGGAAGTCAGAGGGTTTTTTGAATGGGTTGTTAGATGCCTGAAATAAAGTTTATGGTTAACACAAGTTTAAGAGATTTTAACATTTTGTTCTACGACATAAAATACATCAATAAAAACCCGTCTCGTTAATTTTGAATCTTTTATGTGTCTTAAAAAAGGCGGTTGCTAACAAGTGGCTAAATGAGACTACTAAACGTCATCACACCGACTCGTCCGCCTTTACAGCCTTGTTGTTTATACTCGCGCTCATGCGACCGTGGTGTAGTTAGTTTATCGCCTAACGTACGCTTTTTATAGCCTAACGTACGCTTTTTACTTCTGCCGATTGCCTTCACACTTCAAAAATCATAAAAGTGGTGTTCATTTGTGACAATTATCTTGCTGAACAAAATGTATTATAGAACAAAAAGTATTATACATTTTTAGCTTATTTTCTGCAATAATCTAAAACCCAATGGAAAAATCCCATTGGCTCTTTGTCGAGGGAACCAGGGCGATGCTAACTTCCGGGATGGCCTACAAAAATACCTCATTCCTGGACCACTCTATAGTATATATAGCACATAACCCTCTGTAAAACCTCAATTAGTTGTCAGGCTAGCTGTTTCCCCCTGTTAGCTATACTAAGATGACCATCTCCTGACTGTAGCTTCATGTATAACATCTATCTTATCATCTAATTCTTGACAAGAAAGCAAATAAGAGACATGCCTTAAATGATGCACAAACGCATAACTTAACCTGACATCAACTGCGTAATGTTTCTAAAGTATTTGGACACATATTGACATTTTCATTATCCGTAAATGGAAACGCGTCCATTTTTCACCCCGTCCTTGGACCTATTACCACTTAACAGTCTCCCTTTCTTTCTTTCTTTCACCCACCATCTCCCCTTTTGTTTCATTGTATTGTGACAGCGTGCGTTTATAAGCGCTGAAGCGGAGGCACAAATGGAAGTCGAACCAGTTTGTAGCTCGTGGTGATGAGGTGGCCGTGACTGTGTGATGGGTCAGATTGGAAATTTAGCCAGGCCACCAGGGAAGGTAATTGTTTTCCAGGGATGGCAAGGGTTACATGGGAAAGCTCAAAGGAGAAAGAAGGGAATGAGACTGAAGGCTGCAGAGGGAGGGTATGAGTAGGTAAGAAACATAAAGAGCCATCTTCTCCTCCTCCTCCTCCTCTTCTTCTGTCATTTGTATCACTCTGTCCCTCCTCCTCCTCTCCTCCCGTTCCTTGTCCTTATCAGATAAGCGAGGACGCCTTCTTTCTAAAGGTGCTACTAGACATCTCCAATAACTACGTGTGTGTTCATGTGTGTGTGTGTGTGTTTTCATGACAGTTATGGGAGCTTGTCATCGTGCTCCTCTAGATCAATGGAGCGCAGTTGCCTAGCAACCTGCTGATCGGGAGGAAGGAGGCGGGGGAGAGAGCGAGGCACAAGATTAGAAGAGAGAGAGATGGAGAGGTCTGGAGAGGGAAGGGAAAGAAGGAAGAGAAGTGGGTGAGATCAACAGTAAAGAATGCTGTGGTTGGATGACAGGAAGTAAGACAGTTAGCGTGCCGAATCTGTCTTTGTGTGTACTGTAAGAGGGTGAAGAGGAGGGAGGTGGGAGGTGGAACATGGGGTGTGAATGCATGAATTGTGCATTTGTGTGTGTGAGTGTGTGCAACAGTAGTTTGGGACTGATGAGTTGATGTTGATACTATCGCGCTGAAATGGAACATCAAAGCGCTGCCATGGTGACGCCAGCAGCACACTCTCTCTCATTTAGCTGCTGATTTAATTATCTTTATCTTAAAGGGGAACAAAGTGGTTAAACGCACTGCGTTGGGAGGGAGCGGCGGTAGAGATAAACAGCGGGGAATGAGCGGGAGGAGGTAAAAATGGAGAGGGAACTCGGGAGGGAGATGAATTTGGACAGGAGGAAATGAGGAGACGTAAAGAAGGAGAAGAGCAAGGACGAGGCGGATGGAACGAGAGAGAGTCTGATGATCAGGTGTTGGCTGGCCTCATGAGAGATGCGCACATATGCAGATCGCCTATGATATTTACACAGTCTCCCTCTCTCTCTGCCAGGAGGAAAGAGGAGGGTGTGAAGGCAGGATCATTATAAATGAAAAAAGAAGAGAGAGGGAGGGATGGAGAGACAGAGGAATAGCTGTACATCCCAGAGGTATACTCTGTGACTGCGTTAGAATAACATGTGGAGGCAGAGTGGCTGTTAAACTTTATGGAGGATTGAAAATGGACAATTAGCATCTCAACGATCTCACTGTCACCTGGAACATTCTCCCCCCCGTTGTCATAGTAACCCTCCTCTCCCTGCTCACACTTCCTAATTCATGCCACCCCTCTCTGCATTGGACATACCTGCACCTATATGCTCCTGCAGACACACATACACACAAATGGGCCACTTTGTGTGTATAATCAATACAAACTGTATTTTGTGTGTGTCTTGTCTGGGGCTGTTTTGTTTTTTATTGAATTAGCTTTAACATGCAGTGATGATCCAGACAATAGAGTGCATCCAACTTTGTGGGAACCGTTTGGGGAAGGCCATTTCCTGTTTCAACATCATGCACAAAGCAGGGTCAGGCCCCTAGGAAGAGAGCCAGGCTGTGAGGCAAATTTCCGTAGTGGCCAAACGGCGGTACTACAACTTCAATGTCCGTGACGTGATGCCCAAAAATACCTTTTCCCATAGACTTACATTGGGAAAGAGACGCTCGTAAATTAGCTTCCCAATACGAACACTTGAATACTAATCATTAGGTCTTAAAAGTTGTAAAATGCACTAATAACTGAATCCAGAGTTATTTTCCTTCCTACAAACTGACGTTCCTTTGGCAAGTGTACACACAGTTAAACTCTCAGCAGTGCAGCCTGCACATTTTTGGAGGGCATTTTAACGTTTTCCTGAATTACTGTTGTGCAGAGAAGATAACTTTCAGAGATTGTTTACAGTAACCAGCTACCTAATTACATTGCGACATATTTGACATCAATTTACATGCAGACCAGATTTGCTATATCCATCCATCCATCCATTATCTGTAACCGCTTATCCTATTCAGGATGTCAGCTGGAGCCGATCCCAGCTGACATTGGGCAAAGAGTACACCCTGGACAGGATGCTAGACTATCACAGGGCTGACACATAGAGACACAACCATTCACGCTCCAAATTCACACCAATTTAGAGTGAACGGTTAACCTCACCTGGATGTCTTTGGACTGTGGGAGGAAGCCAGAGAACCTGGAGAAAACCCACTCTAACACATGCAGAGAACATGCAAACTCCACACGGAAGGGCCCCAAGCCGGGTTTGAACCTGCAACCTCGTAGCAGGCGACAGTGCTAACCACTGCCCAGATTTGCTATATGATAGTTTGTATTATTTCAATTAAATACAGGCAAATATACTTTACGTTGCCTTTTAGTTGATGCGTTTCCATTGTTGTGTGATGTCAAACAACTGCTTCTTTGTGGGAAGATGGATAGGCACCGAGTCCCCAAGTAGGAACTCCGACTTTGAGTTGTGTTCCATTGTACTTTTCTAGTAGGAGGTCGGAAATTTTCCAGTTTCGTATTATCCTGATCGCAGCATAGGTGTCCCAGGTCTATCATATATGGGTATAATGTTTGGGTGTCTGCATACTTCTGGCCATATAGGCTAGTATATGAAATCCCATTGTGTTTTACTTGTGTGTGTCTGTACTATACAGAATGTGTGGTCCGGTATGCAGGTGTATCCACTTTATTTGATCCCTTCCTTCGGTCTGTGAGCTCCATGTAGCTCCAGGCATTAGGGCGCTGGAGTGTGCCGCTCAGTTATCATGACATTTCCGAGGCCACTGGGGTCAAAAGGTCGAAGGTGAGAGGCGACGATGTGTTCCTTGTTACTGGTTTCCCCTGTTCATTAAGCCACTCTTAAAGTCTGTTCCACTGCACAAAACCGCTCCGACCCTTGACCCCTTACTGTAGGGCACGCGACGCCGCGGGCTGAGAGAGGGGGCTGCATCGCCATGACAACCAGTCGCTGCTCGTAGGTCAAGATTTATGGTCGCTCTGATACGCGCAGACACACGAAACTCTGCACATGCACATAAATCAGCGGTGCGAGGGCTAATGAACTATGGATCTTGAGGTTTTTTTTCATTCGGCCACATGTGAGCAAGTCACACACACACACACACCTTCTCATTCAACCTCTTCTCACACACACACACACACACACACACACACACACACAATCTGACGTGCTTTGTTTGGCTCTTGTCGGTCACTCTCCATCTGCCGGTCAGATGATCAATGCTAATGCTTGTTGAGAGTCCTAATGACACACAGATCTATACGCAGATAGACTGCACGTTTGCTCTTGTGCTTGCTTGCTTGCTCACGTGTGTGTGTGTGTGTCTATGCACGTCGTGTGTGGGCATCCATGTGTGCATGTTTGTGCACATGAGCTAATGTTATTTGTGTTTAGAAATTGCAATCCTTTGATGAGGACAGGTCAGCGCTATTGTTATAAATGAGAGTAAGATTGCAGGGAGGTGACCTCTCCTACCTCACACACACACACAGAGACACACACACGTATACACACATGCGCACGTGGCTGTTTGCACTATTGGCAAGTGGAATTAGTAAATGTATGAGCTACACAGAAACTCATTACAACACGATTAGAGACAAACCTCCCATTTAATCTCATTTAGAAAAGGGTGGTTGCCTGTCAAACACACTCACGCACACACACTAACTCACTTATGCGCATGCACATATACGCACACACACACACACACACACGTTTGTACTCGCACTAAGAGCACCCTCTCTGTATGAATGGCAGCAGGGGTGTTTGTCTGACTCATAAAATGATAGCCTTATAATCATATGCTCACACCACTGTGTAAGTACACTGTTTTAAGTCTTCTACATGCTTATAATCCCACTGTTTATATCACACCGCCGTTAAAAAACAGATTTCTCCACATGTGGCACTCCGACTCCTCCCTTCCTCACCCACCCCCCACCCCCTCTGTGCCGTTTGTCACCGTTCACAGCATAAACTAGGTAAACCTCACCGTCTCAAAGCTGCAGCTCCAAACACTGTAGCACAAACTGACATAAATGCAAGCACAAAAATATGGGCGCACAAACACAAACACACACACTGGATGCTGACAGATGAGTTTTTATTTTTGGCTGTATATTCTCTCTGCTGGCAGTTCAGACACACACACGCACACATATATAAAGAAAATATGTATACACACACACACACACACACACACACACACACACACACACACATATACAGTGACCTTCTCTCTGCTGAGTAGGCAAAGAGTCAGGGGTCACTGCCTGCTGTCAGCCTGTCAGGGAGAGAAAGAGGCAGCAGAGGAAGAGCAAACGTGGTCGGAGGAATGCTCAGAATGGAGCTCCTCCGCCTCATCATTCAATAAAGACTAATGCAATCAGAGGCGGCCCATATCTGTCACGGTTAATGTTGGCTTGATAGAGTCGCAGCAATTTAAAATGCTCATGGTATAATGCATTTCCCTGTGCCTCTTACAGACTGATGATGCATCACATCGCGCCTTGATGGCTCTTGTAGAAACAGATAACCTGCTCTGCAGCATGCTGAATGAGTCCTCCATTATGCCTGACCATTTTTTTTTTTTTTTATCTTAATCGGCTACAAAGAAGTTTCATTCGGAAATCCATTTAGAAAACAAAAGTTACCTGAAGGTTCACTGCTCAATCTTTCAGAATTATTGCACGTAATTATATCCTCTGTTATGATTTCGTCAAGCAAAAGCGATGCTCCCACAAAGGCCGTAGAGGAGATCCGTCACTGTAGTGATCACTTTCTCACAATGGATTTTTTTTTTTTTCGAATGTGAATATATTCTCTGATTATGTTTGCTGCAAATTCTCCACAAGATCAAGTCTTATCATGAAAATGTTATTTTATTCATAATACAGCAGGACAAGTAAACCAATAACCAACATATTTTCATCTGGAAATTTTATTATGTTTTTTTATTTCTGTCAAAGTTAACGCGATAAGAACGTGTTAACGCAAATTTGTTTAAATGCCACTAATTTCTTTAACACATTAACGCAACTTGCGATTTTTAGGTTGTAGCGGGCTCAGTTTTAAAACTAGAAGATACTGGTATCCTATGAAACTAAGAACTAATAAAACCTAAGGAATCCATTGGTACCAACCATGTCATACTAGCTTGTAGCGAAGGAGGCTAACTAACGCTCCAAACTTACACTAAATTTTGGCGAGGAAAAACTGGCATGGGGTTTTCAAAGGGTTCCCTTGACCTCTGACCTCAAGATATGTAAATGAAAATGGGTTCTATGGGTACCCACGAGTCTCCCCTTTACAGACATGCCCACTTTATGATAATCACATGCAGTTTGGGGTCAAGTCATAGTCAAGTCAGCACACTGACACACTGACAGCTGTTGTTGCCTGTTGGGCTTCAGTTTGCCATGTTATGATTTGAGCATATGTTTCATGCTAAATGCAGTACCTCTGAGGGTTTCTGGACAATATTTGTCATTATTTTGTGTTGTTAATTGATTTCCAATAATAAATATATACATACATTTGCATAAAGCAGCATATTTGCCCACTCCCATGTTGATAAGAGTATTAAATACTTGACAAATCTCCCTTAAGGTACATTTTGAACACATAATGTGTGATTAATTTGCGATTTAACCCAGTTAACTATGGACAGTCATGCGATTAATCGTGATTAAATATTTGAATCGATTGACAGCCCTAGTTTTTTTTTTATGTCTTACTTTAAAGTAATAACAATTTTCTTTCCATACTTTCATTGTTATAATTTAATTTATTCATTTTTATTATTATTATTATTATTATTTTTTTGTGAACCAATTGATCAAAGTATAAAATATTCCCTCGGATAATAGAGATGGTTGTCTTGATAATTGATCTAATGGAAATTGATTTGATGGAAGTGTTTTTTTTTCCTTGCTTGCTTGTTTCTTTCTTTCCTAAAAGCACTTGCTTTTGTTGTGTTGTAAAATTAAGTAAAGTATTAGTAATTGTAAATTCTCTGGCTGCCAATAAAAAAAAAATTAAAAAAAGGAAAATGTTATTTTCTTAAAAGCAGACAAAACCTTTTTCCAAAATCAATTTGTTTCAAGAATAATTTTCTTGGATTTAAATGTCATTTTTATTTATTCTAGTGCAGCGATGTGCTTCATTCTAATGAGTTGATTTGTATTGGGAAGACGTTGAAACAATCACAATGAACATCTCACTGTATTCAATGCAAATTATTTGATCAATACTTCATTTCGCATTAACTTTTAATTTGTCATAGCCGTAAATTAATCCCTGCATGTAATGTTTTTACCTTTTCTTTGTGTATATTTCTCTACACTGAGAACGTGTTTTTTTACCAGAATTCTCCTTGGCTTTTTTCATTGCACATGGAAGAGATGGAAGAACGTTATTATTTGATAATGCCATTTGGTCCAAAAGGTCAGCCTGGCCCGGGGATAGGGGGAGAGGAGAGAGGAGAGAGAAGAGGGTGGAGGGAGTAGAGTTTGAGGGGGGTGAGGAGTGGTGGTGGTCAGTCCAATTGGAAACCAGGTGCTGATGTTGAGATAGTTTCCATAGTAACTCCTCCTCCTCCTCCTAGTCTCATTCTCTCCACTCCCCTCTGTCTAACACTCCCCTCACACATAAGAGCACAGATGAAAACATGTGCATGCCTGGTCTCCGAGGTCAACCCGCTTCACTCTAATATCTGTTGCTCAAATCAATTTCAGCCTCCATGTTCCAGCTGTGTGGTCATATGCCGCGGATCAGCCAGTAAAGCTGCTTCTCTACCAGTGGAATACAATATACATACAGTATCTCATGGCACCAAACAGCCGGTACAGACTGTACAATCCACTGCAAACAGACAGAGATAAAAGCTGAACAAAAACAGGAGTGATGTATGTGTGTGCAGTTTGACTGCTACACGCCGTTATGTGCCGCTCCATTCAGCGTTTCTTTAGAGTGTATCTTGAATCAGCATCTCCGATCAGGTCAGGGCTGTTCTTTTTACAGGAGGCCCCAGCCTTCGGTTGCCAATACTACTCCTCCTCCTCCTCCTTCAGCTCCAGCACTCGATGAAGGTGAATGTTAGAGCAGAGTAAAAAGGAGTAAAGCAGATGTGCTGGCTAGTCAGACACGGGCATGTACAGATTGAGGGAGAGAGAGAGAGAGAAAAAAGAGCAGCAGCAGCAGCAGCTGGCCGAGGGAGCCCAGGGAGAGCACCTCTGAGCTGGGCTCGACACAGCTGGAGTCCCTCCCTGGGACAGGATGGAGAAGAAAAAAAAGCCCTGTGTGTGTGTTTGCTGATGATTTTGCATGTGTATATTTGAGAATATTTGTACATGTAGCATGGATGTAAATACACGAAATGGCCAAAAGTATATGGATATTCATTCCACCAATCTTGTTCCAAAACTATGGCATTAATATGCTGAGTCTCCATTTGTGCCCATTCAGCCGCAAGAGCTCTCAATTGGCGTCCCAGTTCATCCCAAAGATGGTGGTGTAGGTGGGGGGTTTAGGCTCTCCGCAGGCCATTTAAGGTCTTCCACACCATACTGAGATAACCATTTCTTTATGGAAATTCACATGTGGGCATAGTAACATTGAAACAGTAAAGGGCCTTCCCCAAAACTGTCTAAAATATCATTGTATATGTTGTGAAATTAAGATTTCCCTTAACCCTCTGAGACCCACAATAGACCCGTTTTTGTCTTTTTTAGTGGGGTAAAGGGGGTGTTTAGGGGGAGATAGCAGGTCAACAGTAGATGTCACATAGAAGTGGTGTACATCATCTGAAAGCTGAGAACCTGAAGATTAATTTGAGATGCAGCTCAGGACTGTGTGTCAAGTTCTTCTAGTCATAAATCAGAAATAAATATGAATTTATGAATTCATTATTTAATTAAAAGAAACTGTGAGAATGTATAAGGGCGTTATGATATAATACCCCTACCCAAATGAGCTTTATTCTATTGTTGTTTGTGAAACAGAAAATGAACCCATATGCTCAGATCATCCCCCTGGGTGCTCTCTGGGTCAATCTATAACATCTAATTTCCCAATTCATTGTCTATGGAGCAGTTCCACACTTTATATGCTATGACATCCATCACAAATTTTAGTTTTAGCACTCTAATTTTTGGATTTGGGAGAGAATTGTTCGTGTTTACTAATATTTTTTAGATCATATGAATAACATATATGAATTTTGAAAATGGGTGTAGTTCCCCTTTAATTGGAACTAAGGGGTCTTGCCTAAACCATGACCTATAGGCTACACAAGTCTGTCCATGTTTTTTTGGGCATTAAAGTTGAAGTAGGCGAGATTGGAGCAAATTATGTTACGTTAATGCCTATTTCTCGCCTCAAATGTTTTCAGAATCATCTTCTAGTGCACGGTTTAGCTGTAAAATGAGAACGTTTGTGACGCCGCCGCCATTGTAAAATCTGTTGAAGGAACGCCAAGTTGACCAGAGCACAGCCAATAGGAACGCTCTCTCAATGAAATGACCTGTGATTGGTCAAAGTATCCCGTCACGGGCTAGATTTTCTAAAGCCTGAAAACAGAGTCATGAAAAGGTGCAGAAGTCTAGTTTTCTCTCAGAACACTTGAATTACAATATGCTGAAAGGTTATTATGGCATTTTTGCCCAATGATGCCAAAAATATACTGCCTACTGCCACTTCAAAACCTGCAGTAGGCAGTATATTTTTGGCATCATTGGGCAAAAATTCCATAATAACCTTTCAGCGTATTTCTGAGAGAAAACCAGACACCTGCACTTCCTCATGGCTCTGTTTTCAGGCTTTAAAAAATCTTTGGCCAATCACAGGTCATTTCAGAGAGAGAGAGAGAGAGAGAGAGAGTTCCTATTGGCTGTGCTCTGGCTGGTGGGCGGTGCTTGGTATTTCCTCAACAGATCTCAACATGGCTGCAAACTTTCTCGTTTCACAGCTAAACAGTACACTACAAGATGTTTCTAAAAAAACATTTGAGGAGAGAAATAGGCATTACAGTAACAGAATATTGATTCATATTTGATCAGCGCTGCCTAGTTTGACCGTTTGATTATTATAGAATGGCTTTTCCAATCAGCTGAATTTTTGTCTTTTGTATGCTTGTGTGCTGATGTGTATGTATGTGCATATGTAATTGTATGAATATGTATATGCTTGTGTCTTTATTTTCCCATTCTATTGTTTTTAATTTAATTATTTATGTTTCATTGTTTTCTGCTGTCTATGATGTGAATTTCCTTGGAAAGCACTTTGTGCTTTGGGCTTGAAAAGTGCTCCACCAATAAAATTATTATTATTATTATTATTGATCGGCGAGTGATTGACAGATGCTCAGAGAAGGAAAGGCTCCAGCTCGGCTCTGATTGGTTGTTTTCCGGTCTGTGAAATCTTGCAGATGCCATTATAGGAGCACTTTTTTTCAGATTACCTGTCTCATGCACTATATACTGTCATGATATTGTGACCTTTTTATTATTAAAAATAACTTATTTTTTTAATATTATATTTGCTCCATTTCTACCCACTGCTGTTTTAAAGTGTGTGAGAAACAAACAAAAATGAGAGAGATTTGTAAATTGAGAAGGCCTTTTCATTTTGTCCCCAACATCCCAGCCAACATGGTTATGTGGCCCCCACATGGGTTATGCTGGGGGTACCTGGGTACCAAGTGGGTATGGGCCCAAAATGGACATCTTATCTGGGACCCACCTGGATCAACTAAGGTGGTCCCACATGGGCTCCCCATGTGGGCTAACTGTGTGGGTCCTAGTTGGGTCACTAATGGGAAATTAGTGCATGCACTGTTAAGTATTCCCCAGTAAAATAACAGTTAAGAACTGGCAGCAGGGTTACCTTTATGTTACTGTAAAATTAACATTATTATACTGTCGCTGAAATTAACAGCTTTGTACTGTTAATGAAAAATACAATTTGAACTGTTTTTTTTTTTATTAACTTCACAGTATTTTACAGTTAATTTACTGTTTAAAGATACATTATAGAGCTGTTTTTCACCTTTATTTTACATTATCATACTGATTGTTTTAATGCACTATTTAGGTTGTATTTTTTACATACATTTTAATAAACATTATTTTTTTGCCTAGATAAATAGACGGTTACAGACATAGGAATAGTCACACTAAATACAATTAAAGGCACTTGTTAGGAAAAAGGCTATAATAGACTTGTTGACACTTTTCCCAAAATGTCTGTCTGTAGCTGGCTACAAACACAGAATGCAAACCATAACAACATGTGAGTGAAGAACAGAGCTAATTCACTGATTTTACAATCATGTACAATGTACAAGCCTCACATGTGCAGATCAGGTCCCAGAATTAAAAAAAATACTGCATGAAACTGTTACTGATGATACTTTAAACAGTTGATCAGCAGTAAAGTGCTGTTTTTTAAGAATGCATTATAGTTCAGTTAAAAAACGGCCTATGAGCGTAATTTAACAGGTTTTCTTTTGTATTAACAGTAAAGCACTGTTTTTTTAGCAATAACAGGTTAATACTGTTGAAATCCTGCTGTAAATTAACAGCAATTGTTTACAATGTGGGCTCAGAATGGGCAACACAAATGGCGCCCACTTGGATCAACTAAGTTGGTCTCACATGGGCTCCCCATGTGGGCTACCTGTGTGGGTCCTAGTTGGGTCACTAATGGGAAATTAGTGCATTGGGCCAACATGGAAACTGTGGACAAACCCACTTACAACCCATATTTCAGGCCATGTAGTCCCCACATAGAATTTAAACCTGGGGCCAAGATGGGTTTTGGTTTATGTTGCCCAGATTGGGCCCATATAACACCCAGTGTACTCCTGCATGAAACCCACAAGGGCAATTGGCATGGGGCTATTATGGAACCAGTGGACAATCCCATATAGGGCCAATTTTTCAGCCCATTTACTACCCACATGGGCCCCCACATACACATGTTGGCTGGGATGCTTCACTGAATCCCTGACTTCCTTTTTACACTATAACACCAGAGAGAGGTAGAGGTAAAGGCCATCGTCACTGTCACTCACGGATTTAATCATTCGGATCTATACTCCGGGTTTCTCGCCTTATTTTCTGCCTCCGGTAATTGCGTTTCTGTTTCGTGTGAGTGCCATGGTGAGTGCGCGCTGTCCAAGGTGCTGCAGCAGCAGCGCGCGGCCCCGCCCATCACCCTCTATACCTCACACACTCTCTCTCTCGCGACCACGTGACGTTCCCTCTGCCGAGTCTCGCGGAGAGCATCAGACTGCACCTTTTCCTCCTCAAGAGAGAGAGAGAGACGTAGAGTTAGAGAGAGAGAGAGAGAGAGAGAGAGAGAGAGCGAGGGGGAGAGCAATAGCACCTTGTCGCCTCGAGGCGAGCCTGTGATAATTTTGTCCCTGTCCGGTAGACCGGCTCTACTCTATCTACCTACCACCAAGGCGCGCGGGGTGCTCTCCTCTCCCCTCTCTCGTGGCTTCGGAAAGGGAAACCGATGAGTCGCGCGCCGCACTGTTACCACGGACACCACAGGATGATGTGCGTGAGGTAGGTCCGTTTAAATGTGCCTGCATGAAGCATGGATGGAGGGAAAACAGCCGTTGAGGTGAAAAACAGCCGTTGGAGGGGTTAAAACAGCCGTTGGAGGGGGAAAAACTAGCCGTTGGAGGGGGAACAACTAGCCGTTGGAGGGATAAAACAGCCGTTGGGGTAAAAAACTAGCCGTTGGAGGGATAAAACAGCCGTTGGAGGGGTAAAAACAGCCGTTGGAGGGGAAAACTAGCCGTTGGGTTGTGTTTATTAACCGGGGTGAGGCTGTCATATCACCGTTACAGGTTGAGATGTCAATTAAAACTGAGTTTTTTTTAAATAAATAAAGTAATTACCGGTTAGTTAGTTAGTTAGGGGCGCAAGTGATGGAGGTGTAGCTACTAGTAGTAACGGGCGCGAAGGAGGAAAAAAATGGAGAGGGAGATATGGCCGCAAATCGAGAATCGATATTTCAACCGCATTCATTCACCCCCCGTCTATCTATCAATAACTGCCGTTTTTCCTTTCAAAATATGCGCGGAAACTATGTGCCTACTGTGTGTGGTTGGTGTGTGGTGTGTGAAGCCGACATTAGGATGTTTTTGTGGTGTTTTTGTGTGTGATTGTGTTGTTAAAAAATGAGCTCCGGAGCCGTTAATTCGATAAAGCAAGGCGGTTTGAGTCATCCGCCGCAGCGCGCGCTGCTGCTGCTGCTCCCGCTCTTTGTGATGTATCTATAACAGCAGAATGGTGGCCGTGAGGTGGTGTTAACCGTTATTAATTAATTTTAAATATATATATGTATTTTTTTAAATGAGTTAAGGCGTCTTGTTAAGATTAATGTTAAGTCTCAGAAGTGATTAAAAAATTATACGTTATGACGTTAAGGCAGTAGCAGGTATGCCACCTTATAAAAATCTCCTGCGGCATGATGGGAGATCTGAGGAGGTGCTGTTTGTGTGTATGTGTATGTGCCTATATACTGTATAGGCCTATGTATGTTTAGCTCATGATGTGTGGGGCTGTATGGAAATGTAGGTTTTATTGTCTTGATTTGGGCCTGTTAAATGTGACAATAGTGATGTCTGTGAGTGTGTGTGTGTGCACAAAATGCATGAGAGAGTAATTTGAGAATAATAGCAGGCTTGGTGTGTGTGTGTGTGTGTGTGAGAGTGTGAGTGAGTTGCATGCGTGTTTACGTGTGTGTGTGTGTGTGTGAGTGTGAGTGTGAGTGAGTTGCATGCGTGTTTACGTGTGTGTGTGTGTGTGTGTGACCCTGGTTGATTGTGCCATCTCTGTTCTCTCTGTAGGTCGCTGGAGAGAGTGATGACGTGGCAGTGAAAGACACACATACCTCACTTGCACACACATTGTATTTTGCCCACACACGCACACACACACACACACATTAAGTCTTGCCCTACTAAGACAGAGAAGAGAGGAGGTGGAGAGAAAAATTCTGCTATGACGGTGTCATTTCTCTCCATTACCAATGTGTGAGCCACACACCTACGCGCACACACTCATACTCCGTGGGGAGTTGCCTTCATGGGGGGATAAGGCCCTATCTAGGGCACAAAGATGGAGTTCACTTCCTATTCGTCACTTATCTAACGCTCACGCAGATGTACGCGCAAATACACACACATGGAATCTCATATGTCGGAAGTGAAGAATGAAAGACTGAATGGAGAGCAGACGTTGAGCATATCAGAGAAGACACAAGCGCCAGAGAAGATTCTCCGAGCGCGCTGAAAGGACGGAGGGAGCTGCCCGCTTGACCCCCCTCCTCCGCTGGAGCGCTATTCTCGACTTGTTAAGAGCACTACCAAGAAAGCAGGGTACACCTGAGACGAGTCTTCTACGAAAGTGCCCTACAGTTGTCACCATGAGCTGTAGGCTAGAGGGAACACCCCAACTCTAGCCTCTATCTCCTCCAGTGTGTGTGTGAGTGTGAGAGCGAGTGTGTGTATGACTGTGATGGCAGTGTGTGTTTGGGCGGCAGCCCCCCTACTCTTCCTGGGGCTGTGCCTGTGCAGCGTGGGGGGCCATGCCCAAGGGGAGGTCCTGGAGTTTGGAGGCGTGTCCAGCCAGTGGGGGCGGTTCCCAGTGTGGAACGCCTGCTGCGAAAGCGTGCTGAGCTTCAGCCTGCGGACTCATAGCCAGGAAGGCCTGCTGCTCTACCTGGACGATGAGGGCTTCTGCGACTTCCTGGAGCTGCTGCTTCTCCACGGCCACCTCCGCCTGCGCTTCTCCATCTTCTGCGCTGAGCCGGCAGAGCTGCAATCAGGTGTGGCGTTGAGTGACGGACACTGGCACGCAGTGCGTGTCAAGCGGGACTGGCGGAACACCTCGTTGGAGGTGGACGGGCGACTGGAGGGATGGGCGGAAGTGAAGAGCAAGAGAAGAGACATGACAATATTCAGCCACACCTACATGGGCGGGGTGACGCCAGAGCTCCACTCCTCGCCTTTGCGCCTCACATCCCCTTCGGTTAGGGAACACCCCGCCTTCCGTGGCTGGATCACGGCGGTGAACATCAACGGCTCACTGGCGACGTTGGACAGTTCGGAGGGCATCACAAGAACAGCTGGCTGTGGGCCGGATCACCAGTGCCAGAACGGAGGGTTGTGCAGCGTGGTCAACGACCAGGCCGTCTGCGACTGCTCCGACACCGGTTACCAAGGCAAAGACTGCAGCGAAGGTAAGGCCCAGAACCATGCTGACCCATCATCTCATCCTTTACATACACACACACATACATGGGAATATGCACATACATTTACATTTATGGATCTCCAAATCACCTCAAACTCCAAACACCAGGTCCTTCAGTGTAGACATCTATTTTTCATTCACACCTGCACAGCTGCCTTCAGTCGGTGCGTACGGACCAGCAGCCATCACAAACAGTGCAAGACATGCATACTGATTATGTTTGATATTGATTTTTTTCATGGCTGCAAATGATTCCCAATTTAGTATGTACCTCCAGAACCCAGGAAGCTAAGCCCCCTCACAAGAAGCGCAGTCAGTTTAGTGAAGCTGAAGGTGGGAGCTTGAGAACAGCTGTTCTGAGCTGCAGTCAAGCTCAAGAGTCTGGAGACAAATTCCCGAAACTCACTGGATACCTGGCTGGCACTTTTAAAGCCTTGATGGGCTCAGTTGGTGTGTTTGGCAAAACACAATAACCATATAGATCCAGTATGGATGTGGTTGTTGGCTTGTGTTGAGAAGCTTTAATTGAAATTAGGCTAAGAGGCTGGAAATCAGTGGCTGTTACATGGCTGACACCTGGCTGCTTGTGTTAATGGATTTGCATTGATTCTAGTTGGCCTTCACAGGTGGTACAATACGTAGGGTGTTGTGATGGAGTGTATTCAATCTATCGCCTGCCATTATTTTGAACAGCCTGTTAAGATGCTCTGTTTGTGTGAGCGTGTGTGTGTTCTTATGCATTATAAAAGAGGAAATAGTGTCCTGTCAGTAGTACATAATAAATATGAAAAATTGTGACAATAAACACACTTTTATGGGGAAGAGGCAAAAGAAAAAAAAAAGCTGTTTCACAAATGATTTCTCAACCCTTTAAGAACATCCTCCCTTAATACTGTCAAACAAGCCTTTGGTCAATACAAGTGCTAATACACAGGGCACTGTAATGACGGCCATTACAAAAACGAAACAGCTGCTTAATGAACTCAGCTACCTTGTTATGGCCGGTACTGCAAATGCTTTCATTTCCCCCCGCTTAGATGTGTGTGTCATCAGATTCGCTTCAGTTCATTCAAGAGCAAATCTGCATTCTTAATCAATAGCGCTCTCAACTCCTGCATCATGTTTTCCGGCGTTGCCTCGGCGAATCGAAATTTTAATGACACAAATGCATCTGACAAAAATGGCCGAGTGGCCTTGCCGTGTCACCGTTTGTCACCGATCTGACCTCACACCCCTGCCCAGCACCGCTGTCAGCATCACACCTCCCTTTTAGCCACACACCATATCACACCCGAGCATTTAGTGGGCAGTGGGATTGCCTAGGTTACCATGGAGACAGGACTAATAGGGAGACCTCATGCCAGGAGTGTTTCTCCGTCCTTGCTCTTCCGTCCTTCGTCCCTACCCCCATTCCTCAGCTCCTTGCTGCCTACAGCTGCCTCAGCTCGTAGTGACTTCAGGCATCATGTCTGCCACACAGATCTACTCTATTTACATGTTTGTGGTGGTGAGTGTGTGTTTGTATGTTTATGTATCCCAGGCATCCTAAAGGCGATAATGGTCTTAATTTTCCAAGCAGTTGGGGAAGGTAGCTGGTGCGTTATGCTCACTAGTGCTGAAATGAGTTGAGAATTGAAAGAGAAATAATTAATTATTTAAGTAGAGCTGCAACAACTAGTCAATTAATCAACAAGGTGCTCAAGAGACCGTTATAATTGATAATTTTTCAAGCAAAAATGCCAAACATTTGCTTTTCCCAGCATCTGATGTGTGTAAATTTGATGCTTTTCTTCATCATATCTGATAGTAAACTTGACCACTGGTCTTAATTTTCCAAGCAGGTGGGGAAGGTAGCTTGTGCGTTATGCTCACTAGTGTTAAAATTAGTTGTAGATTGACAGAGAAATAATTAATGATTTAAGTAGAGCTGCAACAACTAGTCAATTAATCGACAAGTTGCTAGAGAGAAAGTTATAACTGATAATTTTTCAAGCAAAAATGCCAAACATTTGCTCATTCCAACTTCTCAAATGTCTAAATTTGATGCTTTTCGTCATCGTATATGATAGTAAACTTGACCACTGGTCTTAATTTTCACAAGCAGGTGGGGAAGGTAGCTGGTGCGTTATGCTCACTAGTGTTAAAATTAGTTGTAGATTGACAGAGAAATAATTAATGATTTAAGTAGAGCTGCAACTAGTCAATTAATCGTCAAGTTGCTCGAGAGAACGTTATAATTGATATTTTTCCAAGCAAAAAGGCCAAACATTTGCTTGTTCCAGCATCTGAAATGTGTAAATGTTATGCTTTTCTTCATCATATATGATAGTAAAGTTGACCAGTGGTCTTAATTTTCCAAGCAGGTGGGGGAGGTAGCTGGTGCGTTATCCTTACTAGTGCTGAAATGAGCTGATGATTGACATAGAAATAATTAATTATTTAAGTACAGCTGTAATGATTAGTGAATTAATTGTCCAGTTGCTTGAGAGAAAGATATGTAATTGATAATTTTTCAAGCAGAAATGCCAAACATTTGCTTGTTTCAGCTTCTCAAATGTGTACATTTGATGCTTTTATTTGTCATATATGATAGTACTGTAAACTGAATATATTTGAGTTCTGGAATGATGGTTGAATAAAACAAGCTATCTGAAGATGTCACTTTGGGCTGTGCAAAATCCTAATTTTTCACTATTTTATAGACAAAACTAGTAAATAATCTGCAGATCATGAAAATAATCATAGTTGCAGCCTTACATTTACGCTACCTGTAAAGCTAGAATGCCAAACATTCCCCTGTTTCAGCCTCTAAAATGTAAAGATTTGTTGCTTTTGTTTTATACTGTTGGTCAGACAAAACAGCAACTTGTGCTTTGGGAAATAGTGACTGACATTTTTCTCAATTTTTTTAGACATTTTATAGACTAAACGATCAATTGATGAATCTAAATCATTGACAAATTCATAGATAATGAGCGCAATTGCTTCTACAAGTGGGGTGTCTATACGTTCAGGAAGTGACAGGTGAAGCTATGATCAGCTCTCTGCAGGAACTCGGTGCTGCGCTGAGAACTACGTCTGATCCAAGCCAGTTTAATCCAGTCTGCTGTTTTTTCGCTGCTGGTTAGGGCACATTGGGAGACACGGACAGCACTGACACACACATACCTGCACAAACACATGCAACACAAACATGCAAACACATGGAGGAACACATTCACACAGTGTGCAGCCTCCAGCACCACCATTAGTCACATCACCACTGAGGTACCTAACAGCAGTGTAGCTCAGCTCTACAGGCTAAATGGGAGGTGCAGACATTTTACATAAAGGCTCTCACTTGATGCAATACCTGCTTTTGGACTGGCACTTTATCGCTCAACAAGAGGCTACTTATTCCTTTTAAGGGGCTGTTTTATATTCCTAGATGGACTCACATTTCAATTGTGAGTGATGCCAAGTGTTGCTGAGTAGAACAAGCGCTAAAATAGTTTTTTCTCTTGGCAGTAGTGGCCGGTGTTAGTAAGAGTAGACTCATAAAATGGTTCCAGTTAGGAGGTCTGCTTGGATGCATGTACACGGGGTGAGTCGAATTTGGTTGTATCATGTGAAATCATATAGCATTACCAGAATAAATTCTGCTTATATTCTGCATTGGCTTCACATTTCCAGCCGATTAGACTGTTGTCAGGCTATTAAATAGGTGTTATCAGTCGCTATAAGCCCCATAGATGTGGGTCAATAGGGGCCTACTACACCCACTAGTAGGTTATATCATCTATTCACATCGTAGGTCACCGAAAGAAAGAATAAAAGAACATGCCAGCGACCATAGTAATTATGAAAGGTAGAAGTCAAGCGCTGTACTATGGACAGTTTTCACCCAGGAGACCGGAGTTCGCAACCAACAATGTGTAGTTATCTTTGTGTTCGTAATTATTTTAAGCCAAAACACAGTGTTTTTCTCTAAAATTAAATAAGTCTTTTTTTTGCACAAACCTAAAGAACTTTTGTTTTATCGCCTAAACCTAACTGCTTTTTTGCCTAAACCTAAAGAAGTTGTAGTTTTGTTTCCTATACCTTTTAGGCAAGAAGCTTTTTGGTTTGTGTTCAAAACGTAACATTTCATTCAGTTTTACAACATGTTAGAACGTGTTGCTTTTAAATTTCACTTTTACTTTAACGTAGCAGGCGTAGTAGGCCCCTAATGTCCCACATATATGGTGCTTATAGTGACTGATGACACCTATTTAATGGCCTGATAACAATCGAACCGGGTGACATTTCAGAGTTTAGGTAGAAATTTCTTGCAGGGTTTAGCGTATGATAGTTAGATGATGGTGGAGATTGAGCGTAGCTTAATGGCTGGTTTTAAAAGGTCATTTCATGTCTTTTCTTTGGTTACTCACTGGTGGTGATATAACGATAATTCACGGACATTAGCTCAGGAAAGTGATTCAAGGGACGCAGATATTCCAGTAAACCAGCGGCTTTTCAGACAGAAATAAACAGCCGCAAATGGGGCCAGTTAACAAAAACATAAACCATGGACAACAGAGTGCAACAACATCTTAAGAGTATTTTCGATGCCTGGTTCTTATCTCAGACCTCTCTGAATCATGGAACTCGTTCTCCGAAAATAGATACAGAGAGGTCTGAGCAGATGATGTATTCTTTGTGGACGGTTTTAAATTTTTTGGAGTGCTGCGTTCGGTCGCCTCAGTGGGATATCTCCGACCACAGAGTCCGCAGGCTGAGCTAATATCCATGCATCAATATCACTACCAGTGAGTAACTCATACCAACTTATAGTATGTCAAAAGAAATCTCTCGTCAGGTGCACTCTGGAGAAGAGAATTCAAAGGTTGTGTCTGAGAGAAATTAAGTGGATGGCAAAGGGAGCAGGGAATAAAAGCTCGGGTCAAAATCCATCTTTGAATGAAGAAAAAAATACGACGATAACAGCATCTAAGGGTTTGTGACTGAACTGATTGTATATAGTGGAAACATAGCGGCCTCTTGATAAATGGGGACCATTTATGAGTCCATAAGTCCTGTGTAGTTGTTTTGAAAGAGTCAGACAGAGTCGGTGTGAAGGTGTATCTCTCATATGATACCTTGAAATTACTGTGTTATTTTGAACCCAGCCAACCTCACTGAAGCTGCACAATAAGATGAAAATATAACCCTCTGAAAATTAGAAAAAGCCTGTTATGAATCTTTAATATAGAATGAGCATGCTCTGCTAGAGGAAAAAATCCTCAGGAGCGTGTTTGAAACCAGAAATAAGTAATATGACTGTGGCAGAGCTAGTTTCCGTACACGTTTACAATGACACAATATCTTCAAGGCTCCCTAATGATCCACTTTTATTCACCCTCATATTTTTGGCAGACTTGTGACAAGCTTAGAAACATTTGCAAAGCAATATAATATTATATACTCTATGGGTTTTTTTTTCCCTCCCCTGAAAGACAGTATATTACATCTTTTATACCAGTGTGAGGAAGGGTTTTGTTCCAAAGCACAACAATATGTCAGTTTTGGAGAACCAAATAAGAATCTAGCGAAGAGAGTGTGGGCAGGGCTATGCATAAATGTAATTACTGTCTAAGCCGTTCTGCCCTCCAGTGAAGGCACGGTGAACTGGGCTTGTTAGGCCTGGCCTGGCTGGAGTTGTCCTTGAGGGCAAATTGCTGTTAGCATGCTAATGGCTCCACCTGTTTCTGCCATGCTACTAGCACAAGGGCAGAGGCAAGGAAACACAGCACACGCAGCTCAGAATACACACACACTTACATTCACAAAAACAAACACACACACACTGTCAACTGAACCATGCATGTCCCCTCGTCTCCCTGCACTGCTAATCCATCCCTACATATTTTATATTTCCCTGCTATTCTACTGTCATATTCAATGTTAGTGTGTGTGTGTCTGTATGCGTGAAAGACAGAGAGAGTGAGGGAGAGGTTGTGCGACCGAATGTGTGTGTTTTGCATGCTATCTGTCGGGGGGCTCTGGGGAGAGGAAGCGGCTGCAAGGTAAGTTCTGGGGTAAACGGCTCTTGAATCCAAACATACAGGTAGGAAAGTATATTATCGCCCCCCCCACACCCCTTCCCCCCTCTGTATCTACAAGTGTGGGTGTGCCCTTTATGTATTATGTACACATGTGGAGTCATACAGAGAGGTTGTTTGTTTTTTTAAAATGCGGCTGTATATAGACAAACCTCAGTTTTGGCTACCAGTGCAGCATGGTATCCATTGTGACGTTTTGCGTGGACTTTGCATGTATGTTACCACGGTAACCCTGGACGGGTGTGCATGTACAGTAAGTAGCCATGGTAACCCAAGGGCTTAGCATGCATGTTAATGAATGTCTGTCTCTCTCTCTCCTCGCCCGGCCGCGACACCTTTCCAGAGCACAGCTACACTCCAGGTAGGTTGCACTTCTATCTATCTGTCTTTCTCTCTATGTCTGTCTATATTTAAGTTCCTGCTCTATATTCAAACATCTCTTTCTTTGCTTCTCTATCTGATCTCTTTTTCCAAGATTTATTCTTAACATTCCTTTAGCTCTATCGTCATCTTGTGTTCACCTCTCTCCCATTTTTCTATCTTTTTCATGTCCGTCTTGTCCTTTTTCATTCTTCCTTCTGGCCTTCATTACATATTCTATTGTGGAAACACAGATCAAGGTAGCCAGCGTAAATGTATGTTGGTCTGTGTGGGTATGTAGGAGTTTGTTGCTGACACCTGGTAAGTTCCACATCCCATGAGCAATCATCTGAAGTGGCTCTCGCCTCAAGGTTACAGAGACATACCGTAGGCACATACACAAACACTGTACTGGCTGTGTGCAGACGTCTGTGTGCGTACCTGTTTGTGCGTAGGATCGCAGCCTAGGATGAGTAAGTGTCTTCAAAGCGAGTTTTTTTTAGACATTTTTGAATAATTTAGAGGACTCGTACACACACACATGCACACACACTTTTACACATAGGACTCTAGCGTTCAGCAGCATGTCATTGACAAACTCCTGTATCACAAAAACACATATATGCACACACACACACACACACACTTCACGCCCCATGATCCTTTGCTGTGCTGACTGTGCTCTTGTCTTCTTTTAAGGTCTGGCACACCTGATGATTGGCGACCAAGGTATGGCCTCCTCTTACCTCACTTCCTGTTGTCCTCTGCTATACCATCACCCCCCTACCTCCTCACCCCCACACTCACAACTCCCTGTATCCCTCCCCCACTTCATCACCACCTGGCGCGGGAGGAAGTTGTCTCTCTAGGCACTGAACTAAGGTCAGTTTTTTTTTCTGTAATTGAGATTTCTTCATTTTAAAATGGTCCCATTTGGTCTCATCAAGAGTTTCAGTTTTAATTTAAACTGAAATGGATGACTTGCAGTGGAGCAATTACATAATAATAAATGAAATATGGCCTTTAAGATAATTTTTTTGGTTTGATTTTTGAAGAGAGTGATGATGAGCCTGAGAGCAACTTCTGCTGGGATATATACTATAATCATGGCTGCTGATGTGGGAGGGGTTAATGGGAGGGTTTAGACGGCTGCGGCTTGACGGTGCTTGGCTGGGTTAGACGTGGCAGGGCTCCATGTCATGGAAATGGAGCTAAGGGCCGAATGACCGACTGACTCCATGGATGGTTTGAACTGGTCTTTATTCTTCCACCTCATTTCATTTTCTCTCATCTGTATGTAAGAGTTCGATGGAGAGCGTTTAGTGTGTGTGCGCGTGCATGATGCATATATATATATATGTGTGCTTTTATATCACGGTTTGGATCAATGACTGTGGCAGTTTTCACAGGAACACTCCCACATTCATCCATGGCTTTTTATCGGCTTCCAGCATGTCTCGCTCTGCCGCCGCTGCTCCTCATATGGGCTCCTGCTCATACATTGGCGAGCACATGTGATTCTGAACAGATCATGTTCCTGTGCTGTCATACCTCAACGCCAAAGTTGTCCAGTGTTTTTGCCCCCTTTTTAAATTGTTCACTGATGAACAAAACTCACAATACTACCTCTCTCCTCTTGCCCTCTTTCTCCTTTTTTCCTTCTTTGTTTCTGCCCTTTTTCTCACTGTTTGGGACACCACCCTCTGTGAATTTAGGAAACCTCAGAGGTACCCCCACCCTCATCCCCCTGATACATATTTTTATTTTGTATGGCTAATGGGCTGTTCTGGGTGGTTTTGAAGTTAAATGTATTGACAGGCTCTAGTATGTATGGTAATGCAGACCTTAAGAGCCGTTCGGCTTCAAGCTCTCATTTTCGGTTAAATTGGAATGTTTCATTTTTTGGTAAGGTAAGCTGTCGATGCATGTGTGTGCGAGCGTGCTCATACTAAAGCATGCGTGCGAATGAATCGGCAGCTCCGGCCTACGGTGCTTTTGAAAATCTGAAGGTAGGTGCCGCTGGGTCGGTCGGCTCCGCATGACGCTGATGAATGCACTGATTGACCCACATAAAAGACAGGCCTGACTGTGACAGGCTGATCCGCGTCTATTGTGCTCTTTGATTGGATGAGAGAGGACATGATGGCGGCTGTCTCCCATTGTGACAGCGCTGGCCGCCATGTATTCGCTGAAATGTGCCACTTAATGAAACGTTCATCCGAGCTGGTGGAAGGAAATATCTTGAATAGAGCTCAAATGATGTCTTCATCCATCTATCGCAGTGAGACATCTCTGTTCTGACAAGTATATTTCTATATTTTTGTGGCTCCTATAGTGCTGGAGATTCTGCCTTAAAATGCCTGGCATGAATCATCCAGGTGGCAGTGAGAATTTAATTGCTTCATCTGGCTTACGCTCAGCATTTTAAATCACCTGCTCAAGGACCGTCATGTATTAACATATGTTTCCAGCATTATTACACAATGTATTCAGTGTATTTGTGTATAGTGGATGCCCTCACTATAACGGATGTTTGGATTGTGATACACTGAATGTAGAGCTGTGGCTGATTTTTCCTTTAATTTTTTTCAACCTTTGAAGTCTCTTTCAGAGAGTGTACACATGAAAAAGCGGTGTGTGTAATGTGTGTGTTTTCGCTCTGCATACTGAAGAGTAAAGGCTGTCAAATGGTGCAGACGAAGCCTAGCTTAGGTTAGCTCAGCGTAAAGAGGCTTTTTGAGGAGCCCGCAAAGCTGAAATGAGTTTCTTTGAGGGGGCGGATTGGGGTATGGGGAGGGGGGGGGGCCTTAGAAAGATATATAGCATGTGTGTCTGCTTGTGTGTGTGTGTGTGTGCTGGAGAAATTGAGAAAAAGCGACTGTGCCGCCTGTGAGAGAAGAGCTAAAGGAATGAATGATAGAGCGAGCAGAGAGGGAAAGAGGAAGCGAGGGGGAGATAAAGTGAGTCGTCTTCTCTCCTGTGATGTAGAGCAACTGCCTGTATCTGCAAAGGGACAGCGGTGCTCCCGTCTGCCCTCCCAGCCCAGTCATTCTGCAAGGGACATCAGCCCTGATGGGAAGCCCTGGACCTTTCCCCTCCTTCATAAAACACAGCTATCATTCTCCCTGGAAACGATACCCACAGATCACTAATCACTTTGAGTGGGTGAAAATGCACGAATTGTGGAGGGAAGAAAGAAAAGAGGGAGCCAAATTGGATTTTCATAAGTATCGAGCAGCCAAAGGAAGAGGGGGAAATGGATTTTTTTCTTTTTTTTTTGAAAAGTATTGAGCAGCAATAATCTGGATGGAAAATGTGCTTAAAGCCAAGTAGCAGATTTTGCCCTTTCTCTTCTCTCTGTCTGGCCAAGAATAGACCGTGAAGGGTCCTGGGTGAATGAGTGATTGTAGGTGCTGAGTAGGACTGAGGAGTGGCTCTTGGACGTAATTGGCAACGATGCTCGTTTATGATATTTGTTTACTTAGTTTTAGTCTTGAGGCGGGTTGTCTGGTTAATAACAGTTGTTTGTGTGCATGTCCAAGTGTTCTCGATATCAATCCAGCAATCTGTGCGCGGCATAGACAAGTGGTCAGCTTCGCTTGAAGTGACCTTTACACACGCGCTTACGTGAACGGGCGGACAAACAGACACTCACACACCATAACCTTTAGAGAGTGCCCGCTGAGTAGGTGAGTGAGTGTGCGTTCAGTGTAAATATGCATGAGTAAGGCTGCCTGCACATATTCTTCACGGTCAGTGGATGAAGGCAGGACGGAGAGCGAGGTGCGTGTATGTTTCTGTGAGTCTTGTGTGAGTGTGCGTTCAGGGGAGGTGGATTGTGAGTCATCACTTGTGACTCATAAAGCGTCGGCAATCAAAGCGGCTCATTTTAACACATTGTCTTATGGCAAAACCACACAGATGGAAGCACACTCCGCCACACACACACACACAGACACACACATGGTCAGTGTCACACTCTTTCTCTTTAAATTGCCTCTTTTGTTTTTGTCCCTCCACCTCGCTTTCGTTTTCTCCCCCGACACACACGTGTGCGTGCTTTTCTCACAATAACACACACACACACACACACACACACACACACACACACACACACGCAGAGGATGGGCTCTGTGCTGACTCCACCATATGTGAGGTTGGGAGTGGTAGCAGACGCCAAGACAAGAGGAACCAGGCAGTACCAGCAAAGTACAGCATGTCTCCTACCTCTTACTCATCATCATCTAACAGGCCTAATAATAAATCACACTAGGACTGATTTTCCTTTAATAAATTACAGCCACTGAAACTGAATTAGAAAACATATTTGTGTTATTTAAATTATTAATAATATGATTATTATTATAGGATTTCTCAGCTTATCTCTGTCAGGTGTTGTTTTGAGGTTTTAGTGCTCAAGTAATCACTCGATCATCTGAAAGTGAATCAACAACAATTTCGATAAATGATAAATTATAGAAGTTTCTTATTCATCTCAAATGTGAAGATTTCCTGCTTTTTAAATTTTATATCAATTAGGGCAGCAGCTAATGATTTATTTCATTATCGATTAATCAGAATTATTTTTTTGATTAATCGATTCATTGTTTTGTTTATTAAATGTCAGAAATGAGTGAAAAATGCCTGTTATAATTCCCGCATCTTCAAATGTCTTGTTTGTCTGACCAACAGTCATAAACCCAAATTATTCAATATACTATCATGAATGACAAAGAAAAGCATCAAATTCTAGCATATATATTGTTTTTCGATAATCAAAATAGTGCTGATTAATTTTTCCTGTTGATTGACTGATTGATTAATTGATGAGTCATTGCAGCTCTATCATTGTAAATAAAATATTTTTTGGTCCATTGTTGGTAATTTGAAGACGTTAGCTTGGGCTCTGGCAACTTGTGATGGGTATTTATTTTTTTTACTATATTCTGACATGTTATAGACTAAACAATTAATCAGTTAATTGAAAAAATAATCAACGGATTAATCGACTACTAACTACTCATAACTAATCGTTACTTGCAGATCTAGTAGAAAGCAATGAAGAAAGTTGCATTATGTTTGTGCCTGTAGGTTTAGGGAATCAACTGTCCATGTAAACACAGCGTTATCACATAATTCGATCAGTTTTTTTAAGAGAATCTTTCCATTAGGGCTGCAACTAACTATTATTTTCATTGTCAATTAATCTTTCGATTATTTTCTCGATTAGTTGTTTGGTCTATAAAATGTCAGAAAGTGTTGATCATTGTTTCCCAAAGCCCAAGAGGATGTCCTCAAATGTCTTGTTTTGTCCACAACTCAAAGATATTCAGTTTACTGTCATAGAGGAGTAAATAAACCAGAAAATATTCACATTTAAGAAACTGCAATCAGAGAATTTAGATTTTTTTTTCTTAAAAAATGACTCACACTGACTCATCGATGATCAAAATAGTTGGCGAATAATTTAATAGTTGACAACTAATCGATTAATCGTTGGAGCCTTGGAGTAAATACTGTAATACACTGTATATTTGTCAGTCATTAGCTACTGTAGTTGTAATGCTTACATAATTCAGCAAAACGGGCAAGTGAGCAGCGCTCAACTGGAGGTGAGAGAGAGAGCCGCTTGGTGTTAAGAGGCAAGTGTCTGGTGATTGGCTGCCTGCCCGACTGACTGGCATGAATTTGGCTCCTGATGGCCACATCTTGAGCTGTGAATAAAAAAAACCTGTTAAAACTAAGTTTTGCCCCCTCTGGCCATCAGCAGCGATAAAGCAATCGCAACAAAGTTTTTACTGCAAAATGCACAATTTTTCTGGATATACTCTTTCCACTAATGGGACTAATTCTGCCTCTATACTCTCCGCCACTAACGCCCATTACAGTTCGGTACTACAACACTCATTAATGCTTAACACCCATGCAGCTCTTGTAATGAAAGTCACAGCGCTACATAGAGAGCTCTACCCCCACATTATCAGGGAGATGCACCGTTACAGAACTCACCATGGGAAATGTGAAGCAATCCCACCAGCAATGTATACATTTACTAGTAATTGTATGCAATTACCATCCTGTTAGCAAGTACGCATTAACATATTCGCACATCCACCGCGACGCTAATAGGAAACACACAAAGCCGATGCACCCTGTAATCGCCTAAAAATAAAGACATCAAACGGACTCCCCGTTTACAGAGGATGAAGGGAAAAGATAGAGCGGAGGCTGGCTGCGAGTTTGCGAGGGAGGGGTGGGCAGCATAGGGGTAAAGGAGTGTAGAAAAGTGATGGTGAGGACAGATAGGAGCGCATTCAGAAAGTGGGAAAGGAGAGGTGGAAAGAGAAGGTCGGAGACGCAGAGGGAGACAGGAAGGGAGATAAGACTGCAGCGTTTCTCAGCAGGGGCGCCGCATCTCTCCTTGGGCTCCCCGACATGACACAGTCTCGCATCAGCCGGGATGGTATTCATGAGTGATGCAGATACCTCACACACAAGCACACACGCAAACACAGGCAAGTCGGTGCTCCAGTTGTCTCCTACCTGTTCTAGCACTTTCCATTGTGTCTGCGTGGGTGCTGAGAGCAGTGGCCCAATTGGCGATTCACTCCAGTACCCCATCTGGCATTTGAAGTTCATTTCTTTGCTGTTTGCCAAAACAAGAACAAACACGTGAACAAGGATATACACACACACTTGCACTGACGGGCGTTGCACACATACACATACTCATTTACTCGTTGTGGTGCTTGTCTGGAATAACTACGACAACTGAAATCGCCACAGCATTCATTAAAAACCCATTACATTACCTTTATGAAAAGAGGTCTTTATGCACTTGTTATTTGTTAACAACCTGCTGTAAGGCGTTTCATTAGGTGTGTGTGTGTGTGTGTGTGTGTGTGTGTGTGACAGGGCAGTACGTGTGTGGATTTACATGCATGAGTATTTGCCTCCGTGGGTATATTTAACTGCCTAAATGCACATTTTCTCAGCGCTTTATGGTCTCCTCTGTGCATATGTGCCATGATGTATTTACGTGTGCTTGCGTGCACGACCGTGTGCGTGTGTGTGTGTGTGTGTGTGTGTGTGTGTGTATGTGTGTCTAACACGGATGAAACTGACTCTGATCTTATCCAGCTTAAGACAAATACACTGTTCTGCCTGCAGACATTGTCATGGAAACAAGCCGGTTTCCCTGGGTACCAGAGAGAAGGCCAAATTCAAGCTACAGACACAGAGAGAGAGCGAGAGAGAGAGAGAGAGAGAAAGAGAGAGAGAGAGATGAGCAAAGATAAAAGAAACAAAAAGGGACAAGAAATAAAAGATTGAACATAATGGCAGGAAGTGTGCTGTTCATTGTTTTTTCTTCAAATGAAATTCAAAGGGATTAACAATATAGGATATTATTAAGTTATGTACCATTTGTGTCAAATAAATTCACTTAGAAAAGGCCATATCTGCTCAAAAACAATTTGATCTTTAATGTATTTTACTATTTACCAAGAAAAAATGCTCCGTTTGACTATTTTTTATCACAGTAGATTGAATATATTTGGGTTTTGAAGACATGACATTGGACTCTTGGATATTGCGACTATTCACTATTGTATGCAGTGGTGGGAGAAGTATACTGACCTTTTACTTAGGTAAAAGTAGCAATACTACCGTGTAAAAAAAAAAAAGTCCTGCTGTCAAAGTTAACGAGATAATAACGCGTTAACGCAACTAATTTCTTTAACGCAACTTACGTTTTTTAGGTTGAAGCAGGCTCATTTTTAAAGCTAGAGTGCCCACTTTGTGATAATCACATGCAGTTTGGGGTAAGTCATAGTCAAGACAGACAGCTGTTGTTGCCTGTTGGGCTTGAGTTTGCCATGTTATGATTTGAGCATATTTTTTATGCTAAATGCAGTACCTGTGAGGGTTTCTGGACAATATTTGTCATTGTTTTGTGTTGTTAATTGATTTCCAATAATAAATATATACATACGTTTGCATAAAGCAGCATATTTGCCCACTCCCATGTTGATAAGATTATTAAATACTTACTACAATACAAATCTCCCTTTAAGGTACATTTTGAACAGATAAAGTTGCAATTAATATGCGATTAATCGCGATTAACTATTTGAATTGATTGACAGCCCTAGTTCAAAGTCTTACTTCAGTATAAGCACAAAACTTCGCATCAAAATATACTTAATTTATCAAAAGTAAAAGTACTCATCTGCAGAATAATATATATTATGTTATTGAATTACATTTAGTGATGCATGAGTTCATCACTGTCATATTACAGCTGGTAAAGGTGGATGTATTAGTTGATTTTTTTCTATTAATAATCTGAATATTCAAAGTAACTAAAGCTGTAAATGTAGTGGTGTAAAAAACATTATTTACTTTCCAAATGGAGTGGAGTAAGTAAAAAGTAACATAAGATGTAAATACTTTAGTCAAATAAAAGTACTTAAGTACAGTACTTGAGTAAATGTACTTCATCCACCACTGATTTTATGTTTATTATATTTTAGAAAATTAACAACTACTGCTATAATTGATTAGTTGTTTGTCATTTATCTAGTAAAAATGTCCCAAAATTTGATGGTTCCAGCTTCTCAAAAGGGAGAGTTAGCGGCTTTTCATTCAATCATCTTAATATTGTAGTAAATTGAATATCTTTTGAGTGTTTGTCAGACAAAACAAAACATTTGGTGATATCACCGGGGGCATTTTGACACTATTTACTGCTCCAAAGACAAAGCAATTAATCAATTAACCAAGAAAACAACCTGCCGATTAACAGATTATGAGAACAAATTGTCAAAGCAGTGTTTTTTAAACTGTTTGCTGGAAAATGAAATGCATTCAATTTAACAACAACAAAACAAGGAATAAGAGCTCAACGTTGCAGACAACCAATCTGTCACTTGTGTCCTGACAGTAATATCCTCCTCTACAGTATTGCTCCCTTGGCTGTGATGTGATAGCCCAATCGCTTTTAAAGCCAGATGCTGTATATCACTGAATAGAGATGGAAACGGCCGTCGTAGCCTTTAGTGAACTTGGCTGTGTAGGATTTTCACACTTTAACTTAATGTAGAGACTATGCATATGTTAGCATACATTTACATACATTTCCCGCACTGGTCATCTGTCTGTATACTGTATGAGTGCGTAGTTAATCCACCTGTCTGTCATTAAGGAGGGATGCCTTCATGCCGGATGTTTGAGTTTTGTGTGTGTGTGTGTGTGTGTGTGTGTGTGTGTGTTTGCGTGTGTGGACAGTCTGAGAGGAGCTGATAGCAGAACTGCATGGTGGGCTAAAAACGAGGTGCAGGGGAATTGCAGTGTGCTATCTCCAGAATGACAGGGCTGCCATGATTGAGGCTCGCTACACTAGGATTTAGATACACCAGCATTTTTCTCTCTTTCGTTCTCTCTAGCCATCCATCCCTCGCTCTCTGCCACTCCCTTTCCTTGTCTCTCTTTCTACCCCTCTACCTCTTTCTCTTCCATTTTGTGTCGCCCATCTCAATGAGTTTCTCCGTCTCCCCTCTTTTATCCCTTCTTCTTTCAAATTCCCCCCTGTGCATCATCTTTCCCCCCTTTTTTTCTTCTCCACCCTGCATCTTTTCCACCCTGCTCCCTCTATCAGGTGCTGTATAATGTAGGCTCCCCTGATGTGCTCCCAGCCTCCATCCGCCATTTTGATTCAGTACAGCTGTCCATGATAATGTACTGTTCACTCAATCACTCTTTCTCTCTCTCTCTCTCCCTCCTTCTCCATCTCTCTCCCTGACACACACACACACACACATGCACGAACACATCCGTATTTGCTGTCGCCCCTGTAACACAGGGTTGCCATGGAAATGACAAATTAGAGTGTGAAACGTTGAGGAGGAAACCCATGAGAAGAGACAAAGCCACACACACTCTGCCATATGCACACAAACACACAGAGAAATCCAAGTGATGTGTGTTTGATCGGCGGAGGGGCGGTACAGTTGCAGCTGGTCCCAGTAGCAGCAACCATCAGATCAGTTATTCACTCTCTCCCTCCTGCCTCCCCACAGGCTGCTTTATTCATTATAGTAGGCCTAGTAGTTTAATGATAGCCTTCAAAGTCTAACGCCAATCATCTTCCGTCTTTACATTCTTGATTAATTTACTTCTTCTTTCGCGTACTAGTTCCTCGCACGTTTTTTGCGGGTCATTTCTTACACCATTTCCTCCTTCCTTTCCTTTCTTCCTGCTCTCCTCTCCTCTCCCCTCTCCTCTCCCCTCTCCTCTCCTCTCCTCTCCTCTCCTCTCCTCTCCTCTCCTCTCCTCTCCTCTCCTCTCCTCTCCTTCTTTCCTTTCCTCTCTTGTCCTTTTCTTAAGCAACTTAATTTAATCAGATCGTCTCAGTGAGATCAAGGTCTGTTTCTCAAGGGAGAGCTGTGAAAAAGAAAAACATTTTCAGTCCGATAAGGCTGCAACTTAAGATTATTATCAGTGTCACTTAAACTGTTTATCACTTTTTCAATTGCTCGATTGACTGTTTCGTCTGAATAATATCAGAAAATAGTGGGAAAAAATACCCATCAGAATTTCCCAAAATTACATCTTCAGATTGTTTTGCCCGACTAACGGTCCAAGATCCTAACATATCCAATTTACACAGAGAAAAGCAGCAAATCCTAATATTTCAAAAGCTTGAGCTGACAAACTTCTGGTATTTTTACTTAAGAAATTACTTAAACAACCAATTGATTCTTAAAGCTGTTGTTAATTATTCTTCTGTCTAATTACCAATCAATGAATCGACTAATCATTCCAGTGCTACAACCAGACCTTACATAGATACAACCACACGAACAGCGAATTTATAGAGAGATTACCTCACTTACCTCCCTTAATCAGGTGGTTTCATTGACAAATAATAAAGATCATTTTCAAGAAAGAGAAATATTTACAGTCAGACCTCACATTCAACTGGTCACAAGAAGTCACAAGAAACAACATAAAAAACAACAGATAATAAAGCGTTGAAATCTACACAGGAAGTAAAAGAACCAAGCTTGAGAGAATCCTTTTTTTTTTAAACTTTATTCAATCACGTAGTAGGGCTGGCCTCGACCAAGAAAATTCTTAGTTGACTAAAGGCCTTTACACACCGATGACGTGAAGAATAAACACGAAAATGCAAAATACTCGCCTGCGAATATTATACATCTTAGGCTTTTATTGTGAAAGGTCAGAACAGAAGAAGTGGATCTGGTCTACGCTGCCTTTGTCAAAGTTGAAAGGAGTAATAAAGTTTGCCGCGTTGTTTCGGACTACAGAGCCTCCGTGTTGTTTCATAAATATAGGCGCAACTCAACCTGCCACACAACGTGATTGGTTGATGCCTTTATTTGTGGTGCGAAAGATCAGAAAATCGACCTTGTTCCGGAAAACAATTACAAAGCTTTTTCGCCATGTAATATTCGCATTCTGTGTAAAAGTATTAATTTATTTATTCATTATTTATCATTATTTATTCATTATTATTATCTGGGGGCTGGAGCCAATCCCTGCTGACATTGGCTGAAGGCGGGGTACACCTTGACAGGTCGCCAGACTATCACAGGGCTGACACATAGAGACAGACAACCATTCACACTCACATTCACACCTACGGGCAATTTAGAGTCAACAGTTAACCTGCATGTCTTTGGACTGTGGGAGGAAGCAGGAGAACCCAGAGAAAACCCACGCTAACACGGGGAGAACATGCAAACTCCACACAGAAGGGCCGCAAGCCGGATTCGAACTTGAGACCCTCTTGCTGTGAGACGACAGGGCTAACCGCTGCACCACATGACAAAAACATTTCAAAAAAATATATTAGCATGCAAATTAATCTCATAAAAAAAAACACCCCCAGTGTGTAAAGGTCTTAACACGATTTTGTTGATTTAATGAGTTTCTCCACAAAGAATCACACAAAAGCACCACTTTAAATCTTGTGTTTACCAGAGATGTGCTCGTGAGTTTCTTGGAAAAAAGCATATATAACAAATAATCGACTAAAGAAATCTTAGTCGACTAAAACCAAAACGACCGATTTGTCAACTAATCTATCTCCCTATCACGTAGTGTCTTTAAGATCAAGGCCTTTTTTGCAATCAGCACAATGAAAAACATTTACAGTCTGACTTAGCATACAACCCCGCAGCCAGCCCACAAGAAACCTTGAGTTAACCAACTAATAGAGAGAAAATGAGCCATATGAAACATAAGGTAATAGTGCCTAAAAAATCTCCCTTCTTTTCCTCTTTCCTTTCTCTGTATTCCTTCACCGTCCTGCTCTCCTGCTCTGATCGACAGTGCTCTCCACAGGATGAAGTGTGACATGTGGTGTGTATGTCAGTGTCTGTCTCACTGTTTACTCTGAGCTAATACTGACTCACTCCATTAATCTGAGCTACAACAGATCCACTCCAACCTGCCCACTTGAGAGCGTGTGCGCTTTAGGCACGTCTGTACACTGAATACATGCATGCACGACACATGTTCGTCATTGTGCTTGTGACACCCAATATGCATTTTGTAGCCTGATTTGTGTGCGTGCGTGCGCGTGTGCGCCCGTTGTTGTTGCGAGCCAGAGCTTCCAGATCGATGCAGATGCTTTATGTGCTCCTGTCTAGTTTAATGACATGTCTGTAAATTAGCAACAGAATGGTGGAGCACCACACTGAAACCTAATGGCACCTCTGTAAATTACCGCTAGAATGCTGCTGGACGGCTGCGTGTGTTCTCATTGTGAACAACTTGGCTCCCCCCCCCTCACTCCGCCACCTCATCTACATTTGTCTACGTGTGTGTGATTGTGTTCTAGCATTTGTGGCTGTTCTTTCTCTGCGTGTGTGTGTGTGTGTGTGTGTGTTTTTGTGTGTCTCCCTCCTTCTCCTCGCTCTCGCTCCTCTCAGTAAAGACTAGCCCGAGGCCCTGAGTTGGTAATAGCTTTTCTGACAGCAATACACCAATATTTACAGAGACCAGCACCCACCCACACCCCCGCACATTTCATGCACACATAAAAAAGCCTATATTCGTCCGCACACATTCACATGCTTGAACACGCACATTTTAGGCATGCACACACACACACGCTCTTAATTAACATGCTGGGAGGGAAGGCATCACACACTAGGGGGAACTCACACACATGCTGGCATACAACTTGTTGTTTCTCACTCACATATTGGCATTCACACTTTTGGGGTTCTTTTTTTTCATGCAACCGAAGCAAAGAAAGACAATTTGCCACAATTGCTCTTTGAATTGTGATATATTCTCACTTTTTCCTTCTCATTATTCTCCCCGTGTTATATTCACTCAAGTGCGGCCAATTCCATTTCAGCGCTCTTCTCTCTGCCTCTCGCTACCTTAATAACCTATTACACTTCAGTCTATTCATTACGTGGCAATCCCTCCCCTCCCTCCCTTCCCACCTCTCCACCAAGTGTCTGTCTTGCTCCAGCCTGACCTAGTGTGTGCGTTAAATTCCCCCTCTGTTCTCCTCATTATCGTGAACTACAAGTTTATGCCAGAGGCTCCTCAGAGCAGAGAGAAAAGGAGGCCAACGAGACGCGAGGAGAGGAATGGTGGCGTGAAGCTTAAAGGGAGGTGTGAGAGATATAGGGATGGTGGTGAGAGCGGATGCGGAGGAAGGGTGATGCTTTTAGGGGGGGGGGGGGATGGGTGTGAAGGAGACAGATAATGTCGCCCCTGCTTGTGTATGCCAGCACAATAGTATGATCGTTTTCTCGCAGATATGTGTAGGTGTGCACATTTGTTCCTCTGCTGGCTTGTGGCTGCGCAGTTCTGTGTGAGTAGGTGTAAGAGAGTAGATAAGAGAGTGTGAGCTTAAGAATGATGGATTGCAAAACCTTGGTCTCGTGTCCTTGGGGGTCACTGAGGGTGTGCAAGGTAAGTTGCCATTGGCCGCCTGCTTGTTATTCTGAATTCTAATTGGCCTGCTTTGGCTGCCGCGATGCTTTACAGGCCGCTGCTCTCCATCTTTGATCCCTCTCGAAACCTTCGCTAACCTCTACACATAGATACGCAGACACGCACATTCTGGCTTTTGACGAACATCACGAAATGAGCCCTGTTGTCAAACAAGACCACATCACTTCCGACTGCCAGCACAGCTGTTCTCTCAAAAGGGAGGATGGCAGGTTTCATAACGAGTTTGGAACGCTGCAGACTCACGACTGTCTCTCTCGCATCCACACTGTTTAATCTCCAACCCACATGAGTGATCAAAGCTTGTTTACGCACCACTCCATGTACGATTAGAGGTATGGAAGGAAGTGTTTCTTCCAAGTGCTGGCATCAGTGAGGCTTTGCTTGACAATAACAACATTTTCAGCATCTTGAACAATATGTTTTGTACTGCACATCCAAATCAAATTTAACCAGGCCCGGCAGAGCTTTGTTTTACTCGGCTGGCTCAGATGAACACCCACCATTTTATCATCTTTGAGCATATTGTGAAGAGCAGTGTGGGAAGAAGCAGTGTAGCTTGGATATTGTGGTAATCATTATGATAATGTTCAACAAGAATGTAATGTCTCTTCACTTATTTGTTCTTCCTCCCTCCTCTTCCACCTCTCCCTTTCTGTCTCAGCCCGCGAGGAGTATGTCGCCACCTTCAAGGGCTCCGAGTACTTCTGCTACGACTTGTCGCCCAACCCCATCCAGTCTAGCAGCGATGAAATCACACTCTCCTTCAAGACGCTGCAGCGCAACGGCCTGATGCTGCACACCGGCAAGTCAGCCGACTACGTTAACCTGGCACTGAAGAACGGAGCCGTGTCGCTTGTCATCAACCTCGGCTCCGGGGCCTTCGAGGCCCTGGTGGAGCCCGTCAACGGCAAGTTCAACGACAACGCCTGGCACGACGTCAAGGTCACCCGCAACCTGAGACAGGTAACCAGACAAACAGGAGGTGGAGGAGTGAGCGACCGAGCAAACAGGAGAGGAGAGGAGATATGAAATGGGTTACGATATTGATAAGAGAAGAAAGAGGGAGGGACAAAAAGATTCCAAGTGGTAGACTAACGGATGGATGGAAGCATGCTTGGATTTCAGTTAGTGATGAAGTGATGAGCAATCATTGGAAAATTAATTGATAACAGTTTTGAGGACCCTTTGTCAAGCAAACATGCCAATTTGCTTGTTTCAGCTCATCATTTGTGAGGTTTTCCTTGTTTTATATAATTATTAGGGCTGTCAAAGTTACACGATAACGCCACAAATTTCTTAATTTCTATTTTTTTTATTGTAGCGGGCTCAGTTTTAAAGCTAGAGTGAAGATACTGGCATATGAAACTTGAAAACCTAAAGAGTCATGTCATACTAGCTTGTCGCAAAGGAGGCCAAATAACGTTCCAAATTTACGCTACATTTTGGCGAGGAGAAAGTGGCAGGGCCATTTTCAAAGGGGTCCCTTGACCTCTGACCTCAAGATATGTGAATGTAAATGGGTTCTATGGGTACCCACGAGTCTCCCCTTTACAGACATGCCCACTTTATGATCATCACATGCAGTTTGGGGCAAGTCATAGTCAAGTCAGCACACTGACACTCTGACAGCTGTTGTTGCCTGTTGGGCTTCAGTTTATGATTTGAGCATATTATTTTATGTTAAGCGCAGTACCTGTGAGGGTTTCTGGACAATATTTGTCATTTTTTTGTGTTGTTAATTGATTTCCAATAATAAATATATGCATAAAGCAGCATATTTACCCACTCCCATGTTGATAAGAATATTAAATACTTGGCAAATCTCCTTTTAAAAGGTACATTTTGAACAGATAAAAAATGTGCGATTTAATCGTGATTAACTATTTTAATTGATTGACAGCCCTAATTATTGTAAATTGAATATCTTTTGGTTTTGGACTGTTTGTTTGGACCAAACAACACTTTTGAATACTTGAGCTCTGGCTAACTGTGACGGGAATTTTTTAATATTTTCTGACATTTTACAGACTAAATGATACATTTTGTTCATTTGAGAAATAATTGACAACGATCATTTTAATTCCCTGTTAAATAGTTTCAGTGCGTGTTTGACGTTGGTGAACCACAGCGACTGCTGCAGATGTTTCAGGGGCAGCAGAAAAGACTTTAGGCCGCAGCAAGAAACTAATCAATGTAGACGCTACGGTCAGTGGTGTGTTGTCCATCTGCAGCGATGCTGTGGTAGGAAGAAAATTCCTGAGGTTTTGGTCTTAGTTTACAGTGGGTTAACCACCAGACCAGCACTGCTCTCAGCTCTAGGTGAGTGATTTTTCAATTGTGTGTGAGTGAATGTGCGAGTGAGTGAATGAGCGAGAGAGTGAACTAGAGAACACCGAGGGTCACTCGCACTCAAGTGCTTGTAAACCCACCTGTGCCCTGCCTCTACCGTTTGCCTGTTTGTACTACTAACTTGACTACTAACTTTACTAACCTGCTAGTGAAACTAACCACCATCCATGGAATGATTCATTCTACTAACCCTAACCTGTGCCCTTCTCCTAGCGAAACCACTCCAACCAACCTACTAACCTCACCAGAGGCCTTCTAGCTTTCCTTTTTTTGTTCCCGAAAGTTGTTCTGTTCACAGTTTTTTGCTTTCCTTTCTCCCCCTCTCCTACAAAGCACTCAGGCATTGGACACGCTATGGTAAACAAACTCCATTGTTCGGTAGATATCATTCTAATTGTTTCTTAGTTTGGGTTTGCCCCGTGTCTATTTCCTTTTGAACCATAGACTTCAAAACTAAACCAATAAAAGGATAAATGCGGTTGGTAATCTTTTACGCTTAAAAAGCCCCCGTCCCCCCTCCTTGCCAACCATTTTTTTTTCTTTAGATCCTCCCCCTTCCCCTTTCTCTACCGTTTTTTTTCACCCCATCACTCTGTGACTGACGTGTAGGAGTGTACTGATTGGCTCATCCCTAACCTGCACGCAAATGGCGAGCCCCCCCACCCCCCCTCCTCCCCTTCCTGCATGGCGTGACTCAGAAACCCTTCCCCTCTCTGATTGGTCCATAAAATGGATAGAGAGGTCCCTTCTTCCCCTCTTTTCTTTTAAATTCTTTTTCTTCTTTGGATTTTACGTCCTCCACTCTGCCACTGCATGTTCTCCATGGTGCCTCTGATTCATCCAGTCCTCAGTTGTTTTAATCTACTGTGTCCTCTTTGCCAGTGGATGCATGCAGAGAGAGGAACAGGCCGCATGTTTACATATTTATATATATATGTACGTGTTCGTGTGGAATGAGACGTAACCCATCTAACACCTGTGCGTGTGTATACATCAATATGTGTCTGTTCGTCCATGTGTCATATCATTCAGAATCGCTGATCTAACAAACCCCCCCAAAACCACATGCTAACTAACTAACACCATCATCATAACAACACAACAACATAACATCATCACAACTACTAACAGCATTGAAATCATTAACCCTAACCTCAGCAACCCAACACAGCTTGGCCTGACACAAGTAGCACTCCTGTGGCTGCCAGCAGTGCAACAACTAACAACTACTAACAAGTAAATAGTACTAACACCTACTGCAAAGCACGAAGAAGCCTGCGGAGACTTTACTAACACCTGCCTGGCTGGGCGAGTTCGCCCGGCAACGATCAGTGAGAGGGAACTTACTGTAGCGGGAAAGTAAAGAGCTCACAACCTTTATGGGCAGTTGAACATGGTCAGTAATGTCCTGTAGAATATCAGGGTGATAACATACCACTAAATGTGACTTATGTGTGACAGGGTTGGGGAACCAGTGAAAGCTAAAAGCCCCATACAGGCTATTATACCGCAGAATAGGCTGGTTAAATTATACTGTAAGAACGCCAGCGTCAGGTTCACTTTAGGTGGAGCATTAAGGAAAGTTGTTATTAGTATATTAGGAAGTAAATCTGCATCTTCTACTTTAAAGATAAAGCAGCTTAGAGTCTGTGGCATAAAGAGGAAAACTGGTTGAATTAGCAGACATAGAAGATTAGGATAGTCTTTGCTGCACAAATCGTGTTTAGTCTGTTTTGTAAAGTCAGTACAATGCAGGGACAGAATAAGGTTTTGAAGTTTGGGTGTGAAGAGTCCACCAGTGGTTGCCCTGAAGCTTTGGGTATCAGTGAATCTTTATGAATCACACACAGACAGGCAGAAGCAGGCAGAGCAAATAGTCTGAATCCAGTTAGAGTGCACAAGTATTAGATGGGGCTACAGAGTGTATTACAGAGTGAGCGAGTGGCATTTAACAGCGTGTAGCTACATATTTCTAATGTCAGTAATACCAGCAAAGTCGAGAGGCAGCAGCACTCAATTACACCACACAGTTAGCACTGATCCACACCAAAACAAAGTCCCAGCAGCACAACTAGCCAACTCCCCAAACCAATCAGGCTCTATCCCCACCACAATGCATACACACTGGTTACCAGAGTAACGGGGGCTAATTTGGCTGGTCAGCGCCTAGCTAGCGCTTAGCGCTGCCTTTGGTGTGAGTATATAGCGTGTCCTTTCCCTGTGCTTTGTTGTGTAGGTGACCATCTCTGTGGACGGCATCCTGACCACCACGGGCTACACCCAGGAGGACTACACCATGCTGGGCTCGGACGACTTCTTCTACGTGGGAGGGAGCCCTAGCACCGCTGACCTGCCCGGCTCTCCAGTCAGCAATAACTTCATGGGCTGTCTCAAAGAGGTGGGATGGATGATGGATGCATGGTGCACCTATGTATGTGTGTGTGTGTATAAAACGTTTGACATACAAAATAGCATGATGTTAATTTGATTATTTTTCCAGTATATTGCAATAAGGCAAATGTTTGGAAAATCACATATAAAATAGTCTAACTGCTTTATATCAAACAAATGCTGATGTTGCAATGGATCGAACAGCTGACTGGATGGAACAAACAAAACATTAATTTTGGACCCACCAACATTTTTAAAATGATTAATTCACAATCATATAATTTTTTTCAGGAAAAGCCATACTTTTATTCAGCACCTTTCTAAAAACTCTGTGGATGTATTCATTTTTTTAATGATTTGTCTACATAAAAATGTTATCAATATAACCTTTAAGACTAACAACTTTACGATTAATGACCACTGAATGTACACATCCTGTTACTGAACACTGCTAATTCATTGTTTGATGTAATTTGCTGTTTGTTTTAAATCTATTGCTTGATTCTTTTATGTGAAACTTTTTATGCTGCCATCTTGGCCAAGACTCCCTTCCAAAGGAGATTTAGAGTCTCAATGGGAAAATATCCTGGTAAAATGAAGGTTTAATAAAATAGATATCAGACTATTAACTAAAGTTTGCTCAGAATGATTCATTTAGACTGAATTTAGACTGAATGAGCCACTGATATAATCTCCACGTGATCATTTCTCCCAATGATGATTCTACTGAAAGTCGATGAATGATAATATTTAACTAGAAAAGCAGTTTCTGAAGAAATTGCGGTGTGAATGCTGGTTGCTGAAGAGCTGACGCTACGCTGTAATGCTGGCTTAAATGTTGTGAGAAGAAGGTGAAGTAGTGGGAATAGATGGAAAAGTGGGAATAGGTTGAATTTGTATGAATTTCATTGAAAAGTTGAATAATACCAATAATTTATCAAGGATGTGGAACATTTTAAGGTTTTTGAATAGCTGATACTACACTGCACTGCTGACTTTAATCTGTATGAAGAAGGAGAAGGAGTAGGAATAGTTGAAAAAGTGGGAATGGGTTTACTTTGTATGAATATCATTGAAAAGTTGAATAATACCAATAGTGTATAAAAAATGTGGAATATTTGAAGGTTTTTGAATAGCTGATGCCACACTGCACTGCTGACTTTAATCTGTATGAAGAAGGAGAAGAAATAGGAATAGTTGAAAAAGTAGGAATGGGTTTAATTTGTATGAATATCATTGAAAAGTTGAATACTACAAATAGGTTGAATTCCTAGTTTCCTGTTAACATACAATGAGAGTTGGGGGCTTTTATTTTGTAAACCAAGTCTCATTGGGAGCTTCCTGTTAAGATAAAGTCACTCTATCGGGCTTTTATTTTGAAAGAATATCATTGAAATCATTGAATCTCATCACAATCAGCTGTGTCTCATCCAACTGCAATCAGAGGTTGCCATGGTGATGAAAACTGTTGAGTGACAACTCAGTCAGCCAGTAAATTTTAGACAAGGATTAAGCTGAACTGTACTTCTCATACCCCTGCTTGCTAGTCAAAAACCGTAACTGCTATCGCTTAGATTTTTTCATGAGAAGAATAAGGACTCTCAGATGAAGATATGTCGCGACATTTGTGTTTGTAGTGTCAAAAATGTGACCTCGGCAGCAGTTTCAAAAACTAGTAACTTTTGATCTGATCCAAAACATTTTGTGAAATTTAACATGGTACCCTATGGGACGGTAGCCTGGTGTTGCTGTCACTTCCAGGCATATATCGCCAAATGTGTAAGTCCGACTGATTCCATAGCTACATGACTGCGACCAGCACAAGATTTACAACATTTCTGTGAAGAAATTATGCATGAAGAGTAAAAATTGTGAGAAGTTAGAAATATTTTTTATAAGATTTTAAAGTTGGCTGCTCCCCTCTAGCTCTGAACATTCCATGCAATACACACTCATGTAAAAATGTGACAAAAGCATTTTTACCAAGCTTCAAACAAGGTTGAATAGTTTAAAAAATTTAAATGGGATTTAAAAGTTGAATACAAGCAAGAATATCTGAAAGATGTGGAACATTTTAAAGTTTGAATGGAGTTTCTACGTGAATGTATGAATGAGTAGTTAGCATTTGAAAATGCTTGAAAATGCTTGAAATTTCGCGGAAAACGTTGAATATTTCGGAAAGTATGTAAGTTTGTACGTTGAATAATGTGGAAGGAGTAGCGTTGCAAAAAAGTGGGTGGAATAATAATAATATTAAAGAATGTAGAATAACATAGGTTGTGAATGCTTCCAGCACTCACACCAATTATTGCCAAGTTCATACAGTCATGCTGCACAGATTTCTCTATACTCTCAAGTTTTAAGAAACACCGATCTTCTTTTTTTTCTCACTTCCTCTCGTCCTCCCTTCCCTCACGCGTCACGCAAATATTTTCCACACATTATCTTAAAAAGCACACACACAGAGAAATGCGTCCATTTGGCAGACTCACACAAACAGACAGACACACACACACACACCCTCCCCAGCATCAGAGAGAATCAGTGATGAGTGTCGTTGAGGGAGTAGCTACAGCACTAAGCACTAACATGCTAATTAGCTACGCCACAGAGACGCTCCATCCATCCGCTGTGCTTGAAATGGGCCACAACACTGCAACAATAAAAACTCACGACACACTAACACATGTACGCAACAAACACAACCTTAGCATGTACACACAGATGTGTTTGCATGCGCGTACGTGAGCGGGGGAATGCACAATTATACCCACCAAAACACACACAGACAAAAAAAAACTCAAGCACAAATAAACATACATATGCAGCACCTGACACAACGAAACTCCCAAATACATCCTCACACCCATTATACACACACCCTGCCTTTCATTCACCCAGACTCACACAGAGGCATAAACAAACAACCAAACAAGCCGACAGATGATGTGCCAAACAGAGAGCTATCTGTATCAGTGGTGAATGCGCTCTGTGTTGCTTCATTAAGACTGATGGCGTTTAAACGAGGCTGCCGCTGTCACAGTGAACCCTCCACTGGCACATTTACATATTTAATACGATGATATGATAATCCGTGTGAGCGAATTAAGATGTATGCAGCGAATCACGCGCATGGACGATCAAGGCTGTAACAGTTTTGATGCGGCGTACACACCCACGCACTAACACCATTTTGCAGCACTTTTGTTGAAGGATCGCCCTCGTTGCCCTACGCACAGACGCAAAAGCACATGACATACAAAAAAAAAATTAAAAACAGAGGTTAAAAAGCCAACACAGAGGAGAAATTTTGTGATGTTGCCGAGTTGCTCGCAGGTCATAGAAAGAGGTCTGGATTAATAAAGCCGAGCCTGTGTGTGCCCGTCTCTCTCGACATCAAAATGCTCGGCACAAGCACACTCTTTACACTCTATGCCGCTCAGTCAGAGAGCGTACTGTGTCAGGGAAAGCAAAGAGAGAAACAGAAAAGGCAAGAAGAGAGAAAGAGTAAAAGCAAGTGGCGGGGGCAAATAGGAGGCTGGAGTGGCTCGCTGCTGTTAAGGTTGTCACTTTCATATAAAAATACCAGAACACTTGAATAAAAAAATACGTTCCCTGAGTTGAAAAGTTGAAAGATTAATGGATGTCTGGTCATATTTAAAGTGTCTTGTTCCCTCTTTATCTTTGCAGCATTCTCTTCTCTTTTTTTTTTGAAGGTTAATCAAAGCGTGTCTTATTCTTTTTGTTTTCTACAAAAGGTTAAACAAAGAAAAACTGCAGTAGTGCCACAATATTTATATATAGTATCGAATGACCGAAAGTGAAGGGAGAAAAAAAGGCTTCTTTTTTATTTAATCCAAAGGTGAATTAATGTGTAATTCATTTCTTTCCAATCCCGTCCCCTCAAGGTGGTGTACAAGAACAATGATGTACGGTTGGAGCTGTCTAGACTGGCGAAACAGGGAGACCCAAAGATGAAGGTGTGTACTTTCAACATCATGTACAACATTATCCTGTTATACACAGAACACAGCCTCCTGTCAGGCCTGGCTTTGAGACTTAGACTGTAGGAATTTTAAGTAAATGGGATTATATTTTTGAGAGGTAACCACAAGCTTTTGTCTTTTAGTCAGTACACACCTGGAAGCACCTGGCTTTATTTCAATCCCAGACCACAAAGGACCCATTTTGGTCTTTATGTTCACCGGACATCGGTTTAACAAGCCAATTTTTTTAATGTTTGAACCCCTAAACGTTGTATTTTTCTTCTTCCTGCCCCAGGTAAGTGGGGTGGTGTCCTTTAAGTGCGAGAGTGTGGCCACGCTGGACCCCGTGACCTTTGACACCCCCGAGTCTTTCGTGGCGCTGAGCAAGTGGTCAGCGAAGAAGGCGGGATCGATCTCGTTTGACTTCAGGACTACAGAGCCAAACGGGTTGATGCTTTTCAGCCACGGCAAACCCCGACAGCAGCAACGCAAGGACCCACGCACGCCTCCTACGCTCAAGGTGAAAATAGTATATATATTTTTAAAAGACACACAAACTAAAAGGAAGACTAAACAGTCTACAGCCTGGACTAAGACACTGTGACGCTTTGAGCTAAATACTAACAGCATCTGTCCACAATGACAATGCTAACATGCTGATGTTTACCATGTTCATCATCTTAGTTTAGGGTGTTAACATGCTAACATTTGCTAATTAGCACTAAACACAAATGGGAATGTCAGTATTGCAGGTATTTGGTCATAAAGAATATTAACTGATTGAAATTTAGATTTCGGTGGTGATTGATGAAAGTTAAGAGATCATAAAAGTCATTAGGATATGTCGTCTGTGCACCACGAATATCTGTATAACATTTTGATAGCGTTTTTTATTGTTGTTGTTAAATTTGGCTATTGAAAGCAAAACCGTATGGGATTTTTTTAGAACAGAAGTGATTTCACTTAAAATCCCAAATGGCTGTCAGACCATAAACTGTTTATAAGAAGTGGACATAGTCACTGTGATGTCACCCATTGGTTTGCGGACTGCTGTTTTGAAGCAACCAAAAAGGTTATAATTAATTTTCACAAACTGAAAACACACTGTGAAAGGGTTAAAGTTGTAAGACGAAAAAAATGTTGACAACTCCCACACTGGACAGTGCAGTAGTGACCTTTCAATCACAGGGCACCCACGCCGTAAAGCATCCCCTGCTTTATGGTCTATTTGACTCTAAATGGGACCATAATTTACTAAATGAACATCATGCTGTATTGAAGAAGACTTGAAACTAGCGATTGAGACCATAAACTCATGTTTACAATGTTTACTGAGGTAATAAATCAAGTGAGAAGTAGGCTCATTTTCTCATAGACTTCTATACAATCAGACTTCTTTTTACAACCAGAGGAGTCGCCCCCTGCTGGCTGTCAGAAAGAATGCAAGTTTAAGGCACTTCAGCACTGGCTTCACTTCTCAGACCCTGGCCCTGAAAATGTGTAAAGGCATGGAGGAAAGGAAGACAGAGCTAAAGAATAGAAATCCCCATTCCCCACAAGTCCAATGTAGTTTCCAAAAAATCCATAAGTGTACTAATGTCCGCTAAAATTAAATGACATTGCAACACAAAGAACCTGATTATAAATGGTTAAAATCAAGCCCAATCATCCATCCATCCATCCATCCATCTGCAACCGCTTATCCCGTTAGGGGTCGCGGGGGGGCTGGAGCCGATCCCAGCCGACATTGGGCGAAGGCAGGGTACACCCTGGACAGGTCGCCAGTCCATCGCAGCAAGCCCAATCACCTTATTGTAATTTTGTAACCCATCGGCTATCTGTCTGACGACAGATAAGCCTTTGGGGACAGGGGGCTATATTTGTGGGATATCCGGGCCAAGACTTCCTTTTCCGTGCGCTGCTCATTGTTTACAGTTCGATTAGCATCTTGAGATGCGAGACTGGAGTTGGGGTTGAGAGACGACGTGTACAGCCAAATTGTTTCACAAGTAGCCAGTTTACAAGCTAACTTTAAACCAATAAAAAGCGATGAGATTGCACTTCTGCCAATGCGTTCCGCCTCTTCTGCTCTCCACACGGACTGTTTATCTGCATTCAACCAAAGCCTGCTCGAACGTGATTGGTCAGTACTACTCAGACTACAAACTGAAACCAGAAACGCTTGATATGAATGCAGAAACTGTTTATAGAGATTAACCTTTTTGTAACTTGCAGCTATAATTTGCATTTTTATTGCTAGCCATCAACCTCCCTGCTTTTTACAGAATACTAATACTGTGTCTGTTTGACTCGCAGGTGGATTTTTTTGCCATTGAGATGCTGGACGGGCACCTGTACTTGCTGCTGGACATGGGCTCAGGAACCACCAAGACCAAGGCTATGGACAGGAAGGTCAACGACGGAGAATGGTATCACGTGGACTTCCAGAGGGATGGACGCTCAGGTACACTCACAGGTCTCTCAACTCTAACGCTGCCCAGGGGGGGGGTGATGAGGAGGAGGGGGAGGATAATGAGTAGGCGAGACCGTACACTACAACATTTTATAGTAAGCACCAGCACAGCAAGGCATTTCAGCCACTGTCTGTATTTAATTCAAACTGGGTTATAAGGGCGGTGTGTAGACCAGTTTTAACACAATCAATATACTATAGCACTGTCAAATTTATTGTAATGTGTTGGTATTATTGCCATAATACTGAGACTATAATTAAAGCAATTGGTTGCCTCTTTCTCATTCTACTAGTAAAGTTTTTTAAAGTAATGGCCACATTTGCCATAAAACCCATGCTTTCTGTGGGTAGATGCATAAAACAGACTCACACAATGCCTTTTGTTGTCTCTTCTTTATTCTGGTTCTTTGAACACATGAGCCAACTGAAAACCATATATACAGTACCAGGATTTTAAATGTTTTTCATCCAAATATAATTATAGTTTTCATGCCAGTATTAATTACAGTCTAGAAACCTAGAGTAGAGGCTGACAATCTTCTCAATGGGGATCTTGTTTGTTTACTGTACAGTAGCTGAACTACTGTCTAAAAATAAATGCTTCATTGGTGACAAAATGTTGGACTTTTAAACCAGCCAGGAGCTAACCGCTGACTATGGCCTGCGTAGTTTGATTCCTTTGCTTCTGATTATAGAAGTAATGAGTGGTGGTGGTGATGAAGGAGGAGTACAGAGACAGGGGGGGACAGATGATGATGATGATGATAAAGATGATGGTGGTGATGATTGTGATGGTGATGTTCACATTGAAGGTCATAATACTTACTGAAGTTGTTTTGTTGTCTCGCGGTGAATTCAGGAACCATCTCGGTGAACAGTGTGAGGACAGCGTACACGGCTCCGGGAGACAGCGAGATCCTAGACCTGGATGAGACTTTGTACCTCGGAGGACTGCCTGAAGACCGCGCTGGACTCATCTTCCCTACAGAGGTGTGTGTGTGTGCGTGTGTGTTGACGTTGTGTGTCTACAGTACGACATACTAAGGTTGAGAGCTGCAACAGCAGTCGATTAATCAAACGACAGAAAACTAATTGTTGTAAAAGTAATTTTCAAGATTCTGGCTCCAGCCTCTCAAATGGTGGAAATTTATGCTTTTTCTTGATTTACATTAAAGTAAATTGAGTATTTGGTTATTGTGACATGCATTTTTCACTGTCTTCAATGTTTTATGGACCAAACGATGGATCGATTAATTAAGAGAATAATTCCCAGATAAATCAGTAATGTAAAGTATCCATAGTTGTGGCTTGATATACTGTTAGTAATGACATTTGTTTTAACCATCATATCAGAGCTTTTCAAATCGGTTTAGATTAGATTAAATTAGATTAAATAATATAGATTTTTTTTAACCATGTTGTGCTCTGCTGTCATTCAGATTTGTCTTTGCTGTTTTTCTTTCTTGGTTTTGTTATTTGATTGTGTCTTTTGTTTCTTTTATGATAGGGTTTTACAAGCCAGCACAAGCTACTAATTGTTTCTCTTATTGTTATTGACAACTCGTAGAGAGCACTGTTCAAGAGTAGAGCTGCAGCGATTAATTCATCCGCAGCTATCTTAATAATCGTCGAATACACTTTTCAAACAAAATGCTGTGACGTCACCTTGTGCTCGAGGATATCGCCATCGTCATTGTTCATCGATTTATGTTTTTATAGACAGAACATTTAATTGATTAGTCGAGAAAATAATCATCAGATTAATCGATAATAACAATAATCGTTAGTTGCAGCCCTATTCGAGAGCAATATATTTGATTAACTTAAGTTACTCTTAAATAGAAAAATCAATCTAGACTATAAGAGATGAAATGTACATATGAAATACTTCATTGAGCCCAGGAGTACAGATGAGAGTTAGCTTTCTTCCTCATCTTTTCACTGTTTGAGGAAGACCATGAGATGCAAACGAAAGCTTGAAAAGCCAGTAAGTGATTCTAGAGTCATTCTAGACTAACAGTCTGGACCTAAAGTCGAATGAAACAATAAAAATTGAAAGTCAAACAAATTTTAGCTCGATAGTAAGTCATCTTAAAAATGAATTTGGGCAATTAATGTAAGAAATAAATAAACAAATCTCGGTGTAAATGTGACAAAAATGTCTTCACTTTCAAAGCCAAAAAATTTCTGTCAGTTCTCGTTTTTAACTGTGCCTTGAACAAGCTATTTAAAATGTAAGACTTAATTTTACCCCCAAAACTGCAAGATGTGGTCAAGTTCCTTCATGTGAAACTGCTCAACACTGGCTACCTCTTCCTCAGGTGTGGACGGCTCTGTTGAACTACGGTTACGTCGGCTGCGTCAGAGACCTGTTTGTGGACGGGCAGAGCAAAGACATCCGGCGGTTGGCCGAGGCCCAGAGGGCGGTGGGGGTAAAGCCCTCGTGCTCGAGAGAGCCGCCCAAACAGTGCCTGTCCAACCCCTGCCAGCACAACGGCATCTGCAGGGAGGGCTGGAACCGCTACGTGTGCGACTGCTCGGGGACGGGATACCTGGGACGCTCCTGTGAGAGAGGTGAGGAAGGCGTGGAGGAAGAGGATGAGAATAACATTTTGGCAGCCCGTAAAGTAATTTGGCATAAATGCTAAAGTCACACTTTCACAATAGAGATGAGTAAGCGGGCTAATTACAGTCACCAAACAGCAACATTTTGTGAGAAATTAATAATATGTCATGATGCAAAATACAGTCATAATGACAGCTTTGTCATTTGCTTTTTTGGCTTGAGAACGTTGAGTAATGCCAAAGAGATGATCGACACAAGACAGCTGGTGTGGTGTGAGAAGTTTTTAAGTCAGAAATAACTCCATCAATCACCGAAAATAATTTATGATCATCAGTTAGATTGGGTGATAAAACTTTTATTCATTATACCTTTAAGTTATGCTTTTTTTTCCTTTTAAAAGGTCCACCCTAACAGATTACATCACTTAGTACTTACTCCCTAAAAAGGTACCCTCATAAAGATTTATGGCAGATAGAAAATGTGGCTAAACTATTCAAATAAAAAAGGCTTGCAGATTGAATTTAGGTAAGTTTACCCTCCACTTTGTCCTTGGTGATGGAGAATAGGAAGGTGAAAATGAAAAGAGGATGGCAGGTAGAAAGTAGGTACTGTAGAGATAAGGGCAAGGAGAAAATGAGCCTGCTTGCTCAACAATGAAAAATAATAATCTTTTCTGTCATTGGCTGTATCTTTTCTGTAAAAACACACATTTTCTGCGTGAAAGCGAGAGCAGTAAGATGGAGGCAGGGAAAGGAGAAGATCAAAAGGGGGTGAAAGAGAAGAGGTGGGTGGAGGCCGAGCTGCAGACAGGACTATTGGACAGCTATGGATGTAGGGACTGGGAATCGATGGGAGAGGAAATGTGTAGAAAGCAGGGAGCGGGAGCTGTGACAGCGGAGGGTGGAACCACTCGGTCGGAACCGCCATATGACAGCAGGTGAGGCGATGAGGAGGAATGGGAGATGGGAGTAGAAAATCTGACAGAAAAAGAGAGTTATGAGAAAAGGTATGAATTCAGGCCGAGAGAAGAGAAATGGAAAGTAGGAAAGATTGGCAGAGGGACTGATACAGGCCTGTTGAAAGAAGCGAGATGGAGTCAGACAAGGAGAAGAGAAGAAATGTTGTTTGTGCCACAACTGCTGACGCGTCTCAAGTGATGATTGTACTATCATCCAACAGGAGATATAGACACACACGTACACACGCGCGCGCTTTCTTAAAGGTGTTGATATGAAAATGTTTTATTTCGGAGGACAAACATCCGCAGTGTATGTTTATCATAGCAATGCACCCTCTCTCTCTCTCTCCCTTAGCTCTCTTCTTTTCCTCTATGTCTTTCTTCATCCCTCTCTGTGTGCATTGAGGGGTCACTAACTGGTGGTTCAGTGGATTAAAGGAAGCACAGATGGAGAAGCAGATGGAGAGAGTGATTGGCCATGTTTACGCCTTCTACCTGCGGTTTCTCCCTCCCTTTTTTTTTCCTCCCTCATTCTCTCACTCTCTCCTTTGTTCCCCCTCTCTCTTCTTTAATGAACAAAGATGGTCGCCACGCTCTGGCTCCGAGATTAATTTTTATTTTGCAAAGAGCAGTCACACATGCATATTTCTAGCGACACATTTGTACATCTCTTAACACATTTTCAGTTCTTTCCTCCTGCTCACTTGCTGTTCACACTGGTGGGTCACATTTTATTCTTGCTGCCCTGCTTTCCCTATGGAGGCCCACTCCTGCCAGGAAAAGAAAACAATAGAAGAAATGTATCAAAACTAGGGCTGTCAATTGATTAAAATATTTAATTGCGATCAATCGCATGATTGTCCATAGCTGATGGGGATTAATTGCAAATTAATTACACATTTTTTATCTGTTCAAAATGTACCTTAAAGGGAGATTTGTCAAGTATTTAATACTTTTATCAATATGGGAGTGGGCAAATATACTACTTTATGCAAATATATGTATAAATGTATTATTGGAAATTAATTAACAACACCAAACAATGACAAATATTGTCCAGGAACCCTCACAGGTACTGCCTTTGGCATAAAAAATATGCTCAAATCATAACATGGCAAACTGAAGCCCAACAGGCAACAACAGCTGTCAGTGTGTCAGTGTGCTGACTTGACTATGACTTGCCCCAAACTGTGTGTGATTATCATAAAGTGGCCATGTCTGTAAAGGGGAGACTCGTGGGTACCCATAGAACCCATTTTCAATCACATATCTTGAGGTCAGAGGTCAGTTTTTCCTCGCCAAAATTGAGCGTAAGTTTCCCGTTAACTTTGACAGCCCTACTCAAAACCAAATTTTATCTTAACCCTTAAATGGGTGAAAGGTCAAGTCATTTTCCAACACGAATGGGAAAATATTTCACAGTATATTCAAATCTCCATCTCTAAATAGCTAAGTCAAGTTTCGTGGGCGGCACCTATGGTGATACGCGGTAATTGCAGGTGTGTTTTTGGACCTCATTTCCCAGAGAGCGCCGCTTGTAATTTTTACCAGGAATGTCGCCCCAGTTTGTAATACTGCAAATGCAAAGGGGCTTTCATCAGTGGGCCATAGGCCCGATCTCCATTGTGTTACCTAATTTAGTGATAGATAGCAACTTAACAGACATTTATTTAAAGGTGCTATTTTCGATATCCAGAGCATTAATATAGCAGCAAACAGCTATTTGCTATGTAAAGATGTAGTGGTTGAGTGTTAGCCCTCAGGGAAACACTGTTGTCTCTGTCAGCACTTTTGCCGTTAATGCACTGTTTAGCGTTGTTAGCACCGTGAGTTGTGTGCCATGTGTCACGTTGAGAGGCGTTGAGAGGCAATAGAGATGCTCCCAGAGATGCTTTTCTAGAGATGCTTTTGCACCTTTAAATGAAAGGTTAAGTTCATATTGCTCTCAAACAATTCACGTTTTTTAAGGACTGACAAAAATAAAAAAAGATGATGATCATCATGATGAGTCAAAATGATGAGATGCTAATAAGAAGAAAGTCAAAATGATGAGCTAATAAATCCAAATGATTGGGCAACAACAACAACAACAAAAATAGAATATTGTCAGTCTTATCCTTTAGCTACTTATTCTGTTCTGCGCTACAGGTGTCAAATAATATGACGTATGCGACGCCACCTGTGTGCATTTTGTGTGCACATTTTGTTTTTGGCATCAATGGGCTTCCATACTTCCTTCTCACCAACCCTCCCTGCTTTACTTGCCTGGTAGTGAGTCAGGTGCCGTGGTGAGGAAAATGTAGTCAGCTGTCTCCCTTATCAGAAATTTGTGCACGTGTGTGTGTTTGAGTTTGGGCGGGTGTATGTGTGGCTGTTAGTTATGTTATCTGTGATATAACAGGCCAACCACCTCCTTTTTTCCTCAAGTTAATGAGGGTTCATTTGCATTTTAGCCAAGAGCTCTTTTCCCTTTCCCCCCCTCCTTTCTCTCTGTCTTGCTCTGTCCCTATTTTCTCTCCCCCTGCTCTCACTTTACTAAACCCTCCTCTGTTCACACTTAAATTCACTCACTTATTCTGACATGCACACACACACACACACACACACACACACATACGCACACTATCTCCCTCTTTCCCTCCTTCTCAGCTCATCAGTATTCATGAGGCCTCCCTCTCTTCCTGTTCTCTTGTTTTTGCCTTGGCTCCGACCGTCTCCCACGGAAACAGGCAGAGCGAAAAGGGAGAGAAAGCGAAGGAGGAAAGGAATAGAGAGATATAAGAAGAAAAGGATGAAGGAAGAGAGATAAAGACAGAGACGTGGAGAGAGAGAGTGTGTTTAGCTGTGTATGTAATTGGCCAATAAAAAACAGGGTTCTCGGAGGTAAACAGTTTAGCGGTTGGGGATTGGCCCCAGCAGGTAGCAGGGAGAGAAGATTATGAATATGTAAATGAGTATGCAAAAGACATTAAAGCGGGATCACCTGAGCTTGTTACATTATGACTCCAGGGTCTGGGATGTCAGCGGCGGTGGCTAACACACTCACCGCCACGCATTCTGATTTAACCGTATAATAGGACCGGCCGACCAGCTGCGGCTATTTTTACATCTTCTTTTGTGAGGGAGTGATGATGAATCAAGGGTGGAAAGTGATGGGGGTAATATTGTAGGAAGTTTCAACATGACGTGGCGGGGGAACATCCTTCGTCACGTTTAAATCTGATTCACTCAATGCCAAATCTCCTTTTGTCTCTTCCCACCTCGTGTGTTTTCTCCTTGTCAATCTCTTTCTTTTACGTGTCCACCCACTTCCCTCTCCTCCACCGTCATCTCTTGTCTTCCTCCGCCCCGTGTTTCACGTCTTCCTCTCTCATTTCTGCGTCCTGTACAGATGCGACTATCCTGTCGTACGACGGCAGCAAGTTTATGAAGGTGCAGTTGCCTGTGGCGATGCACACCGAGGCGGAGGACGTCTCGCTACGCTTTCGCTCCCAGCGGGCCTATGGCGTTCTCATGGCAACCACATCCCGCAACTCCGCAGACACCCTTCGTCTGGAGCTGGACGGGGGCCGCGTCCGACTCACTGTCAACCTAGGTACACATACACGCACGCAAACATGTAGATTGTTTTGATTACCTGCCAGGGGAATGCAGCTGATACTGGCCTCTTGGCTATTTCTTGGATAGCAATGTCATTAAATGTTGATTAATAATATATTCTCCCTAGAAAGTAAGCACTCTGCCTGATAATTCTTCCAGATAATTATGCTACACTGTTTATACTCAGTATAATCAAAGGTTTCGCAGGTTTTGTCAGCTTATCTTTGAATAAACAAACACACAAAAACATATACAATTGAAGGTTAGTGGCGTTGTTTTTGCGTTGAACAGAGGGTCAAGCCTCAAGCTGCATTCTCTGCTCACTCCCAGTGGACCTGTGCATCCCTAACACCTTCAACGATCAATACAAAGACCCACAAAACACACAGAAATAGTAATACGCCACACATATATCCAGCCTCACACACACTTCCACATGAATTCAAGTACATTCACACGCTAACACACACATAGACTAACAGAGGGGGTGCATGTGTTGGTCTCTGGTTGTCTGCAGCCGCGTCTTTTCTGTGGTTGACGCCACACGACACACCAAGGCATCATGGGTAAAAAAAAAAAAAAAAAAAGTATAATAATGGGGCTAAATCTTCCAACCATTTGGGAAGATTTGTGCTCTGGATGGGCGACAAAAATGATGGGATGTGTTCGATGTCGTCAGACAAACCGACACACATGACCCATCTCAGTCTCCTGGCGCTTTTGATTGGTGACTGAAAGACTGTCGCTCAGGCCAGAGCAGCCAATGAGCACACTGCTCCTGCTGGGACACACCGCTCTCCTTAAAAACCATGTGACTGTTCAATGTAAAAGATCCAGATTTGAATTTTGCAACACACTGTTGTTAGAAAATACACGGTCCAGCTTGAGGTCCTGTGACGAAGGGAGAGTGTGTGTTTTCTCAGCAGTGTGCGTGTGTGCGTGTTTGTATATATATATATATATGCGTGCAGGGTGTGTCGATGTGTGCGTCCCCAGGGCGTGGAGAATATGTGTATGTGTGCAGCATTAACCCTCTGCTCTGCTCTCCCTCCAGACTGTATCAGGATAAACTGTACAGCCAGTAAGTGATCCTCCATCTCACCTAACCCCTCCCCTCTTCCTCTTCCTCCTCAGTATGTGTGTGTGCGGTAGCGTGTGTGTGTTTTTGTTAATGTATCTGACTATTTTTCGCTCTGTCTCGTCAGTCCATCTGATCGTAACTCAACATATCTCTGTACCATGTGTCTGCGTGCTTATATGTGTGTGTGTGAGTGTGTGTCGGACAGGGGGAGGTGCACATTGTGTCAGCTACACCACAGGAGTGGTGCGATTTTTTGCTGAGGGCCAGGGTTTTCCAGGTCGGCCATTTTAGCAAAGAAGGATAGACGGAAGAAAGGACGGTGGGGGTTGAAGGGAGGGGGGGGGGGGGGGGGGGAAGAATCTGAGGTGTGCAGGTAAAATGAGGTGTGCTGGGAAGTGTAGCTGGTGGATGAAGGCATCTAAGAACTGCAGGGTAATTACTTCTCCTTCATGCCGGAGACAAAAGACGTGTTATCCCTCTGTAACTCTCTGTCGCACCTTCATCCCACCGTCTGTCTGGTTGCTTTCTTTGTTTGCTTGTTTCTCTCTAAACTGTACATGAGGGATTTTTGGGTAGTGTTTCATTCAGTGTGTTTAGTGAGAGTGCCTTTGCATTGTGTATTCCCTTCACTGCCCATCTGTGTGTGTGTGTGTTTTCTGTGTGTGTGTGTGTGTTTCTGTTCATGCTGCTGTGAGTGGAGCTGAATCCCTGATGAAGTTTAATTCCCTCACGTGGAGTTTCTCTCTGTCACGACCACAGAGAAAGCGCGCGCGAGAGAGAGGGAGAGGGAGAGAGAGACGAATGCTCTGTGACGGCAAAGAGGTGGTGAAATGGACGACTGCAGTTGCCATAGAAACCCTATTAGCCACACAGCGCTGTTGCTATCCCGCATGTCTGTCGGCCAATTTTAGACCGGTTGTCTCAATGAACATTTAAGTAGGCAGCCACTTTTCTGGCACACCGTGTGCATACAATAAATTATACATCTGATATTCGTGGAGGGGGGGGAAGAAAAAAATTATTTAACAGCCAGGCGCCACTGAAACAGTCCACTCAGCAGTCAAATAAAAGCCTCGGCATGGGAGAGATTTGAGGCTTATCCGGCAGAAAAGCCATTTGTTATTTGGAGCTAATGAAATATGAAACGCTTTTTGTCATTTTGTTTTCATTATCCTGCTCTTATAATCTCCACTAGCTTGTGTCATCATTTGATTTGAATTGTATTTTTCCATTGCAACAAACGCTCCCTTTTGTCTCCTCTGTTTGGTTCGTCTCGCCTCGTTGTCTTTCGGTTTAACAGCACAGAGCGCAGACTGTCTGCTGCCGTCCGGTAGTAGCTCTGCCTTAAACCGAGCTCACCAGGCTGCTGAACGCACTGTTAGCACTGACCCAAAATAGGTGCCCGTGTGTGAGCCTGTGTGTGACTCTGTCTGTGTGTTTACTGGCGTGTATTTGTGCCTCTCCCTGTTCCCAGGTTGACACAGATCACTGCCTCACTCTCACCACGGTCTGCTCATTCTTTGAGTATTCGGTTGCATATGCAAAAACACTCACACATACATGCACATATTCGCTCAGTGTTAGGCAGTGATCCATGGTAACAGGATGAGATGCTCATGCCCAGAGCACAGCTGAGTCTCCTCAGGGGAACCCTGTGTCCTCTCTGAACACACGCTTTCAGCTTTGCAAACACACACACACACACACACACACACACACACACACACACACATGCGTTTAACACGATCCATTTTGATTGACTTTTCGTATTATGTTTGCCTCCCTCTCTCTTTCTCTACCTCTCTACCTGTGTGTGTGTGTGTGTGTGTGTGTGTGTGTGTGTGTGGCTGCCTGCGTGCCTCCATGAGTGATGTAGGCATGCTTGACATTTTCTGCAGCAGAATCCGTTCGGGTCAGTTTACTTCTCACCTCCCCCCATCATTACCTCCTATAGGTCACTGTAAGCAGACTCACTCAAACCAACAGGGCTCGGAGGAGGAAGGGGAGTGTGTGTGTGTGTGTGTGTGTGTGTGTGTGTGTGTGTCGGGGGGATGGTGGGTGTTGTGTTGAAGGTTGGTGGGGGTGCTTGTAGCAAGTAGGAGCGAGGGGACACTGAGGTTTTGGGAACAGTCAGTCTGTCAACTGTGTGCAGTCAACTATGTGAAGATATGAGCTGGTAGACGGGCAGAGAGAGAGAGACATCATGAGAGGACAGCTCAGCTTCTTTCATTCTGCTGCACATCAGCACCTTGGAGAGCTCTCTGGCACTCCGCTGTGCGTCTACTGCCACCATGAGGCTCGTTGCGGTATTGCTGTTTGGTGGAAAATAAAGCTCCTCTGCATGTAGACTAATGTATGTTATATGTGAGGGGGCGGTTTAGGAGTCAAGGGGGTGCGAATGTGCTGTCTGTGCGTGTGTGGGTAGTAGGTGGTCATCATGGCAGTGTGATCTGTCCACAGACGGATTGTCTCAGCGTGGGCCTGTTGTGACTCAGTCTCCATCTTAGGCATCCATTTATGTTAATCTTTCTGTCTGTCTGTCTGTGTGTGTCGCATCATCCGTCTCGCTGGCGTATCTGCAAAGTGACCTGTCTGTGAAGAGAGTGTGCGTTGACACGGAGGTGTTTGTCTCCCCAGGATATGTATGGTTCCCCCTTTCCCCTCCGCTATTCCCCTCCATTCCCTCACTTCCTGTCCTTAAATTTGAATTCAACCTGCCTGGCTTCTTCTTCTTCTTCTTCTTCTTCTTCTTCTTCTTCTTCTTCTTCTCTTTTTCTGTCTCTGTCTCTGGATTTCTATCTCCTCTGTGTCTCTCTCCACCTCTCTATATGCATTGTGTTAATGGTGCTCTGGGCTATGTGTAGGTAAAGGCCCAGAGACCATCTTTGCGGGGTCGGGCCTCAATGATAATGAGTGGCACACGGTGAGGGTAGTCCGGCGTGGCAAGGGCCTCAAACTCACAGTGGACGACCTGCAGCCTGCTGAAGGTAACCACAGCAGCATTACTTTTACCCCTTTTAGCTTCTCACCATGATAATGACTCTCTAAACTTGAGTCTGTGTGTAGACATCTGCTTGTGTGAAAATGTTTATATGATAAATTGTGGTTGATTCTTTTTTTTTTTATTTAATGCTATAAGACCAACATTAAGGGTTTTATTTCTTTTTTTAGAGAACATCTGTTCCTGTGTAAGTGAAATCATTCTGATTTATGACTGTGATCATAACTGTACACTACACTAGTATTTATTAGTTATAGGATTAGTGTCTGTTACATCTTTTACTAGCAGTCTGTCTGTTAGTTCAAGTGTTGAAGCATTAGGATTAGGTTGGTTTAGTATTGAACAGTTCCACTTGAAACGCAACTTTCCATAGCCCTCACCTCTGAAGTTTACCCCCCGCCACCAGGTCAGATGGCGGGCGACCACACCCAGTTGGAGTTCCACAATGTGGAGACGGGTATTGTGACGGAGAAGCGCTTCATGCCCGCCGTGCCCTCCAATTTCATCGGCCACCTCCAGGGCCTGACGCTGAACGGCATGCCCTACATCGACCTTTGCAAGAACGGCGACATCGACTACTGCGAGCTCAACGCTGTCATCGGCTACAAGAGCATCGTGGCCGACCCCGTCACCTTCCGCTCGCGCTCCAGCTTCGTCACGCTGCCCACGCTGCAGGCCTACTACTCCATGCATCTCTTCATGCAGTTCAAGACGACGTCCCCCGACGGCCTCGTTCTCTACAACAGGGGAGACGGCAACGACTTCATAGTGGTAGAGCTGGTGAAAGGGTGAGCTGGGCAGAGCACAGTGTGTGGTATTTACATTACAGGAGGCAGGGAAATTAATGAATATGTGTAATATCAGAAAGCAGAAATACATGTGAATGTTCAATTTTGCCCGGCATTTACAGTTAACATTGTCCTTGATGAATAAAAAAAGAAAAGGCTGAAATATCAAATATGAAAAATGCACAAGTCAAGCAGGTCCTTTTCTACTCTTGTAATTACGTTCCTAGATGACAGATTATGATGCCCTGCAGTGTATGACACTGTGTTGTTCTTCATCATGAATACGATTAATTTGCCTTTTCTCCCCTCATTGTTTTAAAGCCCTCCTCTCTCCTTTCCTTGTTCCCTCTCTAGCTACCTACACTACATCTCTGACCTGGGCAATGGAGCACACCTGATCAAGGGCAATTCTAACAGTCCCCTAAATGACAACCACTGGCACAACGTGCACATATCCAGAGACACTAACAATCTCCACACGGTAAAGATTGACACCAAAGTCACCACGCAGACCACCATGGGCGCCAAGAACCTCGACCTCAAGGGTATGCACAAAAATACAAGCAGTAGCTGATACGTATGTATATATATACTGATCACTGCTGAAACGATCAGTCGGTTAAAGGAACAGTATATAACATTTCAGGGGATCTATTAACAGAAATGGAATATAACATTCATAACTATGTTTTCATTAGTTTATAATGTACAATTTGCAACCACACCACTAGATGCCACCGAATCCTACACACTATACCTTTAAAGGAACATTTTGGGAAATAGGCTTACTTGCTTACTTAACGAGAGTTGGATGAAAAGATCGATACTACTCACCTCTAAAGCTCACTAATTAACAGGTTGTATTTTGTTTGTTTAATTCGTACAAAATCCAAAGAGTAAAAAGAAGTGTTTGCTGTTTTATGGGGAATTATGCGCAAGAGTATTTCTTGGCTGATGAACTTTAGAGGTGCTGGTAGGTGTATTTTGTTACCTACAGACGGAGCCAGGCTAGCTGTTTCCCCCTGTTTCCAGTCTTTGTGCTAAGCTAAGCTAACCATCTCATGACATGAGAGTGGTATCAATTTTCTAATCCAACTTTCAGTAAGAAAGCAAATAAGTATATTTCCCAAAATGTCAAACTATTCCTTAGGCAACAATTTACATAATCAATAAATTTTTTGTAATTTATCAACAAACAAAAAAAGCCAAATATTCACTGGTTCCAGCTTTTACATTTGCAGCTTTTCTCTGTTATATGGCACTGTAATATATTTGGGTTTTGGGCAGTTGGTCGCACAAAACAATCATTCCTTTTTCACTATTTTATAACCTTTTATTAACAAAAAAATAATAAATGAATTTGAAAAGTAATGACTATCAATCAATAATGAGAATCTGTACTGATACAGTCTGGCATTGTGATTGGTCCATGAAGCTGCCATTCATTTTGTTGCTCCTCGTCAGGTGACCTGTACATCGGGGGCGTCTCCAAAGAGATGTACCGAGACCTGCCGAAGCTGGTCCACTCCCGCGAGGGATTCCAGGGTTGCCTAGCAACAGTTGATCTAAACGGCCGGCTCCCTGACCTTTTGGCTGATGCACTGGCGACCATGGGACAAGTAGAGAGAGGCTGTGAAGGTGAGGTGGAAACACACAGAAAACACACTGGTAGATGTGCCCGGTCCCACGTCCCTACTGCTTTTTCTTTCAGTTTTCATTTAACTCATGCTCTCTGTTATTAGGATAACCCACTAACCCGGCTTTTGGTCTTTTAGATGTAAATGTTACTCTCTTTCTTCTCATCTCCCCCCTCGATCTTTCTGCACATTGTGTTTTTCTCTCTCTGTTCCACTCTTTCAGCAGTTCACAGGCATCTGTGTGCATTGACTAACCATCTAACTTAATTTGCTTGTTTGCTTTTTTGTTTGGCTGACAAAAGTTACATTGATGAAAGCTGACTTGCAAGGTATATCGCTTTGTGTGAGCATGTGAGACACGTGTATGACGCTGGGAAAATGTGTGAGTGTGTGTGTGTGTGTGTGTGTGTGTGTGTGTGTGTGAGAGTGTGTGTGTATGCGTGCGTTGAAACTACCCAGTGGTGTCCAGTGTTGTGTGGATCCCAGTGATCCAGAGTCAAAGGTCAGAGGTGACCTGTCCTCTCCTAGCCACCATAGTGACTTCATCACAGTAGTGACATCACCACCGCTTGACTTGAGTTGACCACAGCTCCACCACCCGGGTTGCCTAGCAGCATGCTGTCTAAACCCTCCTACTGACTCCCAACCTAAACTTCAATACTCCATTTGTGAATCGTTTCGCACCCTTTTCCTCCACGCCTCGTGTGAGAAGTGCAACGAAGGAGAACTGAGCTCGGAGCTTTGGCGTTCTCCTCCTGTGTGGTTTTAGCGCGAGGCAGGGAGTGAATGGTGACAGACTGCTGGAGAAAGAGTATTGAGATGAAGGCCTTTAAACATAACTCTGCTCTCTTATGTTTAACCCCTCCTCCTGTCCTTGCCCCATTCATCTAGCCTCACCACCTGCATGCTCTCCACATTTGGCTCTTTTCACTTCGTAAACACGGTTTAGTTTCAGTTCAGTTTATATTCATAATCCAGCATCTTCTGTTAGAATAAAGAATGGGAGCCTAATCCTAGTCTCACAATGATTTTCTACTAATACTACTAATCATAACATCATTGCAGCACAACAGTCTACCCGGCCATTTCAAAATGTTTCAAGGAAATGCGGTCTAAAAATAACCATACAGTACTGGCATACTGTTGTGAAAACACTGGGCTCCAGACAAAATCAAGAGAAAAGTGTGTCTGCTTATCTTCTCCTAACTGTTGCACCCTCCCACCCCACCTCCACCTCTCTCACTGCAGGTCCCAGCACTACATGTCAAGAAGACTCTTGCTCAAATCAGGGAGTGTGTTTGCAGCAGTGGGAGGGCTTCACCTGTGACTGCAGCATGACGTCGTACGCTGGGCCACTATGCAATGATGGTGAGTCTTTGCTCTTCGTTTTCTCTCTCAGACGTAGGTGTAGACAGCTACAGTAGGCGTTAGGGGAAAAAATCGATACAGCATAGTATCACAATATTTTGCGGGCCAATATTGTATCGATACAAGGACGCCAAGTATCGATCTTTAATTATATAAACTAATAACCTCTTAACAATCGAATGGCCGCTATTCTGTCTTTCAGAGGTTGCAGCAGGCTCAGTCATAAAGCTAGAGAAACCATACTGGTATTATATGAAACTAGAAAACCTAGTTGATTGGTACCAACCATGGCATGTTAGCTTGTCGGGAAGAACGCTAAATAACGCTCCAAAGTGACGCCAAATTTTGCTGAGGAAAAACTGGCATTGGGCATTTTCAAAGGGCCTCCGACCTCAATATATGTGAATGAAAGCTCGGAGATTAACAGAGTGAAAATTTTATCTTATTAGATCAAAACAGATGTTGACAAACTGCATAATTAGCATTTGAAAAAAGGAAATAATTCGCACAATATATCTTATTGCAACACTCAGCATATCGCCAAATGTTTAAAATCGTATCTTATCGTGGCTTAAGTCAGTGGTTTTCAACCTTTTTCGTGTCAATGACCTCTAAATTAATACACATTAGGTCTCTGACCCGCATTTGGTGAGATTTTGCTTAAGGGACCGCCATCTGAAATGATATTGGTTGTTAGATATGATTAAGACCAAAATTCAATAGTTGTCAACTACAGTTGAGGAGATAACCGTGGAGGAAGGGAAACCTATGATCAGAATAGTCATTCTTATAACTCTTACTCATGCTGGGCTTGCTTCTGTAGTGAATTAAATATTGAGAACAAACTATTCCCCATTTTTCTGGACCCCTGGTTGAAAACCTCTGACTTAAGTATCATGATAATATTGTATCGTGGGTCCTCTGGTGATTCCCACCCCTAGTAGGTGTAGACAGCTACAGTAACAGTGTCGAATGAGCAAATTTTTATATTTAAATCCCCAAAAATACAAGTAAAATCTATTGTAATAGTACGTGTGACCCCGGAATACTCAGTAGATATCAGTTTGGGTATATAGATCATAGAGCATCTGGTTTAAATGTGCATTTGTAAATGTTAGGTGCATAATTGTCCTTTAATCCTCACCCTAAATGTCTCTAAACTGTAGAAAACACACCCTGGTGTATAACTGCAGGTCTAAAACACTGAATCAAAGCATTTTTGTGTGCATTTTATCAGAACCACCAGGTGAGGGCACTGTCAACTGTTGATTTCTGAAGTGGCACTACCACCTGCTCAATGTTCTAGTTTGGTTATTCTAACTCTCTTCAATCACGTCCTCTTTACATTTTCAACATCTTGTGCTCAGCAGCCTTACAAGTAAGAGACTTGATGATTATTTAGTCATCCTGCAGAGAGTCCTACTATTGTATGCTGTTGTTTGTGTGAGTCAGCTATTGCAGTCAGCCTCCTGAAAAGTAGTTTTTCAGCGTGTAGGAGGAACAAGCAAAATGTGGAAGGCCAGTCAACTGTGACATTTTAGAGTTTTTAATATTATTTTCCAATGTGCCCCTTGTGTGTTAAACGTTTAGCAGAAAAATAGGCCTAGCTGCCATCTGCAGTAGGGAACCTCTGATGATAGATAGCACTGTTTATGGCATATAGACATGCTTGCAATAAAACATTTTTATCTGTGTTGGCCAGCTGGGACCACTTATATCTTTGGCCGTGATGGAGGTGTGGTGGTTTACACGTGGCCCCCTAATGAGCGTCCCAGCACCAGGGCAGACCGGCTAGCCCTCGGGTTCAGCACCCAACAGAAACACGCCATTCTGCTTCGAGTGGACAGCGCGTCCGGCCTGGGAGACTACCTCCAGCTGCAGATAGTAAGTACACACCAAATAATTGGAAGAAAAAAAATTAGATTTTGCATACTTGTGAATCATTTAAGCTATTTTACATATCGCTCTTCCTTGAGGAATTAATTTCTTCAGTGACCAGTGGTCAGACTGACCAGACTTGCTTCATTCAGACCCATTATCTTCTTTACAAGAGAGACCTGGACAAAATGGCAGCATATAGAAGTTAAAAGAGTACTCCGCCGATTTAGAATTGCACTCCTGTAACATTATCAGACACACGATGGAGAGTTTTTTTTAAAAAGGGGGGGATTAAAATCAATGCAACAAAACCAGAGATATCATCTTTTTTATTCCACACATTCTACTTCCTTTTCAAAACCTCCCGCCTATATTACCCACAATGCAACTCAGCCGCAGACAGTTCAGTCAGACATTCAAGCGTGTTATGCTAATAGAGGCTAATGTAGCCTTTAACCGGTAGCCTCAAGCAGAGATGAGGAGCAGGTTTCAGCAGCTCTGTCTCCTCAAAATGATGTTCCCTTACAACTAGACTGCATTCTCAATTATGTTTGGAAGGAAATGTATTTTGACGCGGATTACGTTTGTCTTTGACGTATCACAATTTTTTAATGATGGTCCACAGAAGGCCGCAGCAAGTGACGTAGTACAACAAGCAACGCATGACGTAGTATACATCGAGCGAACGTTAATGAACGTTACGTGGAATTATAACATTATTGAGAGTTACGTGGTATGATAACAAGTATAACAAGTGAGAAGGTCAAATACGGGCGGGTAGGAGGGTCAAACAAACACAGGACTTTCCCCCAGGAGAGTGCTGTTTGTGTCCCGTGTGAAACTAAAGTATTTGACTACTACTTTGGTGCGTTATTGTTTTTGTTTTGTTTCAGTTTCCCTTCATGATGTTTTTTACTAAAAGTAACCAAGTAGATTTGTTGTCTAAACCTAACGAAGTAGTGTCGTTGCATTGTTTTTAAAGCTGTTTTAAACCGCGACCGTAACCCAGGAGAAAATACATTTTCCTCGAAGCATAATTGAGAATAAAGTTTAGTTGTATGGGAATGTAATTTTGTTACAGAGGTCTGGTAAACTTATAATATGCTGAAAGGTTATTAAAGTTTTTTTACCCAATGATGCCAAAAACTTTCTGCCTACTGAAGCTAGGACCTGAAAAACAAAGAAAGAAATAATATCCATACATTTTTGAAACAATTTCTTGTCTCTCCTCCTCCTCCTCTTCCTCCTCCTCTTCCTCCTCCTCCTCAGGACAAAGGCAACATTAGAGTAGTGTTTAATGTTGGCACCGATGACATCAACATCGAGGAGAGCTCCAAGTTTGTCAACGATGGAAAGTACCACATAATTCGGTTCACCCGCAGCGGAGGCAATGCAACCCTCCAACTGGACGACCTGCCTGTCATAGAGCGCTATCCCTCAGGTAGGCCCTACCCCGCCCACATCAGCCCAACCCTCCGACCCCCCACAGCACTGCCTGTCCTGGGACAGAGCTAGCTACACCTTAATCCTAATCAACCCAGCTCCTGATTGGTGAATCACATCAGTGTTCCTATCAATGTCTATATTCAAACACTGAGGTTGAGAAATATAATGCAGCTTTGTTTTATGTTATTGTGGTTGAAATGAAATATGTGTGATCTGATATGAAACATGACTTTTTAAACCATAAAAAGAGACAGACATTTCAATAGCCTGTATATTAGCAAGCTATGTCATGTATAGGCCTGTTAAATAGTGTTAAAGGTAATTTATGAAAATATATAATTCAGGTGTCGGTTGTTTTTCTCACCATAAAAGAAAATAATAACAGTTGGTGCATTTTTGGACAAACAATAATTTAAAAACATGTCATATGTTGAATTAAATGTTTAACTAGAGAGAAAAAAATAAGAAAAAGAAAAAAGGTGTATTTTGTTGAACATAGTTTTTGTTTTTATATTTGTTGGTTTTTACATTTAAAGTGGTAATCTTAGGTAGCAGTCTTTAACACAGCTGATAGTTAAAATGCTAAAGCTAGTTGTTTTGAGGTGTGTGTGAGGGTTCTTCCTGTATGTAACTCTAAACTCAGTCAGTCATATAGACAGTATGTGGCAGCTGTAACTTTATTTCCCTGTGCTCTTTCAGATGTTAACCCCTGAAATGTCTCTTTAAATTAAACCCAATGAACAGAGAGTAAGAGTCCGCTCACTGGAAACATAATAGTGAATTCAGCTCCTCTTCTCTTAGCACATCAAGCTTAACGCAGTGACATGCTAACAATGAGCAGACCATTACTTTCTTTTCATTGCTGTTCTTTTTGTATCCAGCTCCTGTACCACGTTTGGATGTGCGTAATTACTACTGTGTTTTCATCTCTAAATTAAAGGCAACATTGATAACGAGCGCCTGGCCATCGCCAGACAGCGAATCCCCTATCGGCTCGGTCGAGTAGTTGACGAATGGCTACTCGACAAAGGTAAAAACCCTGATTAAAATTCCTTAAAACTTTCAGCTTAAAAAATACAATTTGAAGGCAGTTGAATATACTATATTGTGCACCATCAACTAACATCTAAAAATAAATCCATAACTAAGTATTTAAAAGTTGGGCAGCTGTAGTGTGTAATACTGTGTAAACTGTAGTGCCTGTGAACGTATCTTGTTAGTGTGTATCTGATAATATCAGGTTAAAGGGACGATGGAGAGATTTAAATGTGAATAAATCAGAAAATAGAAAACAAGTACTGATAAAAGATGCTTTATTAAGACTGGTAAATAATTTTTGTTTATTATCCAATTGTAAACAATAAAGCATTCATTAAAGATTATATTTTGTAAATTAAAGTACATGCAAAGTATTGTGACATGGAAGAATTATGTAAATTTGAAATGACTAATAGAGCAATGCTTTTTTGAAAAAGAAAAAATGTAAAAGTTTTCCTCCTAAACTTCAGCAGAGCTCCTTAAATTAGCCTCTAGTCCCTTTAACAGTGAGCAGTGCTAGAGCTTATAACCTGTGCATGCTTCATAGGGCTGTTATAACAGTTCCCTAGATCTCTGTCTCTCTGTCTGCCTGTCTGTTGCTCCTTCAAATACAATATCGTGCCGCACAGCCATCACCATAGCAACCATCTGTCAGCCCCGTCTTCTCAGGACCCTCTGACTCCTCTCATCTGCTGCCTCTTCCTCCTCCTTCTGTTCTTTGCCTCTTCATCCTCCTCCTCGACTTCTCAGTCTCTTCACCCCTTCCTTCCCTCCTCTGCCTCTTCTTCCTCTCTGTTTTCTGTTCCCACTCTTATCTCTCACAGTCTCCACGGTTCTCCACGGCTTCGATTTGCTCTGCCATGCTTAATCTATCCCATCCTCTCACCATGGCTTGGGGGTGGTGGATTGTGTAACACTCAAACACTCTTGTGTGTGTGTGTATGCACGTATGTGACCACCGGTATGTATGTGTGTGTGACTGTATTTGCGTGTGTTTGTCCACCTTCCTCCCTGGCGTGCCTATGTGTGTTTGTGTGTGTGTGCATGTGCTGCGCATGTGTAGGTCGCCAGCTGACCATCTTCAACAGCCAGACGACGGTGCGTGTTGGCGGAGCCGAGGGAAACGAGGGCATGTTCCAGGGCCAGCTGTCTGGACTCTACTACAACGGCCTCCGCATCCTCAACATGGCCGCCGAGGGGCACCCGCACATCAGAGTGGACGGCAGCGCGCGGCTGGTCGGCGACATGCCGTCCTCCTCCATCACGCCGCAGTCCAGCGCTGCAGCTGGAGGCAACCGCTCTGACTCCGCCCCTTCCATTAGTGACATCACAACCACCACGGCCACCAACAGGAAACAGGGCGCCACGCAGCAGGTCAGAGCACAGCTTTAACTCGTGAATTGAAAACTCTCTAAACCCCTGCTGTGTGTGGTCACACAAAGATGTATGTAATTCCTCAGATATCTTGTACATATATGTCACCCCACTTTTATCATCCTCTGGTGTGACAATTGGTAATTAAAAAGTGTTAATTTGCTTTGATAAGTTTCTTTTCGAACTCAGTAAGAGGATTAGCGAGCACATCGCCCACTAGTCAAGGACTAGAGGATAGCAAGATATGTCAGGAGGAGTGGGATTGTTTTAAACTGCACTCAAGGCAAGGCGAGTTTATTTATATCGCACATTTCACACTCAAAGGCAATTCAAAGTCTTTCACATTAAACTTCAGAAGACGTTAAAACCACAAATCAGAATAATGGAAAAACATTTTAAAGAAATCAAAAAGATAAATAGACGGTAGTTGGAGGAGCCAAAATGTGTATTTAGCCCGTGTTGTTTATTATTATATGTTTAGGCTGCACTGATACTATCATTTCCGGTAATGGGCACAGTGGTGTGGTTTTCACTTTATTTGCCTGTGCACTTTGGACCGCGGGATTGAGACAAAGAGAGTGAGCCAGGCTCTGATATTTGCTGTTGACCGCCACATGACCTACTTTAGTTTTTCCAGTTAAGTTATTGCTTGTAATCATTTTCATTTAATAAGCATAAATACATCTGGATGGATGTGTTTGAAGGAGTCACAGTTAAGAGCCAACTCAGCCTCAGAGCGGCTTTTTGATTGACAGTAGTCACTTCAGTGGTTCAGGTGGATAATGAATGATTTTCTTTCATGTATATTAGCCGTTATTAGATAGTACACGGTGGAAAGCTGACAGGAGATGAGGAGGTAGAAAGGAGGAAGAAGGGTGATGATATACATCAAGTTATGCTACGTTCCAAATCTCATACTTTTTCTTTTTACTTTTACTGCTCTTTCAAAGTACGTACTGTTGTAGACGGTATGCTTACAATTGGGACACACTACTTTGTTATGACATTGCACTTTGAACTTTGCTCATATATCCGCTGCGCAGAGGATTGTGGGTCAGAATAGCCAGAAAAGCATGCTGGCTTGCAAACTTCAAAATGCGACCGGATGTAGTAGGACATCCTGGTATTTTTGGCTTACTGTATTTGACAAACTATGTATTGGAACATACTAAGACTTCGTCCGAAAGCGCTTTCTATGCACTACATACTCAATATGTGTACAATCGTTCATCATACTTTTGTGTGAATAAACAGTAGTGTGTATCTTTTTCGGACGCACTGAGCAGTAATTTATGTCGTCACTTCCTGAGAGCCTCCTTGCCGGTTGGAGACGTGTAACCATGGTAACCCGTGCCAACCTCATGTGACCATAACGACGGTTTGTGATAAGTCAAAGTCTGAATTAATTTAAGATATATTACATCTAGCTAAGTGAAATCTTACAGTTAAATTGAAGCGTTATTGGCGTTACAGAGCTGTCCGTCAACGTCCGTTATGAACATTGTCGTCGCTACCGCATTGCATTGTGGGATATTTATGCCACCGTAGTGTCCAGCGTTACATACTGTAATATTTCATCGTAAATAGTATGCAATTCACGTACTATTGGTTTCATAGTAAGGTTTCAGTCATACTAAAATATCTTGCATACTGTTTTAACGTACTAAATAGCACATTAGTACGGAATTTTGGACACAACCTATATCTTTTTCTACCATACTAAATAGTATGGGTATTGGAACGCACTGACTGGATCGAACCGTGGACGTTGAAGTTTTAAACCTTGATTTAAAGGTCTTGTATCATGTGTAAGTTTGCTGCAGCTCTTCGGATAAGAGTAACTAAGTAATGCTTTAATCATGTCATGCAATGTAACACCAGATACCTGAAAAGTCTACCTATTACTGTAATGAGATGCAAGGATGTCTCATCTGACACAGTCAAACATCAATAAGAAAACTTACTGCTCTAACATTTCTCTGTTACAATTCGTTTTTTTCAGGAAGTGCAACATGTTTTTCTTCTTCCTGATGAATGATTAATCGCGTTTTATTTGCTCGGTAGCGTCATATTTATCAAAAGTAACATGCAAAATGAAAGGGAGCCAAAAACATTTCATCAATAAAAGGCTCACACACACACACACTTAATTTCTTTCTGCTACAGCACATTCACATGAGTGGATTAGATGGCAAATACTCAACTAAGTGGTCCCTACCCACTAAATTACAGGAGGAGAAATGTTTGTGTTAATGGAGGCTGTAATAGCGTTTCCATAATATGCGTCTAGTAAACTGATGCAAATGGGACTCTACAATAGAAACTGTTGTTTGAGGCGTATTTATAGTGGATGCAGCTGCGGCGTCGATGCTAATGTCAGAGGATACATTATCAGCAGGTACACCACAGACTCTTTTGCTCTATTGTTCAGATCACTAGTGTGATGTTGTCAGGCTCTTTGTGTACTGCAGTTCTTCTTCTGTGTTATAAAACTGCCTGCCGCACTGAAAAAGATTTTTTTATTTTTTTTCCCCAATGATACAAGTTGCCATGGAGATAGTGAGCCCCACTACCCGCTGCTTGCTTTCTCTCTCCCATCTAGACTCCCATAGAGAATAGCTCCTCTGTGTATAAACCGCCAGCTGTTTCAGACATAAATAATAGAACGCAGAGAGCTGTGAGCTAAGCCTCAGGCATCAATAATGGATTTGAGAGCTGGGTGGATAGCGCCGCAGAGTGACAGCGCTGTCACGGGGGCTTGTCTTCCCACTTTTTCACCTCTCAAATCAAAGTTTGAACGAACTATTCGTGCTCTTGTGATATGCTGATGTCAGTGCTAAATCTGGGATGCAGAGTTGTGCACTGGAGTCAATATCACAGCATGAGAACTAGGTCAGATCCAGTATATATATGCTCAGTATAATGCAGTGTGTGTTTGCTCGTCTGTGGAAGTCAAATCACTCCTGCTGGCCCCCAAAATCTCCGTGTGTGTGTGTTGGTCTTGTTTAAGAAGAATCTACAGCTTCTCCATTGAGGCTGCCTAGTGTTGCCTGGCAACCAACCTGGCCTTAACCAGCACACACATACAATGAAGACAGCATGCACACACACAAACACTCAGGTGGATTGAGAACAATAGGCTTGAGTTGCAGCACATTGCATCAGAGGAGGGGCAGCGAGAGACATCTTCCAGGGGTGCTTCGGGTCCAAGCAATTTACCGATTTCACACACACACACACATGCTCCCCATGTTTGGGGTGTGTTTTTGAAGCGGATCTGCCTAAGTCGCCCCGTGGGTTCACGCTTACCGCCAGTACTTTGTGCAGCAAGAATGTGTTACGTGCCTCCTCCTCCTCCTCCTCCTCCTCCTGAAGTCCACAGTTTTTTTTTTTGCATGTTGAAAAGTGGAAGGGATTAATAATGCATGACAGCTGAGCACCAGCGAGAAGAGAGATTGTGTGTGAGAGTGTGTGAGTGTTTATGCTAGAGGCTGCTCTGAGTCACAGAGTTTTTTTGGGGGGGTTTGATGTTTGGTGTCTGTCTGTGTGGATGTGTGCGTTCATGTGTACCTGTGTTTGATGGGGAGACTGATGGAATAGGCTCAGAGCTGCGCCCGATTGGCTATAAGGAATCAGCTGACCCAGACGCTCTTCCACAAGCCCTCTGAACATCTATCTCTCCTTTGCTCCTATCCTCCCTGTCCTTATTTTTTCCTTGCTATCTTCTCCACATCTTTTTGCTTGTCTGCTGCTCGCTATCCATCTTCTGGAGATACTTTCCTCCCTCGCTCACTTTTCTCTTTTCCTTTCTTCTCACTCTCCTTTGCTCTCCATAGCTTTCCATATTTACCCGTCACTCCCCCCCCTCCTCTCCTCTCCTCTTCTCCCTCCCTTTCTCTCTCTCTGTGGTTGAGCTCCAGTGATAGGCTGTTAATGCAGGCGGTGTATGAGTCTATCTCACCATCTGCAGTAGTAGAGCTAGCTTCTCTCCTCTCTCGCCAGCATCTCTTCATCAGCTTGCCAACTTCAGCCTGATTTGGTGTGCGCTTGTGTGCCTGTGTAGATGTATCTAAAGAGAAACAGAGCAATGGAGCGTGCTTGGCTATTATAGAGCTTGTGTGTGTGTTCATGTGTGTTTGACATCCAGTTGTGAAAGTAGCAGACACGCTGTTGAATCTTCTGCAAGAGTGTGAGAGGACAGAGTGCAGCTACCATGTGTGAACTAGGCAGTCAGGGAGGCATGGACGGTCGTTGGCACTGTTCGGCTGCTCAGGTAGAGATTTTGTTCTTTCAGCATGCAGATATCCTTCTCTTCATGCATCCTTTCTCTTCCCTGTCTCTTTCTTCCCCTCCTATCGTTGTGCATCTGTGTCCATCATTATGTCAGCATGCTCTATTGATAGACTGTGAAAAGATGGGGACAAAGAGGGAGGGACAGGAGGAGGGTGAGACGGAGGGGCTCTTTAGTACTATAAACTTCTGTGGTTTATTGATGTGATTTAAGTTGTGTTTGGCATGTCTCTAGTTTTCCTCGTGTTCATTGTCTCCCATGTGATAGGTGGATCAATAGTCCAATCGACACCTTGCCGGTTGAATGGGGTGGTCAGCTGACAAGGGGGATGTCACAGATCAGAGGAGGGGCCTTGTTAAATGTGCTTTTGTTTTAGCTGAAATCAGGATTCAAAACAGGTTCCCGTCCCGTGGAGGGCACACAGGTGCCTTTTGGATCAATAATCAAGCATGGTGGCTCGCCATTGATCAGTGACAGACAGGGGCGATGTGTTTCCCGCTGGCTGATTGGTTCTTGTGCTATTTGGATCCTGGCAAAGGCACAGAGACTTATTGACTGGCTGGATTCCAGAGGCTAAGCTCACCCGAGCAGCGTTTGACAGCCCAGTGGGCAGAACTGATTGGAAAGGCAGTGGAGGAAAGAGACAGAGTCAAGCATCAATAACTTAATATACGCTTCAGGCCAAACTGAGCCACAGTAGACTTGTCAGGATCGAGACCACACCATGCCAAGCCAGTGCGGGCTTTTTTCAGATGAATACACTTCTCCAACCTTATGTAATATATGTTCTTACAAAGACAAGGAGGCAAAGAAATCGAGAGAAAAAAGCTTTCTATTTGAAATACTGCCTGTGAAGGTTTCAGCGATCAGCGACCACTTAGTACTAGTGATTTGGTTCAGGTTCTGTTCTGGTCTGGTTGTAATCTGCCTCGAGAGCTCTTCTCGTGTAGAGCTCTGCCGCTCTCTCTTTTATTCTGTGGGTTACTAACATCTACTGCAATGCATCACAATCCAATTTTAATTTAGTGCTGGCACTGAGCGCCCAGTGTGGTTAAAACACACACACACACACATTCAGATCTCTCATGCCGAAGCGCCAAGGCGGGCGATGTTTAACAGTAGTTCATGAATATGCGGAGCACATTAGCACGGTGTTAAGTAAAGACCGCAGCACTTTGAAGTCCTCCTCCTTCTCCTATCCCGTCTTCTTTTTCTCTCCCGTTGTCCCCAATTCCCCCAAAAATTCCTTTTATCCATCTATCTTTCACCCCCCCCCTCCCCCCTCTCCTCTTAATACTCTGGCTGAAATGGCAAATCAATGCACAGGTCCCCACTGAGGGTGCACACTCCTTTTTTTTTTATTCCCCATCATTTTTAACAGCCTGAACTTAGAGTTGCCATGGCAACAGGAGGAGCAAGGATGGATAGGAAAACCTTTTCCATAGAGAGGGAGCGAGGCACGGAGAATGATCGCTTGTTGAGATAGTACTTGGTTGATGTGGGTTAGAGGGTGAATGTAAAGTGGGTTATTGACATGAGGTGTTAAATAAAGGAGATTTAAATGAAGTGCTTAGGATATTTAATGAAAACCGGGGGGGGGGGAAATAATTGTATTCCTCTTTGGCTTCTCCAACACACATGAATGCTAGCCAATATCAGATGGAGAGAGCAGAACAGAGGTGTGGAAGATAGAAAAGCCAGAGGAGGGGAAAAAAGAGGGGGAGGGTCAAGAGAGTAGGAGATGATAACTGACTGTCCCCTTGTGGCTTTAAACTGAATCCAATGTTTCTCTCCTCCCTCCTCCTTTCTTTTTCTCTCCGTGGTACTCTAGTTTTGGCCGACTGCCATTGCTGGGGGCCGTAACGGGCAAAAAAGTGTTTGTGGCAAACTGGAAAACGGGTGGGCGATGGCGAGGGATTGGTGCTGTGTGCTCACACATGTAGAAAATAAACAGGAGGGGCGTGGAGCACAGGCTGTTTGTGGATATATATACGTGTGTTCATGTTCCCACTTTTTTTTTTCTGATCTTCTCTCCGCAGTCAGCAGACGACCTGCTGGTGGCGTCGGCTGAGTGTCCCAGCGATGATGAAGACATTGACCCCTGTGACCCCAGTTCTGGTGAGACTCCCCACACAGATATACACATCACACTGCCTCTTTGAGGGTTTTTTCATGTATCTTTCTACACTCACTCAGTTTTTTTTTCCTGCCGGTTGGTCGCCCGCTACAATGAATTTTTCATTTCCACTTAGGTAATGCCCGGAGGCAAAAACCTAACGCTCCATCTAATCTTCATCTCCATCCCCTACTCTGCTTTCACCCCCTCCCCTCACCTTCCCTTATCCCTTGTTCTTTATCATTTTTTAATAGCAGGTCCGTCTCCCTCACCTTCGTTCAGTCCAAAGAATCCACATGCAAAGTATTTCACCAACAGTCATTTAAAGCTGCAGTGGGTAGAAATGGAGCAAATACGATTTAAAAAAGTTATTTTTATAAAACGGTCACTATATCCTGACAGTAGTGCATGACACAGGTAATCTGAAAAAAATCATGTGCCTCTGTGTCCTCTGGTATCCTCTTGCCGTCTCTGAGCAGCTGTCAATCACTCGCAAACTTCAATCAAACGGTCAAACTAGGCAGCGCTGATCAAATATGAATCAATATTCTGTTACTGTAATGCCTATTTCTCGCCTCAAATGTTTTCAGAAACATCTCGTAGTGTACTGTTTAGCTGTAAAATTTGAAAGTTTGTGACCCGGCAGCCATGTTGAGACCAGTTGAAGAAATACCAAGTGCCTCCCACCAGTCGGAGCACAGCCAATAGGAACGCTCTCTCCGAAATGAGCTGTGATTTCGCCAAAGTCTCCCGTCTTAGCTGAAAACAGAGCCAAGAGGAGGTGCAGATGTCTAGTTATCTCTCAGAACTCTTGAATTACAATATGCTGAAAGGTTAATATGGATTTTTTGCGCAATGATGCCCAAACCATTCTGCTGAAGGTTTAATATGGTGTCATAATGTATATCACCACACTGCAGCCCTCGCTGCCTGTGCATGTCATAAAGTGTCAAATGTATGTAATAAAAGTGATATAATGTGCACCTGGGCTCTGGCCCTCCTCTCAACATGGTGTAATGTAATTTGTTTACACATTATGTGATAATATGCAAACAGCGTTGGCTCTAAGCTGCAGCCTTCCTGTGCCAGCATGTCGCGTTATGCAAAACGCACGTCAAATAATTCATCATGATGATGTATCGTATCTTCTTGCTCCAGCCCTCCACCCATCGCCCTGACATGTAATACAAATTAATAATGTGTGCAGTAAACTGTAATGTAACGTCCCACGCCTCCCCCTCTCCCCTTACAGCCCGCCCTCCCCTGCCGGAGGTGAAGGTGTTCCCGGGTCCGTCCGAGGTGGTCCGGGAGAGCAGCAGCACCACGGGTATGGTGGTGGGCATCGTGGCGGCCGCGGCCCTCTGCATCCTCATCCTCCTCTACGCCATGTACAAGTACCGCAACCGCGACGAGGGCTCCTACCACGTGGACGAGAGCCGCAACTACATCAGCAACTCGGCCACGCAGCCCAACGGCAGCACCAAGGACAAGCCGCTGGGGATCGCCAAGATCTCCAAGAACAAGAAGAACAAAGACAAGGAGTACTACGTCTGAGGCGGAAGACACGCAGACATATACGCATACACCTTTATATATAACGGTATATGTACATAAATAGATATATTCTCAAAAAAAGAAATACACACATACACATACCGACATAGACATGCTGATGTTAATGTTTACTCTCCAATAATCACATCTGCACACATGCTGGCAAGCACAAACACATACACGTTCAAGCACATACACATTTAAGCACAACACACACAGACAGACTGGCCCAAGGGCATGGACCCTTATTGTACAGTATTTACCAATGAGCAGAGCCTCCGAGAGAGGCTTGTTTTATGAACATAAACACCATTCCAAATGATTTCAAAAAGAAGCACCAGTTCAACTCCCGGTGAAGAACCATTTTGGGGCCAGCCAGATAAAAAGACCAGTCACTCCCCTGCCACAGTAGGACCTCTCCTGTTGGACTCAGAGAGGTCGTGGAAGACTTTTAAGTGAAGCACATGGCAGAGTGTGTTGAGCGAGAGAACAAATATGATGTAAAAGCACCAAGACAAGCACTAAGTGTCTCTTCCAAGCTTCTTGGCCTCCCTCCCTGTTAGCAGCAGATGGGACTCGACGAAGCGACCGAGGATGCTGAAGAAACAAGCACACTCGCGGTCCAAGTCTAACCCCGAGCGACAGGACAGGAAATCAGGGTGTAGCCATAGAGACGGCGAACTACGAGTGAATAAGCAGAGGCGGGGCTGGTGCCGTTAATATAACGGACGGGGCTGCGGTGCTGACGTTTTACGGCACCCTGTAAATCACGAAGGTGGAATCAGCGGAGAGATATTTTCCTGGACAGGATACTTGAGACTTCAGATGCTACCTACGGGCGCCAGTCGTGCACGACTGCGGTGCCACGCACACATACATACAGCACACACAGAAAAATATACACTTGCAGACATACACGTACCTGCAATGCTAAAGACCCACCATATCTTCATAACTGACACTGAAGACTATACAAGAAGACAAATGGTGAAAATGACCATTATGATAATGATAATGATGAATATGAAGAACATTTGGGCAGTATAGACCTTTTGGGGAAGGGAGGGGGGGGGTCTTATTGCACGTGAATTATCTTACTCCGTGTGATTTATACCGCGTTGAAACTCCAGAGGTTACACCGTGACGCACCGCCATCGTAAACTTGCCACCTTGGCTCGAAGTATTCCTAAATACGCACTTCAAATGGTTTTTGTGGGATTCAACCATGATTTATTCGACTCTCAGTTCAAAAATCCTCATTGACAAAGTGTGACCATCTCGAGTGTGCTGCATGCCTGAGTCTCTGAGCCGTGCTGTGAAGTGGTGGCGTGTCCCACTAAGTCCGGAGGTGGTAGGTTTGTTAGTGGGAGGAGGAGGAGGAGGAGGAGGAGGAGGAAGAAGAAGGGGGGTTGTTGTTGCGGGTTGTAACTCCAGTGCAACGCCTGGATGTGTGCACCCACCACAGGCCACGTCCTGTTTTCTAGCCTGATGTCTTATAGGCCACGCCCACTATACCTGCTCTAACCAACCACCTTTTTTATAGCAAAAAAACAGCCGAGGAAAAGAAAAACAGAACAAAGTAAATGTTTCCATGTGTTGCTAATAGATAGAAAAAAGTCCAGTTCATGATGCCATCGACTATATGACAACCTGAGTTGCTTTGATTTCACTGGCTTTCCCTTCTCTCTCTCTCTCTCTTTGCGTCCTTTTGTCTTCACGCTATTGGTTGACCGATTTATCAATATTCATGACCGATACAGGACAGACAGCTGGGTTTCCGATCTGGGCTACAGAATAATTATCTGTTTATGGACTCCTCTACAGCTCGAGAATTGTAGCTCCGTGATACATCGATACAAACAGTGCCATGACATGAACAAGCCCCTCCAGATCTTCCAAGAGACGTAATCAACCAGTCAGATGCATGCAAAACGACCAGGGCAAGAAAGGACATGAAAAGGACTTTGTGTGAGATTTCAAGGTATAAAAATTTACTTAACATATTCCCTTATTCTCTCCATCCTTAACTGGCCTTGACCTCCTTTTCCTCCCTTCTCTTGTTTTCCCCTTGTTTAGTATGTTTCCCTCTCTGCCCTCCCCAGTTCCTCCGTGTCTATCGCTTCTTTCTTTCCCCCTCTATCTCTGTTGTGTTGCCATCTGAAACTCCCAAAGGAGGCGTCTCTCAACCAATGGGATTCTACATCTAGGTGTTCATTAACCATGTTTATTTTCTATATGTACAATTTTTCTACAGTATTTACTTTTATTTTTATTGTTACGGTTCTTTGATGAACATAAAGTGGAAATTTATTATGAAAAATAGTTTTGAAGATTAATGAGTAAATAAAATATTACCCAAGTGAGCCTGGAGTGCGTTTGTGTTGTGTTGGTTTTTGCTGCCATTCGCCTGCAGGCAGAAGTACTTACCGTGTCTGTCTCACACAGACATGAGAGCAGATCAGTGGCTAATTAAGAGAAACTAAAAGCAACTCATATTGCGTTACGAAGCAGATTTTAAAGGAAATACGCTTATTTGTATTCTGGTGGAGAGTTAAATGAGATGTCTGTCAGTTAGATACTCTGCTGGAAACGGGGAAACAGGCAGCACCACCAAAGCTCACTAATTAACACGTTATATCTCGTTTGTTTCATCTGTACAAAAATGGTGTTAGTAAATGTCAATTCGCCGTTTTACAGAGGGTTATGTGCCAAATTAATCTGTTTTCTAGCCTTATTTTAATACCCTTATTTTTTTTTACACTGTTTACCATTGGCAGAGCATTTTGGCAAATTTTTCTTGGGCGCTACCCACATAATCAGCTGTGCTGCTCATCCCACAAATGCATGATCCTTACAAGTTGGACATCATTGCGAAGGTAAATAAACAGGCTTTCCAACTATGTAAAATACAATGCCAATTAGCATTGTAACAACAGAGAAATGATCGACCAAACACAAGTTTCCGAACTTTGTTTTTCCAGTATATATATATATATATATATATATCGCAAAGGAGGCTAACTAACGCTCCAAACTTACGCTAAATTTTGGCAGAAAAACTGTCATGGTCATTTTCAAAGGGGTCCCTCGAAAATGGGTTCTATGGGTACCCACGAGTCTCCCCTTTACAGACATGACCATTTTATGATAATCACATGCAGTTTGGGGCAAGTCATAGTCAAGTCAGCCCACTGACACACTGACAGCTGTTGTTGCCTGTTGGGCTGCAGTTTGCCATGTTATGATTCAAGCATATTTTTTTATGATAAATGCAGTACCTGTGAGGGTTTCTGGACAATATTTGTCATCGTTTTGTGTTGTTGATTGATTTCCAATAATAAATATGTACACACATTTGCATAAAGCAAGAATATTTGCCCGCTCCCATGTTAATAGGAGTATTAAATACTTGACAAATCTCCCTTTAAGGTACATTTTGAACAGATAAAAAATGCGATTAATTTGTGATTAAGTATGGAAAATCATGATTAAATATTTTCATTGATTGAAAGCCGTAACACTATATATTAATATATATATATTTATATACATCCCATCTGTGTCACCTTTGCTATAATGCACATAACCGCACAGTGAAATACAAATTAAAAAAAAAAAAAAAAAAGTTTGTAGCAGAAATATAATTCCACATTTTTGTGCTTTCTTGGGTTCCATTAGAGTTTCAAATAATTGGTATATTAATCAATAATGAAAATAATCATTAGTTGTAGCCCTAAGAGCTAAGCTAACCAGCTGCTGGCTGTAGCTGTACATTTAACAGCCATACATGAGACTGGTGCTGATCTTCACGTCTAACTCTCCGTCAGAAAGCAAATTATTTCCCAAAATGTAGAAATATTCCTTTAATTATCTTCATCTAACAACCCATCTACACATTGCAGATTCCCACACATTCCTCCTATTCCCTTTCACCTCTTGCTTCATCAGAGTAAGGAAAGTAGCACCTTTTCCTCCAAGTCCCGCTGCGTCTAACTGGGACATAGACACACATAAATACCCCTCTCGCACACACCACACAGGGCTTTGAAGTAGGACTCAGTGCAGCGAGCGGTATATAAGTCTCTGCAGAGTTGCTGTTTGCCGGATGAAAGATCCCTGAGACTGCAGGCTTGAGCTCGCATCCTCAGGTGAGAGAAGCTACAAGGACCTGCTATTTCAATAAACACCTCCCAAGACTTGCTGTCTTGTTCTCTCACTGTTTGTCTTTCTCTTACTTTACTTTTTTTGCTTTGAACAGTCTGTGCTCAACAAAAGGCTTGTGTTAGGCTGTAGCCATCTGCTGCCGTGCTGTCCTTGACCACAGCCAGCTCAGATAAAGACACAGCCCTGCTATATTCATGGGGTGAATAAGAAACAACTCCAGGGCTCACTGGTGGCCAATGTGCCCTTTTCACAGCAGCCATTTAGACATGTCATTGCAGGGTAAACACAGTAATTAATAACACTAATTATGGCCTTGGTATTGTGCACGCTGGTCTCACTGGAATAGCTGTGACACACTAAATAGAAATAATTAATGTTATCAATTACACCTGTGTTTACCGTGCTATGACATGTCAAAATGCTGCTGTGAAAAGGGCATGTACCTTGAGTTAACATACACCTCCAACATTTACATTGCAACACGTTCTCATCACATACTGACGCTTTGTCAGACATCACATTTCGGTCGCAGAAAACACGGGGTTAACGTTGTGAATTAAACAAAAACACTTGTTTAGGTTTAGGCAACAAAACCACTATAGTTAGGTTTAGGAAAAAACAACATGGTTGGGCTTAAAACTCCTACGTTTGTTTGTACAGTGAAAATATGACGACGTTGTGAACACAGGACACGAACGAACAGCTGATTGTTACGTACGGGACATGATCAGCGACCTCCTGGATGGAAGCCTTGTGTTCGTTGGGTTCACGAGTTGTGACGTGTTTGTTGACGTCAGAAATTGCGGAGGCCATGGAAGTAAATTTTTCGGTGCATAATAAGTTAATAAATTGTAATTTTAGTCATATAATGTAATTCTTCCTAATTATATAATATGTCTCATCTTTTCCCTCTGTCATTATGCTTTTGCATTTACTGCATTATGTTACCTGCTTGCCAGCTTGCTAAATTGTTAGCCTCTGTGGCTTCTAGACACCGACAGTAAAGTTAATATTGCCGTTGCTTAGCAGCGGTGTTTTCACGACTTAACCTGTTGAACGCCAAACATATCGTGTACACGACTTCCCATGTTGTAAACACGAGCTCACGAGTTTCATTTGAAGGCAACATACAGTATATGGGCCTCTTTGTATTTCCTGTTGCAGTGGTTGTTGATGCAGTAGCCGGCAGGAAGTAAACATTGAACAAATATGTTGCCGTAGCAACAGAACGGCAACTAAAAGGTATCCAGTGCATCTATTTTGATACTGTTCATCGCAAATCCGACAATGTTATGGAAGTGCAATGATAAATCTGTGAATCTATTAGGAAAAATTTTTTAAAGTAGAGTTTAGTTTTAGAGGTATGTTTGAGGTGTCATGAACTGAAGTGTTGGACAATAAGAAATTCTAACCACAATTCTGGCTGTGGTTCATGAATGTGCCCCACTATAGCCATCCCAGTGGATGAAAATGCACACTAGCAGGGCACTGGAACTTGCCCAACTAAATGGAGTGCATGCATCGTCAATAATATTAATAGATAATTCAAATTATCCTGTGAAAAAAGTCTATTGACTTTCTAATTTCATGCATCTATTGGCTTGTTGAGCAAGGAGACTGTCTAGTCCTGCAGGGTTACAAAATCTTCTCACTATTTTCATCCACACCTCCCCTGCACAGGTGCAAAACAATCAGCAGAAGATTAATCAACAAATTCATATCATGTATCTGCACATACACACACGGTTGCACACAGATACCGTGGATCTTCCTCTTCCTCAGTCCTTCATTTCCACTCCTTTGTGCAGCTGCAGCTGTCAGACGCTGTCTGTCGTTCTCTCTCTCCGTCTGTTTCTCTCTTGCCTTGTGTATAAGCAAAACTGTGGGAGAGAATATACGAGTGTGCGAGGTCACGTCACAAGCTCAAGGCTGCATTTTTCTTTGGAATAAATCATAAAGAGCTCTCTCCGTCCACATGAAGTTCTCACACAATACAACACACACAACTATGTATCAATACAAGAGAAAATGTGAGGAGAGTAGAAGCTGAAGATGCATAAAGGATGAAAATGTAAAAAAAAAAGATATGTTTGTTACATAATTGTTTGTGTGACTGCAGAGAAAGAGAGAGCGTCCTTGCAAGCTGGCCGTCCTGCTGACGTGTGGGGAGAGCAGCAGAAAAGAATATTATGTCCACCGCTATCAAAGTCTGCTCATCTCTCAACACAAATATGAGACAGAAGACTAAACAGACTCACGCCCGTTCCCCATAATTATTCTTTTTTTTTTTGTTAGTTTGTTGACATGACTGATGCTAAAAAGAAGAAAGAAATAAAAAACTTTCTACTGTCTTTATTATTTACTCCAAATAATCCAGATTTACTTGTCATTATGCAACCGAAACAACAATTAACTATTTCAAATAGAAATGTAGCTTTAAACAACTGACGAAATCTAGGCTAAAACTGAATACATCAATAAATACTATTGTTGGTAAAATAATTTAAATGGATTGTGAAAAGAAATAAAGATTTATTATTTTTTCTTTAACCTCCAGGTAAAAAAACCAATTGGTTTTCCTTTACCACCATTCAGTTGATTAAATAGATACATTTATTTTTATTATTTTTTTATTTTGCCCTTCTATTTATCTTTCTCTAGCTCATTTTTAAAAAAAAAAAATGTTGCTGAGTAAAATAATACAAACTAAGTTTAACAAAAATGCTCTTGCCCAGCAGTGAGGTGAGTGATTTCACTTGTGTTTACTATTTTAGATTTTAAACTTTAGCCTATTTACTATTAAATTTTTCAGATTTGTTCTCATAAGATGATTCAACTCTTGAGGTGACAATGTGGGTGAGTCTTGTTGTGAGAGATTGTTACTGTGTATGATTTTTAAACGTGTTTTGAATAAGAATTTATACTTTCAAAAAAGTCTTGTACAAATTGCATCAGCATTGCATCCAGTGCTTGTGTGATTTGATTTGAATGAGAGATTTGAAGTGTAATGAATAAGAAGTGGAAACAGATTTTTGGACAGACTAGACCAGGGGTCAGCAACCTTTACTGTCAAAAGAGTCATTTTAGGCAAAAAGAAAATATAAAAATCTGTCTGGAGCTGCAGAACATTTGTGATGAAGGTAACACAGTTTATAGTCTAAGTATATAGTATATAAGTCTAATGCAGTGAGGGCCAAAGTGCAAATGTACTACGGCGTATTAGGTGCACACTCAGGGGGAAAAAAATCTGAGATTTCCAGAATAAAGTCATAATATTACAGGAAAAAAAGTCATAATTTTACGAGAATAAAGTCGGAACTTAACGAGAAAAAAAGTCGTAATATTACGAGAATGAAGTCATAATTTTACGAGAAAAAAAGAAAATAACACGTAAAATTACTACTTTATAATATTATGACTTTATTCTCATAATATATCTGTTTTTCTCATAAACTTCTGACTTTATTTTCATAATATTACGCCTTTTTTCTCGTAAACCTATGACTTTATTCTCGTAATGTTACGACTTTATTCTCGAAATTTCAGATTTATTTTTTTTCCTCAATGTGGCCCTAATACTCCGTCGTACCGTCGTACCATAGACCTACAACAGTGACAAATAAAAATGAAAATGTAAACAAAAGACAGTTATTCATTTCCATTTTTATAAATCCACAGGGAGCCACTGGAGAGGGGCGAAAGAGCCCGGAGCCCCTGGACTAGACGATGTAATAGGCCCTTCTCACAGCAGTCATTTTGACAGAGCAGGGTAAACACAGGTGTAATTGACCAAATTAATTATGGTCCCGTTCTATTTAGTGTGTCACAGCCCAGTCCAGTGAGCCAGCATGCACAATACCAGAGTCCTAACCCACCTAAATCAGGGCCATAATTCATGTTATTAATCACACCTGTGTTGACCCTGCAATGACTGTGAATGCTGTGAAAAGGCCTATTTATAAAAGCTGATAAAAATTGTCTTCACCACAACATCCTCAAGATCTGTGCACTGCTGCGATGCTTTTTACACACACACACACACACACACACACACAACCCAGCAGAGACCTCCTACATCCTCATACACCCATAAAGCTTTTCACACGCCCCCGTTATTCAGGAAGCACCAAAGCACCTCACGCTTCTTCTCTCTTCGACCTGGCGGTCAACCCAGAGATGATAGACGGACAATCTGGGCAAAAACATTCATATCAAATGTGGAGTTTGGGCTCTGGTTTGAGGGCCTGCGTGTACATGTAAAAACACCACGTGGGAGACAGAGAGACCGAGACGAAATCCGAGTGGGAAGAAACACCGAAATTTAAAAAGTGAAAAACCTAAAACTACAACAATCTGGGCAGACTGCAATGATGATGGTGATGATTCTGATCATGTTAATGATTGTGATGATAAAGACGGCAGCAGCGTCGGCGCCTGGCCCTGAGATGGACATTAAACCTGGAGATGAGACTGGCTCGGCCAATCGAACCCTGCCCTGCTACCCGCTGGGCTTCGGGATCACAGAGATTCCCTCCAACATCCCCAGCAACACCCAATGCGTGTGAGTACACAGTTACTTGCTCGCAGCACAGTTGTTTCACGTCTCAGAGAAATAGTTTGGGAATTCCTACAATGCTAATTTAACACCGACGCTGCTTAGCTCTTAATACAGTCCTCTTCTTATTGGCAACTCTTCAGAAAACATCTTTATTGTGAGACCATTATTGTGGTCTCACAATAAAACCACAGGATAAGCTTTTATGTAGCCTTATGTCTAATTCTTCTTCTTCTTTTGACTCATTCCTTTCTTTAGATGGTTTTCGTGAACATGTATATTTGTGGGGTTTCTTTTTTTGTATTAATTGTTGTAAGTTTCAAAATTGAATCAGCAGAGATATCCAGACTTTTAGTCTCTAGTAAACTCCCAAAACACTGGATCCTACATTTCCCATAATGCAACTCAACAGCATCTTTTGCTGGACCCTCCATGCCTTGTGAATGCCACGTCTTTCATACTCCATTTTTTAATGCAGGCTTTCTGCTATAAACTTGTAGTCTGTTTTGTTTCTGTTTGTTTTTTCAGACATTAGGAAGCTCAGAATATACAGTTGTTTTCACAGTCTGAGTAGTAGTACTGCTTATGATGACTTTCATGTGTAAAATCGATGTACTCAAGTACAGCTAGTGGCATATGTCAATATTATAGAGAATACATCCCAAAATAGTATTTCTCATTCACCATCTTACACCGTCTTACACCAGATTCAGGGAGCACGCCATGTGTACAATTCAATATCACATCCCGTGAGCGTGCATAATCATTTAGACTTTCCTCTCTAATCCTCGCTCATCTCCTCTTGGCTGAATTTTGCACTGAATTTCCATTTTTTTTAAACATTCATTTGCATAAGGGAATGTATGCAAAGCGTGTCTGCTCATATTCAGCGACTCCCAGCGTAACCACAGCTTTCTAAAGTGGTCACAGGTTAAAGATGCCCTGTAGAGTTTTCTTGTAAACAAACAAAAGTTACATTCAATGTCACAAAAACACATTGTGTGTATCCTTGAAGCCTGAACAAATGTGCAGAATGCATTTTCTTTCCAGTAAAACATTTGCAAAGCTGATTTTCTTTTATATTTAAAATTTACATCCATGTTTACTGGCTTGCACCCTCCCCCTTCTTCACTGCATTTGGGAGCACATTGCTATTTGCACGTCGCCGCTACCAACTGTCAATCAGCAGAATAGCGTGAAACTGGTGACAGGACTGTGTAGCACAAATAGACATAATCAATAGCTAACATTAGCTAACCCTAATCTACTGGTCATATTAGTCCAAGTGAGGCAAAAATCTTGTTTCCCAAAATGTTTAACTTTCGAAGAGGGATTGTATTTCTTATTTTCAAAAATTATGCAGTGTGGCTTTAGCCTCCAAAGGTGTTGATTGAAGGTCCTGTAAGTGGTTTAGGTGTTTTTGACACAGTGACACAGAGCGGGATGAGGCACGGAGTAAACACTGACCTGTTGTTTTGGCCGTTGAAACATTTTGAAGAAATCTCAAGGCCAGTAGGAGAAGGGGATGGGGCGGTGGCGGCGGTGGCGGCGGTGGCGGCGGTGGCGGCGGCGGTGGCGGTTAGCATAAAGATTAGGATCGCCTGAAGCACAATCATGCATTTATATACAAGAACAAAGTACAGATGCACATAATATTACTTATAAATACAGCCGACACACACACACAGACAAGGACGTAGCCTACTTTGTGGCAGAAGTATAGCGTCCATTCCCAAGAGACGGTTTGCGAACTCCCAGGTGGCGATGTGTGTGTTCTCATCTGTTCTGTTCTGCTCGAAGGTCAAGGCTCAGGAACAGTGGGGATATTTACAAGTATGCAGCAATGGAGGGCCATTTCAGATGTGATCTACAACCACCAGATGCACAATAAGCTTGGGATCTTTGTATAGACATTCTGTACACATAACAGTTTGCTTCTTGCATGAAAAGAAAATCCCCAAACACGAGTGCGTAACTGCTGGTCATGTGATCCCACCCACGTCAGCGGCGCACAACAAAAAATGTCCACTAACGAGTTTTTTCTCTTCACAGTGTATCGCTGAAATATGATGTGAGTTGTTGTTTCTACATCAACAGGGAAGTTGAGGGGACGCAGATCACAGTGATTTCCCAGGGCGCCTTCACCAGCCTGCAGCATCTCAGGAAACTGTGAGTGTCTGTCGTACATGTTTGTTCTTTGATGTGGAACATAATGAACGGAGGAGGTCAAAACACTCAAGATATGGATCATCCAAAACAGAGGAGACGTAGTCAGGTCTCACCATCAAATTTCTCTGTACTTAGATTAGGTTTCATTCCTTCAAATTAGTTTAAATTTAATGGCAATACAGTTTTGTGTTTAGCTGAATTTGATATGCAGTACACATTCACGGTAACTCTACATGAGATTAAATCACATATAAAGTAATGGAAAACAAGAAAGCTCAAAAACAGAGGCTTCCTGTCTCTATATTTTGTATTTTTAGCCTTCTTCTACCTTAGCATTGTTTTTTGTAAGTGTCCTTTATATCCTTTAATTCACCCTCTCCCTCTTTTCCCCACTTCCCCCAACCGTAGCTTCATATTGAGGAACGACATGCTGGAGAATATCAGCGCGTTGGCCTTCGCCAGCCTCCCTCGGCTCACTGAGATGTGAGTATACGTTTTTTTCTAAACGCCACCGCTCGTGACGTATTTTATCCATTGTGTGTTTAGTCTTTGTTATGGAACAAGAACAGCTGCAAACTCTGAGAAAGCTGATCACCCAAACAGCTGAGGAGTAAGCCTGGCAGGGTGGTGGAGACAAAATAAATTTAAAATATGAGTGTGAATGAAGACCTAACAGCTGATATATATGTTATATTCTTCTTTGCACATCTGTGTTTCCCTTAGCTTCATCTCTGAGAATGCTGCGTTGAAGGGCATAGGGGATTCTGCTTTCTCTGATCTCCCTGAACTCACTAAGATGTAAGTATAACTGGCAGGATAATTGCAGTGGTGAAACCCTGTAATCATACAGTAAGACCTGTCATTCATACTAATGAGTACATGACTCTATGTGTTCCTCTCAGAACCATAATAAAGTCACAACACCTGAGACACATCCATCATGATGCATTCAAGAACATGGTGAAACTGCAACATCTGTAAGTACTCAGCGGGAGTGCAGCGGGGAGGAATACTTTCTTCTTCAGTTTGTGTTTTTCAAGCTGATTGTGAGTCCAAAATGGGTCATGGGTGACAGGCCTACTTCTGACGGGCCCCCCACACGACCAGACATCATTTTTTAATTAGCTCGGATCCCCTGGAAGAGAGTCACACTTCATCTCATGAAAATAAGTTTTTCCCATAAAATGAGTCATCCGTCATTCCAGCCATGTTAAATATATCTGCTACAAAAAAAATAATACATTTGATTGTTTCTATCTTTTGAAACAGTCTCAAAATTATGAAGGACAGTACGTAGCCAAAATCATTCGCTATTACTGTTACGTTTGTCCCAATTTGTAAGAACTGGGTCAGATAAACAGAACTGTTTATGGTGTAAAAATAACCATTATTAAACTATTTAACTTTTAAACCAGGGCACCTTAGGTAACTGTCATAGAATAAAGAACACGCCAGAAATACATTTTTAGAATAGGCAAAAATAATACATTTATACTGCATGCAAAAAAGTTGCATGGCTTTTACCCAAAACTGCATGTGATTATCATAAAGAGGGCATGTCTGTAAAGGGGAGACTCGTGGGTACCCATAGAAACCATTTTCATTCACATGTCTTGAGGTCAGAGGTCAAGGGCCATGCCAGTTTTTCCTCGCCAAAATTTAGCGTAAATTCGGAGCCTTATTTATCCTCCTTCACGACAATCTAACATGACATGGTAACCAATGGATTCCTTAGGTTTTCTAGTTTAATATGACGCCAGTATAAAACTGAGCCCACTACAACCTCCGAAAGATCGAGTAGAAGCCGGACCCGACGGCTAGCCATCGGATTTTTAAGAGATTAATTAAAAATCTATACAGTATCGCAACACATAATATCGCAATATTTTCTTACTTCCCTATTAGCTGTAGACGCTCAGTCTTGTTTTGAAATAATCAAGTTAATTCTTTCCAAATTCAGAGCCTGTTTTGTCCTCATTCTGAATAATCAGTGTTTCACAGATACTGAATGTTGAACTTGTTATGTGTTGCTGCCAAAATAAGGACAGCTATTTGGAACAAGGGAGCTCTTTAAATGTCTGATTTATCTCTCTGCCACCTGAGCCTCTCTCTGAATTGTCTTGGAATCTCTTCACTTGCTAATTTAAAAAAAAAAATCTCTGTTAATACAATGAATTGTCTGATTTCATCACGATGACTCACTGCATAAGAGTATCTGTTGTTCAGAGGTTGCAGTGTGAATGTCGTAACATTTGGTGGTTAATCTGCCCATCACAGGAAAATCGCCGACACCGGATTGAGAAGGTTTCCGAACTTCACCAAGATCCACTCAGCTGCCAGCAACTTTATGTTGTAGGTCTCAACACAATACACAAATGAACCACAAACACCCACACACCATTATTCCCACATGCATTTGATCATATATGCTAGTGTATGTGCACAGAATTAAAATATGCCCGGAAGAAATCACACCATGTAACACTGCAGTGAAAACCTACGCATGAGTAGTCCTCACAAGAGCAGAATATCAGAAATACAAACCATCTGTCCCTCGTCTCCAGCCTTTAAAAATCCATCTTCAAACTGTCTCCCATCTGACATCTATCAGCTTCAGAGTGGATTTAAAGGGGGTTGTAGCATGTATTCACGATATCTTAGTGCACATATATCTGCTGTTTTCTCTACTTACCAATCACGTACTTCTCAGTATTTGTTGTTAATCCTGTGTTTTTGATCTTTGTGCCTCTTAGTTACCTGCAAGACAACCGCCACATAAAGATAGTCCCCGCCAATGCCTTCAGAGGCCTCTGCACTCAAGCTATCAGCTATCTGTAAGAGATTCATCACTTTTTTTAGAAACATCACCCTCACACAGCTCCGAGTGGGCATTACATGCGCAATGCAAACGTTCCCTGGAATGCTCTCTGACCTCTTTACTGAGTCCTGTCTTCTCCTACTTGTCTCTTTTTTTTTCTGCAGTTTTAACACTCTTAACGCTATATATCGCCTCTTTATGTTTTTCTTATTCTCTATGTCTGCTCCATGTTTTAAAGGCAAATATTATACTTTTAACTCCACTACACTGACAGTTACTGGATACTTTACAAATTAATATTTTACATACAAATCACGTCTTCAGTTAATAAAAATATAATGCAATTTTGTGGATTAAAGTTACCATGGGGAATTTTTAACTGGTTATGAAACCGTCTCAATGTAATACTGATGCCTCTATATGACCTACATAAGTAAGCGAGACCATCAGCTAGAAGATTGGCTATTTCTACTCTTAATGCTTGGCATCGGTGCCACCGGGTCTGATTCCGCGCAAAATCAGGTCCACCAGAAACTCCTTTAACTCAGACTCCATCGAGGCTTCCGGCAGCGACCAGACCGCCACGGTCAAACCCAGATCCTGCTTCGCTGCCGTCTTCGACATGCAGTCGGAGCTCCCGCTGGAGGTGGAGAGCTCCACGCCCGGCAACATCGGCTCCTCCTCCTGCCGGGAGTAGAGCTTCGCCTCGCTGCTCCACCAACACTGACACCACGCTGTTGGTTTTCTGAAGGGACTCTGGTGCTCAGAATCACTACCGCTTTTGTCCGAAAGGGCCGCCAAAATCAACACAAAAAAAGTTCCTTGAAGTAACTTTAAACTTACTGACAGAATGTAAAATAGTTAAAAGTAGCTCCCTCTCGACCAGTTGCGACATTACTGTTAGTGCAGTTTGCTGAGAGTGTATTTCCATTTCCTTTTAGATTGTGGCATTACTACTTTTACTTCGGTACAAATCTGATTATACTGCCAAATCTATCCCAACAAGCTTCCAAGGACTCTGAGGAAGTGTTACATGATAATAAATACAATTTATTTAGTGTTTTCTGTGTATTCATACATCTTTAGTCACTGAGAACACAAGAACTGCACACACTAAAATTAGCTTTGTTAGTTCAGAGAAGTTTATTGTTGTGAATTGTTTGTGTTGGAGCACACATGACTGTAATTTGGCTTCTCTTTCTAATGACAGACGGCTCCCCAAAAATGGCATCAAGGAGGTGGCAAGTGACGCCTTCAACGGCACAAAGATGCACAGATTGTGAGTCACAGGCAGAGACGCGATAACAAACAGAAGATTCACCAAAAAGAAAAAAAAAAAAGAAGTCCGCTCACATATTTAATTTGTCTCTCTTAGATTCCTAAGAGGAAACGAACAGCTTACTCACATCAATTCCAACGCCTTTGTGGGTTCCAGTGAGTTGGTGGTACTGTAAGCATGACATCCAACAGTAACTCATGCCTACATGATTCACCCTCATCATCATCATCACTTATTAAACTAGAACAAGAAACAATGTGGCATTTATGGGGAGGCTTAGAAACACTTAGAAACATGCCAGATTTAAGGTAAAAATAAACCGAGAGCAGGTGAAGTGGTGGTGGAGAGAGATTTGTTCACCTGTTTATTCCCCAATCAAAGAGACACACATTTCTATTGAAGTAGCAATCAGAAAAAGACTATTTGTTTTTCTTTTGGGCCGTCATTGCTGTATTGTCTTTTGACTCCACATCCCAGCAATCACTTGGCAATCAAACAGTGGTTCTGAGTTTCAATGTTTTATTCAAAGCAAAACTGGAAGTTTTTTTAATGTAATAATGAAATATAAATGACAGCATTTATGAAATGCCTATTACATTAACAAGACATTTGTAATTTGGAAGACGGAACCTGCCAAAACAATAAATAAATAAATAAATGATTCGATAAATAAATAAATAAATATGTAATTACATGAAGCAAAAATAATATTATTAATAACAGCTATTTTTTAATAATAATTTTCCCTTTTATTTATTTATGTATTTATTTGTATTACTTTTTAAATGTATTTATTTTGCATTTATTATTATTTATTTATTTATTTATTGAGTGGCAGCCCCCTCATTTGCATAATGAGACAGAAATGCATAAAGAAATGTGTAAAGAAAAGATTACTGAAATAAATAAGTTTGGGGAAATAAATAAGTTTGGGGAAATAAATAAGGGTTGAAATGCAAAGGGAAAATGGTGCATAAATAAATAAATGCATAAATACACAAGTAAATACATACATTTACAAATGAATAAAAAATATATAAATAAATAAAAAAATAAATGCAGAACTAAATAAATAAATTGATTACAAATACATATATAAGTAAATAAAAGGGGAAATTAAACAGAAGAGTAAATAATTAAGGGAATTAAGGATAAATAAATGAAGAAGCAAATTAAAACAAAAATCAATTTATGTCACATTTCTTCAATTAATTAATGGCTACATTTATTTTTAATATTTTTGCTACATTTAATGACATATATATATTTATTTACCAAGTCATTTGTTTATTTATTCATTTATTTTTTATTTTGGCAGTTTCCGTCCTCCATACTGTTAAGCATGGATTCTGAAAACTATAATGACCGTTACTCCTCTGTTAGATCCCAACTTGTTTTGTATTTGTTTTATGCAGGGACATTTCCCAGACAAACCTCAGCTCCCTGCCGGACAACATCCTCGGTGGGCTCAAGACGCTGTTCGCAGAGTCCACCTTACTTCTGAAAGAACTTCCTCCTCCGCAGCTCTTCACCAAACTCAGCCAGGCCAACCTGACGTATCCTTCACACTGCTGCCCCTTCCAACTCATGAGCAGGAACGAGTATGCATCAAAATTTGGGGAAATATGCTCATTTCTTGCCGAGAGTAAGATGAGAAGATCAATAGACACAATATACTGTATGTACCTTGTGTTTAGAGTGAGAAATTAAAACTCACCTTGAAGAAAACATTGAATGCTTTTAGTCCTGTTTAGAACATGGGTTAGTGGTGCACTTCCACCTCTTGTGGCCGAAACGAGTATCACATTAACAAACTGTCTGCAGTACTGGCTCTCTCTCTCTTTCTCTCATATATACACAAGTGTATAATTGAAGGAGCCAGCAATCTTCATCTGAAACATACAGTTAACTCGTAGGTTAATAACAAACATTCCAGTAGTTAATGTTTCAATTTCCACCAGGAGCAGGATGTGACATCGTCTCCAAAGGAATGTAGTTGTAGTCTTGTAAACAGTGACCCTGCAAGATCCCGAATGTCTTTGCAAAATATTATAGTCTGTGACTAAAAATGTGACTTAATACACATTGTCTTTAGATGTGAGAGGGTGTCAGACTACAGCCTTTCAAAGTCTTTTCAAAGTCTTGTAGTCTATGGTAGGCATTAAAAAAAGGATCCATTTTTTTCTTTCTTGCCTCCCAGGGCTTCCATAGAATATGGAAAACAAGGAAAAAGGAAAACACCTCATACATATTATTTACATGCACTTTTTGTATGTTGTTGTTGTTTGCTAGATCGAGGTGGCACCCGCTGTGCTCCCACCCAGACGCTCCGAATGTCCCCGGCTTCGAACAGGACTATTGCTTCAACTTCTCCTCCGTCGCCTGCAGCCCAACCCCAGATGACTTTAACCCCTGTGAGGACATCATGTCCGCCGTCCCCCTACGGGTCCTCATCTGGATCATCTCTATCCTCGCGCTGCTGGGGAACGCAACGGTACTTCTGGTCTTGTTAGGTATGAAATGGGACAATCGTTACTAACTCACTTCCTTCTTTCCTTCATTCCCTCATCCTGTCATACTTTCTCTCATCATTTGTTTCTTTCCTTCCTTCTTTTTTTACTCTCTGCTTTCCTTTCTTGTGTTCTTTCTTCCATCCTACCTTCTTTCCTTATTTCCTTATTAAGCGTATTTCTTATTTACTTCCATTTCTTCTCCCCAAAACTGGAATTATAAGGTTTTCACATCACAGCTAAACTACTCAATAGAATATCAACATTTTACTGTTGATACTTGTTTACCAAGTTCCTTTTGGGTACCAAAGTTTTGTTTTGTCTTGTCAGGCAGCCGCTCCAAACTGACTGTTCCTCGTTTCCTAATGTGCCACTTGGCCTTCTCTGACCTCTGCATGGGCATCTACCTGGTAGTCATAGCAACTGTAGACATGCTCACTCGTGGCCTGTACTACAACTACGCCATAGACTGGCAGACGGGCCTGGGCTGCAGTGCTGCGGGCTTCTTCACGGTGTGTATTCGTGCGTGGAGTCCATTGCATACATGTGATAGCTCTAGATAAACAACAACACTCATAAATGTTTTGTTTCAGGTGTTTGCCAGTGAGCTGTCAGTGTTCACATTAACAGCGATCACGCTGGAGCGATGGCACACCATCACACACGCTCTGCGGCTCGACCGTAAACTTCGCCTGAGACACGCATGTATTGTCATGACAGCAGGCTGGATCTTCTCCTCCATCGCCGCTTTGCTGCCCACAGTCGGGGTCAGCAGCTACAGCAAGGTGAGCGCTTTGCGTAGACCGCACTGTGTCAACAATTCACTGTATTTGCTCATGTCCATGTAGTTGGGGATGCAAAATGGTGCATGAACTCATGCTTTATTTGCATCAAAATAAACTTAAAATATGCAAAACAACAAATTTAATATTATTTTCATTAACGATCAATCTGCACAATTATTTTCTCAATCAATCATTTAATCGCTTCGTCCCTAAAACACCAGAAGAAAGTGAAAAATGGGCATAACAAATTTCTAGAGCCCCAAGGTGACATCATTAAATGTCTTGTTTTGACTAACCAACAGCCCAAAACACAAAGATATTCAATTTATTATCATGTAACACAAGGACAAGCAGCAAATTCTCACATTTGAGAAGTTGGAACCATCAATTGTTTGCTTGAAAAAATAATTTTACAAATTAATTAATTTTCAAAATAGTTGCAGATGAATTGTGTCGATCAACTAAACAATTAATGGACTTAATTTCCATAAATATGACTCATCGTTACACACAGTACTCTCTCTGCAGTGTCTAATAATGCGTTTCCAATATCAAATCTATGTTTTTAAAGAAAGTTATTGAATTTTTTTTCTTTATAGAAAAGCATCTTGTACAGAAACTTGTATCATGGCTTTTTTTGGGTTTGCTCTTTTGTTTTCAGTATATTACATTCATTTGCTGACCTTAAGTCGGTAGCTTAGTTGCTTTGTTCATATCATAGACTGTATATAAGAAGTGGACGTAGTCATTCTGACGTCACCCATTGGTTTGTGGACTGCCTTTTTGAAGCCTCGAGTTCGGCCTTTTGGTCTGGTTGTTTGCTACCAGAAGTGACACGAGAGGATGGAGCAACGAAAAACTGAATAAGACAAGGCGACCAAAGTGGTTACAATTAACTTTGATGAACTGAAAACACACAAAGTTGTAAGACGGATAGCTCCCAGACCGGACAACGATGTGGTAGCGACCTGTCAATCACAAGGTAGCCACGCCCTAAAGCATACCCTGCTTTATGCTCTATTTGACTCTAAATGGGACCATAATTTACTAAATGAACATCATGCTGTATTGAAGAAGACTTGAAACTAGTGATTGAGACCATAAACTCATGTTTACAATGTTTACTGAGGTAATAAATTAAGAGAGAAGTAGGGTCATTTTCTCATAGACTTCTATACACCCAGACTTCTTTTTGCAACCAGAGGAGTCGCCCCCTGCTGGCTGTTAGAAAGAATGCAAATTTTGAATACGTGTGTGTTTATGTATTTGTTTGTGGTGCAGGTGAGTATCTGCCTGCCCATGGACGTGGAGTCTGCGGGGGCACAGGTCTACGTGGTGTCTCTCCTCCTGCTCAACATCCTGGCCTTCTTCTGTGTGTGCGGCTGTTACCTCAGCATCTACCTGACCGTCCACAACCCCTCGTCGGCGCCGGCCCACGCCGACACCCGCGTGGCCCAACGCATGGCCATCCTCATCTTCACCGACTTTCTCTGCATGGCTCCCATCTCTTTCTTCGCCGTCTCCGCCGCCCTCAAGCTCCCTCTCATCACCGTCTCAGACGCCAAACTCCTGCTGGTTCTCTTCTTCCCCATCAACTCGTGCTCCAACCCCTTCCTGTACGCTTTCTTCACCCGCACCTTCAGGCGGGATTTCTTTCTCCTCACCGCTCGCTTCGGCTTGTTTAAAACCCGAGCGCAGATTTACCGAACGGAGAGTTCCTCCTGTCAGCAGCCAGCATGGACCTCTCCAAAGAGCAGCCATGTGATGCTGTACTCCTTGGCCAATACTTTAAGTCTAGATGGGAAACAAGAGTGCTGACTGTCAATCAAAAATCCACAGATACAGACCTGCAGAAGTACAATTTCTCTCAATCCATCTTAGGTCTGATGAATACACCATTAAAGTTACAAGAAATTCTACTTTGCTTAAGAGGTGCACTTGTTATCATGTGTGCAAGTTGCGGAGACACTGAACAGACTGATAAATCCTCAATATAATGCCCCAACTCATTATTCTTATGCTTTGGATGACATTGAATTTTGTTGGTTTTCATATACGTCCAATATGTTGCCAGTATCTTTGGCCAGCACGTCAGCCGATGGCCCAATCCCAACGTCCCCCCTAAAGCCTGAAGCCCTGAACCCTCAGGGACTTGACTGACATCACCTGGTAAACAGTTGAGTGTGAGAGGCTGCAAGGGATTGAAATGGTATAAATATGAATGGGACAACACTTTGCGGCGACATATCACGTTACCTTGACGATGCCATTTGTGGGATTTTATTTTAAGTTTTTTTTACTGAATGTTTGAACGTCTTCCAGGGTCTTGCCTTACAAGACTAGAGGTCAAAAAATCAATTTACTTGTTTTTGTCCGACTTCATTAAGCAAAATTAAAAGAAATGGTTTGTTAAATTAATCAAATTGTGCAAATTTAATATGCCAGGCTGAACACCCATGTGCTGTCCTCTTTGATTATCATTTTTTAACGCACCGGGCTTCCCCTGCTAACCGTGGTAACCCTGTTTTTAACGTCACAACGCTATGAATTGTGGGCAATTCCCTCAGGCAAAGTCTGCAAGAATGCGGACTTAATAATAATAATAATATAATAATAAATATATTTATATAGCACTTTTCAAAACAGATGTTACAAAGTGCTTCACAAGACAATAAAAGCAGATATAGTAAAAAATAGGGTAACTGTTAAAACAACATATCAATGATAATAAAATGGTAAAATGGTAGAACAAGGTGATAAAAACAAATATATACGGTATACATAAATGTGTATAAATATACACATTTGCATATACAGACATATAACATTGGGACCTTATAAGAATGCTATCCTAAAAAAAGTTTTATATACAGAGTTAGATGATCGAATCTTACGAGACTTACGGAAAGTCTTCATAAAGGGCTCTAAATGTCTGCCAGAGAGACCTCAAGGACTAAAAGATTTGACAGTGGGACAGCCCTAAACCCTCACGGACTTTGCGGAAACGCGCTTCAAAGTCTGTGAGTTTGTGGACATTGGGATTGGGCCACTGACCTTTGACCTGCAACAACAAGTGTCCTTTATAAACCACGTGACCCCTGGGGTAAACTCTACTGTATGTAAAGTGTGTACAGAAGCAAAGCTACAGAACTGCAGATACTTTGACCAAATCTAGGTCAAATAGCTGTCCTAGATAATTCCTAGCGTTTGTTTTTACCTTGATTGGAACGCCAGACGGGTGGAGTTTACTGCGTCATAACAATTTAGATCACAAGTTAAAAGTAGAACGAGTAGAGGAAGGTGAGTAAACTGATTTCCCTTCCATGTATCGTCGTCTTGTGTAACAACAAAACGCCAATCCATCTGGTGTCTCAAGATAATGAAATAAACTGAAGTACGTTGAAACAGTTTAACAAAGGTTTGACACTCGGGATGTCGGCATCTAGAAATCAACATTCATTTAGCATTCAACGTTATGATTGAATGATATTCATTAAGGAGCGCTCCGCAGGGACCCGCTGATTAATAATCTCCTCATACACTCTGTCTGATGGAGCTCTCCATGCCTCCACATCCCTCCTACCCATCTTAAAATGTAATTATCTTTCTAATGTAATTTGTAAATGGAAGTGCCACTTTTTTATATATATATTTGTGTTTTGTAAAAAAAAAATATATATATCTTTGTGATGGTTTTCATTTATAAATATGTTATATCCTCTCTGCTTGAGTAGTTTTTATGGTGAATGTGAGTGCACGAGGAGCAGCAACAAAAGGAAAACACACATTAAATTGAGCTGTCTTTATCTAGAAATGCTGTCCTTCAGAGCATCCGAAGCTTTCAAGGACAGAGTGACCCCCACCGACCTCTGCTCTGCGTGCCAGGGTGGGGAGACGACACAGCTGCTGCTCTTTCTGCTTATTACAGGAGGATGGATATGGCAGCTAGATAAAGCACACTCAGAAGCGAGCGACCCGGGGTTTCAAGGCTGCAGCTGCACGAAGGAATCCGAGTCCGTCTCATTGATATGGATACACTGCCTCCTACATGCCAACATTGAACGTGTGAGTGCATTTATACTCTTTAACCAACAGGTGGAGCTACTGATGCAGGATTTATTGTGCTCTGTTGTGGTCCATTCAGCTGTGAACATCAACATATTTAAAGTCACCCTCTCAACAGGCACTATAATTGAAAGTGAAAGCACACTTTTACTGCAGTTCAGTGTGAAAAACATACATTTAACAGAATAAAATGTGCTATTCTCTTCACAGCTGGGTGCCATTCTTTCATAACATGCATTTCATACATCAAACCATGACTATTATGTCAAAAAACAAACGGTTACATACAAGATTACATCACTGATGCTGTCTGCAGTAATGTTATTTCAGAGAAAGGCTGATACAGCTGTTGCTTTGCAGCTCAGGACTGGAAACCATCTCCCCTTCTCCTCACCTGCTCTTGCAGACAATAAAGCACATGCAGTGCTGACGATCTTTAAAGTCTCCAGTGAAAAATACTTTTACTCAAGTACTGTACTTAAGTACAAATTTGTGGTATGTGTTCTTTACTTGAGTATTTGTATTTTATGCTACTTTATACTTCTACTCCACTACATTTCAGAGGGAAATATTGTACTTTTTTACTACATTTATTTGTCAGATATAGTTATTTGTTACAAAAAAACAAACATATGATCAGTTTCTAAAATACGATTTCGTTAAAAGTTAAACTAGTAGCTGTTCTAGTTTGGTCCCCCCACATGTTTCAAATAGTATACATTGTGGTATCGGTACTTTTACTTAAGTAAGACTTTAAATGAATGACTTTTACTTGTAATGGAGTACTTATACATCAATAAAAATGATCAATCGCTGTTTTTGTTGAATATTTAAAAGTGGGGCAAGAGCTCTTACATGTAAAGTTTTTTTCCCGAACAGAAAAATAATGTGTCAAAATAAAAAAAATAAAAATAAACGCCAGATAAAACCTTGTAACAATGCAACAAAACAGTCTCAGTAATGCTGTACTGTGAGATTATAGCCTAATCGTTTGCAGCCAAACAATGCCATCTGGTGGTCCAATTACATGAAACGATACTAATTGTTTATTGAAGTGATTTATATCCACTTAAATAAGTAGGCTATAGGCTTTTTCAGTGTTTAAATCTAATTCATTAATACATTAATATATTCTTTTAATCATAAATTGATTAATTCAATTTGTATTTAAATGACTCAAAATAAAAAATAAAAATAAAAAAATCATTCAATTTCCCTGCATCAAATTTGAATAGAATTAACTTTTAAAGAGCTTTTAGATTTTACTTTAAAATGTTAATTTTACTCTAACTGTATCATTGATACATTTTAAATTTTAAGCATAAATTGATTCATTAAATTTGTATTTAAATTAAAAACATGATGACAAAAAATCATTCAATATCTCTGATAATTATTCCGTTAAAATCATTAATTGATACTTTAAATTTTGAATAGAATCATCAGAATTTAACTTTTAAAGGGCTTTTAGATTTTACTTTAACATTTTAATTTTACTCTAGGGGTCAAATTGATACATTATCAATTTGAATTATAAACTGATTAATTAAATGTGTATTTAAATGACTCAAAATAAAAAAAATGACAAACAAATTGTTGAATTTCCCTCTTAATTGTTTCATAATCATAAAATTAACTTTTAAAGGGCTTTTAGATGTTTATTCTATTTGTACATACATATACATATACATATATACATATATATATAATAATAGAAGAAAAAAAAAAGTATAATAAAAATAATAATGATAATAATGAATAAATAAAGAAAATAAAACTGGCTACTCAGAGATTACTTTAGTGGGTTTCTCAAAAAATGACAAAAAGGGGCCCCATACTTTGTAAAATGTACTCTCTGTTCCCTCTGTTATTATTCTTATTATTATTATTATTAATATAATAATTCTTATTATTATTACATAACCTTTATGTATTTATGACAATCTAAATGTGCATTATTATTATTATTATTATTATTATTATTACATAACCTTTATGTATTTATGACAATATAAATTGTGCATTATTTTTAGCATTATTATTATTATTATTATTACATAACCTTTATGTATTTATGACAATATAAAACGAGCATTATTTTTAGCATTATTATTATTACATAACCTTTATGTATTTATAACAATATAAAACATGCATTATTTTTAGCATTATTATTATTTTTATTACATAACCTTTATGTATTTATAACAATATAAAACATGCATTATTTTTAGCATTATTATTATTTTTAGCATTACTATTGATAAAAATCGACGCTTGACCGATCCCGAACCCCAACAGAACGATTTTGTCTTGTAACGAAGCTCCTGATTGGCTGCTACAGGAGGACATTACAGAACGCCCGATCTGATTGGTCGAGCGGCCACTCTGCTGTTTTCTTCTCTCGCGATTGTTTCCCGTGTGTGTTTAATGGCTCCTCCTGCTACCGACTGAGACGGAGCTGGCACCGAGCAGCGACATACGGGGGGAAGAGAAATAAGCGATTTACACCCCAAATACCAGCGGGTTTCTGATCGCAATCATCTCAGAGTGTCTTGGGGAAACAAAGCGGGCTGTTCGCGGGTGTTAGTTTGGGTCTAAAGGGGCTAAATTTAGCATCATTAGCTTAGTCTATTTATCAAACCAGATGAACTCCGTCAGAGCCACCAACAGGAGACCCAGGCGAGTGTCGAGGCCGCGCCCGGTGCAGCCCGAACGCAACAACGGGGATAACAGAGGTAAGCTAGGCCGCGGCGGTTGGCTACTTATATAAGCCGCGTGAAGCTGGTTAACGGTAAACGCGTGACCCGTTTTCAAATCACATAAGCAGCCGTTGGTGAGCAGGAAACACCGAGGCTCTGTGGTTTAGGCCAGGCCGCGCTTTGTTTGGCTTGAGTGATTGAGACTAGCTAACTTAGCTTAGCTCAAGCAGGTTTATATGGAGGTTGGTTGTTTCGCCCTTAATGCGTATGTACATTAAACTGTTAATAATGTATATATTCAGGTATTTAAAATGGAGCTCTCCACAGACACAATCTGTGTGTGTTTCTCGGCCGTCGCATTCCCAGCTGTCACTAAACGATTCAGAGGGTGTAAAAAAAAAAAATCTGCGGCGTCCTTTTTTTTTTTTTTTTTGTGACTGCCTGCCATTTTTTGGGGTGTAACGTTAACAAAAACATTAGCAAGCCCAAAGCTACAAGAAGGGCCAAGATCAGCTGTGACTAGATGATATATTGTGGATGCATTCACTTGTTTTTTAATAGCAGATTGAACCCACATCCCCTTCCTTGTTCTCTCCAGCTCTGCTAGCTCCATTTGTTTACACCGCGGATTTGCCAGCTACGCAGTTCAGTTTTGTAGCCATTAGCCTGCACGTCTAGATCTGATCTGTGGGCCTTGTTTCTGACAGCAGAGTCTGCAACACCACCAGAGACAAATGCATACATATATCAGCTGTGTTAAATGACTAGGCTGCATGATTTGTGTGGCTGCAGGGGGGTTGCATCTGCCATTATCAATCACTAACCTTTGTCTGCCTTTACCAACTATTTTACCCCATGTCTGTCTGTTTAGCCTGCGCAGTGTGTGCAATACTGCATGTGAGCTGAATGCACACTATTGTGTCATTAATGATGAGGAGAATTAAAGTGTCAAAGCTGCTATCACTGGAGTTGAGCAAAAGAGAAATGACTCTCATATATATATATATATATATATATATATATATATATATATATATATATATATATATATATATATATATATATATATATATATATATATATATATATATAAAATCGCATGGCCTTGCCCTATACTGCAGCTTTGTGCATTGAATGCACACTATTGTGTCATTAATGATGAGGAGAATTAAAGTGTCAAAACTGCTATCACTGGAGTTGAGCAAAAGATAAATAACTCTCTCTATATATATATATATATATATATATATATATATAAATAAATATAAAATCGCATGGCCTTGCCCTATACTGCAGCTTTGTGCATTGAATGCACACTATTGTCATTAATGATGAGGAGAATTAAAGTGTCAAAGTGTTTGCTGCAATTACTAGAGTTGAGCAAAAGAGAAATGACTCTCATATATATATATATATATATATAGATATATATATATAAAATTGCATGGCCTTGCCCTATACTGTAGCTTTGTGCATTGAATGCACACTATTGTGTCATTAATGATGAGGAGAATTAAAGGTGTCAAAATGTTTGTTGCTGCAATTACTGGAGTTGAGCAAAAGAGAAATTACTCTACCCTTTTTATATTTACAACAAGGAACAACAAGGAAGGGGATGTGGGCTCAATCTGCTGGTTACTTTAAAAAACAGCTCCGAGCACACAAAAAACAGTGAATGCATCCGCCATATATCATCTGATCACAGCTGATCTTGGCCCTCTTGTAGCTTTGGGGGGGGCTAGCTAATGTTTTTGTTAATGTTACACCCCAAAAAATGGCAGTCCAAAAAAAAAGACGCCGCAGACGTTAGGGGCAAGTATATATATATATATGTATATATATATAATTGCATGGCCTTGCCCTATACTGCAGCTTTGTGCATTGTAGTGCCTCTTGAGAAAAGTGCTATATGTATGTATAGGAAATCTGTTTTCCTTTTTCCGTCCCAGATGAGGAGGCTCCTGCAGCAGCTGCAGCAGAGATGGCTATTGAGGAGTCCGGTCCAGGAGCTCAGAACAGTCCCTACCAGCTTCGACGCAAGACCCTGCTTCCCAAGAGAACCGCTGCTGCCTCTGCCACCGCCTCTGCCTGCCCCAGCAAGGGCCCAATGGAGGTTAGACCGAAACATTAAAGTGCTTCTTTTTTTTTTGAGTGTGCAGTGTGCATGGCTACAGACTTAAAGCTGCAGTAGGCAAAATGATTTTGGCATCATTGGGGTCAAAAAATGCCATAATAACCTTACAGCATATTGTAATTCAAGTGCTCTGGGAGATAACTAGACTTCTGGCTTTAGAAAAATGTAGCCCGTGACGGGAGACTTTGGCCAATCACAGGTCATTTCAGAGAGCGAGCGTTCCTATTGGCTGTTAATTCAACGGAGGCAGCTGTCAGTCACTCGCGAACTCCGATCAAACGGTCAAATTAGGCAGCGCTGATCAAATATGAATCAATATTCTGTTACTGTAATGCCTATTTCTCACCTCAAATGTTTTCAGAAATATCTTGTAGTGCACTGTTTAGCTGTAAGATGAGAAAGTTTTCTCCGGCTGGTGGGCGGTGCTTGGTATTTCCTCAACTGATCTCAACATGGTTGACGAGGTCACAAACTTTCAAATTTTTGATCGGAGTTCGCGAGTGATTGACAGCTGCTCAGAGAAGGCAAGGCTCCAGCTCGGCTCTGATTGGTTGTTTTCCTCCGGTCTGTGAAATCTCGCAGATGCCATTAGGAGCACCGGAGGACACAGAGGCGCATGATTTTTTTTTTTTTTATTACATGTCTCATGCACTACTGTCAGGATATAGTGCCCGTTTTATAAAAATAACTTTTCTTAATCATATTTGCTCCATTTCTACCCACTGCAGCTTTAACTGTGTGAATAAGAGAGAATTGCTGATTGATTGTGTCCTCCTTTGACAGAGCAATGATTTTGTGACCGAGCATTACATTTTCCAGTTCATTACTTAGTGCTGCATCTTGGCGTGAAGTTGATATCCTATTCCCCTCTTTTACAGGGAGCTTCCACTTCATCAACAGAGGCCTTTGGCCATCGAGCCAAGCGGGCACGAGTGTCCGGTAAGAGCCACGACCTGCCAGGTGTGTGTTTAATCTCCACAGCGGTGGCAAGGAGAGTGTCAGCTTTTTTTTTCTCCCTTTTTTTTTTGAATCTATATTGATTTTTCTGTGTGCGCTGGTAAATCTTGTTATTTTGCAATCCATTAAATAGCATGACTCCATAGATTAATGTGCTTGGAGTGAAAATATTTTTTCCTAAAGCTTACATTGTGACTGCGTGTGTGTATTTGTGTGTTTTTTTAGCAGCCCCAGCAGAGCAATATCTGCAGCAGAAGCTTCCAGATGAGGTTGTTTTGAAGATCTTCTCCTACTTACTGGAACAGGACCTCTGTCAGGCAGCTTGTGTCTGCAAGAGATTCAGCCAGCTAGCCAACGACCCCATCCTATGGTCAGTGCTGCTGAAGAGAAGGAAACTTGTCTTTTCATTAAAAGGCAGACAACTGAAATTAATTTTATGTGGTATTTAATATTCTAGGAAGCGTCTGTACATGGAGGTGTTTGAGTACACGCGTCCCATGATGCACCCTGAGCCCGGCAGGTTCTACCAAGTCAGCCCCGAGGAGCATGAACACCCGAACCCCTGGAAGGAGAGCTTCCAACAGCTGGTAAGTCCTCACAGTTTTTTGTGTGTTGTTTAACCATGAAGAAGAAAGTGCTCTCTGAAGAGTATCGATATCTTTGCACAGACTTGGTTGATTTTATTGACTCCTTACATTTTTCTCTCTATATATTAAAAAAATACAATGTGCAGATCTGAAAAGTCATATATAGCCCTGCAATAAAATCCTTGCCTCTCACCAGGGTAATAATAGCCGACCTGGGGAAAAGAGTGCCTGTAATGTTAAAACACTTTGCACACACACTTTAGAAAGTCTGTATATTTATTTTTGAAATATGTACAGAGAGAAATGGAAGCATAGCTATCACTATATAACATGGATAAGCACTTAGGATTTAGGGTTGTGTCGATAGACGATGTTCAGAGCGATCGCCAATAGCCAATGTCAAGATGATATTTAACCTGTATTCCCATTAATGTATTAAATTATTATTATTAGTAGCAGTAGTATTAAATCTAACTGTAATGCAATGAATACGGTCTGTCTGTATGTCCTTCGCAAATCTCAAGAACTGCTCATCCAATCTACTTCACATTTGGCGGGTGTATTGCTGGGGACCCAAGGGAGGGCTTTGTTGAATTTAGTGCAATTTGGACATGCAACAATATTAATGAACTTTGGCCAAATAAGTGAACAGCGCTCTGTGCAGCAGCAGGGGCGGGGCTTCAGGGCTCATTGACTGCCATTCACTTTAAAACCAAACTCTTTAATTTCCCTGGAGTCAACACGAGCGGATAGCCAAATGGAAGCAGAATCGAACCAGAATGTATTTCACCGGTGTGACCGCGAGTAATCCGCAACTTGGGTGTGTTTTTCCCCCGCGAGTAAGATGGTATTTCCCCGGAGTCAGATTTTATGCTAACTGATAACACTACACCATTAGCAAAATACCTCCACTAATTAAATCTATGCTGTACTTTATAACCACAGTGGTAATGTCAAAGCAAGCGAATAGTACGCCTATTTGGAAATTACCTCTGCTAAGTGTTTCTGACAGCGAGTAACCGCGACTTGGGTGTGTTTTTCAGGGGCGGATTTAGTGATTTGGGGGCCATAGCAAATGTTGTCTTGCTTTACTTTTCCCTCTCTCTAACTGGGAATGTTGGTATTGTTAGTGGTAGAAGAAGTAGGCCTACCCAAAACTTTCTGAAGTAAATCTATTTACTATTAATAGTAAAACTATTAACACACAGTAAAAGTCCAGCATTCAAATGTTTACTTCAAGTGAAGAGTGAAAGAGAGGTATATCAGCATGTTGTACTTAAATTTGTTGTTCAAAGTGGAGTTTTCAATTCTAATATGATGCTGGATAGTTTAATGAATAATAATGCATCATATTTTATTGGTTAGATTTTGTGATATAACCAGTAACATTTCTCTGTCAGGTAAATGTAGTACCACAATATTTTCCTCTGAAGAAGTATACAGTTGAGTGGCTTTTTTACATGCTTTGGGGGCGTTTTGTAAGTTATTTCGGGGTTCAGTGGTGTTGCCTATCTTGCCTAATGGTAAAGTCAGCCCCTGGTGGTTTTTTTTCCTGTGAACCAGAGTGTATTTCACCAGAGTTTCTGACCACAAGCTACGACTTGTGTGTGTGACACAACTATGTCATGGCGGTTGTATTGCTGAGGACCCGAGGAAGCTTAGTGTCGGGTGAAGTTGTTTGTATGAGCAGTTCTCGAGAAAGATGCAAGCATCAACACCTCAGGCCAAACATTTAACATGTTTTGAGCGTGCACTAGTCAATATTCAAACTAATTAGCACCGTCATAAATAATGTCTTCCGCGTGTACCGTCAACATTTCTTTGCATAGGACATTAACTTGGACCCGGCGCCACTGCTACATTTAGGCTATTTGCATAGGGCTGCACAGCGCTGTCCCCGGTACTGAATGGAGGGAGGAGAGAGACAGAACACATCACTGCACCTTGCTTTTCGTGCCCTTATTCTATTTATATATTCTATTACCACAACATCGACTGTATTTGTTATTTTCTGGTAACACCAACAAACTACTCAGAATTTTTCACGCTGTTCCTTTGTGTCTTTGTTTCGAGGAAATTTTGGTCAGCGTTTTATTTTGACCAGTAGCTCTCAAAACTCCTCTTCTGCTTTTTCTTTTTTTTTTTTAAGTATTTCTCAGAAGTTTAGTCTCACAATGAATGCGGTACAACGTGTACATGTGACCACAAAGTTGTTCTAAGGCTATGTCAGTGCATCTCATTATCTAATTATGTCAAGCCAGCGTTTCTTTCAAACTAAACATTGTCTAAGCTCCTCAGGCTCATTGGACGCAAACATGTTTGCTTTATTAATTATAATATAAAGTGAAAATGAGTCATTGATTGCGGTTTGTTTTTTATATTGATCACTTGACTCTTTAGTTTTTGCAGGAGTCCTACCTCTTACTGTTAGGGGCTTTTAATTGTGATGTCTAGAAATCAAAGAGTGCTGTGTTTTTTCTGTGTATCTATTGCAATCCACTCTGAAATCTACCTTAGCGTATACTGTTGTTCTGTGGACGCCAGTGGTTCCTAATTTGGGGTTGGAGGGTTGCAGGATGGTGAACTGGACAGGAACCAGGAAAAACATATTTCTGCTACACAAAATTAGATTTATTTTTTCAGGCTTTTGCCCTTTTTTGCAGTGATTTGTTGGAACATTTTACCTCTTCAGGGGGAAAAAACTCTGCGGTTGAAGTGTTTACAGCCAGTAGACATGCAACGGGCAACAAGGGGTCACATGTACACATTGCTTTTAATAAGGTCGCGCCTGAAAACGCATCGCATGACCATTCACGTAAACTGGGCATGTGTGTGCCGGTGTAAACGGAAAGCAGCGGGGTTGATTATTTAGTTACAGAAAATACTACGAAGGAAGAACAGCAATGGTGAAAAGTAAGACCAGAGATTTCTTTGCCTGGACCGACGGTGTTTTGGAGCTGTTACTGAAAATAACACACGAGTATGAGGGAAGGACACGTCATGACTGATGAGACCCAATCAAGAAGAGAACGTGGGTTGCTGCATCATTGTTTTTTAAAGGTTTCCGTTTCTACCCGTCTCGACTAAAACACAACCCTGGAGTTTCAAAACTAAAACGGGGTCAGCAGCATTTTCAAACGTCTCTGTTTTAGGGGCTCAAAACGCCGTAGTAGTGTGGACGTTAGGCATAAACGTAGCAAAAGTTATGCGTTTTAAAACATTAGTGTGGATGTAGCCTATGTCGCTTTTCGTGGTACCCTCTTGTGTAGCACATTCAAATTGCGCTGTATTTTCCATTAAAAAAAAAAAACCGCACTGCACCTATATAAACAACATCATTGCGTCAAAAGTTAGGTTAGTGTCATACCTAGGTTGTGTGGGGACCATGTTAATGTTTGGTGTGATCACCAGAAACTTGACTTTGGTGTTTTCTGTGTTGCAGTACAAAGGTGCTCACGTAAAACCAGGCTTTGCTGAGCATTTCTACAGTAACCCCGGCAGATACAAAGGCAGAGAGAACATGCTGGTAAGTCATAGCTAAATGAGAAATCCTTCAGGATTTATTTCATTAGCCATCACACCGACATTTATGCAAAGCAGCACAGCTAATGTAAACACCTGCTTGCTTTTTCCAAACTGCCTGGTGATGAATTGTTGTTGTGTTTACATTCTGCCTGAAAGTGTTTGTACCTTTTCTCCTGCAGTATTATGACACCATTGAGGATGCGCTGGGTGGAGTACAAGAGGCTCACTTTGACGGTCTAATCTTCGTCCACTCCGGCATCTATACAGATGAGTGGATTTATATAGAGTCCCCCATCACCATGATTGGTGCAGGTAAGCATGTTTCCTTCACTGGAAAGTAGATTCTTGTGCCGCATGCAATCAATATCTCTCTTAAGATGGGATACACTCAGCATATGTATGAGGGTGTTAATGAGTGTCCTCTGCTTTCCCCTCAGCTCCCGGTAAAGTAGCAGACAAGGTGGTGATAGAGAATACTAGAGACTCGACGTTTGTCTTCATGGAGGGCTCGGAGGACGCCTATGTGGGATACATGACCATCAAGGTAAACAAACATCTCCCCTTTCCCTCGATTTCACCTCTTACATTGGCTTTGTTTTATAGTCTCATCACAGGGCTCCTCTGTTAAGCTGTGTATTCACAGTGGAAAAGTCCAGCTTAGTCTATAATTTATTATTTATTCATAGTTGAGGTTAAAATGATTATTATCTCCCAAATGGAGACTCCTGGGTTTCGGAAAATGAGGCGAACAACAAACCTTGTAACGATGCTCATGGTCTCTTGATAACAAAATGAAATTGTGTTGTCAACTAGAAAATTTGTCTCTGCAGTTTTGAGGATTGGAAAAGGACATTTTGACCATAATATAATAGATGTTTTGCTGTATAGAACTGTATAGATGATAATATAGTAAGTAATGAAGTTAATAATGGCCTGATATTGGTACAGCTCTATGCTACTTCATCCTCTTGTTTTCCTTCTTAGATTGGTTTGCTGATCAGTTGTTGGATATGTTTTTTAAATAAAAGCTAGATGGTTATAATATAAATCGTGAACTAGGGCTGCAACTAACGATTATATTCATTGTCGATTTAATCTGTTGATTATTTTCTCGATTAATCGATTAGTTCTTTGGTTTATAAAATGTCAGAAAATGGTGAAAAATGTGGATCAGTGTTTCCTCAAGTCCAAGATGATGTCCTCAAATGTCTTGTTTTATCCACAACTCAAATACATTCAGTTAACTGTCATAGAGGAGTAAAGAAACCAGAAAAATATTCACATTTAAGAAGCTGGAATCAGAGAATTTAGACTTTTTTTCTTAAAAACTTGATCAAACCGCTTATTCGATTATGAAAATTATGCTTGATTATTTACACAATATTATCATGTGTGTATTATTAACATATCAATATTTCATTTTTAAATATCACAGTTATCGTCAATGCCGGTATATCACGCCACCCCTAGCACTGATTACTCTTTTTTCCTCGTGGTGTAAGAAATCAGTTTCCTGGTTATATCCTGTTACCAGCTACATGTATTAGTGTCACTGTTGCCTCCAGTAGTGAGAGTCCAGTGTGGATGTGGTGGGTGGAAAAGAAGCTTGATGTGTTTGTCAGTAAGCGCAGCCTCTGTCTGACCTCTGCTGCTCTTCTCTCCTCAGTTTAATCCTGATGACAAGTCAGCGCAGCACCACAACGCCCACCACTGTCTGGAGATCACAGTCAACTGCAGCCCCAACATCGACCACTGCATCATCCGCTCCACATGCACAGGTAAACGCACACGCCGACCACTTGTTACTGGGGGAGGACACAATGACATGAACACTAGAAAATATCAATACACTTGAGTACTGCAATATTATGTTTTGTGATACTGTATCGATTCTCAAAAACACTGTTGATTTTAATTAATAGTTAACATGCGATGTTTCGTGGCAGACAGTGGCTCATTTTGTGTTTAAACCTCCGACTGCTAGGTAGAAGTGTTGTAATCTATCTTCAGCCCTCTGACTCTTCTGCTCCAACGTAACAACGTATACTGAAACAGAAAGTAATGTCAGGGTGCACTGCTACATTTTTTTTAGCTGTCACTGTGAAGGAATTTTCCCTGCTGTGATAAGGATTGGTTCAACAGCGAGATATGCAGTACTGTCGCCGTTTTTTTTGCCAATTACTTCATTTATTCAGATTTTTGTGCCATATAAGTTTTATTGTTAGGCTATTTATTAGGTATATTGTTGCTTTGTAAAAGACAAAGATGACAGTTTTAAAACTATTTATGTGGCGATTTTTGATAAATAATCGACTAATTCCCAGTGATTTTCAAATAGTATTTTTGCTTGGAATGCACATCCCGAATCATGATGCGTATCGTATCACTAGATTCTTGCCAATACAGCCATAATGAACACCTGTACAGCCCTAAAAAACAACAACAACAACAAAGTTGACAGATGCAACATTAGCATTTACTTCAGGGGTCTTGTATTATTTTACATAATATTATACAGGTGTATATGTTAATGTGTATTCCTGTATTATAACAGTTTAGAGACATGGTTTACTATGGTTAGAATTAGAAACAGTGTCCCTAATTGTGGTACATCACTAAATGATCCGTGTGTTCATTATGTCCCAGGATGAGAGACTAAATTTGTCTTTTGGGACTTGGACTGAAAACCAAAAAAAACCCTGGAGCAGTATTTTTTTTTTTGGCAACAACTATTATTATGACATGTTCTCTTGTTCTTTTGGGTTCTCGGGTTGCAGCAATAGGAAATGTAGGAAAAAATCTGTGCCAGTATTGCGTGGTATAACACAACCTCTCGTGTACCGACGCTTCGTTTCCATCAAGGGTTCAAGGTTCTTGATTTGTCATTTGTCAGTGGACATCTTTGGTCTCAGGTTCCTTCAACAATGCTCATAAAATATGTATATATAAAAGTGGAAATCCCACAAGTAAAAGTAAAAGCAAAATAGTAATCTAAGGCATTAAATAGTGCAGTTAAATATATTGTATATTAGTAATTTTGCGGAAGACAGTATTTCAAAACAACTCATTTACAGTTAACAAGGCTCTTCAACCTCTCAGTATGTACCCCAATAATATGACATGATGATGATTTTTTTGTATGATGTTGGTTATTTGATAATGGAAGTGACCATTACTTGCAGCCCTACTGTAGTGTGACGCTTTTGTTTTATTTTCTGTGTTTAGTGGGTTCAGCTGTGTGTGTGAGCGGCCAGGGAGCGTGTCCAACCATCAAACACTGCAACATCAGTGACTGTGAGAACGTAGGACTGTACATCACCGATCACGCACAGGTAAAAATGACTTTTCCTCCTCAATAGCAACACAAATGGTCATAAAAGCCTATGTATCACGTTTTTTTTACAATTTTTTAAATGGATTTTTTTATACCAGAATCAATATATTTGCTTCGTTTGAGTCTATGCGAAGGTAGAAGGAAGTTACCTCTTTTATTTTTGTACAGGAGATGGGTGTATCGTTCCGGCCCTTATAAATGCACACACAAATGTTCACACAGGTTTCTGACTCAACGTCTTCTCGTCTGTTTTCAGGGCATTTATGAAGACAATGAAATCAGCAACAATGCGCTAGCGGGAATTTGGGTGAAAAACCACGGTAATCCCATCATTAGACGTAACCACATCCACCACGGACGAGACGTTGGAGTGTTCACCTTCGACCACGGCATGGTAAATACACAGCAATTATGTCATGTCGTACGTTTTACTCGAAGAAACATCACAGAGCGTCTTATTTTTCTATTATTCTGTGTTTCAGGGTTACTTTGAGAACTGCAACATCCATAGAAACCGCATAGCAGGCTTTGAGGTGAAAGCCTACGCCAACCCCACAGTGGTGCGTTGTGAGATCCATCACGGCCAAACGGGAGGCATCTACGTCCACGAGAAGGGGCGGGGGCAGTTTATCGAGAACAAAATCTATGCCAATAACTTCGCTGGTGTGTGGATCACGTCCAACAGCGACCCGACGATACGGTGAGGACACACACAGCTTTTGTAATAAACCTATATTGGGACACGGCCTATTTGTGCACCGGTTGTGTGCAAAATTAGATTTCAATGGAGGTCAACATGGCTGATATTGATACTAGGGCTGTCAAACGATTACAAATTAGTTTTGACACCACTCATTTCTTTAACGCAACTTGTGATTTTTAGGTTGTAGCGGGCTCAGTTTTTAAGCTAGATACTGGCATCATATGAAACTAGAAAAAACCTAAAGAATCCATTGGTACCAACCATGTCATACTTCCCATGTCGGGAAGGAGGTTAAATAATGCTTCAAACTTGCGCTGAATTTTTGGCAAGCTAAAACCATCATGACCATTTTCAAAGGGGTCCCTTGACCTCTGATCTCAAGATATGTGAATGAAAATGGGTTCTATGGGTACCCACGAGTCTCCCCTTTATAGACATGCCCACTTAATGATAATCACATGCAGTTTGGGTCAAGTCATAGTCAAGTCATCACACTGACACACGTGTTGTTTTTATGCTAGATGCAGTACCTGTGAGGGTTTCTGGACACTTTGCCATTGTTTAGTGTTGTTGGTTAATTTCCAGTAATAAATATATACAGGCATTTGCATAAAGCAAGCATATTTGTCCACTCAATATGTGACAGATCTCCCTTTAATGTACATTTTGAACCATTAAAAAATGTGCAATTAACTATGGACATCTTGATTAAATATTTAAATCGATTGATAGCCCTAATTGATGGGGGAGAATACATGGTTGTGTAGGAAATTTGATGTCAACATGTGCATGTTTATTCCAAGATTGTGACTGTATCTTTCCTTTTTTTTTTATATCCAGGGGAAATGCTATATTCAACGGTAACCAAGGAGGGGTGTACATATTTGGAGATGGACGGGGTTTGATAGAGAGTAACGATATCTATGGTAACGCCTTGGCGGGAATCCAGATCCGAACCAACAGCTGCCCCATTGTACGACACAACAAGATCCACGATGGACAGCATGGGGGCATCTATGTGGTAAATACACTCTTCAGTTTGGTTAAATATGTAACCCCCTTTTCCCAGTACAGATAATTTTTTTATGTTTTTAATAAAAACTTCAACAGAAGTTTTTGACAGCTGATCCTGCTTTGTGTTTCAGCACGAAAAAGGCCAGGGGGTGATTGAGGAGAATGAGGTTTACAGCAACACGCTGGCTGGAGTCTGGGTGACTACAGGCAGCACTCCTGTCCTCCGCAAGAACCGCATCCACAGTGGCAAACAGGTAAAAAAGATTTATTATATTTTTTGCAATTTCTATATTTAGCGGATAGTTATATAGAGAGATAGAACATTTCACCAACTACAAAGAAATAACATGTGTTACAGAGAGAGCTAGAAGTCTGCAACAAATGAACAGCACATTTTGAAGCTTTTACCATTATCCGTTTATAACAAATATATACATTAACATGTTGGGAGACAATTCAGTAAGTTATCTTACTTAACACAACAAAGTCCGTCCTCACTATTCAATTTTTATTTTTTGTAGTACGTAATGACTTTTATAACTTGATGTTTATCAGGTACCAAAACAGTTTGTCCTTAATACTAACTGTTTTTTTTAAACTTTCTAATTTTTGAAATTAGTTCAATAAATGTATTATCTTTTCATGTGTTCATTCGATGTTGTGAAGTGATGTTGCTATCTTTTTTTTTTAGGTTGGCGTGTATTTCTACGACAACGGACACGGTGTGTTGGAAGACAATGACATCTACAATCACATGTACTCTGGTGTACAAATAAGGTAATGATTACCCCCCTTTAAGCATTGTGTCCACTGAACATACAAAATATGAAACACGTCTTTAAACCAGATGATTCTACGTAAAAGCTTTCATCAAATATTGAATTGTTAAATCTTGACAGGACGGGGAGCAACCCAAAGATCAGGCGCAACAAGATCTGGGGAGGCCAGAACGGAGGGATTTTAGTCTACAACTCAGGTCTGTATTTCTCACTCTGCCGCTACGTTTGTCTCGCATGTATTGTACGTGTACTTGCATGTTTCATCCTGCTGTTTAACACAACAGGTCTGGGCTTCATCGAGGACAACGAGATCTTTGACAACGCCATGGCGGGGGTGTGGATCAAGACGGACAGCAACCCCACGCTGAGACGAAATAAGATTCACGACGGCAGAGATGGAGGCATCTGTATCTTCAATGGAGGCAGAGGTATTTAAACACAATCTGTAGCCAACCCCAGAGTTGTGGCTGAAGTGCCTCTACTCTGGAAATTCAAAGAATGCCTCTAGAACGTGAGAGTTTGTGGATGAAGTATCAAATTTTATTCATTTTGCAGCTGGCTAGCTGTGAATTTGTGAATTTGAGTTTGAAGGCTGGTGTATGCTAGTGATTAGGATTAGTGCTAGCTTTTTAGGCTGAATGGCGATACACAATATATATATATCTCGGTATAATCATGCTATCTTCAACCATTTGTTGTTGTGGATTACTCATCTAAAGTATTATTGTGTAATTAATCATGTTACTTTGTTAAACAGACCAGACTGAGGTTACATCCCATGACAATTATGAACAAAAATGTGGTTATAATAATCATCCCGTTATAGTGATCAATTTGACCCGGACACACGTGATCACTATAACCGGCTCCTGTATATCTACAGTTTGAATCATGCCCATCTTTTCCTCTGTAGGACTCCTGGAAGAGAACGACATCTTCAGGAACGCTCAGGCCGGTGTGCTGATCAGCACAAACAGCCACCCGATACTCCGCAAGAACCGCATTTTTGACGGCTTCGCTGCAGGTTAGCTTTTTTTGTTTTTTCCAAAATCCAACTCCATAAGAGTACAAATAATGTCTCAGTTTCTGTCTCTTTTTGGTGCTGATGACAAACTTTTCTTTTTCTTCTCCAGGTATTGAAATCACCAACCACGCCACCGCCACGCTGGAGGGCAACCAGATCTTCAACAATCGCTTCGGAGGCCTGTTTCTGGCCTCGGGGGTCAACGTCACCATGAAAGGTAACTAGCTGCTTTGTGGGCGTTGAAAGATTTGCTCAGCCTGGTCACAAGCAGTTTTTTTTATCTGCTTTCTAAATCACATTTCCTGTCCCTCTTCTGTCAGATAATAAGATTCTGAATAACCAGGATGCCATCGAGAAGGCAGTGAGCAGAGGACAGTGCCTCTACAAGATCTCCAGCTACACCAGTTACCCCATGCACGACTTCTACAGGTAAACTGCGTCGTAGGCTTGCCGCGGTAGTCGTGTTCAGGCACACACAGATTACATTCAATAACCATTATGTAGATGCTAGTTGGAATTCAAAAAAGGGTTCTTAGAAAAGGCAAAAACAGGAAACTGGCCATTTCTAAGGAAATACAACTTAATTAAATCACAGGCGTCTTGTCACATCATGCAGCATTACCAATAACCCCGGGAGGCTTTCATTAAGTTCAGGCTAAATAACATTTTAAAAGGTTATCTACATGTGGCATCATGTTTTAAAATGTATTCGTCACTCGCTGTTTCAAAAGAAATTTGATGTTCTTGAAAAGGGTTAGTCAAAAAAACAGACTAACAAACACATCCAGAAATAATTCTTTATTTACAAACTATACAATTTAAGCGCTCTAGTGTGGTTGCTTACAGTACATGAACTTTGACCTTTGTTGGCCATGATGAGAACGCGAATACAAAATCAAACCGTTTTTCGCAGGAACACAGCGTGAAAGTATCTCTATAATATACGTGTTATTTTTGACGACCAGCTCCTGCTTCATTCAGGCACACATCGATAACATTACGTACCCACCGCCACCACCGTCGGTTTGCTTTTTTTTATAGAAATATATCCCATTTAGTTAATTTTTGCGTATCAGCGTCGAGTTATTAATACATAGACGGACGCTATAAAGTGAAAGTGTCTGCTCTGTACGGAGTCTCAGCTCAGAGTAGCAGGAGTCCGATTTCACACGGGACGAGAGAGAGTTGACGGACAAGATGATGGCGGAGGATTTGGTGTCAAAGCAAAAGCGCCTATTTGGCAATATTTCGGCTTTAAACCCAATGCTACAGTATAAGGGAACCATAATGTTAATGAGGCAATCGCCGTGCAGAGGACGAAGCAGTCACACATGGTGTGCAGCAGCGCCAGGTGGAAACCTGCGGCCCTGCAGCGAAAGCTCCACCAGAGAAGCCAGACACACAGCCATCCAACGTTAAAGATCAAAGTAAGCTCTCTCCATATATTGTGCGTCAATTAATTAATTAATCGTTGTGTAAAGTTAATTTTAAAGTAAAAATGCCGAACGTTACCTAGTTCCAGCTTCAAGCTGTTGTTTTCCTCGTCTTATGTGACAGTTAAATAAATACCTTTCCATTTCTTTGGACTGTTGGTCGGACAAAACAAGAGGTTTGAAGATGTCACTTCTGGCTTTAGGAAGTTGTGATGGGCATTTTTCACTTTTAATTCTTAGTTGAAACATGAATTATTAGATATTTGTCTTTCTTTTTATTTCCCTCATTGTGTTTTATGTAAATTAATCCGTTTTTGTCTTTTTATCTCTCCAGATGTCACACCTGTAACACGACAGATAGGAACGCCATCTGTGTAAACTGCATCAAAAAATGCCACCAAGGGCACGATGTAGAGTTTATACGGCATGATCGGTAAGACATTTATGGTTCCTTCCTGACAATTTTTTTTCATGTTTGAAAAATATGATTTTTGCATTTTTTTTTCAATATTAACACAATTTAAAAAAAATGCTTTGTAAATTTTCTCTCCATTCTTTGAAGGGACTCTGGTTCATAACCCCTGATATTTGTTCCCCTTTCAGATTTTTCTGTGACTGCGGAGCAGGAACGTTGTCCAACCCGTGCACGCTGGCCGGAGAGCCCACACACGACACAGACACTCTGTATGACTCGGCGCCGCCCATCGAGTCCAACACGCTGCAACATAACTGAAGGCATCCGGTCCAGTTACACTCTCTCACATAAGCATATAAACACATTACATTGCACACAGCCATACACACACACACACACACACACACACACTCAAACAAACACACACACACACCGTTACGTACACACACACATCCACTTGCAGCCATAAGGACCCAGAGAGACTCTGTGATTGCGGCGCTCTCCGATGGGATCGAGGTGAAAGAGGCTGCAGAGGAAGCAGCTTCCTGCCCGCTGCAGTCGGACGCGCTGCAGCGGAGGCAGTCTCCACTAGAGGGAGCAGTGGAGCTGAGGGTGGACGGCCACAAGATTCCTCACTCGAGTAATTCTTATTGCAGTCTGTAGACAAAGAAGATGAGAAGAGAAGGGCTACGCAGAGGGGCTGTCGATGGCGGCCCGCGCCGCGTTGGCAGCGCGTGAAGATGCCCTCCCCCGCCCCCGGTGTTAATCCTCGGCTCCCAGCCCACTTCTTCTTCCTCCTCACAAGAACTGCTGTCAAAGAGACTTCCTGCTTCCTCGCAGCTGCCATCCCCATTGGCTGCCCAGGCAGTTGTAACTAGGCAACGGATGGACGGATGTTGCTCTGTTGTGTGTGGATAAAGAGCAAAGATTGTGTGTGTGTGATGGAGCACTTGGGCTTTTTTAAAAAAAAAAAAAAATGTTCTGATCAGTGGATTTTATTTCAATGCTTTCTCATGTAGTTTTGTATTTTCAAGCAAAAAGTTGACTGTATTTGAATGTCTTTTATTTTATTATATATTATTATTATAATTATTATAATTTTTCTTTGGTTAGCATCCCTCCTCCCCAAACCCCGACTCCAAGGCAACGTGCAGAAACTCAGACGTCCCAGTGGTGAAGTTCTTTCTGTGAAAGAGAATTTAAACACTAACAACCCTCTCCGGTATATTCGCTTAAATGGCAGGTGGAGGGGCTCCACACTTGTATAAAGGTGTGTATGTGAGTGTATAAATGTGTGTTGTGTACAGTGAAAGTTGTGTGTGTGTATGTGTGTATATGTTTATAAGTTGATGCAGTCAGTGTTTTGTGGAGAGGGTTTCAATAGGAGGTGTCAGAGCTCCTTCGAACTGGAACGTAAGAGTCAATCTGCAGTCCTCCCCGCCCGTCCTCCCCTCTCCCCCCCTCACCCTCCACCCTCTCTCCCCCGTGTATCGTGGTGACTGTGGCTCCTCATGCAGCCTGAATCGTATGCATGTACCATAACATCTAGACTTAATATATTGTGAAGTATTCAATAACCATTATGTAGATGCTAGTTGGAATTCAAAAAGGGGTATACTTTCTTAGAAAGATTAAAAAAAAGAAAACAGGAAACTGGCCATTTCTAAGAAAATAAAACTTTATTAGATCACAGGTGTCTTTGTTTTTAAATTCACATCATGCAGAATTACCAATTACGCCGGGAGGCTTGTTTAGTTCAATGTGTTTAAGGGTGATCTACATCATGTTTTGAAATGTATTCATCTCTCATTGTTTCAAAAGAAATGTGATCTTGAAGTTATGCAATGTCAGTAATTGGGTCAAAAAAAACATCCAGAAATAATACTTTTATTGTAAAACTGTGCAATGTAAGTGCTCTAGTGTGGTTGCCTAGTTTCAAGATCAAGTCGTTTTCACACAGCGTGAAAGTGTCTCTGTCATATACATGTTATTTTTAGCTCCTGCTTCAATCAGGCACAAACCGTTTACATTACCTACCCAATGTCGGTTTGCCTTTTTTTGTAGAAATGAAACCCATTTAGTTAATTTTCACGCATCAGCGCCGTGTTATTAATATATAGTCGGATGACGGACGCTACAAACTGAAATTGTTGGGAGTCTCAGCTCAGAGTAGCAGGAGACGAGAGAGTTGACAGATAAGACGATGGCGAAGGATTTGTTGTCGAACTGAAAAGCAAAAGCACCCATTTGGCAATATTTCTGGATTAAACCCAATGTTATAAAGGGAACCATAATGTTAATGACGTAATCGCCGTGCGGAGGTCGAAGCGGTCACAGCCGGTGTGCACGGCCCAGCAGTGCCAGGTGGAAACCTGCGGCGAAAACTCGATCAGAATTTCTTTCAAAAGAAATGTGATCTTGAAAAACGTCAGTATTTGAGTCAAGAAAAAACAGACTAACAAACACATCCAGAAATGATTCTTTATTGAAAAACTATACAGTGTTAAGCGCTCGAGTGTGGTTGTCTACAGTACATGAACTTTGACCTTTGTTGGCCATGATGAGAACACAAATGTGAGCCTGAAAATCAAGCCGTTTTCCCGGGAACGCAGCGTGAAAGTATCTCTGTGATATACGTGTTGTTTTTGGCGACGAGCTCCTTCTTCATTCTCCTCAGCGCCACCTTCACTTCTTCGTCACTCATGGTGTCAGCAGGGAGCGACTTCGCCTTCTCCAGGAAGTCCTGGATCAGGTTTTCTCCCACCTGAAGAACCAAAAACAGAGGTTTCAGCGTCATGACCAAGTACGTTTATATAGTTGTTTTAGTAGGAAATACGGTTGGGTTGGGCTGAGTACATTGTCGGTTATTAATTATTTTTTTTGGGGCGATTTCATTTTAATTTGCTAATTTAATGGTCTGCCTCCGAAGAACGAGAGAAGCAGAGGGACGCAGCAGGGGAAACCAATGTGCAGAGTCAGCGTATCATCACATTTAATAGTGAAATAAGTATTAATTTTGATAAAAACCAGAGGTGGTGAATGTTGGAAAGACTAAAAGACTAAAAGACAGTTTAGGTGAGTTTTATTTTGTTTATGTCGAGTTTGACTGAAGTGTGTTTTATGATGCTCTACCGCTAGAACGGCTGATTTCCCAGCTTAAGCTACTAATTTTATTTTTATATCTTCACGACATACTATAGCCAATTTATGACATACGATGACTTTTCTGGACATGTTTTTTGACATACTATACTATGATGTTTTTCTTTTACAACATACTTTACTATACCATGACTTTTTTTGACATGCTATACTATGACTTTAGTTAAAGTTGTGACAAATTTTATAATTTTTGATGTCATACTATTCCATGTATAGTTGCCTCTCCGTGATTGGTGCAGCTTTAAGTCAAATTTGAATTTATAATGGAGTGTTTTCCTCTAATATTACTTCTTACTACTCCAACTTTATGTAAACAACTTGGCCTGATGTTGAAAACAGGCAAATAAATAGAGGCTACCGATGCAAAGAATCTTTACATTTGGGATAAAAAACAGTTTCTTATCTCACCTTCTGTATCAAGTTAAGCGTTTCAAAGCATTTCTAATCTTTTCCTTGACCCACCCATCAACTATGCAGACTATGCAGGTACTGATGCATTGCCATATATTCAGCAGGATTACTGGAAAATCGAGCCCTACCTGTTTGTCTGTCCGTCGTCTCTTTGCCTCCGGCTCTTCGTCCTGCTCCGACTTTTCCCCCGCAGGTTCCTGGAACTCCTCCAGCTCCTCCGCCTTCTCCTTCGCCATGGCAACCACCGATGGCGGGAAGCACGCCAGCTCGGCGACGTGGATCCCAAAACTCTGATCACACACACCTGAACACACGATAAGTACTTTACTCTTATGTCTTATACACTTACATAGTCCAGAGAAACAACAAAATAGATCTAACTTTATATCAGTTTACATCCATATGAGGGCTAGGAAATACGCTTTAATTAACAAAACTGCATTAATGTGTGTTGTGTGCCGACCTGGTTTGATTCTGTACAGCATGGTGAGAGTGTTGTGGGAGGTCAGGGCTGTGACGTGCAGGTTGTGGACGGTGGGCTGCTGCGCTGCCAGCGCCGTCAGCTCGTGGAAATGAGTGGCAAACAGACAGAAGCAGCTGATTTTGGAGGCGATGTGCTCGCTGATGGCCCAGGCCAGACCGAAGCCGTCGTACGTGGACGTGCCTCTGCCGAGCTCGTCGATTATGATGAGGGAGTTCTCCGTGGCCGAGCTGGAGGGGACGACACGGGGGCGATGAGAAAAAGTCTCATGTATCATCTTTGTAGCTGTAAGTGTGGCGTCTGTTCTTACCGCAGGATGGCAGCCGTCTCCAGCATCTCGGACATAAAGGTGGACACTCCTTTGACCTGGCTGTCTCCCGCTCCCACCCTGGCCAGGACGCTGTCAATCACGCTAAGCTCCGCCTTCTCGCACGGCACAAAGCAGCCGATCTGAGCCATCAGAGCGATCACGCCCACTTGGCGGATAAACGTCGACTTGCCGCCCATATTTGGTCCTGCAGACAAAAAAGAAAGGAGAGTCGTGTAAGCGAGTTTTGTCAAATCTCCTCGTTCACAGATATCAACAATTAACCTGGTTTAGCTCCAGATAAGGAACCGAACGCGAGAATTAGACGAGGAACTAAACTTTTGAGCCTTCTTCTTTTTGTTTCTGAAGAACCGTGAAGATTATACGAATCAACGACGACACGGAGTGATTCTTCTTTGTTTGTGTTTACTGAATCGATGGAATGGGTGAAAAGGAGACTGGAAACTCCCGACCCCTCTGTCCAGGGAACATTTCCAGGACATTGTCACTGGTGATCTAGTAGGTATGACAGACAGGGATCTAAATTAACTGCTAACCAATTCAACACTATTCAACCGTTTAGAACGAGTTGGGAAGAAAGCAACGTCATGTGATGTCATCCATCCTGCATGTGTAAAAGCCTAAAAAGGGGTCACTCATAGTGGAGAACTATCACCCAAATCTGCAGCTCCTCTCAGCTTTAGGGAGCTTTTAATGAGTTACAGCTGTTTGTTTAGCTGCCTGACCCACAACTTAACTGTTTTGATTCTATTGATACTAATCTTGTCAGTAAATAAATTCTAAATTAGCATCCCTATCTAATCAGTAGTTCTTCGCTGCTCTAAAACAGTAGTTGCCAGTGGCAGCCATGATAATGATCTAGGGTGACAGCACAGTGAAGGCTGCTATTTTGGAGCAGCGAAGAAGAAGAATTGATCTCCAGTTAAACAAGTTAATTTTTTTCTTGGTTGACGTATCGGATCGGAGCGTAGACTGGCGTACTTGCCGATACCGAATTTTGGGCAGTATCGGACGTATTTCCAATACTGGTATCGGAAAGAACTCTAGCTAAAAGAGAGTGAATAATTGACTTACATTCATAAGGTGGACACAAACACGACTCCAAATGTTTGTTAATGTTTCTCCGTAACTGCCGGATGAGTTAAAAATTAAAATAAGTCGTACGATGTACGGAATTATTCTTTAACTTTTAAAGCTGCATTCATTTATTTTTGTTGGCCACGTGGGGGCAGAAGAGCTGCAACGTGTCCAAACAGACACACAAGTATTGATTTGAGGTTTCTGAAAAATATAACTCCCATATTCACTCTCTTTTTAACTTTGATATTTTTCTCGTTATCATTGAGATGAAAGTGTTTTAAAAACGTCAGATATTTCACATGAAGTGCGTCATCTCTCTCTGCACCTGTTATAATATAGAAGTTCTTCTCTCCCTGGGCGAAGGTGATGTCGTTGGGTATGAAGGCGGTGTCCGCGTCCGTCTCCATGCAGGGATGTCTGGCCTGCTGCAGCTCCACACGCCTGCAGCCGTCCGCCAGCAGCCGGGGCCGAACATACGGCACAGGAGCCGAGACGGACGCCACGGCGAAGCTCGCCACCGCGTCCAGCTGCGCTATCACGTCGCTCAGCGTCTGCAGGGGATCCACGTAACCTGGTGGTTCAAAAGGTTAAACGCTTTAAATGATTCATCACAGAGACGGCACCAAAACAACTAATATCTGATGAAAGAACGCCATGTGATCACAATCTCGGCAAACTCTTTAAAAGTTAAAAGCGGTGTATGATTTACTGGTCTGTGTAGAAAATGTGAATCAATTGCTAAAAGGTCGCATAAGACAAGATCCCATGCGAGTAAGGAATCATCTCAACTTCTGTCTGTCAAATTGATGCCACGCCGACGAGACACAGTGAGCAGCATGTGATGACATTTCCTCACCTGAGGCGATGTTGATGATCTCTTTGACAATGGCATTCTGGGCCTCCTCGTACTCCTCTCTGTTCTTAGTGTACTCCTCGTTTAGAGAGCTCAGCTTACTGTAAACACATGACAGAGCGCATGTGAGACAACAGACCATCAGCTGACAGGAGGAGCGCGGCTATCCGAGGCAAACATTAGGTGCGTGTGTGCGTGTCACAGTGAGACGGACCCGTTTGTGAAGCGCACTCCGTTCTTCTGGACGTCCAGTGTGGTGAATTTCTTGTTGTTCCTCAGACCCTTCTCCTCCTTGCAGGTGACTCTCAGGTAGAAACCCAGCATGGCGTTGGACTCCAGCTTCACCGTCTTACCGGCGTCCAGACCTGAAACACAAAGATGCTGAAATTCAAACAAACATCCGAGTATAAAAGGCAAGGCGACAAGAAAACCCAGATGTTTCTCTCCCTAAAGGCAAGTAATATATCCACTTTATTAAGCATGTTAGTTTTGTTGTTCGTTACCAGACATCCTTAGTTTAGCTGTGGCCTGCACTAACCATAATTAATTAATCTTCTTGTTGATAAAGACAATTAGCTCACATCTTTAAAAGGCCCCGACACACTAAGCCGTCAGTCGGCCGTCGGACAGTGAGCGTATGTCGGCCTAGTTTCTGCAGCGTGTTCCGCACCGTCGGCTCTAGTTTGCCCATGTCAGTTTTTTGGGCCGATTCAGCATGTTAAATCAGCGGCGGAGCTCATCGGTGAGAGAAATCACTCTGATTGGCTGTTCAGCTTAAACGAATCAGTGCACGAGAAGAGAAATGTAAGGGAGGAAAGCAAGCCAACGAGTAAAGGAAAAACACAGAAGGCTCTTCTCATTTTTCATCTTCATCTTCATCTGATCATTCCAATACACGGATATTTTCAAAGCGACATGAACATCTGGAATGAAGCTAAGTGGTGAGTGAGAGTGAAAATCGTCAGCAGACGCCGCTTTGTTTCACGTACATATCGGCTTCTATATCCACCTTCCTCGGTCTTCTGGTTTCTCTTTTTGAATGACAAACACAGACCACCACGTGGTAGTTGGTCGTCAGCTGTAGTCTTTGCGGTGTGTTCGAGTGCAACTTTTTTGGCCAAGATAAAGGCGACTCAAAGGTCGGCCTTCGTTGCCGCTAGTTCTTTGATGACGGCTTGGTGTGTCTGGGCCTTAAAGGGGACATATCATGCTCATTTCTAGGTTCATACTTGTATTTTGGGTTTCTATTAGAACATGTTTACATGCTTTAATGTTCACAAAGGATATTAGGAAGGGGAGCGAAATCTGAATGGCTTGTTGAATCAACACAAAAGACTGACTGGGTTGTCGTATTTCAGAGTTTGTGGGCCGGTAGACACATGATATGTCCGCTTTAATGTCGTTTTAGTTTTGACAGTCAGTCTGATTTATAATCTCAGTCTTTCAGTTGGAGGTATTGGAGGAAGAATTTACTACGCTCAAAAAAATGTCTTTGCACAGTGTAACTGACTTTCTTTTTTTGCCGTTTTTTGTCACACCACGCTTTAAAAACTCATCAGCAGATACGTGCGTTCAGTCACTCCTTTCTTTCTTTTCACAAAATTCAACATCAAACGGATATCTGTCAGTTACATAAATACACCCGAGTCCTCTGGCTGACCTAGTTCTCTGGCTGCAGCGTTCAGCACCGCCTGCATGCTCTTTTCCAACGCGTCCATCTTTTCTCTCAGCTCGCTCAACACAGGATCGAACGACGCCTTCACCAGGAACTCGTGGTGGTCGATCTGCACGCGACATGCAAGAAAAGATAAACAACATGTTGAATTAGATAATAATTGTAGAGATGCGATATTCTTACATTGTACATGCGTACATAAAATACTAAAGCAAAGACCTGGTTCATATCCAGCGTGGTTTCAATCATCTCCTGGTACTTAGTGAAGTCATTGTTCAGGTCTCTGAGAGGAGAGAGGAACACCGCCTCCAACAGAACCTCGTAGCTACCTACAACACAAACACACATCAGAAATCAATAGGTAGTATGAACAGACGATGAATGAATGCACTGTACTGTGCAGTATGTATGCAGGCTACTAATACATAGATTTCTTTAGCATCAATTGACAGAAGGATTTGGTCCGAGCAACATCCAGTCCAGGGAGTCATCCTGTTAAGTATCAACAGTACGGTGCGGTGGTGGTGTTGGTGTTATGTATGGCGCAACACATTAAGGCAGAGGTGAGGACAAGTCATTGTTTTGCAAGTCACAAGTAAAGATCTTTGCACACAAAGTCTGTATTTTTCCGTATGCGTTTTTTTGATCAGTCATCCGATAAAAAACGCTACGCACAGAAACCTTTGCACACCGAGTCTGATGCGTTTTATTATTCTATTCGTTGCGAAAATTCGCAATATAACACAAAAACTGAATGAATTGCATGTTAACTGCAGCTTTGTGTGTACCTGAGTATCTCTCCAGGACTGTGACGAGGGCAGGGACGTGGCTCACGGCCTGGTAGACGCGGTAGCAGTCCTGCAGCGTCGCAGAGTGACGGTGGAACTTCTTGGCCAGACGGTGAAGGTCGGGAAACCGCCGGAGCAAGTCCTCCTGACAAGTCTGCCTGAGCTCAGAGTCGCACACGAAGCTCTCCACCAGGTCCAGCCTACACACACAAACACACACAAACACACACACACACACACACACACACGTACACACATGTAAAAGCATCAAGACTATCCTCAACATTTCTCCTATGAATATTAATTTATATAGCATCAAATCAAAATCATACCAGAAGTTATCTCAAGACACTTTTCATATAGAGCAGGTCTAGACCGTACTACTACTCTCATTTACAGACTCCCCTTTAACGCGTAGAAACCTAGCCTCTAAATCTGATGTAATTTATTTTTCACAAGCTTCTTGATCCAACTACTTGACATCCTGGTTCAAAACTATTACATTTATAAGGTTAAAATCATTGATACACGAGTTTAACTGGCTCCTGAAACCGGCCTGAGGCGATCCGCTGCAGACTAAACAGATGTTTGATCCTCAGAACTTTGTTCCCATCGTTGTAATTACCTCTCCTCTATTTTGGTTTTGTCAATAAGCGGTTGTTTGATCCACTGGTTGACGAGTCGCTGGCCCTGCGGCGTGCGGCACTTGTTCAACAGACCGGCCAATGAATGAGCTCCACTGGTGTCATCAGGAGATCCCTGGAGGGGGAACAATTCAAAAAGCCTGTTTCAAAGACAAATACAGCGTACACTTAAACTAATATTGACTTTTTTTAGGTGCTTAAAATGTTTTTCTGCCGTCCCCGTCCACAGCAGTGTATTGGCTTTGCTCGATAATGGGGGCGTGCCGACCATCATCTAGAAGTAATACACCGACTGTGGATAAGTACCTCAGAAAACCCCACTTCAACAACACCCAAACTATCCCTTTAAGGTTCCTCCCACAGTCCAAAGACATGCAGGTTAACTACTCCTCTATGACCTGGTTCCCGTCACTGACCTGGAAGAGGTTAAGAGCTCTCACGGCAGCGTTGTCCAGCCTCATGTACTGACCCAGGTCCAGTGCGGTCAGACTGAAGGAGTTGAAGTTGGACTCGTCAGAGAGCAGTTCAAGGAAACGCACCACTGCAGCCAAGCACGACATCGCCACCTGTGAATGACACCGCACATAGATCGCCATTTAGACGTTAATCTGATTTTGTACTGTATATGCAGACTGCAGGAGGGCATGATAAAGCTTCCAATCAGGGCTTTTTACGTTAGATTTAGAGCTGTCGATCAATTAAAATATTTAATCGTAATTAATAATTTTTTTTATCTGTTCAAAATGTACCTTAAAGGGAGATTTATCAAGTATTTAAAACTCTCATCAACATGGGAGTGGGCGAATATGTTTTCTTTATGCAAATGTATGAATATATTTATTATTGGAAATGAATTAACAACACAAAACAATGACACATATTGTCCAGAAACCCTCACAGGTACTGCATTTAGCATAAACAAATATGCTCAAATCATAACACGGCAAACTGCAGCCCAACAGGCAACAACAGCTGTCAGTGCGTCAGTGTGCTGACTTGACTATGACTTGCCCCAAACTGCATGTGGTTATCATAAAGTGGGCATGTCTGTAAAGGGGAGACTCGTGGGTACCCATAGAACCCATTTTCATTCACATATCTTGAAGTCAGAGGTCAAGGGACCCCTTTGAAAATGGCCATGACAGTTTTTCCTCACCAAAACTTATACCCCCAACTGCATTAATGCACAAATCTAAATAACAAAAACCAGGACGTGAACAAGATTACACATGTCTAACCTTTTGAAAGTGTTTTGTTACACTAACAGTGAGATTATATTCCCTCCTGGGAACAGAGCTCAACATCTGTATTGTGATGTTCTCGATGGTTTCATGTGTGACGGATGATTTAAGTGGAACTGTTGGGGTGTCGGAGAGCTCGTTCTTTTAGTTCACCTGTTTGTCCAGCTCGGGCAGCGTGTTGCTCGCCACCGTCTCTCCTTTCTTGGCCCTCAGCAGCCTGTTGAGATCCTGGACCATGTCCTTGCTACTGAACTCTGCTCTCTTCCTGTCAGAGACCAGCATGCCGCCACGCTGCACCACCTACACAAACACACAGTAACAGAAATGTCTTATTTACACCATACATCTGCCTGCCTGTACCGTTAGCGGGCGTCAAAGAATGCAACCATTGCTGGGGGGGGGTATGTTGTTTCAGGTTGCACCGAGACATGAAACACAATCCAGATAGTCCAGTTTGACGGACAGATCCGTGAGATTAAATACTTCTTAAACTCTGCACAACCTGATTTTACAACCCTGGAAATGATCTTATCTTCATTTATGACGTTTTGTCGGGTAAACGACGCATTTTTTCACACATCTGTCTGAGCGCAGCCGTATATCCACATCCCTGCAAGTTTTAATCAAATTATGTAAATCCTTTTAAAGCAAGGGTGTTGACGTAACTGTAACTGCAGGAAAGATTCGACATGAGAGAAACACCACAACAACAAAACTCCCAAGCCGAATGGGAGATGTTACACCAAAACTCATGTAATTTCATAATGCAAGCTCTGATTGATCCCAAATTTGGTGTGAAAGTGGCCAGGGGGTTCCTCTACATGTGTGATATGAATATATTAATGCAATGAGGAAATACAGTACTACAAACACACAAGTACACTAAGCGGAAATATCAAATATTAAAGCCTATGAAGAATGTGTTCATTTACTTTTAGGCAGCTTTGGTTGTGATTGTCCCCGAAACACAAATCAGGGTTTGCTGGAATTCGGTCCAACTCTATCTTAAATTTACAGTTTCAGGATTTTCCAAGAAGTGCAGACACCTTATACATACATACAAATATGCATGTCAAAACTGCACAACCCCACGGAGTGATTTTGCTTGTTTGTGTTGATATATTGAACAAACAGTGACTCACGTTTCTTTCAGATGGAGCACACATACCTCCCGTAGTTTAGTGCCGTCGGTGTTGCATTCACCCTGGACCAAGAGACACTCTTTGGGGCTGATTTGGACGAGAAGGGACTCCAGGTTGGAGAAGATCTCGTTGTCTGGGAACTCGCACACCCCCATCGTCCTCTGGGCGGCGTCCACGTAGCCGACCCCGACCACGCGCTGTCCGTCGGCTCCCGTAGAAAGACGCACGGCTACGACTCCGGCGCATCCCTCTGCTCCGGTTCCACCGCCGAACAGAATGTCCTCAAACTGAGTCAAGTTTCCTGGAGAGGCCTGAGAGGAAACGGGCGAGACGGACGACGGACAACAGAGAGAAAGAGAGAAACAAGAACTTTATTTTATTGGTTTATCTAGATTGTTTTTAGCCCCGTCGCCTCACAGCCAGAGGGTTGCAGGTTCAAACCCAGCTTGAGGCCCTTCTGTGTAGAGTTTGCATGTTCTCCCTCAGGTGATAACTCTCTGTAGATATCATCCGTTTCACATTTTGAGGGAACTGAATTCAGTGCTTTATAAGATTTTTGAAGACCTGCAGATGTATTTTAACATGTTGGACTTTTATCATGATATCGGGATATGAGACTAAATATCGTCTTAGATTTTGGATTTCATAATATGGCATAAGTGTTGTCTTTTCCTGGTTTTAAAGGCTGCATTACAGTAAAGTGATATAATTTCCTGAACTTACCAGACTGTTCTAGCTGTTCTATTAGTTGCTGTTACTTATTTAGTCATTATATCCACATTACTGATGATTATTTATCAAAAATGTCATTATGTAAATATTTTGTGAAAGCACAAATAGTCAACTTGCTCTGCAACAATTAATCAATTAAATGAATCGCCAAAATATATATATATATATAAAATAATATATATTATATATATATAATATATATATATAATATATATATATATATATAATATATATATATATATATATATAATATATATATTATATATAATATATAATATATATTATATATATATATATATATATTATATATAAATTATATAATATATATATATTATATAATATATATATTATATAATATATATATTATATATATATATATATATATATATATATATAGCAGAAAAAATAAAAATAAAAAATAAAAATATATATAGCAGAAAAAAAAAATATATATATATATATATATATATATTGCAGTATGAAAAAATACAGGAATATTCACCCTACCGTTTTTTTTAGCTACATTTAAAGTTAAATGCTTCAATCTGGTGCACTTCGAGAGCAAAATTAACAACAATAAGAGGCTAGATAAACAATTTTATGCTCTTAATTTAATCATAAACACATTGGTTGTATAGATAATATCTATAACCGAAAAGTGAAGGCAAAACATCTGGATCACAGGCTGGTGGCTGGCTGTTAGTTTAGGAAGTGCTTGATTTGATGTGCATGCAGCAGAGTTTTCTATGAGCAGAACGCGCATTTTAAAACGTCAATATCAAAAGTGATCATGTTCAATTAATTGTGGGGAAGCCAAAATTGTGATCGTGATTAATATTTGATTAATTGTGCAGCCCTACCTTATATAGTTCCATTACACTGGGCATCTCTAACAGCAGGATGTGACAGGTTTATATTTCTAAAGCCCTTAACTTGCCATCATATATTATAACAGAACTGAACCGATAGGTTAATATAAAACCATGATGAGCAACTATTCTACTCTTTAATGTAACTGGTCTGTTTTTGTCTGTTTGTTTTCTTGTTAACTATTTTGTTTGTGTGTATTTATTCAGTTTTAATTGTACTCTGGACATGATACTTCCAGCCATATCACCCAGTCCTAGGTCATATGTGTATAGTGTGAACAGCCCAGGGCTAAATTATCAAGTCGTATCTGTGTACAGACATGTGCACAAACCTAAATCAATATGGCCTGCGCTCTCACAATGTTCTACAGATGTTGGTTCCAAAGGTTAGAACAGAACTTGGTAAAGGAAAAGCTTTTAAATACGCACGTTCTTCCTGTAATAATTTATAGAAGGACGTGAAATTGTCAGAAAGTTGCCCCTCCAGGTCAGTGTGATTGCTCTTGATTTCCTCACTGAATCGTTTTGAGATTTACCTGTTTGTGTTATAGCCGTTTTTGTGTCACGTACAATCTGGACATCATGTTTGTTTACTTGGTGGTGTGTGACAGTTGTATTTGTCTGCTTGTATTGTTTGTTTTTATTGTTGTAACAATGTTCATGCTGCCCTCTTGGCCAGGTCGCTCTTGGGAAGGATAAAAATGAGTTTTTACCGGGGTTAAATAAACGATATAGTGTATACCAGAGGTCAGCAACCTGCGGCTCCGGAGCCTCCAGTGGCTCCCTGTGGATTTTTTTAAAAATTAGTGGAAATGAATAACTGTTTTTTGTTTACATTTACAATTTTATTTATCATTGTTGTAGGTCTATGGTACGACGGAGTATTAGGGCCACATTGAGGGGGAAAAAATAAGAAAGTGAGAGGAAGTCGTAGTATTATGAGAATGACGTCATAACATTATAAAGTAGTAATTTTAGGTGTTATTTTCTTTTTTTCTCGTAAAGTTATGACTTTATTCTCATATTACGACTTTATTCTCGTAATATTACGACTTTTTTACCTAGACTACAAAGTGTGTTCATCACAATGCTCAAATGTTTTGGGGCTCCAGACAGATTTTTTTTTTTATTATTTGCCTAAAATTTCTCTTGATAGTAAAGGTTGCTGACCCCTGGTATATACAGTGTGTATATATATAGTTGCTAATTAAAACAAAAGCTTTATATAGTACACTACAGAGCACACATGATTCATAATGGAGTACTGGCACAATTACAGTAGGACAACAACAACATAGCTCATCTACATGTGCTAGAGTGACACTGTTGTACCTTGTAGTCGATCTTCCAGTCGTGCTCCTTGCTGTTCTTGCTGTGGTTCTTGTAGACCTCCACTCTGTACTGCCTCACCAGCAGCAGGTCTCTCACAAAGGCCTCAAAGTTCAGCTTGCTCAGCACCACACTCTCCAGCCTGCGACTCCCTGCAGACACAACACGACCACATTAATGATAGAAACGATTGCCCAGAAGTCTTTATAGATATTTAAATCAATATCCTCCTCACAAACACTAACCATACACTTCCATGCAACACACACACACACAGCACTGTATATTATTCATTTATTTGTTATGTTTTATAGACTTAAATTGTGCAAAACAAATAAACAAAGCAAATCCTATTCCCCATGACGCCACATACAGTAGCTAGCTAGCTTAGCAGGACTAATATGGATGCATCTGCAGCTATCTTAGCTTGCAGCTGCAGCTAAAGCCTCTTATGCATCAACAGTTTGAGCTTCAGCTACTTGGTTAGCTACAGAGGAGAGCTTACCTGAGCCCAGATACTTGATGACCCCGTTGGTCTTGAAGACTTCCTTCGCAGCGAATAAGGCGTCCTTTCCGTGAACGGTGTAGTAATCGTTCCGGTCGAACACTCTGAAAGTCGTGTCTGGTTTCTCCGGCATGGAGGAGATGAAGCTCAGGAAGCCGTGCTCGGCTGCACTGTCCATGGACAGGTTGTGTTTCGGTTGCACCGCCATGCTGGAATCTCCCGCCACCGCTGGAGCCAAACAGGAAATTACGTCATTCTTCTTTTGGAATTTTCAGCGGAACTAGATTCTTCTTCTTCTGTGTTTATTTGAGGATCGCAGAGCAACATAAAAGGTGCATACCGCCACCTGCTGTAGAGGAGTATTGATTTATGGCTTTAAAGCAGCAGTAGGCAGAATATTTTTGGCATCATTGAGAAAAAAATTCCATAATTACGACAGAGTATTAGGGCCACATTGAGGGGGGAAAAAATCTGAGATTTCGAGAAAAAAGTCGTAATTTAATGAGAATAAAGTCATACTATTTCAAGAAAAAAGTCATAGCTTTGCAAGAAAAAAATTTCGTAATATTGCGAGAATAAAGTATTAACTTTACGAAAAAAAGTCGTAAAATTATGAGAACAAAGTCATAACTTTACGAAAAAAGTTGTAATATTACGAGAATAATGTCATAACCTTACGAGAAAAAAAAGTCATATTATGAGACTAAAGTCATAGCTTTGCGAGAAAAAGTCGTAATATTACAAGAATAAAGTCGTAATGTTACGAGAAAAGTTGTAATATTGCGAGAATAAAGTCATAGCTTTGCGTGAAAAAGAGTCGTAATATTGCGAGAATAAAGTCATAACTTTGCAAGAAAAAAGTCGTAATATTACAGGGAAAAAAATCTCAACATGGCTGCCGGGTCATAAACTTTCTGAATTTTACAGCTAAACCGTACACTACAAGATGTTTCTGAAAACATTTGAGGAGAGAAATAGGCATTACAGTAACAGAATATTGATTAATATTTGATCAGCGCTGCCTAGTTTGACCGTTTGATCGGAGTTTGTGAGTGAGCTGCTCAGAGACGGCAAGGCTCCAGCTCGGCTTTGATTGGTTGTTTTACTCCGGTCTGTGAAATCTTGCAGATACTATTAGGAGCACCGGAGGAACATGATTTTTTTTTTCTGATTACCCTACTCATGCACTGTCAGGATATAGTGACCGTTTTATAAAAATAACTTTTCTTAAATCATATTTGTTCCATTTCAACCCACTGCTGCTTTAAATCCATGGTTACAAACTATTCCGCTCTTGAATGTGACTGTTTTTAACATTATTCTATTGTTATCTGGCTGATTGCTTCTTGTTAATTATGTTCTGTGTTTATTTATTTTGTTTTATTGTACTCTCCACATCATTGAAAATGAGGTCATGCCCTCAGTGATACGATTGCTGGGTATACTTACAAGACTTTGAGTGTGTGCAGAAAGAAAACAAATAATAATTCAATTCAGCTGAGGAGAAATTCCTAATAGACACAGCTGGAACTCTTGATTGAAACATAAAGGTTAATTACACGCCCGCATGTGAGAAATATCAGCTCCCTTTTCATTCTCCAGCATCTGACACAATTTTCCAAGAAACCGCATGCATGACGAATATCATCAGCAACAGCCCATGCAACGTGCTTCTAGGACAAGACATTGTTCCATTGTCAACCACCAAAATGTTTGCGTGTGGTATGACTTAACCGTGATACTGAGTTAAACAGAAAAGGTTATTTCAGGAGAAACGCTGGTCTTAGAAATGCTCAGTTACTGTGTATCATATTATAATTAATTAATGTCCTCTCCCAACCCTCTGATCTCCATGAATTCCCCCTTCTGGGTATCAATAAAAGCTTATCATGTTAAGAAAGAAAGAGTTTGATTTCAGGTCAACACATGCCAATCATTTTCCCCACAGGGGAAATTCCTTCACGCGACAGCCCTAACGCAAATTTCTTTCATTTCTTTCAACCACCCAAACCACATTTTGCATGTGTTCTGGCAGGTCATAAAATGTAAAGTGATTATATTGACTAAAGGCAAATGTGACAGAGCCGTGAGGAGCTCCCTAAATGGAAATGGAGCCTGATCGGTCATGAAATATACCATTTTGTATTTAAAAGATTTATGATTTTCATTTATTTTGCCTGTAAAGAAAGCAACGTTCTCTCAGAAACTGGTATAAGCCGATGCAAGTGCATGCAGTGAAGCTATTGTATAAGTAGTAAGTTAATTATCGATCTAAATAACGTTAGATTAGAACATCAAGTTAGCTAGTGAATAAAGATATTAGCCTATTGAATCTACTTTCTTCTCAGAAATTGTCAACATAGGACTGTTTCTTTTGTAGTTCAAATCAAAACTGTTCACAGTGAGGTTTGTATAATATTTATTTTATTGCCCTCTTATTCGATTTTAGCTTGTTTTTTATCTCTATTCTCTTGGTCTTAAAAGTGATTTACAGATTATGTATAATTTAAGTGTTATTATTATTAATATTATTATTATTCGGTGGGTTTCATTTTCCATTTTATGTATTCTATTTTATCTTTTTTAATATGTTTCTCGATGCTTTTAATGTTTTATGTAATCCGCTTTGAATTGCTTTGTTGCTGTAATTTGATATATAAATAAATTTGCCTTGCCTGATATCCGGAGTCACCGGGAAATCTATTCTGGGAAGTCAAATTGCTTTTGAGTTATTCATCAACTCAATTCCTTTTACTCTCACTTCTGTTATAATGAGGTATTTTAGAGGTGTATATCTCCGATGGTGGGCACATAAAACCTAAACTATTTGCAGATACCACTAACGGTAAGAAGGAAAAATGGTTAAAAACATAGATGACTTCCTCAAATACTGAGCAAAGGGCGTAATTTTGCCATTGTCTTCCAAATATAATTAAGATATAACACCAGCTGACAAATTCAGTGAAAAAAAGTACATATTTTTGTCATAATCTTGAAGTGAGATCAAACTTTGCAACTGACACACAGTCCAAACTATTAAAGAATAAACAGCATGATATCATTAACATTTTGGCTGTACGTCTTAAAGGTCCCATATTATGCTAATTTTCAGGTTCATACTTGTATTTTATGGTTCTACTAGAACATGTTTAAATGTTATAAACTGTGAAATGGTGTAAATACTGTACATTTGTGACATCACAAAATTACAGAAATCCTGATGGCTTGTTTAAAGGCACAGTTTCTGAATACGGGCTGTGTGTATTTCTCCAGCGTTTTGATACGTTCACAGTATTCATACAACGATAAAACCTGCTTTATAATATAAAAGACGTGAAAATCTCACTTTTTACAATATGAGACTTTAAAACTGAATGAATCCAAAGTATAACTGAGGATCCGGAGACAGAATTTGGGTTGAAACTTTCCCTTCACACCAATTCCTGACCTGTAAAATCAGCGTAGCAATCACACACCACATGCAGCAGGACGGCGACTCGGAGCCATCACAGTTGAGGTCGTCATGAGCCCGGCAGTACATTTGTCCTGGTTTGCTGTGATAACTCGATTCTCCTCAGTTAGTAGCAGTTAACGCACCAGCACTGACAATTTGTTTCAGATTTATTCCGTCACAATTTCATCCTCCATCCTGATCTACTTGTAATAACTTTTTAACCACGCTAGTGTCTGTTTTTCGTTCTGTCGGTCAAGCCACCACTTTGGTTCAGGCTGAAACATCTCAACAACGACTGGATGGATTGCCATGAAATTCTGAATAGACATGGTCCCCAAAGGATCAATCGTAATGATTTTGGTGATAGCCCACTGGCACCACAAAATACATTGTTTGTCCATGCTCTCCGGAGCAAAAGTCTTTGTCTTGTTAAGGAAATAACAATTAAGTAAGGGATAATGTACAGCGAGTCGGTTATTGTTGTGAAAGAAAGCCCGACAGGGCGATGCCGTACCCAACGCGGAGCGCTCTTATCGCCCTGAAGGGGATTTGCTATGTAAAGACATAGAGGAGTAATGTCTACCTGAGCAGAGAATGAAGTTTCTCTCCCTCTGTGTGTGTTGTAATCTGAGCTTCTCTGTGCTTTGTTGACATATCCGCGCATGCTTTTAGTGCATGTGAGCATGCTCCACTGGCTAGCTCAAGGCTGTTGCTCTGCACTGCTTTGGGGTTACAGCTGATAACGCCGTCCCGACCGACGGCACAGTCACGGAAGCGTAGCACCCACCCTCCGGTTCCCCCTGAGGTTAACACTGTTAGCTCGGTCAGCACTGTTGTCGTTGTTTTCACCGTTAGAAATGCAGAAATGCTCCCAATCTCGCATTTAGCACCTTTAGCAACCCCCGAGGCCGAAGAACGAGTTGTTCATGAGCACACACCGTGATCCGGAGAAACGAGTGCTGAATGATGAATCCAACTTTAAATTATTGGCACTCCTTAAATATTACGTTTAATTATAAGGTGTAATGCCGTGAGCAAATACTCTGACGCATGCCCCAAGAATTGTCTGTAAGAAGAAGAAGAAGAACTTTAGTTGAATTGAGTTACTGTTAAATAAACTTAAACAAAGGAATCATGTGATTTTTACGCAATATCATTCAAGTGTTTTATAGACTTTGATCAATGGACCAATTGCCCACAAATTTAATAATCCAATCTTTATAATTACTCTAAAACATATACATTTTTTATTATATAATATTCTGTCATTTTTTTATGTTTTTCAAATTCAAAACATATTCTTCCTTGCATTGCACATTTGTGGACTTTGAAAACAAGATGTTTTCTTGGAAAGAGGGCTGTCAATCGCTTGTAAAATGTTCTCTTAACTAAGAGCAAAAATACAAGGAATTTAGTTTGAATATTGCTTCCTGCGTGAGGCCCATTGAGAGCAACAAAGAAATGGAGACAAAATTGCTGGTGTGTGGGCTCTTCTGATAGTTTCCCAGCAGAAAATGAATCCATTAGGCCTAATTGTTTAATTCATTTATGAAACAAAAAAGAATCCAAATTGAGGATTCGCTGCTTTTCATTGTGCATGAAATGTCTTTGGGGCTTTGAACTGATCGGAGTCCGCGAGCTGTCATAACAAGACATTTGTCATCATTTAGGTTCTGGGGCATTGTGGTGGACAATATGTTTTATTCCTGTATGTGTATATATATATATATATATATAAGGATATATACTAATGGAATGCGGTAGTGATGACAACGTTCATAATACAATTATATAAATATAATATATATATATATATATATATATATATATATATATATATATATATATAATATATAAATATTATGTATATTATATAAATATATATTATATATATATATCTTTGTTTTTTGTTGATTTGTTATTTGTCTTTCTTTGTATAATATAATATTTAGTTTTTTATATGTCACTGTACTTGTCTTCACCTGTTTTGTAATCACTTTATCACACAATTGAAGAAAAATAATAATAATGGCTGTAGCCCTAATTTGAAAACATTTAACCTCTACTATATACTGTACCTGCATGGCAGAACACACATCATGTAAAATAACCTGCTAAATTACAAGAAAGAACTCTTTAATACTGCATGCATGCATTGTGATCTCAAGTATTGATTGTGGCTTATCAATGCATTTTACATGGACATATGACGTCTGTAATATTGGATTTAATAGAGACCTAATAGGCCTAGCTGTAAAGAGATCCTGTGTGAGCTCCACGTGGAGTCATGAGCCTGCTGTAAGAGAGAGGAGCTCTGCCTGTCTGCTAGTAAAGAAAGATCATCAGAACTAATGAATGGAGACGGATGATGATACAGTTTGTGTCAAGAGATGAGCTAATTATATAAATATAATATAAATATAACATATATATATATATATATAATTGTTTTGTGTTTTGTTGTTTGTCTTTCTTTGTATAATATAATATTTTGTTTTTTATATGTCATTGTACTTGTTTTGTAATCACTTTAGGATGAACTAATTATATAAATATAATATATATATAATATAAATATAACATATATATATATATATATATGAATATAATATAATATATATTATATAATATATAATTGTTTTGTTTTTTGTTGTTTTGTTGTTTGTCTTTCTTTGTATAATATAATATAATATTTAGTTTTTTATATGTCATTGTACTTGTCTTAGCTGTTTTGTAATCACTTTAGGATGATCAGAACAAATGAATGGAGACGGATGATGATACAGTTTGTGTCAAGTGATGAACTAGATGGGAGGAGGAAGAGGATCTCTGGTGACATTTAACCTGCTGACGAAAACTAAATGTTTTGACGTCACTTTGGAGAATGATGCCCACGAGGCTCCGGGTATGGGCTTTAAAAGCTCAGTGCACACTAGAGACCAGGAGCACTTCCTTCCACTACAGACCTGCAACAGGACGCATCTCATCCTCCTCTTCCTCTTCCTCCTCTTGCAGAGTTAATAAACATGAACATGAACAGCCACTGCAAAGGACAGGTCCACGACAACAAGGACTTCAGCTCGGAGCTCATCAAGAAGTCCGCTTCCTCCGTGCACCGCAAACACGAGACGTCCCGCAAAGAGGACGAGGACAAGTCCCACCTGCCTGCGCTCGAGTCCGCCTACACGAGCATCCTGCGGGAGCTCGGGGAGGACACGAGCCGCCAGGGGTTGCTGCGCACGCCGCTGCGCGCGGCCAAGGCCATGCAGTTCCTCACCAAGGGCTACCACGAGACCATCGAAGGTGAGTCCTCTATTTATCTTATTATCGATTATCGATTATCGAGATCTAGCTGTGTGCTTATTCAACTTTACTTTATGGTGCTGAAATTTGCATTGGATTGCATTAGTGTTTCTAAAAAATCTTCTATCCCAATAACGATAAATATCACGATATATTTCTGATTATTTAAAGGGACTATTTGTAACTTTCAGAAATGCTTGTTAACAGCGAAACCTGTGGCCGTTAAGTCAGCGTCGGGCTCGTGCTTGTTCGCGCTAAATAGACATGAACAAGCATCGCTCAACACAGTGAGGTGACACACGTCAGCTAAAACCACAGTATCACTCTATATTTCACCTGCTTGGCAGTAATGTTAGCTGACCAGACGAAGGTCTCTACATGAATCAATGCTGATCGTAGTGTTGGCTGAAATGTTATCGCCTCCTACCGCAGTGAACAGGGGAGACACCGGAGTTTTGGTCAGAGACGATAACGTAACTCGTCACTAACCCCGTCACTTCACAAGACACGGGAAACCTCTGTTGGTCTGGAGGAGCTGCAGCATTTATTTCTGCACAAACGTCCCCTGTACATTCACTAGATATTCTCAGAGCTAAACTAACTCTTCTGCAGTGTGTAGTGTGCGCGCATGAACGTGAGGTGGAGCGAGAACGCACGCGTTGTGTGAGTGAAGGCAGGCAGGCAGGCAGAAGAGCGATCTGAACAGCGTAGCCACACGCGAGTGCGCATGGGAAACCAACCCGGTAGATTTATACATGTAAAAAGTTACAAACAGTCCCTTTTAATGTGTTGATTCAACTTTAGTGGTGAGAGTTGCATTGGATTGCATTAAACTACACGTGTTCCTAAAAAATCTATCCCAATAAATATCCCGATATATTTCTGATTATTCAATAAATAAAGAATCTATATGAAATAACCATATAGGTAAAGCCTAAAACAAGACATTTGAAGGTGTCTTCTTGATGGACATTTTTCACTATTTCCTAACATTTATCAAGTGAGTCATTTACTGTAAGTGGATGCTATTTCTTAAAGTGTGCATACGTGTGTTTGTGCCCCCCCCAGACATCTTAAACGACGCCATATTTGATGAAGACCACGACGAGATGGTGATTGTCAAGAACATAGACATGTTTTCACTATGTGAACATCACCTGGTGCCTTTCTTTGGCAAGGTAAGGCTGTGTGTGTCTGTGGGTTGAAAGCAAGTTTTAAATCATCATTAAGTTGTGCATGAATTGAAGAGTCAGCATTTGAATTGCTAATATGTACCATCCTGGTTGAAAGCAAATATTAAATTTTGTGTGTGTTTTTAAGCATGGTAAAGATCTTCATTTTAATTGTTAACGTGTTCGCTATAATTATCTGACACCTGGCTGTCATCTCTCTCCAGGTTCACATCGGGTATATTCCCAACAAAAAAGTGGTGGGACTGAGCAAGCTGGCAAGGTAACACACGCACACACACACATCACACACTACTGCTGCCACTGTGGCTGTATGTTTCTGGTGTTAGTGCCGGGTGGCTGCGTTCTTCTGTTATTTCAGCGCATTGACCTGGAGGATTAAGTCTAAGCCCAGTGGCCATCATCTAGTCCCCTCATCAAGCACACTCACAGACAGAGAAAATCCCTTCAGACCTGTGGGAATCACCAGTTATTATCACAGCCTCTCTGTCTGGTCCTTCTCTCTCCCTTTCCTAAAATATCACACCCGGAATAGCAGTAACAGAGTCACTGGGTTTTTTGCAGATTCAGAGGGTTCTGTAGAGTGAATCATTCACAGACGAAGGGTCTGTGCAGTTGGGAGTAGAGGCCGGGAGTCAGGGACTGTTTATCAAAAGATGAATTATTATTATGCCTGATCTTTAATCAGCCCTCTTGCTTGTGCTCTGCTTTCTGCAGGATTGTGGAGATCTTTAGTCGGAGGCTTCAAGGTAAGCGGCTAAAGATATAACACGATTTGTACACAATCAACAGTCCCTTTCTTCTTGTTTACCACAGAATTTAAAATGCAATCTGGTATCACATAATATGTCCCGTTGTTTCTTTCAGTTCAAGAGCGTCTAACCAAGCAGATTGCCATGGGAATATCAGAGGCTCTGCAGCCTAAAGGTGTAGCTGTGGTTATTGAAGCAGCGTAAGAACACATACACACACACACACACACTCACACACACACACACACACTCACAGTGGTGGAAAGTAACTAAGTACTTTTACCCAAGTACTGCACTTAAGTACAATTTTGAGGTATGTGTGCTTTACTTGAGTATTTACTTCTATTCCACTACATTTCAGAGGGAAATATTGTACTTTTTTACTCCACTACATTCATTTGACAGATATAGTTACTAGTTCTACTAAAAACACATGATCAGTTTATAAAATACTATTATATTATATTATATATCAGTAGTTTAGTTCAGTGGTTCCCAACCCTGGGGACTAAAGACTCCAGACCCATTGAATTTGATCTCTTTGGGATTCAGTTATTTAAATAAAACTACTTAACAAATATAATATAATATAATATAAATATATAATCCACAAAACACATACTTTTACTTTGATACTTTTAAGTACATTTTGATTATAATACTTCTGTACTTTCACTTAAGTACGATTTTAAATACTTGTTACTTGTAATAGAGTACTTATACATCGTGGTATTGGTACTTTTACTTAAGTAAAAGATCAGAGTAGTTCTTCCACCACTGCACACACACCACTTTCATCATCATCTGTATGATTTAAAGCTGCCCTACTATGTCACAGGTTTCATATTGAGGGGTACATGCGCTTACATGAGCATTACTCGCTCCTCACTTGCTGCAAATCTGATGTTCCATGTGTGTGTGTTTGCAGGCACATGTGCATGGTCATGCGTGGTGTCCAGAAGATGAACAGCCGCACGGTGACGAGCACCATGTTGGGCATTTACCTGGAGGACCCCAAAACCAGGGAGGAGTTCCTGTATCTGTCACAGAGCAACTAACAAGCGCCACTCACTCCAGGGCCGCTGCAGCCCACCGAAAGTTCCAGAGCAACCGTGGATCCGCATTGACTTTTAAGAAAACATAATAGCAGGAAACATAAAGGTGCTGTTTGATGCAGGAGCCAAGCCAACTCTGGAGCTCAACCAATCAATCCACTGACGCCTGATAGATTTCAGTCCTGCTGCAGAAATCAATCACTGTGAACATGATAGGAAATACTCCTACTCTCTGTGCCTTTGGTAGATATTTTAAGTCTTGCATTGCAATATTGTTGTTATCAAGTATGAAACCTGATATTGTAACATGTCAATAAGATATTCACTTTTTTTTTTTTTTTTAAATGGGACTTTCATTGGTGCTTTTGCAAAGTGTTACTCTTACATCTTTCCTTGCTTTATTATTTAAAAATACACAGATTTTCAAAATGTAATGTGTCATTTATAGATACATTTATGAAGTCTTTGTAATATATGACATTTCTAAGATGCAAATTATTATATCTGTAGTCTAAAGAGTAGAATAAATTATGTACTTAACCAGATTTTTGCTTTTATCAATGATCGCTGTTGCATGTATTTTGAAGAATATTTGCTTAAATAAAATTATAGAAACATTATGAAAGTTGTCAACTTTACTTTGTGTATGACGTCAATAAGAGTTATACCGTGGTCTGGGTCAGGGGTCAGCGACCTTTACTATCAAAAGAGCCATTTTAAGCAAAAAAAAAACAATCTGTCTGGAGCCGCAAAACATTTGATCATTGTGATGAAGGTAACACAGTCAGCAACAGACAGTGAAGGTGATCTATTGACAGTATATGAACATCATATCAGCAAGATTACTACAGTTTCCATGTCTAGACATCTGTAGAATATGTCACTGACCATCAATATTTTACACTTCCTATCTAGATTTCAAAATAAAAGGCCTCTAGCGTTTTTAGTGCACAGAATCATGCATTCGTTAACACAATGCTTTTATTCTGAAATACTCTAAATAAAGCAGTGGTGTACTTGCAGGTTTCCATCAAGTTAATATAGTACAGGCTTTTAATTTTGTAAACACTGTAGTAGTCATAGCAGAAACCCTACATATGCTATAAATATAATAGACTGGGTTAATAGGTTATAAGAACATCAGGTGATGTCTCTCTCTCTCCCTCTCTCTCTCTCTCTCTCTCTCTCTCTCTCAACAAACACCACGTAACTTTATTGTTCTTTCTTTTAGAGGTGTTATTTAATTTTTTTAAAGATATTTAATAATAATTTTCGTTTTCTAAAGGTTAACAAATAACGAAACTGTTTATTTTGCTTTGTTTTATAATAATAAAAAAAAAAACACTTTACTTATATTTATCATTCTGAAATACTTCAGGTGTTTTTCTCCATCAAGGCGCAGTTCAGCAACAAGGTGGTGAAAAGCTCCAAGTTGCCTGAGATGTCGGAACATCAGCATTTATAATGTAAATTGCTGTCCCGCCCCAGATGTAAATTAAGTCGTTTTCGATAGAAGCCGCAACCTGGAATGCTGTAGAACAGGAACCCGAAACCCCCTGGAAATGTTGTTTAAAACTGTGCCAGTCAAAGTGAAGAGGGATTGCTGTAGGCTCTCTCTTACTACTAATGTATTTATTTTATTTTTTGTATTAATATATAGCCCACAGAAATCCCTCTTCACTGACAGTGAAGAGGGATTTATATATATATATATATAGGCCATAGAAATCCCTCTTCACTGTCAATGAAGAGGGATTTATATATATACATATATATACATGTATATATATGTATATATATAGCCCATATAAATCCCTCCTCACTGTCAGTGAAGAGGGATTTATATGGGCTATATATTAATATTTATGTATGAATTTATTTGCTTGTTTTTAATAATATTTACAAATTACCACACAGTTCTTACCCTTTTTTGTCTTAAATAAATATAAATCACATTTATTATGAAGTTAAATGGCCATTAAAAGGCGAACTCTATGTAGAAAGAAAGGGCTGTCAGCAACAGCAAAAACACAGCTGACAGGTAGCTCCGGGACGCTCCCGAGACGTGGGTAACTCGCGTCTAGTGTGAACACCCTAGGTGGGCATGACGCGGCCACGACGTGACGCTGCCGCCAGGCGAGCCTGAAGCGCGCTGTGTGGCCCGAGCGTAAGTATATAGTATATAAGCCTAATTATGTAGTGAGGGCAAAAGAGCAAATGTACTACGGAGTATTAGGGTCACATTGGGGGGAAAAAACATCTGCGATTTCCAGAATAAAGTTGTAATATTACGAGAATAAAGTCATAACTTTACGAGAAAAAAGTCGTAATATTACGAGATATGTGAAACGTGGGTGTGTTGTGATCTTTTTTATGTTCCGGGCATTGTTACCATATACACATAAAACACGCAGTGGGGCGGTGTGTGCGCAATAGGGGCCAATGCCAGGAACATAAAAAAGATCACAATATACCCAGTTGCTACTGATGCAAATAATAAAAATACCGGTGTGTTTGATGTGAATATGTTTTGTAAAATGTACTGTGATCTCGCCAAGAGACTTGTTCTGCCCGGAACAAGCTCATGTTCCCGCTGTGCAGCAAGTGTGCTGAAGATTTTAACAAAACGTCTTGTACTCAAGTGTGGCATTTTCCCCAACAAGACAGACACATTGTTCAAGGACTAAGTCAAAACATTTCTAAAATGCAAGCAAGAGGCTTGTGGCTACCCTGGACATGTCAAAACACCTGATGAACAGAGATTAATATCTCTAAGATCAAGGCACTGACGCAATTCAGAGACATTAAAAGCTGGTATGTCTCTGATAAGTATGTCATCTGTAGATGAACTTAAGATGAACTGCAAGAGACTTGTTCCGCCCGGAACAAGCTCATGTTCCCGCTGTGCAGCAAGTGTGCTGAAGATTTGAACCAAATGTCTTGTGCTCACAGTGAGCGTGACAGACAACTGTCAGGTGTGTGGGTCCCGTTTGAGCTTCAGAAAGCGGTGGAAAAGGGGTACCAGATTGTCAGCATTGACGAAGTGTGGCATTTTCCCAACAAGACAGACACATTGTTCAAGGACTATGTCAAAATATTTCTAAAATGCAAGCAGGAGGCTTCTGGCTACCCTGGACATGTCAAAACACCTGATGAACAGAGATTAATATCTCTAAGATCAAGGCACTGACGCAATTCAGAGACATTAAAAGCTGGTATGTCTCTGATAAGTATGTCATCTGTAGATGAACTTAAGATGAACTGCAAGAGACTTGTTCCGCCCGGAACAAGCTCATGTTCCCGCTGTGCAGCAAGTGTGCTGAAGATTTGAACCAAATGTCTTGTGCTCACAGTGAGCGTGACAGACAACTGTCAGGTGTGTGGGTCTCGTTTGAGCTTCAGAAAGCGGTGGAAAAGGGGTACCAGATTGTCAGCATTGACGAAGTGTGGCATTTTCCCAACAAGACAGACACATTGTTCAAGGACTATGTCAAAATATTTCTAAAATGCAAGCAGGAGGCTTCTGGCTACCCTGGACATGTCAAAACACCTGATGAACAGAGATTAATATCTCTAAGATCAAGGCACTGACGCAATTCAGAGACATTAAAAGCTGGTATGTCTCTGATAAGTATGTCATCTGTATCAGTAGTAGATGAAAGGGAACTTTCTACAAGTCTTCCCGCCCCATCCTGTACATATCCAGTAATCACCGTCTACACCCTGAGACACACACCACCATCAGCGCCACTCATCAACGCCAAGGTGGTTACAGATCAAAACGTTTGTTGTTGAAGGCATTGTTATCACCACATGCAGACATGCCGGCATTTGCATCATCACCAGCGGGGACATCTAAAGTAGATATAATGCCCGCCATCATACTTAACAGAGTGCAGAGTCTTGTGCTTTGGATTTTAGACCACTTTCTCATAGTTGCGTGATCATATTTTACATCGGGACCATGCGGTATATTGTGTCTCTTTGAATATCTGTCACTAATGGTATAATACCCTTCAATAGTGTCAGGGATATCAGGGATTTCATTATCACCAACACCACTATGATCATCAGCATCATTATCATCAGCATTACGACCGGCGTCATCACTATATTTGAAATTTTTTCTAGAATGCGTCATGTTAACAGCGCATTTCACATGCACACGCAAATATACCCCATATATACTACTGTCTTCAGTAAGGGCAGCTGGTTATGTCGGCATCGATGCAGGCTCGCTGTTGGAGGGTTTTATTACCCACTTCCACTCCCCACTAATTGGTTTTGAATGGCACTTAACATGGCGGACCCTCCGCGCAAACGGAGTAGAAGTGGGTAGGGAGAGGGTGTAGGGGGTAGTTTGGAATTGGGCCCTTGTTGGGCATTATCCATTACATATTATACTGATGTCCCTGAACGCACCACAACAGAATAACAGGAACAAAAGGGCAGTGATATAACAAGCAAACTAGAGGATCCGTACTTATATAACCAGTTGTATTCTCTTGTAAACTCTTTTTTTTATGTTAAATCACTTGCTTTTAATGTTAAATCACTTAGGAAGGTCAATCTAACACATTTGCTACATCCCAACATTACCTGCTGTATATTACATGTATTAGCTGGAGACTGATGTAGATCTTGTGCTGTGGTAAAACAGCATAAATCAATAATGAGACGTGTGCGCACATGTGGTTGAAGGCCTGAGGGAGATCAAGGCCTTTAAATGTCAAAGGACGAGCCTGTCGTCAGACAACCTGTGAACTATAACCTACATCTCTGACAGCAATGGAGGAGGGGGGGCTCACACCTGACAGCAGCACGCAGTTTCCAAATATGATTATGTAAGAGTAAACCAATTATTACAGGCATACAGGACAAATATATGAGTATGTTGTGCGTAAGAGGCCGAAGTTGTAACCTTTGTGAGGTCAGGCAGAGGTATAAAATAAATGTCCTTCATATTGAATGGTTTAATTCGCTCAAAAAATGCAACACTTGATATATTACATACAGAAATCTACTTTTTAAAAAGCAAAGAATCAAAGTAAAGAAATTTAAAATATACAAAAAATATAGAAGCCTCGGCTTGAGAAACAGGTTATGACCGGTGATGCATTTGGATACAACAGTGCTTCCCTGTGTACGGCCACTGTAATAATTCCAGTGGCATTATATGATATTCTGTAATAAGAGGGCAAGGCCAGCTCCAAATCTCTCTCTTTCACAAATGTGGGAAAAGATAACAAAATAGTTATAGCTGTATGGTGAGCAGGATATTGTGGAAAGTCGGTACAAGATGACAAACATAAACATCAGTCTCCATTCACTCGCAGAACGCTTCTCTGATCGGCACACTGTCACACAGACGTCTGTTTGTAGTTCTTGGTGTCCAAAACTTTTCTTCCACACATTGCACAGATTCCTTGAGAGACAAAAAAGGAGGAAAGAAAGAAGAGCAATTTTTAAAAAATAGTATGGAGAAAAAAAACAATATCGTGAGCAGGTGCAGCACTTTTTGTATTATGTAGCATGTGAATAACCATAGCAGTACATTTGCAATCAAAACGTTGTTACCAAATCCATTAAGGCATGATACAGTTGTCAATTTTAGGATTCATTTTCTGCATCTTTGCAGGCATTCATTTCTGCACAGTATAAAAATCAACTATGATATTCTTGAAACTTGCTTGATGAACGCAACTTATATCTCAGTCTGAGGAAACTTCAAAAAAGGACAAAAATGTGGACTTACACACAATCACATTCTCAGACTACTAAAGGGAGGAGATGATTCCAAGAGGATCGCGCATCAAGAAATTCCCCTCATTTGGCTATGAAAATGTCAGATTCAAAAGGTAATGGGAGGCCATCCTACATGAATGTTCTTTTGATTTGATTTTGTAATTAATTGAAGAAGCTAAGCAACAGAAAACCAACATACAATCAGAAATAAATCCAATTTTTAAAAAAGACTCCATTGATCCCTCTTAACAAAACTTCCAATTGAAAACAAACTACGTGAGCAGATGGAGAAACTAAAAAATGTATTGAAACGGGACAAACTGGCTACATCATCATCAAAAAAATCATCCATCTGCTTCGTGTGGTCTTGACATGAAGAGTTCATCTTTTCTCTCCATGCCCTTATAAATGCATAATCTATAAGCTTGTTTTGTATATGAATTATAAAAACAATTAATGAATGAAAATGAAATGCTACTAAATATGTCTAAAAATGAGAATGATGGGTAATAATAGATTATAACGGAGTTTTTACTACCCTGCCTGTGAAAAAGACGAGAGCCTTACGCAACCACTGTTCCAAACGAAAACAGATCTTTTCAGATTAAGTCTGGTATGAGCCAGTTCTCCCAGATTCTGTCACTGGAAAATAATGTATTTTCTCTTCCAGGATGCTGAACAGAAAGACGCAAGGCACAGCGATGAGCTGACAGAGACAGACTTCTCAAAACCTGGCCAAATAAACCCCAAACTATGTACATCGCTACATACCAGAAGAGTAAGTACGTGAGAAGACATGGATTTTTTTGCATTTAGGCGACCCAACCAGTCGAAGTGATCTGTTTGTTACAGATATGTTTCATCCATGAAAAAATCTTGATACTGTGGTTTTTTTTTGGCTCTGTGTTAAGTCCAGTGTGAGTGTGTTTATACCTTTCTTGTATGCACAGCCCTGACAGTAGTGTGATCCAGACTGATGAACGGAGCTCTTGCAGATCCTGCAGGTAGCAAAGCCCGTCTTGCTGTACGGGTCAAACCTGAGAGGGAGATGCAATACAGATACATAACTAGACATGCACCAATATGTGTTTTGTCCACTAAAGAGACACATGTTTAGGGAACAAATGAACATGAAAATCAGAGTGAGTTGATAAAAACTACTTTTGTGTAGATAAAAACAGAGAAAATGATGGAAGCAACTCACCTGGCTTTCTTAGAAGTCAGGATCTTGTTTTCATTTAGCTTACGCCCACCACCCTCTGAGTGAAAGAAGCAGAAGGATCTCAATTAAACATCACCATCTTAGTCAGAGGTTCCCAAGTCAGGGGGGACTCTTGATCAAACATAAGCAGTAGATTAAGGACACTCACATCTAATTTTACAGGAGGTAGTATGATATTTCATTTTGTTTCTTTTTTAAGAGTTTGATGCATAGAAACACGTTTCTTTCTGTATAAAATAATCTCTCCTCAAGCCTAAAGCTGATCACATCAGAGAGCATATTCAAAGTGGCCTTGAAAACATGGTTTCGCAGTCATTTGCAGGCTGATCTGTATTATGAAGGGAGCTTGAGACAGTAATATAGTTTTACATTCATTTTGTTTCTTTTTCAAGAGTTTGATGGGTAGAAACACGTTACTTTCTGTATAAAATAATCTCTCCTCAAGCCTAAAACTGATAACATCAGAGAGCATATTCAAAGTGGCCTTGAAAACATGGTTTCTCAGTAATTTGCAGGCTGATTTGTATTATGAAGGGAGCTTGAGATAGCAATATATAGTTTTACATTCTATTACAACCTGATCCCAATGTAGCCATACATATGAACTATGCACAGTAGCAGTAATAGATTTCACTGAATCTGTGTCCTCATGTTACCTGTTGTATTCCGGGCTCCATCCTTCCAGGTGTCGGGTGTGATGACTTTACCGAGCTTCTTCTCGCCTGGAATAACAAGTAACACACACAATTTGTAGAGAAAATAACATACTTATTAAAGAAATAAAGTCTAACTTGTAGGGTCAGTGTTCATAAACCAAAACAACTCTGAGGACACAGTAATGACAACAGTTAGCTAACAGTCACATAACGTTAGCTTTAGACCAATTTCCAGACTTCTAGGTGAGATTTGAAGACAGAAAGCATCCCAACATGTTGATACGTACACTTTTCACAAACCATCTTTACTCTGTGGTTGTTTTAATCCGACGATTTTCAGCAGTTGGTCAAAATAAAAACAGAAATGTGAGCTAAATGTTAGCTTGCTCTGTTGATGTTTGTAAACTTCCGGTCGTTTCTTCAGCTGGCTCGTATTAGCAACGATTTGATTGGTCGACACTGTGGCAAGCTCGAATTTCATTGGCTGATAAGACCGTCCGTCACAGAAGGTCCCAGTGAAACGTCACTGACCTTCTGTGATTGGTTAGAGGACGGCCGTTACGTCACAGGTTACCTACAGGATAATACTTCCTGTTTGCTCGTCATTTTTCTTCAAAATAAAAGGTGGTAGTTGCCATCCTAGATGTACATCATATTTATTTATTTGAGAGCAAATAAGATATATCATATGTTGAAACCTAACCAAGGTTACAATTAATTGGGTTCACCTGTAGATACATTTGACAATGTAGTTATATTCTTAGGATAAATTGATTTAATTATGGAAAAATAGATAGATAGATAGATAGATAGATAGATAGATAGATAGATAGATAGATAGAGATAGATAGATAGATAGAGATAGATAGTAACTTTATTGATCCCGAGGGAAATTCAAGTTTCCAGCATCACAGTTCCATAGTGCAAAACATGTGTCAGGAAAGGTCAAGAAGCTCACAGGCTTATTTATACAAAGGACCTCTCCCCAACCCCAGGAAGAAGAAATAAACTAACATAATTTATAAAATACAACAAAAGTTAAACAACAACAAGAAGTACACAAAATGTGCAGAAAAACCCTAACTAAACAGTGGAAAACAATCCAATAAAAACAATGATATACTTACAAAAAACAGTACAGAAAAAAAAAATGTATCTAAGATAATAGACATCATGAATTAAATGTGATGATAATTTCCTTTTAAGATGTTCTAAGGATGACGAGCTCTTGATAACATGTATTTTGGTGTTCCATATTTGTACACCACGATATCTGAGGGAGTACTGGCCATGTTTTGTTTTGTAAAAAATGGAAAATGTCATAAATATAATTACCCTCTGACTCTTGGACGGCATAAACAATATTGTTTGTATAATATGTATGCCCAATACATTTAGATGGCGTAAGATATTATAATGTAAATAAAATATAATCCTCTTTGTCTAAGCTTTCATTTTGCAATATAAGGGATACCCATAGAAATAGAATATTCTATTGGACTTTTATTCTGAAGTCTAAGCGGAAGTCTGTGTCACTCCATGTTTACGGAAGCCAGGTCATAAAACTCACTCATGGGGGTTTAACCTACTCTGCACATCCGTCGCTATATTAACACTTTAAAGTGTTTTATTTGACTTGTGTGTATTGTTTTAGTGTCCTAGTTGTAGATAGTTTCAGTCTTCATCATGTGGGACCATGAGATCAGAGCCATGGCCTCCTCTCACGCCATCCTCGCCTCCTCGGTGTTCATGGCGACCGTCCTACCTGCAGCTCTGGTGCCGGGCTTCTCTGTGTACGGGACTCACCTGCTGTGGCTCTACTCGGTGTCCGGGGCGGTCACCGCCGTCAGTGTCTCCGTCTTCTGGCTGCTCGGCATCACACCGCCCACCAAGAAGCACACAGTGGGATACAAGGTGGTGACTTACTGTCATTTTTATTTATTATATATATAATATTATATATATATTATATATTATATAATATATATATATATATATATATTATATAATATATATATATAATATATTTATATATAATATGTATATAATATATATTTATATTATATTTATATATATTGTATAATTATATTATATATTATTATATTGTATATATTATTATGCCACATTTGTTCTGATCGGTCAAAAGTCTTGAAATTTGGTATGAACATACTGCATAACATACATAATGTGTGTTAATGTTTTCCATATGATATATATTTTTACACTGCATATGTGTGCAGATCTTTGATATTCAACTTGTTCTGAGTTCATAGATACAAAATACTTGATTGTGCTCCTTGTAGTTTCTGAGATACAGACATTTTCTCTTCATACTATATCTAGTATTTGAATACACAGGACTAAAGTTTTTTCCTAAAACATAATGGCATCTTTTTGCAAAAACAGAAGTCCCATCATGTGCCCAAAGACTAGAAATAGTATGATAAGAAAAAGTAACCTTTCAGCCAAACGGTTTGACCGGTTTTGAAAATGTCTTCACATTTGTGCTCAGTCAAGCCCAGAGAGAACTTTTCGAAACATGAATACCTGGGTATCAAAGGCTCTATCATTTACTCTTTAACTTTTAAGTTTTGTGAACTTTGTTTTTACATAATTTATTAACCTGAACTGTCTTCACCCATTTCTTTCTGCAGCTGTCTAGGTTGTTTCGTTCCTGTCTGTACTTCTTCCTGTCGTGCCTCTTCTTCCACACTGTGGTTGTTCTCTATGGAGCTCCGCTGCTTGAGTGAGTAGCTGCTGATGCTCATGTGCAGTACCTGTATGTAGAAAGATGTGAAACAGATTAAAACAAAAATACAGAGGGCAGTAAAGGAGGATGTGTTGCATGCTGTTGATTTACAGAGATGGAAGGATAGTAAGTAATGCAACTTTAAATGCATCACTCATAACCAAATGGTTGTAAAACAAGTAAATAAATGCAGCTTTTACTGAGTATTTGCACACCGTGAGATTATTTTTCTGACATGCTACATATTTGCAGATTTTTATTTTTTCTCTGTATGTTTTTGATTGCATTAAAGGGATAGTTCAGGTGTTTTGAAGTAGGGTTGTATGAGGTGCTTATCCATAGTCAGTGTATTACCTACAGTAGATGACGGTCGGCACGCCACCCAGTTTGGAGAAGCATTCAGGAGTTACTGCTCGGAACCAAAGCAATGTACTGCTGTGGACGGGGCAGCAGCAAAACGTATTTTAGCCACCTAAAAAATCAATACCAGTTTAAGTGTACGCTATATTTAGGATATTTTCTAATATTTTAGCTTGCCGTCAGACAGCTCTTTCCGACGGGGAACTGAAGCCATTGTATCCATCTATGCTTTCGCCTAAGCCACCAGACTCCATTGAAAAAAGCTGTAATTTTACCTCGCAGAACACGGGGGTTGCTGATCTACCGCTGCCTCGATCAGTTAGTTAGTTTGTCCTATTGTGTGACTTTGTTGAATCTGAACTTCTATCACTAAAACTCTGTTGTGCTAGACAGCTGCCATCGATACTGTGAGTCTTTAATTTCTCATATGTGTTTCAGGTCCGCCTTAGAGACGTTCTCCCTCGCTGTGCTGCTGACCTCTCTAACCACGCTGAGGTGTCTCTGTGTCCTCGGCCCCAACGTCCAGGCCTGGATACGAGTATTCAGCCGGCATGGGTGAGCCTAAAATCTCCCTGTCCTTCTATCATGTGCTTATCTTGTGTTTCTAAACTGAATGTACTAACTGCTGTTGCTTTGCTCTGTGTCCATCTCCAGAGCCATGTCTGTGTGGGACACCTGTCTACAGATCACAGTGGCCTGCACCGTGGTAGGAGCCTGGGTGGGAGCCTTCCCTATACCTCTGGACTGGGACAGGCCATGGCAGGTCAGTACACAGTAGAAAGACTGCGGTAACGTGAGCTGCTGAGCACAAAACTGTGATAAAACCAGTTCTCAACCAGAAACGATTTTTAGTTTCAGGTGATTATACACTAATAAAACATAATAATGAATATTATATTCCATTTCTGCTTTACACACTGGCCCTTTAATTGCACAAATTTATCATAAATCCTTCTTTTCAACTTGATGAATGCCACCTGTTCATGAGCAGGTGCACATTTATGAGATTTCATCATTAACATAATCAATGTTCTTTAAAGCAATGCTCTTTGTCCCTAATATTGCATATCTGCAATTGCTGCTTACTTTTTTGTACAATAATAGGAGTATTTTCTGTAATTTCTTTGCCATTTGTCATCTCGTTTGACCTCCTCTGTTAACAAGGAGCCAGTTGTTTCCATTCATCATTGAACAATATTAAATACAACCTCCATCAGTCGGAAATGATAATTCAACGCAGTAACCATTCGATTGTTTTAAATGACAAAAAGGAAAAAGATTAAAATTATAATTGCAAAGGGAGTTCTCTGCAAAATGACTGGAGGGAACTGCTAATTAGAAACAGCGGTAATTGGAGCGTAACTCTAAATGACACATTGCTGTACGGCTGGTTTTTGCTTTTAGAAGTTCCTCTTTGGTGGAGACATGCTTGTGAGGGGAAAAAAAGGATGAAGTTATCTAATAGTTTGTCTCCTCTCGATCTATCAGTGCAACAATCAGACTCTCTTGTCTTGCTTCTTGTAGGTTTGGCCTGTTTCCTGCAGTCTGGGCGCCACGATCGGCTTCCTGACCGGACTCGTCGCAGCTCCCGCGTGGATCCACTATCATCGCAAGCAGCTCACATACAAGTGCAAGTGATGGAAAAGACATAGGTTTCTGTGTTTCTATGTTTGTGACCACGGAGGTATTTCTCATATTCCTTTTAACTTTGTACTGATTATTTATTGGGAACATTCACTCCATTTGGAAAGATGGTTTTGTAATAACGCAAGACGGTATGAGCAACATTATTTTGTACGCATTGAAGGCTGAACATGTTCCTGACGATTACTTCTCTCTTGGAATTTTTTGATTAAAACGTGAGGAGTTTATAACTGAAATGTCCTCAACATCAGTGATTTGAGTGATTGAATCTACAAACGCTTAAACCTGTAGGTGGTGCTGTTGGATCACCGCGTGTGTGTGTGTGTGTGTGTGTGTGTGTGTGTGTGTGTGTGTGTGTGTGTGTGTGTGTGTGTGTGTGTGTGTGTGTGTGTGTGTGTGTGTGTGTGTGTGTGTGTGTGTGTGTGTGTGTGTGTGTGTGTGTGTGTGTGTGTGTGTGTGTGTGTGTGTGTGTGTGTGTGTGTGTGTGTGTGTGTGTGTGTGTGTGTGTGTGTGTGTGTGTGTGTGTGTGTGTGTGTGTGTGTGTGTGTGTGTGTGTGTGTGTGTGTGTGTGTGTGTGTGTGTGTGTGTGTGTGTGTGTTTCTTATGTGAGGCTGCAGAGAGTTTAAATGAAGAGAAGAAATGAAGCCACACACTCATTTGCAAAGTAATACAAAGTAATCACTGTTATGGTTGGGTGGTTATTTATTGAAAGAGTTGCGAGGGAAAGTTAGAAAGTTAAAGCCAAAGTGTAAACTCTCACACACACACACACACACACACACACACTGACGCCGTTCTGCACCTGCAAGCCAACTACTGATGAATACTGTTCCTTTTTAAACAGCTATTAATCTCTCTCCAACTCTATTTCAACACCCTCCTCCCTCTCTCCCTCTCTCCTTCTCATTCCAGCTTTTCACATCCCCAGGCCACCATATTGATTCACTTTCATTTTAGGGACATTAATTTTCCCTCCTTTCATGCGGCCCACATCTCTTGTTCTCCCCCTCGCAGCCTAGTAGCCACAATGAAACTTACATCTTCTGCATTGCTGTGTCAAGCCGTAAAGTAAATGAGGGATGGTGTTCGCAGATAAGTCTCTAAGACTTTTGTAATACAATGCGACCTAAGTAATTACACGCAAGAAAAATAAATGACATCTTTGCAGCGTGAATGGGATTGGTGGACAGTTTGAGCACAGAGCCAAGGGCAGAGCTGTCCATTCGCCCTGCTTTTGAACTATTACATAAGGTAGTTGCCAGGGAAAGGCTGAGAAAAATAGCCTGAAGGAAAAAGAGGGAAAAAATGGAGAGTAATTCAAAGCCTTTTAAGAAGCCTACATGCACTTATGACACCAATCAGCACACCTCTTTTTTTCATCTGACCTCAAGCTGTTACCTCCATTACCCCTTGTACTCTGTGCTTTTTTTTTTCACCACCTACTGATACGTTATTAGCCGCCTACAGCAAAGGAAGTGGCGAGTAGGGGTCCTCGGAGAGCAAAGGGTGCGATCTAACTGATTTCTCCTCCAGCCTCCTAGTAGTGTGGAAGATAATTCATACGTGTCACCCCACTGGGCATGCCACATCTGGTGGACGGAGTTGCTTTGTTCCTGTGCTCCAATTCCACTTGTGGTGCTTTCATCTGCGAGACAAGGAGAAGGCCATTCTCACACACACACAATAGCTACTGCTTCAAAACAACATGCTCCTCGTTCAATCTTGGAGAACTTTATTTATTCATTGTTTGTTCTCAGGCTGTGCTATTGTGGCAGGGCGTTGCGAGGAGAGGTAATTTGTCACTCTACGCACCCCTCTTCTCTCCCCCAGCCTCTCCTGCGAGGCTGTGGTTGTATTCATCTGTTTGTTGTTTGCGGAATGATTCTGCAGAGTTGTACATATCCTGAATTAAGATGCATCCTCTTCCCTCTGTGGCGAATCATCCATAATTAAACCTGACTTAATCAATATACTTTAAGGGCAGCATTGAATCAAATGACTGTGCAAAAAGATTGCTCGGGCTGCAGAGAGCACAGAGTTCACAGCCAGCTCTGCAGCTTTTTCAGCCATCATCTTGGTTTTAACAGGCTGCAAATTCAATTTCAGGTTTAGTCTCACAGCTCTTATTAACTCTGTTTCTAGAGTTGTTTTCAGCAAGCAAGTTCTGATTAATCCCCTGTACGCTGCCAGCCCAGCACCAAACGGCAGACTGACAAAGCGAGCTGGTGACAAAAAGAGTCAAACAATCTAACAAGCTAACAAGTCAGATATATTTCTCAGGAGTTGGTGGAGACAAAACCGCAGCGAGAAGCAGAAACATGGCACCAAATGAATGTTGCTCCATGTCTGCTTGATGTGAAAATAATTTGACAACATGTTCTGCCCCATAGTGGCTTCAAATATATGAATGCAGCTTTAAAAATAAGGGGGGAAAGTAATTAACTTAAAGGAAAAGTGTGTAGCATTTAGGGGGATCTATTGGCAGACATGGAATCAAATATTTATAAGTATGTTTTCTTTAGTGTATAATCACTTGAAATCAAGAATTGTGGTGTTTTCGTTACCTTAGAATGAGCCGTTTGAGATGGTGAACATTGAAAAATTTGCTATTATCAGCATGTTAGCGTTGTCATTGTGATCCTGCTATCATTTAGCTAAAAAGCACCTAAAGTGCTGCCTAAGTACAGCCTCACAGAGCCACTAGTGTTTGTCTTGTTATTTTGAAATATAACACTATATCAGCAATCAGAAAAAAAAGACTATTTTCAAACACACTCTTAGTTCAAGCTATCTTAGTTATCTTAATATCCATTCTGACATCACCTTGTTTTCCTAGAAATAAATACAAAAAGAAATAATTCAATGCTGAGAAAAAGAACAACATCTTAGTTCACATGTAGAAATCAATGACATCAGTGTGCCTCCACCTTATTCGTTTGTTTACGCATCCATGCCCCTCTTGAGGAAACATTTTTCCGTCTTCTTACACGTTCTTTATGACATTTGTTCACCTCGGCCTCTCATCTCGATGAGGAGGCACTCCAGTCCCTGCGTCTCATTTTCTGTCCAATCATCACTGCTGTCTGGGTCCAGTTATACCTTACAGCCTCCTAAATTTGTAATGAGATGTGAAGCTGTGGACAGAATACAAATGACTGCAGACCTATGACGTTCACAATACAACAGGGAATTTTCATCCAGGATTGTTGGATTATAGGGCATGTCCACTGTGCATGTACTAGTGTACCCTGATCTGCCCTGATCCGGTTTATCGTTTTCTATTTTAAAGGGAGAGTGTGTAGGATTTTTTGGAGGCAAGTGCAAAACCGTGGTAACGCCGTTCGCCTCGCTCAGAGGTCATCCTTACCATAATAACACTACTTTAGGAGCAACGGATGTCAGACGGTTGCTGGCGGTACCACAGTTTCACAAGCGTGTCGGAGAACTACGGTGGCCTTCAGGTACGTGAAAACACGAAAGGCTCTCTCTAGATTCAGTGTTTGGTTTGTCTGTTCTGGGCTACTGTAGAAACACGGCGGAGCAACATGGCGGACTCTGTGAAGAGGACCCGCTCCCTATGTAGATATGAAGGGCTCATTCTAAGCTAACGAAAACAACAATTCTTAGTTTCAGGTGATTATACACTAATGAAAACATAGTTCTGAATTCCATTTCTGCTAATAGATCCCCTGAAATGTTATACACTGTTCCTTTAAATGTTTACTTTGGGTCAGAAAATCCCAAAATAATTATGCTTAAAGCCAGTATGTGTATAACTTCTGGTTCTGATGTTCAAATCTGACACAGGACACTAATAAAAGGGCTGACAGCGACACATAAGCTTCATCAATTTTCACCAGGATTGTGTCATTTTTCTACAAGGAAACAAATGCCATCAGAATAATTAGAAAGCTGGAATAGTGTTACACATACTGGCTTGACAATGATTACAGTTATTACAAGAAGGGATTAGAGCTGGAAGGTGTAACAGGATGGACAAGATGTTATCGGTTTCCTCGTGTACTAATCTGGTTCTGCTGAGGAGGCTGTGAGTAGCTGTAAAGGGATTACATTTTCAATTTTCTCCCAATAAATCACACCCATCCTCCACATAACAACCTTCCCTTCACACTCTCCTCCTCCCCCTCCTCACACCCAACTTGCTTCCTGTGTTTTGCTCTCCTTTCCCCCAGTTTCCTGTGTTCCCCCCCCCCCCTGGTGCGTGCTTCATTAACAGTTTCAGTGCTGTGTTATTGAGTGGTAAACATGTTATTGCAGAGCTCTCGGGTCTCTCCTGTCAGGTCTAAGAGCAACAACAAAAGCATCCATTGTGATCGAGGGATGCTCAAGTGGGCTGTCATGACGCATGAGGGAGGGGGGAGACATTAAGGGGATGCTGAAGGGTTCCTTGATGAAAAGCAGGTACGAGGTTTATTATCAAAACAAGATATTGGGTGCATCTCATGACAAGTTAATGTCAGTGGGAGGATAATGACTAAATAAATGAGAATCAGATGTAAAAGGAGCAAATGAGTAGGGGATCCCTTGTTAAAACAACAGTACAAAGACAGGTTTTGTACACCAACGCGTTCTCATCCCAACTCGACACCTTTTCAGACCCCTCGGCGTCACTCTTTTCGGTTGCAGTAAACCCAAAAAGACGTGCTTAGTTTCAGGAAATAAAACCAATATAGTTAGGTTTAGGAAAAAACAACATGGTTGGCCTTAAAACCACTACGTTTGTACAGTGAAAATGAAACTGAACCTTGTGAACGCGGGACATGAACGAACAGCTGATTGTAACGTGACGCACGGAACACGAACAGCGGTCTCCTGGATGAAAGCCTTGTGTTTGTTGGACCCATCCACCTACCTTCCCAGTGTGTGTCTTTTCGCTCTTAAACGTTTCCACCCTCCCAGCGCACTTTCCCTGAGCGTTTATATTGATGTGGATTGGTTTACATTATAGTTAATGGAAAGTCCGGTGCTTCTCATACCGGTCCTAAAGGGTGCCTTAAGCGTCGGCATCTAACGCTGTCGGCTGTGACAAATCGTTGGTAAAATAAACCTTAAGGATAAAGAGATTTGCTCGGAGATTTGCCACGCTCGGAATGGAAATGTCGGTCTGCCGGCCTGTCGGTTGGCTGACAGTCGCGCCAGTTTGTGGAGCTTCTGAACTCCGAAAACGTCAATCAGTTTTTGTAAAAACTGCCAATATTCAAAATCCACACAGTTGATTTTTCGCCTCAGAAATTCTCAGAAGTGAATTTAATATTGGAACAACATCACGGACCGGGTAGCCTACTGCCATCTGGCTCGGACTGCCATGGTTGAGTCGCTCTCCTCAGCCATATATACAGACGTAGGCAAAATTGTTGGTACTCTTCCGTTAAAGAAAGAAAAACCCACAAAGGTCACTGAAATAACTTGAAACTGAGAAAAGTAATAATAAATAAAAATGTATTGAAAATTAACTAATGAAAATGAGACATTGCTTTTGAATTTTGGTTCAACAGAATCATTTTAAAAAACAAACTAATGAAACTGGCCTGGACAAAAATGATGGTACTCTTAACTTAATATTTTGTTGCACAACCTTTTGAGGCAATCACTGCAAACACGCGATTTCTGTAACTCTCAATGAGACTTCTGCACCTGTCGACAGGTATGTTGGCCCACTCCTCTTGAGCAAACTGCTCTAGCTGTCTCAGGTTTGAAGGGTGCCTTCTCCGATTGCATGTTTCAGCTCCTTCCACAGATGTTCAATAGGATTTAGATCAGGGCTCATAGAAGGCCACTTCAGAACAGTCCAATGTTTTGTTCTTAGCCATTCTTGGGTGTTTTTAGCTGTGTTTTGGGTCATTATCCTGTTGGAGGACCCATGACCTGCGACGGAGACCAAGCTTTCTGACACTGGGCAGCACATTTCGCTCCAGAATGCCTTGATAGTCTTGAGATTTCATTGTACCCTGCACAGATTCAAGACACCCTGTGCCAGATGCAACAAAGCAGCCCCAGAACATAACCGAGCCTCCTCCATGTTTCACATTAGGTACAGTGTTCTTTTCTTTGTATGCTTCATCTCTTCGTCTGTGAACATAGAGCTGATGTGACTTGCCAAAAAGCTCCAGTTTTGTCTCATCTGTCCAAAGGACATTCTCCCAGAAGCTTTGTGGCTTGTCAATATGCATTTTGGCAAATTCCAGTCTCGCTTTTTTATGATTTGCTTTCAACAGTGGTGTCCTCCTCGGTCGTCTTCCATTAAGTCCACTTTGGCTCAAACAGCGACTGATGGTGTGATCTGACACTGATGTACCTTGACCTTGGAGTTCACCTCTAATCTCTTTGGAAGTTGTTCTGGGCTCTTTGGTTACCATTCGTATTATCCGTCTCTTCAATTTGTCATCAATTTTCCTCTTGCGGCCACGTCCAGGGAGGTTGGCTACAGTCTCATGGACCTTAAACTTCTGAATAATATGTGCAGCTGTAGTCACAGGAACATCAAGCTGCTTGGAGATGGTCTTATAGCCTTTACCTTTAACATGAAGGTCTATAATGTTCTTTCTAATCTCCTGAGACAACTCTCTCCTTAGCTTTCTGTGGTCCATGTTCAGTGTGGTACACACCATGATGCCAAACAGCACAGTGACTACTTTTCACCCTTTAAATAGGCAGACTGACTGATTACAAGTTTGAAGATACCTGTGATGCTAATTACAGGACACACCTTAGTTTAACATGTCCCTATGGTCAAATTATTTTCAATCTTTTCTAGGGCTACCATCATTTTTGTCTAGGCCAGTTTCATCAGTTTGTTTTTTAAAATGATTCTGTTGAACCACAATTCAAAAGCAACAGCTGATTTTCATTAGTTAATTTTCAGTAAATTTTTATTTATTATTACTTTTGTCAGTTTCAAGTTATTTCAGTGACCATTGTGGGGTTTTCTTTCTTTAACGGAAGAGTACCAACAATTTTGCCTACGTCTGTATATATAGATATCTATATATATCTATATATATATTATTGTGAAATACTAGATACCTGCACCTCTAACAACTGTATAAATTAAACCATCTCTTCTTGTGTTGCAGTGCTTGTAATTCATAGACACGTGCAAGCTGTGACAAGAGGGTCACCAGTAATGATTGCCTCAGTTTAAAGGATCAAAAGCCAAACACAGTTGGGAAGCAGCGTTGTGTTAGAAGGGTCTTCAGAGTCTCGCTTTTACACGTGTCTAATGCCAGCTAGACAGTGGCACAAAAATAAAGACTGGGTGATTAACTCTAAAAATTAGCCACCATAGTGTCTGAGTTTCATGCCATGTTTCCATAGTAACAATCAATGACATTAAAAGGGAAAACATGGTTTGTGAATGTTGTGGAATAAGCAATGAATGAGTCAAGGTCCACCCCTTTGTGAATATGTAGAACTGTTATTCTTCTAATGTTAATTCTTCAACAAGGCACGGCACATGTTTTCAGTTTGGAGTGAATAGAGCCTCGCACGTTGAATGTAGAGCTTGATAGGCCAAGTGTTAAAGAGTAGTCTTGCTCCGGTCACCTGGCAGATTAGTGCTGTTCAAGATAGTGAGGAACTCAACACCTACAGTATGTGTAGCCAGTAAACTAGGATGTAATGCACCTATACTCTCTCCTTCATCCTTGCTTTGTAGAAATGTTTTAAAGACACTCTTCTGCCTTTATTTATACTCATTATTTCCCCACAGAAGGTCAAATTATTCTTTGAATGAGTGCCATCATCAATTATCCAGCATAACGTTTTGCTCAGGGTGTGGAGTATTGATGCCATGACAAAGGGAGACAAATTAATGTGCCACATCTTCAGTTTTATTTTTTAAATCTATGCATACAACTAAAGACTTCTTATTCCCTCCTACACTGCAGTTAGAAAGCATTTGGACAGAGACACATTTGTTGTGTTAGCTTTGTTCTCCAGAAAGGATTTGTGTTTAATGAGTTTAATGTTCTTACTTCGAGGGTGTCTACAGAGCTGATGAAACTCCTGTCATAATGACAGCACTGCACATGTGTGCACCATGCAGCATGTTCATGCTTTGAGCTACTTGATTATTACGAGTGGTAGATCTCTCCGTGAGTACATCGAGTACATCAAGATGTAACGGCTTACAGCATAATAACTGGTGATAAAGGCTTTGAGGCGAATATAACCTTGAAAAAAAAGACTTCTTCAGATATCTCCAGGCTCCGAGACTGAATATCTAATTTGGTCGATATATTAATTGATGCATATAAGACTAAAAACAAAAAACAAATATATAATAGAGTAGAAAACTACATTAACAGAGAGAGAGTAAGACCTGGAGACGTCTGAGGATGATTTATTTTCTGCATAATGAGTACTTTAAGTATATTTTGATGCTAATAATTTCACACTTTTTAAAAAAATAATTAATAAATTAGTCCTCAAACTCATTCTTTGGAAATGTTAAAAGTTTTTGGGAACTAAAATCCAGACATTGGTATTGCCCTGCTAGTTTCCTATGAGCTAATGGTCAGGCATGGTTTTATATGATGGGATAAACTGCTTACCGAGTTCTACGTCATATTTTATATCGTAGAACAAAACGTTTAAATTCTCTTAAGCTTGTGTTAACCACAGACGTTGTTTCAGGCATCTAACTACAAACCCATTGACCTCTAGACGAAAGAACCGCAAGTGCTAAAATGCTAACTCATTTCTGGGTTTTAGGACTCATTCCTGTAGCACTCTATATCTTTATATAGCAAACAGTTAACTGCTATATTAATGCTCTGAATATCGTATAAAGCACCTTTAACAGTAAACTACACTGTATATGTGCCTTTAAGTTGTAACACATTTCATTGAAAGACCCTTTTCCTCCACAAGTATTATGTTCATGTATGAAAATATTATTAAAAATAAAGTCGCAGTAGAAAAAAAAAACAGAGGCAAGAGAGAAAACGCAGAGCCTGACATCATCATCAGTGTTTCAGCAGCTTGATGTGGGGCTGCCAACATGTCTGTCTGAAACGAACTCGGCGAGAAGCATCTGACATCACACCAGAGCCCACACGTATAAATACTGTATGAGACCGTACTCAAGCCAAGTGAGCAGCAGCTATGTTCCAGACGGGGTGTCTCCATCATGCTCTCTCTCTCACACACACACATGCTCATCACTGCACTACCACACGCCTGGCGTAGAAAACTATCTTTACATCTCCGCTTCTATTTTGGCTCTTTACCCTATAGACAGTTTCATACGTGATGTGCATCTGTCTGTTTATCGGCAACACCTCTGAGTGCTATTTCAGTGGAGATGTAATGTTGAAGACAAACAGGAAACAAGAAGCACCTTTGTTTCCCCTTAAAATTTATTAACTTAGACATTTGTTTTACAAAGAAGACAGACATTTTTATTATTGAGCGTGATGTTGTGTTTGAGTCCCAAGAGGTGGCATGGCGAGGGCAGATGGAGGCCGGGAATGTCAGGTCGATGAATGAGGTGTTAGATGGAGATCCTGGGTTGCGTTGTTGGTCACTTATTGTTGGGCTGGGCTGCGAAGTAAAGAGCCACCAGACAGTAGAGAGCGCCTCCCACAGTGAGAGCCATGGTGGTGCGGTACAGTAGCTTGTCGGGGACGCCACGCTTCAAATGAATGGGGACACCGTCCGACGTCTGGGGGGGGAGATGAAACAGGAGGGGGGAGAGTTAATGAATTATTTGGGTCAGAACACCATTTATCTTTTTCCTGTCCTTCATAACACCCAGTTTCAAACCATTTCTGCATGTTTCCCCGATGCTGTGTGTGTGCAGTGTCCTTTTTCTACATAACCATTGTCAGAATGAAAAAATATTGGAACAATTAAAATGACTTTTTAATTGTAAGTTTAATAAGAAGAAGAAGAAAGAAAAAGTTTTCTCCATTATTTAATTTGCCCTGGAAGGCCACAGTTTCTACACAGACTTCTGGTTCACGTGTCCTTCACTTTAACAAAAAAATTCCCTTGCAATTTGAAAATCGCAGCAGTCATTACTGTGATTTCCATTTGTTTGAGTGATTGCTCTGCCCAACTTCATAGTTATTTCCCTCCATGCCTCTCGTGTGATGAATACTGAAGGAGGTCATTAAGAAACGGAGGGAAATAAATATCAGTCATCGCCTGAGGCTAAAAAAATCTTCAGTGCTTTGACTGACCACTTTAACGGCTCATGAACTTTTATTCTGAGGACTTCTTTGAATTAACAAAAACGGATTCACGGTGAAGACTGTATCAGTGTCAGGTGGAAATAAATGATCTTCTTGTCACAACTATTTCAGTCTTTTTACCTGGAATAGCCTCTGGAGGTCAGGGACCCTGTTTGCTCCCATGTACTCCACCGTGGACCCGGCCTCTGACACCACCTTGGTGGGTGTGGCGAAGATCATGGTTGGGGCCTCTGCTGGCACACTCGGCTTCAGCCCCTAAACACAAATAACCAACTGGTCACAATAATGCACTTTTCTATTCAACGTCATTATCACACATGCATGAAAGCACCTTTCTTCCTATAATTTCTGAGCAGATTTATGGACGTTTATGGAGATGTATTTCTCTCCATCAGCTAAATTGTATGACATCATAAAGTTTGAATTATGTAAACAGAAATGACCACTAACCGTGATTTATCAGCCTATTTTATGTGTAGTTTGGGATTTATCCTATATTTATTTACAGTGTGAATGTGTACTTTATTTATTTTATTTTTATATTTTCATTTCTTTCTTTTTCTTCTTCCTTTTTTTTTTGTCCTTTATCCTTTTTGCATCGGCAGTGGGTGAGGGTTGGGTGGGAGGGGGCTTTCGGGGCTGTATTAATTCCCCTACCTATTTACACTTCTGTTTCATTTTCCCCTTTTCATTATTTATGTATTTATTTTTTATAAATTTTTAATCAATTTATTTATTTAAGCATTTATTTATTAATTTATTTATTTTTTGGATTTATTTTTATTTATTTAATGTTTATTTTGATTGTATGTGTTTATTTATGTATTTATGCAGTAATTATTTATTTCTGCACGTTTTTCCCTCTGCATTTCACCCTTTATTTATTTCTGTATTTTTTTCTTTATACATTTCTTTACACATTTCTGCCTCATTATGCAAATTAGTTAATTCATTTAAAAAAAATATTAAATAAATACGTAAATAAATAAAAGGGAAAATTAAACGAGAGTAAATAAATAAGATAATTAATACAAAGATAAATAAATAAAGAAGCAAATTAAAACAGAAATATAAATTTAAGTCACATTTTTATCAATGACATATTTATTCATTTATCGAGTCATTTATATATTTACTTATTTATTTATGATTTTGGAAGGTTCTGTCCTCCATAGCACCCACCTTGGGTCTGAAAATGACTGGGAGACGGGGAAAATGAAATCTGACATATGAAAACGCAGAGGCACTGAAAGCAGATTATTTTTAAATGCCATTTAAGAGGAAGCCTAACTAAAAATGTTAACAGCAGGGAATCATCTTTGTGCATTAAACCAGAAATACAGACATAATTCCCTTTGAGTAGTTGTAGCCTCACCTGTTGTTATTACAGAGGGACATGTGCTACGCTGTGCAAGATGCTGAGGGATAATAAATAGCGAAAATGCAAAGGAGAAGAACAAAAACGCTGCCTTGTATGGTGGGGGTCCCTTCACCTTTATCTAAACACATACAGGTAAGGCAGACTGGAAATTCTACATTGTCTGAAGGTGTGACTCCAAGTGTGAATGTTGTTGTAAATTTTTTTTTTAACCTTTACAAACTAACATCCTTTCTATACCTGCCTTTGTGTGAGGAGACCCGGGCAAGATGAGTTGAGGTCACATGACCAGCTTTAACGGTGATAATTAAGTGGGAAACGCTGCAGTTGTCATAGTGCTGCGTCAACAACTGCTGGTAAAGGTGAGATTTTCTATTACTCTACTATATCAGGGATCAGCAATTAGGTTTAGGTGGCTGGCTGTCTGTTTAGGAAGCGCTTGACTTGATATGCAGCTTTTCTTTGAACGGAGCACGAATTTTAAATGTCAAGATGGCAGACGATCGTGATCTTTTAATTGTGGGAAGCCAAAATTGTGATCGCAATTAATATTTGATTAATTGTGCAGCCCTAACTACAGGCCTCTGAAAATAAAAATGGAAAACCACTTTAACTTAAAATGTTCCAGATACAAAAGTCACAACAAACTATTAAGATGTCATCATTCCCCACCAAACAAACTACCTAAAAAGATTTAATAAGGGATTAAGAACTGGATTCAGATTAGAAAAAATTTTATCGAACCCCATCCTTACTAAGATGAATGCTCAATTGGCAAAAAATGACTGTGTTGCAGTAAGAGACTATAGATGCAATTGTCTGGTTATCCACACACTATAAACAGCGGCCTGCTTCACTTGTGGTTGAATAGAAGTATTGTTGTTGACACAAATCTGTTCTGGTCAAAGCAGCTAAATTATGTTATATATATGTTATTCATCTGATAAGTTTATTAGACTTCATCTCACACCTATGGGCTGTTCAGACAGCCTGCTTCTCTTCCCTTTGGGGCATCAGATGCATTGAGGGATTTACATGAGCCTTGCAATTACATTATCAGCAGGAGATTAAGCACCATTTTAACAATGTAGCTGGTCAATGGGGAGCCGATTACGACAGTCCCGTTCGATTTATTACTCAAGACGGCTATCACACTCCTCACTGTAAGACATAGGAAGGTTCGTTGGTCATCTCTGATATCTAGAAGAGATTTTTTCTCACAGTTTTCTGACATTTTATAGAACAAATGACTAATCGATTATTCAAGAAAATAAAAATATTTGTTAGTTGCAGCCTTAGAAATAAATGTAGTGTAGTAAAAAAAAAATAGTTTTCTCCGGTGAAATGCAGTGGAGTGCAATTATAAAGTAGCATGAAAGGGAAATACTAGAGTAACATACAAATGCAGTTTCTTGGACTTTAGTTAACTACTTTAGTTACATTCCACCTAAGACATTATTAATGTTGCAGGCTATTTGTTTCTTGAATAAGTGACTTCCATACTGAGACACAGGAGAGCTTGAAGGCAGCCTATAATCCACTATCATAGAAGAACAAGGAGGCAGGAGGGGTGATAATAAAGGTCACATCTGGCAGATGCTCGGAGAGGCCATTGATTTTCACAATTGGCTGTAAAGTCACATGAAAGCCGGATCCCCCATAACCTTTCAAAATAAAAGGTTAAATAAAGCTTCTGCATAATGAGTACTTTTGGTACTTTAAATAGAATATATTTTGATGCTAATACTTTTACCTTGGCTAAGTACAACTTTAATACAGAACTTTAACTTGTAATCACATATACTGTTTTATAATTAGTGATGCATTCATGTGTAAGCTACATTACTTTAATGTTGCAGCTGGTAGGCCTAAATGTGGGGCTAATTTAATTACTTTATATAGCCTACTGCTGGGTAGCTTAACCTGTAATGATATATCATGATGTATTAGTTGATTTATATTTTGTATTAATAATCTAAATCTGAAGTAACGTTAGTAACTAAAGCTGTCAAATAAATGTAGTGGAGTACAAATTAGGCTAAAAAAAGAAGTTTATTCAAGTGTGCTATTAGTATACTTCTTTTAAACTTAAAATAAGAGAGTATACTTTCAGTTTAATTTTTATGTACTTATCAGAGATATACTCAAAAATTACACTTAAGTATACTTGGCTTATACTGAAACGTATACAGAAAAGTATATTTGGCTAAGTACTATAAGTTCACTTAAGAAAACCTAAGTGTACTTAAGTATACTTATAAGTATACTTGCATTAAAAACTAGTAAACTAATAGTTTACTGAGAGTATACTGTACAGTGTTCTTTCATAAACTAAAGAATGGGCTACAAGTATATAACTAGTAAACTAACAGTATACCTATAAGTTCACTTGTAGTATGTAAACTAGTTGTATACTCAAAGTTTACTACTCTTACATTTACATTTAAACTAAAAAGTGGGCCAATTTAGTCCCTAGAAGTATTGAAGTAGTACACTTACAAGTATACTACTAGTACATTGATATTAGTATACTTATTACATACAGTGTACTTGGGAATATATTTAAAGTATACTTAAGTTTACTTCATAAAATAAACTTTAAGTATACTTCTTTTTTTGCAAGGGTTATTTGCCTCCAAAATGTAGAAGTTTAAGTAGCATAAAATGGAAACCCTACTCTTACATTTAAAGTATACTTTCAAAGAAAGAAAGGACATTGCCTCTTTTATTGTGTGTCTGAAAGATTTCCAACGTTAGATTACTACAGATGACTTTATGCGACACACAGCTGGTTCAGGTGAAGAACGTTGTAACGTTAGTTGCAGCCTTAGAAATAAATGTAGTGTAGTAAAAAATATATTTTTTCCCTGGTGTAATGCAGTGGAGTGCAAGTATAAAGTAGCATGAAAGGGAAATACTAGAGTAAAATACAAATACAGCATATTGGACTTTAGTTAAGTATTTTAGTAACATTCCACCAAAGACAATATTAATGTTACAGGCTATTTTTTTCTTGAATAAGTGACTTCCATACTGAGACGCAGGACAGCTTGAAGGCAGCCTATAATCCAATATCATAGAGAAACAACAAGGAGGCTGGAGCGGTGATAATGAAGGTCACATCTGGCTATTGATTTTCACAATTGGCTGTAAAGTCACATGAACCCCATAACCTTTCAAAATAATGGTTAAATAAAGGTTCTGCGATAAGGTAGTGATGAAAAAAAGGGGAATTACATTTTCAAAGAAAGAAAGGACATTGGTTCTTTATTGTGTGTCTCAAAGATTTCTAGATTACTTAATAAAACAACTACAGGTGACTTTATGCGACACACAGCTGGTTCAAGTGAAGAACTACCGTGTACTAAGACTGGAAACTACCGTTAATAACCGTTATTTTTCAGCAGATAAAACACGTCAAGGAGAATCACACCAACTGAAAAAAAGTATATTTGGCTAAGTACTATAAGTTCACTTAAGAAAACTTAGTAAACTTGCATTAAAAACTATTAAACTAGTAGTTTACTGAGAGTATACTTTAAAGTGTTCTTTCATAAACCAAAGAAAATGGGCTACAAGTATATAACTAGTAAACTAACAGTATACCTATAAGTTCACTTACGTAAGTAAACTAGTTGTATACTCAAAGTTTACTACTCTTACATTTACTTAAAAGTATATTTTTAAAAACTAAAAAGTGGGCCAATTTAGTCCTTAGAAGTATTGAAGTAGTGCACTTACAAATATACTACTAGTACATTGATATTAGTATACTTATTACATACAGTATACTTGGGAATATACTTAAAGTATACTTAAGTTTACTTCATAAAATAAACTTTAAGTATACTTCTTTTTTGCAAGGGTTATTTGCCTCCAAAATGTAGAAGTTTAAATAGCATTAAATGGAAACCCTACTCTTACATTTAAAGTATACTTTCAAAGAAAGAAAGGACATTGCCTCTTTTATTGTGTGTCTCAAAGATTTCTAGATTACTTAATAAGAAAACTAAAGGTGACTTTATGCGACACACAGCTGGTTCAGGTGTTCAGATAACTAGTAAACTAACAGTATACCTATAAATTCACAGTATGTAAACTAGTTGTATACTCAAAGTATACTTAAAAGTATACTTTTATAGTACATTTACAAGTATACTACTAGTACATTGATATTAGAATACTTATTACATACAGTATACTTGGGAATATACTTAAAGTATACTTAAAATAAACTTTAATTATACTTCTTTTTTGCAAGGGTTATTTGCCTTAACTAGTAAACTAACAGTATACCTACTGTATAAGTTCACTTGTAGTATGTAAACTAGTTGTACACTCAAAGTTTACTACTCTTACATTTAAAGTATACTTTTATAAACTAAAAAGTGGACCAATTTAGTCCCTAGAAGTATTGAAGTAGTACACTTACAAGTATACTACTAGTACATTGATATTAGTATACTTATTACATACAGTATACTTGGGAATATACCTAAAGTTTACTTCATAAAATAAACTTTAAGTATACTTCTTTTTTGCAAGGGTTATTTGCTTATAAAACTAGTAAACTAACAGTATACCTATAAATTCACTTGTAGTATGTAAACTAGTTGTATACTCACACATTTAAAGTATACTTTCAAAGAAAGAAAGGACATCACCTCTTGATTGTGTGTCTCAAAGATTTCTAGATTACTTAATTAAAAGAAACTACAGATGACTTTATGCAGCTGGTCACCAAATCCCACCACGTGTGCGAGTTAATATACGTGTTGTATGTTTATCTAACTGCCCTGTAGATGTTTAGATATGTTAAAGTGTGTATATGTTCTCTACCGTCGCAGTACTGATCCACTAACACAGTGATATAATGAAGGTCATCTCCCCGGTTAAAGACTCGCTCTGTCACCTCCACGCCGCGCTCCGTCTCACCTGAGGGCTGTAGGCGGCCGCGGGACCAGATCCCGTCAGTTTCTGGGTGAAACCGCTGAACTTGTAGTACATTTTCCTGCTGAAGGACGAAAACAAGGTGTCTTCACAACAAAATCAGCCGGGCAAGGGTCTTCCTGCTGAAACCATCGAGGGAAGTGACGTCAGTAGTCAGCTGCCTCGACGCTGCCTGTTTAAAATTCTAATGGCCTGCTGGAGGTGGAGTTGTGCAACACTAAAGGGATGTAAAACATGTAACTAAGTACATTAACTCAAGTACTGTACTCAAGCACAGTTTGAGGTACTTGTACTTTGCTTGAGTGTTTCCATTTAGTTGGATAATAATGATAATTTATTCAGAAAATAATGCACACAGTGCACTTTCATAGACTAAGCTACTGGAGTTACCCTGCACTATGTCTCTTCTGCACTATATTCACTTTTAACAGTCTCTTCTGCACTATACTCATTTTAACAGTCTCTTCTGCACTATATTCATTTTAACAGTCTCTTCTGCACTATACTCATTTTAACAGTCTCTTCTGCACTATACTCATTTTTAACAGTCTCTTCTGCACTATATTCACTTTTAACAGTCTCTTCTGCACTATACTCATTTTTAACAGTCTCTTCTGCACTATACTCACTTTTAACAGTCTCTTCTGCACTATATTCACTTTTAACAGTCTCTTCTGCACTATACTCACTTTTAACAGTCTCTTCTGCACTATATTCACTTTTAACAGTCTCTTCTGCACTATACTCATTTTTAACAGTCTCTTCTGCACTATATTCACTTTTTAACAGTCTCTTCTGCACTATACTCATTTTTAACAGTCTCTTCTGCACTATACTCATTTTTAACAGTCTCTTCTGCACTTTACTCATTTTAACAGTCTCTTCTGCACTATATTCACTTTTAACAGTCTCTTCTGCACTATACTCATTTTTAACAGTCTCTTCTGCACTTTACTCATTTTAACAGTCTCTTCTGCACTATATTCACTTTTAACAGTCTCTTCTGCACTATATTCACTTTTTTAATAGTCGTGTATCACAGCTGTTACTCTGCACTTTATTCCGTTTTAACAGTTTTCTTCATCTCTTTGTATTTTTATATCTGGTATATTTTTTTGTACTTTGCACTACTAACTTTTTTACTGCCTTTTTATTAACATGTTTTGCACTATGGTACTGTGATGCTGGAAACTTGAATTTCTTTCGGGATCAATAAAGTTACTATCTATCTATCTATTTTATGCTACTTAAACTTCTACATTTTGGAGGCAAATAACCCTTGCAAAATAGAAGTATACTTCAAGTTTATTTTATGAAGTAAACTTAAGTATACTTTAAGTACATCCCCCAAGTATACTGTATGTAATAAGTATACTAATATCAATGTACTAGTAGTATACTTGTAAGTGCACTACTTCAATACTTCTAGGGACTAAATTGGCCCACTTCTTAGTATAAAAGTTTACTTTTAAGTATACTTTAAATGTAAGCGTTGTAAACTTTGAGTACAACTAGTTTACATACTACAAGTGAACTTGTATAACTACTAGTTATATACTTGTAGCCCATTTTTTTAGTTTATGAAAGTACACTTAACAGTATACTCTCAGTAAACTACTAGTTTAATGGTTTTTGATGCAAGTATACTTATATGTTTTCTTAAGTGAACTTATAGTACTTAGCCAAATATACTTTTCTGTATACTTTTCAGTATAAGTCAAGTATTCTTAAGTATAATTTTGTTAAGTATATCTCTGATAAGTACGTAAAAATTAAACTGAAAGTATACTCTCTTATTTTAAGTTTAAAAGAAGTATACTAATAGCACACTTGAATAAACTTCTTTTTTGTAGCCTAATTTGTACTCCACTACATTTATTTGACAGCTTTAGTTACTAACGTTACTTCAGATTTAGATTATTAATACAAAATATAAATCAACTAATACATCATGATATATCATTACAGATTAAGTTACCCAGCAGTAGACTATATAAAGTAATTAAATTAGCCCCACGTTTAGGCCTACCAGCTGCAACATTAAAGTAATGTAGCCTACACATGAATGCATCACTAATTATAAAACAGTATACAATATATGTGATTGTGAAATGGGCCATTCTGCATAATAAGTACTTTTGGTACTTTAAGTAGACTATATTAATGCAGAACTTTAACTTGTAACTGAGTATTTTTACACGTTAGTATTGTTGCTTTTACATAAGTAAAAGTTTGAGTAGCGTACTTCTAGTAACTGTACTTTCTGCTGTGATTTATGTGTTTTGGCTTTGTGGATCCATCATAGGAAATAGTTAAATTTCAAGGATGTAGGTTTGGGTTTCAGAAGTGGGGGGATGCAATGAAGTCATGGGTTCTTCAACCCAAAAAAATATAAAGTTTAATTAATGAACTTAACATTATAGAGACCTAATACTTAAGATAATGATGGATAAATGATCATAATAATGTTGAAAAGGAGCATTATTTACTGCCTTATCTTTGAATGTTAACTCTCGCACCATTGGAGATTATTACAGTATAATCCCACATTGTCAGGTGTAAATTAAAATATTTCAGGGATTGTTTTCCTGAAAAATATACAGAGGAAAGTAGGCATATTTTTTCAGCCCTGAATATTTTCTGCCGGTCTTCCCTTCTTTCCTCAAAAAGGTCCATCGATCAGAAGATTAGAGCAGCGTGATTAAAAACAAAACAGGATTTTCTCCATCCCCAGTGGAAGTTACACCCTTGTAAATGCATTACTTGAAACTGAAAACACTAATGCATTTTTACTTTTTAGTCAGTCTGAATCCTACTTGACCTGCATGAATTAAAATGTTCACGTCAAACCACTTACCTGCTTTTTAAAATTCTATTATGCGAGCGTATAAGTGATGCTATTTTCTCATTCATGACAGGAATATGAAAACATACTGTGTGTTGTGAGCATCTTTGTCCACATGTGATTTTCTCTGCCTCCCTCCCCCAGGCTGAGTTCACTTGTATTCACTGCATGTTTTGTACTGTGTTACATAAAAAGAGCTTTTTAAGAAAAGGTTTTTCAAATGTAAATCCAGAACGTCCCCGGAGACTAAGTGACCATCTGGACCGTCATATTTCAGCTGGGACCACTTTGGTCCCAGCTGAAATATCTCAACATCTGTTGGATTGCCATGAAATTTTGGTACAAATATTCATGGTCCCCGGATGAATCCTACTGACTCTGGTGATCCCCTGACTTTTTCAATCATGACGTCTCAGCCCCTTTTTATAGCATCAAATAACTAATTAAAACCAAACTTATCAGAAAAATGAACACTTGAACATACATCAGCGTGATAAGAACTACCTGAAATGACAGAAACCATCTCTGGGAAAAATGTATATGACGTGTACTTTGACTTTTTAGTTTGGTTCAAGTCCCATCCGCTAACATGGATGAGGCGGGGTTTATGATCTATACTGCAGCCAGCCACCAGGGGGCAATCCAGATGTTTTGGCGTCACTTTTGGGGAGCTGTCATGTCGTCCATCTTTATATACAGTCTATGGTTTACAACAACAACATTCATACATAGAGAGGGGGTGACAAACTAACAGACATTTTAGTTAGTTTTTCCTTAAATTTGTCACCCATGTATCTATTTTTTTTTAATTTACTGTAGGTGCATATAATACTGAATGAGCTGAAACACAAGCCTTAAGAGCTCATTGACAGATGTGCAACATGCATTAAAAAGTCTGAGCCCCTGAGAATGGAGCAGCAGCCGTTTGGCTCTTACAACAGTACTTTGTGAACTAGACCGTGGCATGATGTTCACCCCAGCGTGAATCTGTTGAGTGCACCGAATGTCCTCGCCAACGGGCTCAGGTGTTCCTCACATTGAATGCTATGTTCCACCGCCTGCAGGAGGCCCAGAGGTGTAGGATGTCAAAACTGTTGAATTATCAAGCTCCATCTGCCAAAAAGGCCTCATCCATTTATCACCTCTCGATGTCATACTGTGTGGCTTTAACTAGTTCAGAAGAAAGTTATATAAGGGGGGACAATACAAATGCATTAAGGCAATTATGTTGATGTAATATTAGAGTAAAAGGTTTTAACAGAGGGGATTTTCAGATATCTCTTTTTATCATTCCATAAATCAAGTCAACGGCCATAAAAAAATCAATTTTCGCCAAGTTTTTAGGAATTACATGTTCTATAAATCAGGCTATGAATGATATATGAACAACCCCCTCTGTAAAAACCTTCAGAATATAGATGGGAATGAAACTGGAAAGTTTAGTGTAAAGTTTAGTGCTACTGAAGTGGAGATTTCTGACTCAGATTGAGAAAAACCTTTAAAGTTATGTACTGTAAAAATCCATATATTTTGCAAGACACTGCAGAGGAATAGGGTAAAGAATTTTAAGTAATAGATATCACTGTGAAACTTCCCCAGTTGATTACTGACATTAAGATAATTATTTTTTGTACTACACATTTTCTGAAATGTTATGTTTAAATATGCGCTAATTTACATACATTTCTACAACAGAAATCTGAACATTGAATAAAGCCAGGTTCAGAATTCTTGTTTCATTTTGTTGACATATTAGAGTCAAAGGTTTTTACAGAGGGGATTTGGGATATTTTTTTTCATCAGTCCATAAATCAGAAAATACTGTCAACATTCATAAACAAAAATCTATTTTCACCACGTTTCTAGGAATAAAATGTTGTATAAATCAGGCTATGAATGATATATGAACAAACCCCTCAGTAAAAACCTTCAGAATATAGATAGGAGTGAAAATTGAAAGTTTGGTGTATGTAAGTTTTACTGAAGTAGAGATTTCTTACTCAGAGTGAGAAAAAACTTTAAAATATGGACTGTAAAATTCCATACATTTTGCAAGACACTGCAGGGGGATAGGGTAGAAATATACTTCTACTAATGCTACTAACTAATAGATATCACCATATGCAATTAACTTTTGGGGAATTTAGGAAAAATCTACAGACGCAAATAGACAAAGTAGTAAAATAAACACCTAAATGTGTATTGTTCATGTTTTCTTTCCACTGGAAGAAAGAAAGAAGACGCAAAATAGCACAAAATCTCAAAATTGATCAGTGCCTGAAAAAATGATGTTTTTGCCTGAGGTGTCTCGTCTAGGAATAAGTGGAAGCAGATGATGGAGTCTGATAACTCTTCAATTTCACCATTTTTATGGTACAGTCTGATTTGTAATAAGCAATTACACATTCACAGACATTTTGCTCAGAGACATTTTATTATAAAAGCTCATACATTAATCACATTAATTATAAGTTCATAGTCGACTGATGAAAAGGTTTTTGATTGATGGTTTCATTCAGGCCTGGCCAAAACCCACTGGGCTATGAGCTATGTTGGGAAAGTACGCGTTGTAGGCAAGGTGGTAAAATATTCTCTAATTTTTATGACTACTTAAAAAGCACATTGATAACACAACAACGATAGTGAGATGTGTACTGTCTACAATACGTACTAAACTCATACAAGGCTGCAAAGTTGATGAGGAAATAACAAATCTAAACTTTAAATTCAAGGACCGACGGATAATTAAGACTCATTCATTTTTTTATTTTTGCAACAGAAGAGCTTGATGTGTGCATGTGTGTGTAAAGCGAGGACAGTTGATTGCAACAGGAGGAAGAGGAGAGGAGATGCAGAGAAAGACTGTTGTGTGGGAGAGGTGTTGACTTGTTTGTTTTGGATCATGTGTCTCTTCCACAAATCATATCATCTTGGCAAACGACGGGCAGTGCAAACATGTCTGAATCATGAATGTCAGAGTTTTTTTCCACTCGTTTTTCTTTTTTTCCCGGAAATTTCAACGAATCCTGTGATGTATTTTTCCCATCTAATCGCACTAAGGCTGCGTGCCAGCCAGGAGTTGTGTGCGTGGATGTGGCCTATATTTGTGTGCACACAAAAATCAACCATTATGATTGACATGTTGGAGGATGGAGGGTTGCCTTGGAGACACAGAAACACAAAATGCCTCGCATTCACTCGCAAATGGAGAAAACAAGCACTCTCGCCTCCTTCTATTCATTCTTTGTGCTCACGGTTTGCTCCACATTCTGTCATCTCTCGTCCCAGAATCTTTTATCCACCATTTCACGCTCCATCTGCGCTGTCATATCCGTCACACCTTTATTTGTCTGCCACCTTATAGTCCGCTGACCCGTCTCCATATTTCATTTTCCCTGGCTTAAAACCACTCCTTCACACTAAGCCCTCTGTGCACCCCTTGTGCATCCCCACTTCACTTCTATATTTCACAGGTTTGACAGAAAGCATGTAGGTCACACATCGATCTTGTGTAACTTGTGCCATCTGGGTGCAAAGCTTAGACAAAGTGAAAAGCCAGACAAACAAACACACAGCACTGGATGCATCGTAGAGGAAAAAAAGCAGTCGTCTCTACAAATGTTGTAGCCATGGGAATACAGTGTAAACAGCAGCCGCCGTCAAAACTGGATTATTTATTCCTGTTCCTTCTGTCCAAGTGGTGTTGTTAAGGAGGCGGGGAGCAGAGCATGCTGGTTGAAGACGATGATTGGAGATCATCAACGCAACAGGACATAAAATCAGGTGCAGCTCAGGCAGGAAACGAGGCACCAAATTGATCACAAGGGGATCAGCGGGTTTGTTGAGTTTCTCGCTGATGTGTTGTATAAATGTTCATTGCACTATCTCCACTGACAGGCTGCGTGCGTAACTGGCCGAGCTGAGTTTGAGTTCATGGTAGCATTGTACAAAACTGTGGTAGATGAACGTGATGGGCAGCGCCAAGAGAACAATGCTGCTCACTACACACATCCGCCCGAGCACCCGTCCCCCAATTGTCACAGGGTAAACATCCCCGTACCCCACTGTAGTCATGGAGATGATGACCCACCAGGCGTCCGTTGGGATGCTGTTGTAATCCGGGTTCTTTGCTCCCAAGTCCAAGCCGTGCACCAGCAACTGGATTAACTGCGCCTGTGTGTGTGTTCAATTATTTATTCCTGTTCTTCTGTCCAAGTGGTGTTGTTAAGGAGACGGGGAGCAGAGCATGCTGGTTGAAGACGATGATTGGAGATCATCAACACAACAGGCAGGAACTAGACAGGCCAAATAAAATCAGGTGCAGCTCAGGCAGGAAACGAGGCACAAAGTTGATCACAGGGGGATCAGCGGGTCCACTGGTTTGTTGAGGCAGGACCAAAGATGTTTTGGTATAAATGTTCACTTCAGCATCTCCACTGACAGGCTGCGTGCGTATCTGGCCGAGCGGAGTTTGAGTTCATGGTAGCACTGTACAAAACTGTGGTAGATGAACGTGATGGGCAGCGCCAAGAGAACAATGCCGCTCACTACGCACATCCCCCCGAGCACCCGTCCCCCAACTGTCACGGGGTACACGTCCCCGTACCCCACTGTAGTCATGGAGATGATGACCCACCAGGCGGCCGCCGGGATGCTGGCGTAATCCGGGTTCTTCACTCCCAAGTCCAAGCCGTACTCCAGCAGCTGGGCCAGAGCGCTGTATATCGCCATGGCGACGAAGACAAACACCATCAGCATGACCATCTCCCGGTAGCAGCGCGTGAGCGTCATCCCCAGCGTCTGCAGGCCCAGGAAGTGCCTGGCCAGCTTCATGAGCCAGAACACTCGCAACATCCTCAGCACCCGCAGTATGACCCCGGCGACCCCGAGCCCGGCGCCCGGCATCCCCGCCCGGGCCAACGCCATGGTGATGTAGTAAGGGGTGATGGCGATCACGTCGATGATGTTCAGCGGCCGGCGGAGGAACTCCCACTTGCTTCTGGCCACCAGAAAGCGCATCATGCACTCTGCAGTGAACCAGCCGATACACACTGTCTCCACTATCCTACAGAGGGGAGAGCAGAGGAGAAAAATGAGCCGTAAACAGGAAATGACAGAGAGATACGGATGATATGAGACACTGTTTGACTAATGTGAAGAAGAAGGAAGCAAAGGGGGTGATGTGAATTATGGGAAACAAGGAGGACATCTGACGCAATTCAGGGTTGACACGAGTAAACAAAGACAGAAGGAACGATATACAGTAAGGACAGAAGAGGGAGGGATTAAAACCCCTCAAAGAGAGACACAAGCATGATTACCCCCCATTGATTAGCACAGCAAAGGCAATCAAACTGAATTAGAGTGAGGTGGTGCTTGTATTCGACATAGAAGCAATCAGGCCCAGCTAATAGCACACAGAGCCTAAGGATAACTATGTCAGCACAATTAGACAACAAAACCAAATTATAGAGCAACTGAGGGAATTGCATCATCTTCTGGCAATCGGAATCATGTTGACCCCGAGCATAAACTACACTTTTTAGTGATTACCTAACCACTGTGGCCGATCCAAAACTATATCCAGCCTGAGTGAACATAACCCGGCCTTATATAGAGAGAAAGGCTGCCTCGGGCTTCCTGGAAAGGACAAGCTGTGCAAAAACATAATGTGGAAAGAGAGGTGCTCTTTTTCACCTTGCATCCAAAAAGACAAAATAACCATCAAGCAGTATAGACAGAAGGTGATTCCTGTAATTCCTTTTTGTTTGCTTACCCTAATAGATAATCCCTCAGTGCACCTTCTACTCTCAACTCATTACCCGCTGGAATATTATGAAGCCTATCTGTCATTTACCCGATATGTTTGTCCTTCTTGTGTACTGTGCAGTGTACACTAACCAAGCCAATAAAGATATTCAAATGAATTGTGAAGAGGAGGGGGAAGAGGCGCATGCAGGAGGAAGACAGGGTGTTCTGTGTGTTAACACTTTTTGTAGATAATATGGATTGTTTATTGATTTGGCTTCCTTGGGAGCTTGTCTGACATGTGAGGATCCTACTGTTTAATGTTGTATTGACCACTAAAGACAAGGATAGATCTAACTAATGAGTGTTTTCTATCATGGTTTTAAATATATTGCTTTAAAGTAACAGTTGATTTTGTTTACCCCTTAAATAGTAGAAAGAAATATCATATTGGGGCTAAAAAAAACGCTGGGAAATGACATCCATACATCAACCTTCTGGGTATAAATGGATAGTGCGCAATGAGTTTTTTTGTTTTTTTTTAAACAGAGTTTATTTCTGAATTTTGTTAATACAACTCTGACAATCCATTGCACAAACATGTTTGGACTGATAGATATCACACCCAACCATGACAATACCCAGAGGGCACTCAAAAAAAACAAGTGTACAAAAATGAATATAAATAAATAAATAAAATAAAATAAATAAACAAATATAACGTCAAATATATACACACATATCCTCTATCCATATCCATATATATATATATATATATATATATATATATATATATATATATATACATACATTTATACACACATACACATATACATATATATACACATACACATACATACACACATACATATACATACATACACATACATCAAACTTTAATCAGCCAAAAAGTTATCTGAGTCTAAGGAGTCAACAAGACTAAGGAAAGGTTGCCAAATCAATGAAAACTTGTCGGCTGACCCCTTAATAGTATACCGCATTTTCTCCAACTTAATAAAATATAACATATCTCTGAGCCATTGTGCAAATGTTGGAGGGTTGCAATCTTTCCATCTAATCAAAATTTGTGCGCAATAGTGTGCAATGAGTTTGACCGCTGCCTTGAACACATGAATGTATGAGATTCCCAAGTGTTTATTTATTTATTTGTCTTTATGTTGAGCTCCTGGCATGAAGTCGCTGACTTTTACGCACCAGATTTTAGACCAAGTTCTAAAATCTGGTGCGTAAAAGTCAGAATTTCTAAACATTTAAGCAGCATCCTCATGAAAGAACCCTCCAAACTTACTTGTGCTCCTCCACAATATTCCTCTTGGCAGTGTCCCAATCCGGCAGCGTGCTCGCACACAGCATAATCATGGAAACCAGCACAAAGATCACAGACACAGACGCCACAAGCTGCGCCAAAAGCGACGAGTTGGGCTCCTCGAAGGTCATGCGCGTCTTCTCCATCCATTTGGCGCGTCCGGTGAGCGCAATCCGGTGCACCGGCTCCACCACCGAGCTCTGCCGGGACTCGTCCAAGATGATGTCCACCTCGGACAGATCATCCAGTCCGATCTCGGATATCCTGTCGTCCAGGCGCTTCTGGCAACACGTGTCCAAGTGCACGCTCTCCAAACCCCAGTAGAGCATCTCAGTGTAGAAGGACAGCTCGCACACACCGGGCACGAACCGGAGTTTACCGGAGCGCACGTACAGCATGATGAAGACGAACGCCTGCGCGTGGCGGTCGAAGAAGAACTCGTTCCGGTCTCGGTCGTAGTCGTCGCAGAGTTCTAGAGCCTCTTTCTCGCTCGCGCAGGCATGCAGGCGGCTCACGCGCCGGAGAGGGAAATCCTTGATCACGTCTCTGGTGAAGGCGTACCGGGTTCCTCCCACGTTCAGTACGCAGATGCTCTTTCCGAACTTCATCTTGCGTCAACATGTAAAACTATAACTTATCTTCTTCCATCACTTGGACACTTTGTTGTGGGTGTCCACGGTGTCCCCCTGTGGAGATGTCCTCTGATGCGCTGAGCTCCTGTGGCTGCTGGATGGGGATGGAAACTCTCCTCTCCTCTCCTCTCGTCTCTGTGCAGCCTGTAGAAAGAGACTCTCCACTCCAGTCAGGGCGAGCCAATCCCATCAATGATGTCACATGCGCGCGCGCACGGACGCACGCACTGAGAGAGAGAAACTCATACAGGGAAACGCACAAACTAGAGGCATAAAAAATTTTGAGATACTATACTATGACTTTTTTATTTTACTTTTTTCGACATACTATTCTATGACTTTTTTAAAAACATTTGACATATTATACTATGACTTTTTTTTTTTACTTTTTTCGACATACTATACTATGACTTTTTTTTTTACTCTTTTCTACATACTATACTATGACTTTTTTTACTTTTACTTTTTTCTACATACTTTACTATGACTTTTTCTTTTTCAACATACTATACTATGACTTTTTATTTTTCGACATACTATACTATGACTTTTTTTGTACATACTATACCATGACTTCTTTCAATATACTACTGTATACTATAACTTTTTTTTAATATTTTTTCAACATACTATAAAAAACAATATCAATACTAATACTACAAATAATAATAATAATGATGAAAACATAATCAATACTACTACCAATAATACAAAACAATACTACTACTACTAATAATAAAAACGATACTAATAATAATAATAATAATAAAAACAATATCAATACTACTACTACTGCTAGTAGTAGTAATTATAATAAAAACTATATCAATACTACTACTACTACTACTGCTACTACTACAACTACTGCTACTACTGTTGCTACTACTACTTCTACTAATAATAATAATTATAAAAACAATATCAATACTACTACTACTACTACTACTGTTACTACTTCTAATAATAATACACACACTACTACTACGACAACTACTGCTACTACTACCACTTCTACTACTAGTACTACTACTAATAATAATGATAAAAACAATATCAATACTACTACTACTAATAATAATAATAAGAATAAAAACACTACTACTACGAGAACTACTGCTACTACTGCTGCTACTTCTACTACTACTACTACTACTAATAATAATAATAATGATGATAATAATAATACAAACAATATCAATACTACTACTACTATTAGTAGTAGTAATAATAATAATAAAAACAATACTACTACTACTACGACTACTACTACTTCTGCTACTACTATTACTAATACTACAAATAATAATAATAACAATATCAATACTACTACTACTACTGCTGCTACTACTAATAATAATAATAATAAAAATACTACTACTACGACAACTACTGCTGCTCCTACTTCTACTACTACTACTACTAATAATAATAATAATGATGATGATGATAATAATAATGATAATAATAATAATACAAATAATATCAATACTACTACTAGTAGTAGTAGTAGTAATAATACTAATAAAAACAATACTACTACTGCTACTTCTGCTACTACTACTACTACTACTATGAATAATAATATAGACTAATTAATATAAAGTATAGGTAAAATTTGTAAAGGTAACAGTGCGCGCGTGTGTCTGTGTATGTGTGTGTGCGCGCGTGCGCGTCCCCTCTCTCTCTACGTCACCAGTCGTAGGTTTGGTGGTTGGTGGTTGTTTCGGGTTGATCGGACCTCTTTTCTGTTGGCTGCTGTGAGTTCAGCTCTGTCTGGTTGTAAACGGTGTAAACGGAGCTGCTGCTGCTGTGTGTGAATCCTTTACAGGAGGAGGAGAGGAGGAAGAGGAGGGGGGGCTCATTTAACCAACAAAAAAAACACATCTACAACACATCCGGAGTCTCGACGCCTGATCTCACCTTTTTACCTTTTTTACTGTAATTTATTCTACATTTCCTCTGTAGTTTATGGTTCACGTTACCACTCCGGGAGGGCAGAGAGAGAGAAATGGCGGCCAACATGTACCGGGTCGGAGGTATGTAATGTCAGTCAATGTGTTTTAATCAAACTGATCAAACAATCACATCTTTACATCCTCACTGAAAGCATTCATGCGGCTTCTTTATTGTGTTTACTAATGTGCATCCTGTAGTTAAACTGCTCCTACACACTCAGAGATGCTTTAAACTGGAGCAGGAAGGTGATAATTGCTAAATATTTGGGATTCAAAATGGGTCAGGCCTCTGTTCGCTGTCTGTGGCCACAGCAACAGCAGCAGCTAGCATGCTAACTAGCTCACAATGTAAACATATTTCTATATTGTTGGACACCTTTTTTGGGGACATTTGGGGACAGTTTAACCGAAGACAGGCGAATGGACACACTTGGGGACTTCTCGTCTAGACATGTGTGTTGTAAAGGTTGTTAAAATGTTACCACAGGCTGTCTGAGGCTGCCTTTTGTATTTGCCTCTTCTGGCATGCAGCCATTTAGTACGAGTCCTTATTTAGCTAACTGTTAGCATCATTAGCTAACCGTTAGCATCACTGATTAGCATTAGCTCGTTTTACATTAGGAGGAAAGCATGTATTAAGAGAGTCTTGGTAACATTAGACACTAGGTATTGCTCTGTACAGTTCACATATACACTATACTATGTACACTGCCCAGCTGCATTCACAAACTTAATTAATTAATTAGCAAATTGGTTAATCACTTAGCTAGCTTAGCTTGTTAGCTACTAGTGTACTGGAATTCATAATAATTGTCTGCATTCATGGCGTCGCTGTTTGATTTGATTAAACCTTTAATTCACACGTATTTCCAATCTACATTAACGCTGTGATTAAGAGTACATGTTATAGATGCTTGACACATCACTTAAATAAGCATTAAGCATCTTATTATAGTATATTATTGGTGACATATCAATGTTAAGGTATATCAGTTTGTTGTCCATATGGTCACCTTAAGCTGCATTCAAGTGCTCTTTGGAAACTGCAGTTCACAAAACTTTAAAAGCTTGTTTCTTTGTTGTTTTTTGTTCAATTTTACATATATACATATATATACACACATACAGACAGACTAACCATATTAATAATTCAATTATACAATGAAATGTTTAGTCAGAATTTCAAAGAAAGAGAGAGACATGACAGATATGCTCTATACACTGTACATATACTCTATACACTGTCTAACTGCATTCACAATCTTAATTAATTATCTTAAATTGGCTAATCACTTAGCTTGTTTTTAGCAGTGTACTTGAATTCTTAATAATTGTCTGGATTCATTGCGTGGCTGTGTTGTGTTTGATTATAAACCTTTTACACCTTTTATTCACACGTATTTCCAATCTACATTAATACTGTGATTAAGAGTACATGTTATAGATGCTTGACACATCATTTAAATAAGCATTACGCATCTTATTATACTATATTATTGGCAATATATCAATGTATCAATGTATATCAGTTTGTTGTCCATATGGTTCTCCTGCTGCCTTCAAGTGCTCTTTGGAAACGGCAGCTCCCAGAACTTTAAAAGCTTGTTGTTGTTTTTTTATACAATATTTTTATTGAATTTTACATTTATACATATATACACACATACAGACAGACTAACAATATTAATAATTAAATGATTAAATGAAATGTTTATTCAGAATTTCAAAGAAAGAGAGAGACATGAAATTGCATGCATTTCACATATCTAAACAAAGAAAACAAATAAAATGAAAGATAAGACAAAATAAATAAATACCTCAGAGAAGAACAGAGAAAAAAAATATTACACAACAACACACAACAATTTCAACAACAGCACTCAACAGTTTCAATGTGACTATGCCCCTTGAAATCCAAGAAACTCCAACAAAGGTTTCCAAACATTAACTTAAAGCGTGTTGGTTGCATTTTGTCTTTATGAAATGATAACAAAATCTGGTTTGAAAATAGTCTTTTGGAAATTTTGCAGCTACATAGATATAGCTAGTTTTAATTTGTGCAATTGAAAGAGAAGAATATACATGTCAAGGGTTGCAATTTATTCTCTTTAAACAATATGGGGATAAACATATTTTGAATCCAGTATAAGACAACTGTGATATTTATATGCACTGACTGAATGTCGAACCTTGTCAACTCTGAAGTATTTACCTCTTCACTGATATGTGTATGTGCCTAGTGCATAGTAGTTTCAACATTTCAGACAGCACTTGAAGGCAGCATTTGCCATGGACTGAACTTTTCCAAAGTTACTGTATTTTCTGCTCAGGTAGAGTTGAATAAGGCTGGATTTCTGTATCCCTAGACTAGGTGCAGTCATTTTTATGCTGATTATTTTTGATGAGCAGTGGAAAATAAGCAAATATGACTAAAAATATATCCTTGTCAATGTATTTATCTTACAAAATCTTAACGGTGTGGTGACTGTCTCACAGGATGTGAAGACCTTGCAGTACACATATAATTGCCTTTGCTTTGACCTGTTTAATTATTCTTTTGTGGTGCCTTCTCATTACAATTACCCAGTTTATTAATTAGGGCTGGGATGATATACCTATCCCGATTCGATGCTATGGCGATACTTGGATGCCGATTCGATATTACGATTTATTGCAATTTGTAACTTTTTTAACACTAGACCAAGGGAAAAAATTAAATCATACACTACTAGGGACATTTACCTAGGAAAAATGGTAGATTTTCAGCATGTATGTAGTCAGAGATGTCCTGAAGTTAAATATATCAGTCATTGTCAGGCATTATTTTTTTTTTTCTCATTTTCCTCACAAATAAGTGGTATTTTCTTTTTAATTTATAAGGGACACGTAATGTTTTATACTTCTGGTGAATATAATCCAATCAATCTTATTTCCATATATGCATTTGGTGTATACTGTTCCCTTTGTTAACACCCTGTATACTTCTATTAACTTCGCCAAGTCCGTCGCTAGCTCTCCCCATCAGCTTTGTTCTCTTCATACATCCATGATCAGCTCCATCGGGGCCGTTTGGATGCATTTAACACAAATGTCAGTATATGGGTGCTCTACAGTTGTAGCGTCGGCCCATTTGACCACGGAGATGAGAGTGATAGCTGGCTCTTTAGCCATGATGTGTAGCTCTGCTTTTCCTGCCAATGTGTGAAACCCAAAGTGTTTCCATACTTTACTGTATGTGTAGTGTTTACCACTTTGGATTTAAAATGTGAAGGTGCATGTCGTATCCACGTGCCGTTTTCTACTTTTTTGTTTTGGCTGGCTGCGGCCAGCTGCGGTTTGTTTTGGTTGACAGATACGGAACGGATATGACGTTACGTTACTCAGACTACAACATTAAAAGCGGTAACTCCCTTCTACCTCCGCACAGACTCAAATTAAGCAAATATATCGATTCTGGCATTAAAAATCTATTTCAAATCGTGGGGGAATAAAATCATGATACATAGGTGAATCGATTTCCCACATCTTTTTTTTTTTTTTTTTTTACTTGATGTAACAATTGCTGATAGTCATTTTTTTTTTTTTATTACATTTACACAGATATGCTTCTGGTTTTGGCTCCACGGTATTATTGAACTATTAGTTGCTCAATGGCATCAAACTATTAAGCAAGGAATCTCTGTCTGTCTGTCTGTCTGTCTGTCTGTCTGTCTGTCTGTCTGTCTGTCTGTCTGTCTGTCCGTATGTCCTTTGCATATCTCGAGAACTGCTCATCAGATCTACTTCACACTTGGCGGGTGTATTGCTGGGGACCCCAGGAAGGGCTTTATCGAATTTGGTGCAATAACGCGACACTTCGCTTAGTGTATTTCTGAACGCGAGTAACCGCGACTTGGGTGTGTTTTTCAGGGGTGGATTTAGAGTTTTGGGGGACCCAGGCGAATGCCATCTTGCTTTACTTTCCCCCCTCTCTCTAACTGGGAATGCTGGTATTGGCAATTGTAGAAGAAGTAGGCCTACCCAAAGCTATTTTTTCTGAAGTAAAACTATTAACTATTAATAGTAAAACTATTAATTCTGCACAGTGAAAGTCCTGCATTCAAATGTTTACTTCAAGTTAAGAGTGAAAGAGGTATTATCAGCACAATGTTCTTACATTTGCTTAATGTCTGTTCAAGGTGGAGCTTTCAGTTCTAATATGATGCTGGATAGTTTAATGAATAATAATGCATTGTATTTTAATTGTTATATTTTGTGAGTCAAATCTGAATCTGTAACGTAACCAGTAACATCTCTCTGTCAGGTAAATATAGTACTGCAATACTGAGTGCTTTGGGGACCTTTTCTAAGTTGTTTCGGGGTACAATGCGTTTGAATAGTAACATAATTCAATAATTTTCATATCTAAACATCACAAATCTATAGCCGTTGGGGGCCCCAAGCAATTACCTACCTTGCCGAACGGTAAAGTCTGCCCCTGGTGTTTATTTCCGCAAACCAGAGTGTATTTCACCGGTGTTTCTGACCTAGAGTAGCCACAACTTGTGTGTGTGATGCAGCTATGTCATGGCAGGTGTATTGTTGAGGACCCGAGGAAGCTCAGTGTCGAGTTTGAAGTTGTTTGTATGAGCGGTTCTCGAGAAAGATGGAAGCATCAACACCTCGGGCCAAACTTTCAGCCCGTTCTGAACCGGCATGTTTTGAACGGGGACTGCACTTTACTTAAAAAATGACAGAAAACACTACTCTATGTTACTAAACCAGTGTCCTGTTCCTCTGCGTACTTTTTAGTGAGCTGGGAATGGGATAGTGGTTGCAATATGTAGATAAATGTACACTCCCTGGCCACTTTATTAGTGTACACCTATACAATTTAATGCAATCCAATACAACAAATCTGCCACAAATTCTACATTTAGGAAGATTATAATGTTAAGCTTTGTTGACACCGTCAGAGAGGGGTTAATTCATCTGCTTCGAAGGCAAATCCATCGTTACAGTGAAGTGATCAGTGTGTGTTTTCTGTTGCAGATTATGTATTCTTTGAGAACTCCTCCAGTAACCCATACCTGATCCGGCGGATAGAAGAACTCAACAAGGTACTGAAGTGTTTGTGTGTCACTTTTTGTGTGTGTGTTTATGCTGTTTAATGCCTGAGGGTGAATAGCTAGGATTCCTTGCTGTTTACATCCCCACCCCCCATTTTGCAATGTTGTGTGTGTGCAATTTGTGACTAAAAGTGTAATGTGATTGAACCGGACAGGTGTTTCTCATAGGACACACCTATTGGAGTGTGTTGTAATGAACATTTCAGGAGCTCAGATAGCTTTGTACTAAACATCAGCTCACACCAGCTCTGATAATCAACAATGTCTTTTCTGCCGATGTTTGATCATCAATAGTGTTTCCTGTTATTTCCTAGACGTGTGTCACATATGTCAGTTAAGAACAGACCAAAGTAAACTTTTGGTTAAATACGACACAAGCATCTTTAACGGGCGTGTCAGAAAAGCCTTTCCTGTGTTGCATTTGCAAGATAGTCAGATGAATGCATGCCATTATCAGATGGTGTGGGTGGGAAGATTGGTCAGTATCCGCCCAGGAGACAGTGTTGTTATCATAAGTGATAAACGTATAGACAAAATAACATGAACACCCTGCAGCATGATGCAGTGTAACACCTAGGGATGTTAATAATTAACCGTTTAACCGATTAACGCTATCGGTTATAAGTAACGTTGGCAACAAAGACGGGTTTGATGAGTTTTATTTTGTTTCTGTTGAGTTTGAATGAAGTGCGTTTTAAGGTAAAATGACTGATTCTGTCAGTGGAGTGTGGTGGCTTTGAGGAGAGCATAGTAATTGTATGTTTTGTACATTATGAGATTATTAAAATTGTCCAAATCCCTGTTGATTTTATTTATTATATCCGCCCAGTTGTCATGTTATCATCACTGCCGATCGGAGCTGGGGACGATAAATACCTGTGACTACTGCTAAGTCATTTGTGCTGTGAATGAATGCTGATTGTAACCTTTCCCACTGAAGACAGATGCTAGATGTTAGTAGGTCTTTGTTGTTTTTTTTGTCCAGTGGAAAAGGGGCTTCATAATGTTCTTTTCTTGTTGAGGTTGAAAGAGGTTGATGCAACTTGGTGGACATTTTTGTGGCTGTAGTTTATGTTGGTGTTGCACTGTATTGCAATATGTTATGAGGTGTTCCTGTTCACTGTCATTAATCTGCTCTTACTAGGGATGCTCATTTTGAAAACTTTTCTTAACCGATAACCGACCCTCGTTAACCGATTATTCACCGTTAACCGACAAGATTTGTGCCTCACGCCAGCTGCAGTGTATGAGCACAACAAACAACGGAGAACCCAGTTCCCTCGTCCGGGAGCGTTAACTTGGCAGCCACGCTGCTTCGTATAGTGTCGCGGACATGCAGCCACTTTCCCGGTAAAAGTCTACACCGCACATTTAGTTTAGTTTAGCAGGTTATCAGCTGTGTGTCTGCCCAGCGTAACGACACTCTGTCTGCCCGGATTAACGATAGCGATTGCCCGATAAACAGTGTGTGTATTGGTGCTACGTTAGCAGCTCTAGCATTGCCGGAGGCTTCTTACCCGCCGCCGCCGCCGCCACACACACAGTCTGTCAGCGCGACGTCACTTTAACGAGTGTCCGTGTGTGTGCTGGCGGTGAGTGTGAGGTTGTTGGTGGCGTTATAGCTGTGAACGTAGGTGTAGCAGTGTGTGTACAGTTTATTTGTCGGTGAAGGTAGGCTGTTAAGGTGGACCAGCTTTTCTCCTTAAAGTGATGAGCCGCTCAGCTTTTTAATTAATTATAAATATTTCTTTTAACAGTTTTAACCGATAGCGTTAATCGGTTAAAATGCTGAATGTCGGTTAAGGGTTAAACTGTTAATTATGAACATCCCTAGTTCCTGTTCACTGTCATTAATCTGCTCTTACCTACAAGCTCCCTAGAAAAGCAGCAGAAGTTGGAAGCGGTTTTCTCAAACCTCATACCCCCACATCCATTCCCTCTCCATCAGTCAAGGAATTTAATACTGGCTGAGTCTTTAAGCTTGTCGTCCTAATTATCCAGCTAGACAAGTCAATCAATCATCCGATCAAAAGCGGCGTTCCCGCCCTGGTCAGCCTGTCATAGCAGCATAGCTTGACGAGCACACAAAGGAGCCCCAGGTCTCTTGGGAAATTAGAGGTTTTGTGCCAGGAGGTGTTTCCACCGCTTTCAGTCAACCTGGATCCCTCTACTCTCTCTGTTTCAGACGGCCAGTGGGAACGTGGAGGCCAAGGTGGTTTGTTTCTACAGAAGGAGAGACATCTCCCACAGCCTCATCCAGCTCGCAGACAAACATGCAAGTGAGTAGCAACTCCTGTCACACACTTGGACAAACTTGTTGTTCAGGTGTCACGTGTGAATGAAAGTCCCTTTCAAGCAACTCAGTGTAGTAGAAGACAATATCTTCAGAATCTTTATAATATTCAACATCAAACGCAAATGTAGAGCTGAAACAATAACTCGATTATAGGGATGCCAGGCTACCATAAATTTAGTAGTTGATGCCAACACCAGTGAAATTCCACGATGCTCGATACCACGGTAAAAAACAAAGAAAACAATAAATCCCAGATACTTCAACATCCACTTCTTTTTTACCATTTGCATATCGTTTTTTGTTAGGAAGTTAAACAGGTCATAATTCCCTCTCTATTATCTATTTTATATTGCTCTGAAAACATCTTAAATTTGAACACATCATGATGACGTTAAAATTTACCTTCGCCCAATACTCATTTTACTGAATAGAGCCTGAACGCATCATAATGCGATCAATGGAACATCCCATGTTAAAATCAGCAGAGCTAGTTAATGTTAGCTATTAGCAGTCGGTAAGCAGCACAGTCCTGCACGGAGCAGCACCGTTGACAAGCTAACTTAAACTAGCTCTTGTCCTGCCTGAACGCATCATAATGTAACTCAATGGAACCTCCTGTTAACATTAGCTGTTAGCTTCTTGCAGGACCTGGATGCGTAGATAGTGAGTTTACTGCGTCCGAAACACATTTTCTATTGCCGTTACTCTCGAGCCCTGACGGTACCTACGCTACCTGTGGCACTGTAGAAAAACAAGTAAGATTTTCTGCTTTTCTATTGTAAATAGAATATCTTTTGGTTAGTTGATCTATCAAGAAAATAATCTGCAGATTAATCGCTAACGAAATTGATTATTAGTTGCAGCCGTGCTCAAATGTATTCACAATATGAAAAAAGCAGCAAGTTAGTGCTGTCCACAAGCAAAGCAATTCTTAGTCGAGTAACACTCATACGATTTAGTCGACTAATTGATTAGTTGATTTAATCGACAGATCTGTAAAACTGAGTTTCTCCACAAAGTATCACACAAAAGCACCACTTTAAATGTTGTGTTTACCAGAGATGTGCTCATAAGTTTGTCATTCAGCATGAAAAAAGCATAAAAAAGGACTTACCAACTAAAGAAATCTTAGTCGACCAAGACCAAAACGACCGATTAGTCGAATAATCGACAAAGAGGGGGTAGCCCTACAACAAATCCTCATATTTGAGAAGTGAGAATTGGCGAATGTTTGCATCTTTACTTAATAAATGACTAAAATCATGAATCTATTATTAAAATTGTTAATTTTTGAATAGTCTGAAATTGTAGGGTTTTCATTCATATTTACAGCCCGCTTCAGTGAGGGAAAATATCATTATGGGCTTTCTGCTGCATGTCAGTCAGGCACACATTTCCAGCTGCGTTTCCACTTAGCACGTCCTGTGCACATTGTAATATTTACCATCAACATGATTTATTTCTTTTCATGTTGACCACAGCTCCAGAGTGCAACTATTTATAGTATATATCACATTTATTTCTCAATTACTTATTACCGGGAGGAGAGAATTGGAGTGTGGCTGTATGAGGAGAAGAATGTAGGAAAGTAAACGGTTGTTATCACACCAACACCTGTTCCGTGTGGAAATTAAAAGCTCCCCTCTGCCAAAGCAATCGTACAACTTTAAGGAGGCTGAATGAGATAAGGAGTCAGCATCAGGACACCCAGTGAAGAACAGTTTATAAAGTTTACGTGACTGACAATCAGCACTGACAGGAAAGACAGGAATGTATTGTGTTGCTAAGTACTGCTCTCTTTGTGTGGTCAAACTGTTTGTGGAAAACCAGTTTTCCTCATTTGGCAAAGACTCTGTAAACATCAAGCAACCTTAAGTACAAAAATATAAACCGTACAGTATGCAGGGACATATGCACTCATCGCAGCACGGTGCCAATTCCACAAGCTATTTGGAGTCAGTCGTCTACCAGCTGCTCGGCAGAAGAGACAGAAACAACAATAAAATGTAGCACTGCCTGCCACTTAACACTGTAAAAAAAAAAAAAAAAACATAATTTACGGCTCAGATTAGTTCAGGAGGAAAACAAAAGGACAGGCAGAGAATCTGATTTACAGGAATAAAGCGTGCAGAGTTTGTATGAGTCAAAGCTGAAATGTCTGCACTTATTACCAAACTACAAAAAAAAATCTACAAGTTGAGATGCAAAAATATCAATCTGTTGCTCTGAATGTTTAAATTTCAGAAGGGAGCAACAATGTTTTGTTTTTGCAATGGGAGCACCGCATATTTACGCTATGGTAAAAATGCCAGCAGCGCGATGAGGTGCCGAGCGTCTTTTCTGCGCCTAGTGCTGCACGTTTGTCTTATAGTTTTTTAGGTCGCCGAGTGTTGAAAAATGTTCAACTTTGGGTAAAACGCTGCACTCGCCACTGTCACTGTTTTTACAAGGGGTGGGACAAATAGCCTACCACAAATACGTGATCAAATGTGTTTATTATTATGAGTATGTTGTGATCTGAATCTGAGCCGAACAATCGTATTCGCCGATATGTTTCCTCGCCCACAAAATATCTCATGAACCCACATGACCGGCGGGTCCGTCCTCTATCCCTACGTGCTTCAGCCTTCTCCTCATCCAGAGCAAGCCTTTATGTATGGAGCAAGCACCCTACCTTGTGCCGACTGGTGCCGACATGTGTACTTCCGTGGATATTACGTATCATAGCAACCAGATGCAACCAAAGCGTCTCAGCTGAAAAAACACTGCGCCTCCAAAGTGCTCCTAGCTGAGCGTTTTCAGAAGAGAGCCTGCCGTTGTCAACTGGGGAAAAAAAAGCTTTGTTAGACACGGCCCCTTACTGGAGTTATTCTGGAGCCCTGTTTGTCTATCATGCTGATTAATTATTGCAGCCAAATGTCAAACAGCTGAGGGCCAAACACAAGCTCTACAGGTAGCTAATGTGCCAATTTATCTGGAAAAAATAGACACTTTCCAACCTACCCTCATCAGTATCAAGCCATGCAAATAGTTTTGATTTGCCAAGATTATAAGAAGAACATTGCTGCTGCTGCTCCCTCCAAAACACAATAGTAGTGAAAAGAATTGCATTTGTGGCACTCAAAACACCCAAAAATTTGATTTGGGAAAAAAAACGTCTTTTACCATTCGTACCTTACAGTATTTGAATATCTACATTTACTCATCCACTGCTATCTTGCTGTAATGAATTTAGCAACCGGTCACTAACCTCAGTGAGAAATAAGAGATGGACTTCCTGTAATTGCCTTCCAGTGGTTTGCAAGTGGAAAGCTTTCAATTTGAAACAGCAGCAGCAGCAGCAAAAAAAAACAAAAAACCCTTTCGGTTTGCATTAGCTGTGTCTTTACACAGTAATTACAGCTCTAATGTAGAGACGGAGAACAGATCAGGAAACAGCGGGGCTGCTATCTGTTGGATAAAAGTAAGAACAGCAACATGAGACTATGTTACACTAAAATCTGAACAGAGAGACTTTTAAAAAAGGTGAACCAATCAGAGACAGTGCTCAGTTGATTGGGGGGGGTGAGGGGATCAGTGTGCCTCAACTGAGGTGCTTGTCGGACGGCCGTACAGCGTCTGAAATCCATTTGATGTTGGAATATGGGGGGGCTTGTTTCCGAAAGGTTTTATTACTTTCAGAAACCGACAATCAGACGATTGGCCATCTGTGCAGAGGTTAGAAAGTAAGCAGGGTTTGAACTTCTCCCTCAAGCTCTCTTTCTACTTCCGTCACTTTTTCTGTGTGGAAACTAGTTACACACCATGAATGCCCTCATGAAAACACTGTCCAAAAGTGTTCAGTGTTCTTCCCATTTTTCCCCAGATGGCTATGTTGTTGTGTAAATATCTGTGGATTGGAATGATCAGATGAGGATGAAGATGAAAAATGAGAAGGGCCTTCTGTGTGTGCCCTCTTGACTTTACTCATTTACTTGCTTTCTTCTCTTCCGTTTCTCTTCTCATGCACTGAGTCGTTTCAGCTGAACAGCCAATCAGAGTGATTTCTCTCACAGACGAGCTCCGCCGGCAATTCAACATGCTGAATCGGCCGAAAAGTCTCTGACACAGACGCTCACCGACGGCCGACCGTCGGCTTGGTGTGTCAGGGCTTTAAGAGTTTAGCTCTGACAGTGGAAATGCACGCTATACGTTGCAGCTAAGGGGCGGGTAATGCACAAACAGCCACACTGGAAGGCGGGGTGAAAAGCCGGCCGACCTAAAGAGGAGGAGATGTAATATCGTTTAAATATGGGGATAACGGCAAGCATTTTCTCCTGGAAGACATTCATAGGGTTGCACTCGGTTGTTCACCTGAAAAATTACATAAAATAGTCGTGTCAAGAATGAAAAAAAGAGAGCTTGAGAGAGAAGTTGGCTCCTCTCTCACCTACGCACAGCTGGCCAATCACGGTGTGAAGTGGGTGTGAATATCAGGGGTTTCCGGAGCTATTCGGCCATCCGATGGACACCTGAACAGGCATACTGGCAGCTTAAAAGCGTGACATATGGGGACAGAGGAATCTGAGGCTCTGTAGGATTTTCTAACGGGGATGTGAAGCTGCCAAGACTACAGAGTGAAAACAACTGGTGTTATAAGAGATAGTTGCCAATGACCGATGGTTATTTATTTATTATATAAGTATATGCCTTCACTGTGCAACACTGACTTCAAATGTTCATCTGCCGCATGTCATTATGTGCCGACTGGGCTGCAGCTAATCCAGTATTTATGGATGAACACTGTGTTGTTAACATTAAGTTTCTCGTGGCAGTCCTGAGGATAATAGCTTCGGCATCTTTAATGGATGGCAGCAATAGTTTGTGATTGCAAAGCCCTCGAGAGACATTTTACCAGCCTATTGTATTAGATCTGAAGACGGCACAGTTATGAGATGTCATTAAGTGGTGTTTTATGAGATCTCAGAGATAAATGGATGAATTTAGATGAAACCATTTGATAACCTGCTGGTCTGTGATCTGTCACGAGTAAGCAACCGTCATGTTTCTTGTGTCAATTTTCTTCAACTTGCCTCTGTGTCACATGAGTTTATAACATCATCGTTTTCTCTCTCGTGTGCCTTTTTGCAGAGGAGTTGGAAGAAGAGAAGGAGAGCCCGATAGAGACAGACCTAACAGAAAAACAGAAACACCAGCTTCGTCACAGAGAGCTCTTCCTCTCCCGGCAGTATGAGAGTCTACCTGCGACACACATCAGGTACTGGACCCCGCATCTCATCTGCAGGCAGTGCCCATGGATGGTCACTCATCCAGCCATGAACTGACAAATCAAGTGCTGCTCACTTCCTGTATCTGTGTTTTACAATGTGCTTGTTCCCTCTCCCTCTCTCTCTCTCTCTCTCTCTTCCTATCAGGGGGAAGTGCAGTGTCGCATTATTGAATGAGACTGAAGCCGTTCTTTCATACCTTGACAAAGAGGTGAGCCAGAGAAAAGAACCTGACTTTGCTTGTTTCAGACTTTGTCATAGCAGGTTTAGTCGTACTTTATATGCCTTTTCCAGGCTGCTCTCATACACCGTTTGTAGCTATACCTACGACAAGTAATGCACTGCAATTCGTTTATATCCCACAAAATCAATTTGTATGTAATCCACGTAATCGTGAACCAGGAGGTATAAGAGAAACGCAAACTTAGGGAGGACGTCGGAGAGGATGGGTGGGTCTAAAAGACCAGACTTTCGCCCAGGAGACCACTGTTGGTACCCTGTGTGAAACCAGAAGTCAACGTTGATTTATTTGTCGCATAACTTCTGTAAGTAACGCCACTTCCCGTGTTATGTTAACCCACATTACGTGTTTTTCCTAAACCTAACCAATTTTTTTTCCTGTGAGGACGGAAGTTTATTTTGAAAAGACTGTATGCATGCAACAAGCGGAAATTGACACATGTTGCTGGACATTCGTAGGAAAACGCACAAGAATTGTGGAATAACTTTTCATAAGATATAAGAACCGTTGTATTTGATTTGATTTATTTGATATATCAAAAATATTAGGGCTGTCAAAGTTTAAACGCATTAATGTAACTTGCAATTTTTAGGTTGTAGCGGGCTCAGTTGTAAAGTCATATAGAATATACTGGTATCATATGAAACTAGAAAGCCTAATGAATCCAATGGTCCCAACCATGTCATACTAGCTTGTCGCAAAAGAGGCTAAATAACACTCCAAAATTACGCTAAATTTTGGCGAGGATAAACTGACTTGATTTCCAATAATGAATATATACATACATTTGCATAAAGCAAGCATATTTGCCCACTCCCATGATGATAAGTGTATTAAATACTTGATAAATCTCCCTTTAAGGTACATTTTGAACGGATACAAATGTGCGATAAATTTGCGATTAACTATGGACAATCATGTTATTAATCACGATTAAATATTTGAATCGATTGACAGCCTTAAAAATATATGTATAACGATATGTTGGCTTTTTCATATGTCAGGTGTCAACTAAAAATAACTTTCATTGTTGATTAATCAGCTGATAAAAACAGGGAAAAATGTGCAGTACAATTGTATAACACCTAAGATGATGGTGTCAGATTTTTTGTTTTGACCAACCAACACCTCAAGACTAAAACTATTACATTAATTATCACATAAGACAAAGAGAGCAGCAAATCCTCACATTTTGCTGCCAGAGTATTTAAGGACTTTTTGCCTTGGCTTATCAATTATTCATTTCAGCTCTAGAAAAGTCAAATTTTTGCAGCAGTTATTATCTTCATTTCCCATTAAAACTTCACCTTGTTTTTATTTTTAGCACGTTACTGTTTTTGCAGATGTTACAGTAAAGATTATTCTGTTACACAACAGCTGGAATTTACAGGTTTACCAGCAGAAATCCTTGCCGTTCTTTCATGCTTCTTTTCCAACCAGGAAATTCAAGTTTAAGGTTCAAATGTATAATGTAGAAGTTTGACTTTCTTTGTTAAAAACCCTGTAGCTGAAAATATGGAAGCTGATTGGTGTGTTGTTCTCTTCAGGATACGTTCTTCTACTCGCTGGTGTACGACCCCACACAGAAGACCCTGCTGGCCGACAAAGGAGAGATCAGAGTGGGACCGCGCTTTCAGGCAGACGTACCTGAAATGCTACAAGAGGGTCAGTCAGAACGTGGGATTAATTTCATTACACCAACAGGTTTTTACATCCAATCATAGTAATGATGTTAACAAATAAATCAGACCGCATTGGCCCATTTAGCCCGTTGCTGCGATACGTCAGCGTAGCCGCCATATTGGGGAGGTCAGGACTGGCCTGTAAACACATTCAAGTGAATGGGGGATTTGCCGTTTTTCTGGCTAAAAAGCATAACATTTAAATTTCTCAACTGATTTCAATGAGTCGTTTTTATATTCAAGGATTTATCATCTACGAGGAGTAGAAGAAGAAAGTTTTGTCTCCGGTTACCTAAAATCTTGATACTAGGCTATAATCGCTGCAAGACGCTCAAAAGAGTGTTTATCAACGTTAGCTACTTTAAGTGGTGATCTTCACTGATGAATGATTTTGTCTCATGACTTGATTTTAAGCTTCTTTCACACATGCAGCAACTAACTAACTGGAGTTATTATTCCCAAAAAGTTGACTTGGCAATCAGCTACCTCACAGCTTGAGTAGGGAAAAGTAATTTATTTTCTTGCCAGTGTAAACTAAAGTGGTAAAATGTCTACGTCCAGCATGCTCATTCGAGATTTGGGGGTTTTAATTTTGCAGTTTTTTGCAGCTTGTAGAGCTGAAAATCATTCTATTTATATTGGACAAAGGAGATGGAGCTACCACTGTGCAGTGGGATGAATATGTACACAGTTAATAGTGGAAGAAACCAGCCGTTTTGTCTTCCGTCTGTTTGTGGACATTTACAGATGGTAGCAGATTGTGTGCAGAGTTTAAACTACGAGTTCTACCAGAAAGGTTATTACGTTAATGTCATGGTTTGATGATCCTGATTAGAATATCTCACAAATAACCAAATTATTGTTCAGTTTCTTCTGTGTTCAAGCTCCCGCTCTGTCTGTAAGCTGTTGCCTCTGTGTGTCCTGCAGGTGAGGCAGATGACAGGGACCAGTCCAAGCTGGAAGAGAAGCTGTGGTATCCAGAGTGTCCGCTCACCAGCAAACAGATAGACCAATTCCTAGTGGTGGCACGGTAAGACCTCTCACCGCTGACCTCTACACTTACAGGATGTTATTAACTTGATAACTTTTCTTCTGATCCCAAGGCATTTGTCGGGGAGCTCCAAAAACTGTCTGTGTAAAATCAGGGCTAAAGTCCTGTAGTGTGATCTAGGCATAACAGACAGATGGAACAATTCATATTAAGAGGATCCGAACCCTCACTGCAGACAAAGCTTACATTATTCAGCCATTATTTTCCTCTGTTTGTGGATGGTAACGTAAATATGATTGTTCAAACGTAATAAATGCACATTGTTGTGATGTTGAGGGATAGCTGCAAAGTTTGACCCATTATTTCTTTTTATTCTTCAAAAAATATATGTGGATTTATCATAGTTTATTCTGGATATAATAAATTGATGAAAATTGCATTAAAATATGTAGAATCCTACCAAACAACACCAAACATTTTTTGTTTTATTCTTATCTTTTTTTTTCTGTATTAAAGTTTTTTTTAATTCTTTATTTTATTCATGTTATTCAGATTTGTTATTATTATTATTATTACAAGATTTGTGTTTAAATCAGTGCAAAAACTTTAGTATAGTTTAACCATTTATTGTATTTGAGTCTTGATCGACTCATTCGTGTCTCATTACTAGAAGCATATTCAGAGCTGTGCAGCTGTGCCTGGTTATTTTTCTGTAAACACCAATAAACAAAAACAGTGTGCCCTTCCGACTAAGGCTATTAAATGAAGGCTGGGACACGGTCTTGAGCTATGGGGTATGACGCATGCGCAGTGTATCTGGAGCTGTGATGTTGGAGGGTTACAGCAGACGGCGATAGATATAAAAGGATGGTGTCGGCTCAGATGCTCTTTGGGTGCGCTCAGCCTGACAGAAGTTTTTGGGCACGCTCGACTGGATGGCGGCCGATATACAATTGAACGATTTCAAACAGAAAGCATTTGTTTATGGTCTTTGATTAAAGATCTTTTCAATAATTGCAGAATTGTAATTCTCACCAATAAAGTAGGCGACTATTGACACCCTCCCTGCAAACGCCTCGGTGAAACGAATCAATCATCCTCGTGTTCTCTGATAGTTGTACCCCGATGATATGAAGCAACATGATGCTGTGACTTCTCCTCTTTTTAACGTCCTTGCTTCTGATGAGGGTGTGTAATTATGCAGCAGTAAACTGGTACACAGATCTCATTCATATGTGTGTGTTTGTGTGTAATTTTCAGGGCGGTTGGGACCTTTGCTCGAGCGTTGGACTGCAGCAGCTCAGTTAGACAGCCGAGCTTACACATGAGTGCAGCTGCAGCGTCACGAGATATCACACTGGTGAGTTGGACACAAACATAAAGGCACACTCACTCTGCAGTACCTGATCGTGACTTAAATGATAACCCCCCCCCCCCCCTCTCTGTGTCCCATTTGTTGTAGTTCCATGCGATGGACACGCTGCATCGCCATAATTACGACCTGTCCAGTGCGCTGAGTGTACTGGTCCCAGCGGGCGGCCCGGTGCTCTGCAGGGACGAGATGGAGGAGTGGAGCGCCTCGGAAGCCGCCATGTTCGAAGAGGCGCTAGAGAAATACGGAAAAGACTTCAACGACATCCGACAAGACTTTGTAAGTGTGTGTTTATAAAATGAGCAACAGAAATATGATAGTTTACAGAACTGCCATAGATGTTTGATTTAATCATTTTTATGTCACAGTAACAGAAATTTAGTAGTTAAAACTAATACCAGTGAAATTCCAAGATGCTCAATACCAATTAAATACCACGGTAAAAAACAAAAGTCAAACAATAAATCTCATGTACTTCAACATCCACTCCTTTTATTACCGTTTGCATACTAGTCTTTGTTAGGAAGTTAAACGGGTTGAAATTCCCTCTATTTCATATCGCTGTGAAAACATCTTCAAACAACTGGATTTATTCAAGTTTCTTCCCAAAAACTACATTTGAACACATCATGATATAACGTTAGAATTTACCTTCACCCAATATTTTTACTGAATAGACCCGTTAATCTTGAGCCCTGACGGTACCTGCGATACTGTAGAAAAATGAGTTGGTAGTCGACTTGGTGCCGAAGTATCAGTTCTTGTCAACCATGATTCTACCTGCAAACTAACAGGATGCAACACAAGTTTTATGTAGCTCAGTCAGCTCTAGATGTGAATAATATTTTCTCCCTGCACTGGTATTGAATGTCAGAAAGATTTGTTCATCGTTACGAGAAGATGAGGCAAGAATAACAGGAAAAACGTGCTACATTTCTCAATATCCAGTTCGTCCTGTCTTGACTTGAGAGAGTTCAATATCTGTTGTTTATTCAAAGAGTAACCTTAAATTACTAACTCTCGCCTCAGCTCCCAGCACCGACACCGCACCTATCAATTACATCTGACTATTAACCCCGCCCCCCATTCTCTGTTTGAGAAAGAACGTTAACCAAAAAACAGGAGGTAAAACTGGCTGGAGGGGGGCTTTGAGTACATAATCGCGAGTGAAGCAAAAAGCAGAAGTTGTGTGTTTAGCTGTATTTTAGTGGAAAATGTGTCTTTTTTTTAAACTAACTTAGCAAATAGATGCACAGTGGAGAAGTTTGATTGTGCTGCCGCGGTGTTTTTAGAAGTTTCAACGGGCGTTTTGATACTTGCTTCTTCATCAGCGAAAACTTATCACAATTGGGAATTCATTGTAATCTTCATGAATTCAACATGACCACAGTCGCTGCTCTCCGAAGGACAAAATGACCAATTTTAACAGCCGCGCTTCAAGCCTACAGGGGGTGACTATCTCTATTGAACTTTCCTCCCCGCCATCTACCTGTACTGTATAAATAAAGACAGGATATGGGTTCATGCAATGGCACCAGGTGCTCATGAATACTTATTAAATGTGTGAATCACTATGTGTGTGTGTTTGGTCTGGGGCTCAGAACCAAGCAAAGCCGGTAGCTTTTCAGCCTCTCTGGTCACGTTGCCTCATGAATATATATGAGGGCTTTCGCACCCAGATGGCAAGAACATGAGATATTAATATCATTAATTTGCTCTCTGTCTCTCTTTCTCTTCCCCTCTCTTCACGCCGTTTCTTCATGTGAAGCTGCCATGGAAGTCTCTGACTAGTATCATAGAGTACTACTACATGTGGAAGACCACAGACAGATATGTGCAACAGGTGAGACTAAATCGGTAGTTTGCAAAACAGTCAAATAAAGTTGTTTTTTGCTTGGCTTTCTGCTGTGAAAGATTTTCAGTTTTTTACTTTTGAGTCCAAGGCATTAAGGGATAGTTTGGGTGTTTTTGAAGTGGGGTTGTATGAGGTTGTTATTCATAGTCAGTGTATTACCTACAGTAGATGACAGTCGACACGCCCCCCAGTTTGGAGAAACAGACAGGAGCAAAGCAATGTACTGCTGTTCAGCAAAATGTATTTTAGCCTATACTGCTTACAGTTTTTAATGGGAAAATAGTGACTTTTGGGTGTCAAATACAAGGGTTGATAAGAGCATCAGCCAAATATATAACGTGAAACTGGTCTGACAAAGGGTTAACTTTTCATGCAAATGGATTTTTCATGTAATCCAGCTTTATTGATAATCAGTGGAGGGTGTGACTGCAAACTGTCAGGAAGAAAGGAAACAACACCTTTTGAAATGACACCTTTAATGATCATCGTCGTAATGCCGATCAGAGTTAATTTAGAAAGGTGTCAAACTGTCTGAGAGGGTTTTTATCAAAAGATGATTTATTTAGTTATTAATGAAATAATCCACTGTGTTTCTCTCTCTGAGCAGAAGAGACTGAAGGCAGCAGAGGCAGAGAGCAAACTGAAGCAGGTTTATATCCCCACATAGTAAGTCTAACTTCATTTATAGTTGTTGGTGTTTTTTTTATGCATTATTCATACGTTTTGATTTGCTGAATTTGTCAGCTGCAGCCGGTCTGTTTCTTAAATCTCCTCCTGTTCTTCTTCTCTGTGACAGTAACAAGCCCAACCCCAACCAGATCTCTATGACCAATGGCAAGATGGCGATGGCGACGGTGAACGGAGCGGGCCCCGGGGTCTACCATGCAGCAGGCGGGGGCAGAGCCTGCGAGAGCTGTTATTGTGAGTGTGTGTGTGCTTAAGCGTGGCAAGTGTGAAATTAAATCACAAGGGCAGTGAACATGGGTCAATTAGAAATGAAAGGGAAACTAATGCAGTGTTAGGCAGCTAAAGGATTCATTCTCACTATTGAGCTCTTCTGACTCTGGAAGAGAAGCTTTCCTTTAATTCTCACCGTCACTGCTTATTTATCTTGACAGCTGTGATCAATATCTCTATCCAATAGCTCCACTCTTCACTTGTCAATTCCTGTCAGGAAGGTTTGGACCTGCTTTGCTACTAGGGCCAACAAGCTCTGTTGATTTTTTTCTTCTTCTATAAATTGTCAGAAAATAGTGAAAATGCACAGTTTCACAAGGTGATGTCTTCAAATTGCCAAAATATTTAATTTACAGTGATATAACGGAAAAAAGGGCAAATCCTCACATTTGGCATTTTTGCTATGATGAAATTAATTTAGTGATTAATCTTATTAGGGCTGTCAAAGTTAACGCGATAACGCGCAAAATGACAATCACTAAATAAATAAAATTTTTGACCGCGAGCCAGTAGCTGATTTTTGCTTTCAACATATTTTGGTTTAATTTCTTGTAGAGCTGCAACGTTTAATCAAATTAAATTAATCGCCAACTATTTTGTTAATCAATAAATCAGTTTGAGTCATTTTTTAAGCACAAAAAGTCAAAATTCTGTGATTTCAGCTTCTTAAATGTGAATATGTTCTGGTTTCTTTACTCCTCTATGACAGTTAACTCAATATCTTTGAGTTGTGGATAAACAAGACATTTGAGGACGTCATCTTGGGCTTTGGGAAACACATTTTTCACCATTTTCTGACATTTTATAGACCAAACAACTAGTCGATTAATCAAGAAAATAAAAATTAGTTGCAGCCCTAATGTCTTGCTCAAGTACGATGCTGAAAACTGGATTCAGGATTTGATCGGAAACAGGCTGAATGAGCAACAGCAACAAAATGCCAACCAAAGCATTTGTGTGTTCTGAGTCTCTACAGATGTTTAACTAATCTCATCAGTCAATAGCAGGCGCGAGGGGTGGAAGTAGAGATCAATAATGCTGCTGAGTGTCTTTGAACCAGTTTGTCGGCCGCGATGCTTCTGACCTTCATTAATGCATTTTGTGCGTTCACAGCCATGCAGTCGGCCCAGTGGTACTCATGGGGGCCTCCAAACATGCAGTGCCGCCTTTGTGTTTCCTGCTGGATGTACTGGAAGAAGTACGGAGGCCTGAAGATGCCGAGCAGAGCGGAGGCCCCAGAGGAGAGGACCTCCCCCAGTCCAGCAGCCAATGTAAGCTCAGGCAGAAGGCACACATGTAAAAACACGTGGGGTGTAGTGGGGGAGAATCGGAAGAAATCTGGGTGTCGCCAGTTCCTCAAAAATACTGTATTAGAGATGTTTTTTTTATAAAGCGTGGAACAAAATCTGAATCCACACAACTGCAGCTCTTTAAAGTTTGACATTATACAGTATACAAGTGACGTTTTGAGCCGTCTGGATACGACCTGCACCCTCGCATGTTAAATCCAGCGTGGTAAACACTACACATACAGTAAAGTATGGAAACACTTTGGGTTTCACACATTGCCAGAAAAAGCAGAGCTAGACATCATGGCTAAAGCTGCATGCTAACTCTGTCATGGACAGGAAACGTTATCGTATTGCGGTAACGTGCGGTCAAGCCAGCCGTTACTCTCATTTTTTGTGGTCGAATTGGCCGACGCTACAACTGTAGAGCACCCATATACTGACTGATTTATGTTAAATGCATTCAAACAGGCCGATGGAGCTGACCATGGAAGTATAAAGAGAACGGAGCTGACGGTAAGAGCTAGCAACTGACTTGGCGAAGTTACCGGAAGTATACACGTGTGACTACGTCCGGTTTTCAAAATAAGTGTAAAGAAAGGGAACTGTATATAAACTGTACTGTATAATATACTGTGTAATGACAGATACTTCAGCTTTGAAACAAAGTCTTTAGGGGCGTCAAAACTTTTAAAACCGGATGTTCACCCCACGTCCTAGTCCACCTCCAGGCTATTTTCTGTTCCACTAGCCTCCACGTCACAACACATTTTATTTTGAAATGCTAATGTCAAAGAGTCACATGATCTACGATGTGGTGTTTGACAGTTCACCATGCTCCTAGTTACTCTCTTCCTGTCTAGTCTTTGGGTATATCTGGAAAGAGGCTCTGGGGCTACACTGTTAACACATTTGAAAACTAATTAGTTTAGATCATGATGGTACCACCTCCGCCTCATTTTGAGCCAGGAAAATCCCTGATCTAATGCAGTGTAATACAACCTGCAATAAATCCCACCTTAACGAAGGTTATAATGTTAAATTTTCATTTTAAGTGTTTTTAATAAGGTGCTGATTCAACTTTATGGTCATTTTGGAGGCTGTAGTTACACTCATTGACATAAACGGTGTGGACGAAATATTAGGATCACCTCTCAGGGTAACAACAGCACAACAAAGCCTCCTCTCTAAAACCGTTCAAACAAAAACTGATCATATTAACCTTAATGAAGGGAGGATTTATTGACTTTATTAGTTGATCTGTATATTTTGGTTGAACTCAGCCCAACAGCTGTCAGTGTGTCAGTGTGCTGACTTGACTATGACTTGCCCCAAACTGTATGTGATTATCATAAAGTGGGCATGTCTGTAAAGGGGAGACTCGTGGGTACCCATAGAACCCATTTTCATTCACATATCATGAGGTCAGAGGTCAAGGGACCCCTTTGAAAATGGCCATGCCATTTTTTTTTTTCAAAGCACCTTAAAAATGTTTTTTTTAATGAAGTGTCTTTTTCTGTCCCTCCTCCCCTCCCAGGAGCCTCGCTCACGGGGTCACGCAGCTCGCCAGTCCAACCACATGGTGCCGATGCGAAACAGCGGCAGCCCCAAGTCCTCCATGAAGACCAAGCAGGCCTTCCTGCTGCAGGCCACCCGCCTCACCAAGCTGGCCCGGCACATGTGCCGCGACATCATCAGGCTGCGCCGTGCCGCGCGCCGGCCCTTTGTCCCCATTAACTGTGGGGCCATAAAGGCAGAGTGTAAGAGCTCTTTCAATTCCTCCTAACTTCTGCCACATGGACACACACACACCTGCAGACACACACACAAACACACACACTCGCCACCCTTCCTCACCCTGACCGCCCCACCATCAACCCCCCATCTCTCTCCCCCCCCCCCCCCCCCGTCTGTCTCTCTTTCTGTTTTTATTATTATTGTTATTATTATTATTTTGTTTTTTGTATTCTCCCACCCCCTGTTTCCAATAAAGACTGCCTGTCCTCATAACTATGAGTTTTGATCATCTTTTCATTCGTGTTTTTATGTTTTTTTTTTTATTCTTTTATCTGTTCTTGGTCACTGTGAACTCCATTTGTTGGAATTAAACACAAAGATTTATCGGTTAAACTCACAGCTATTCTACGCCTGCACACACAAATAATAACTGACTTTTGCTCCTGTCATTAACGAGTAGACTGTAATCCAATAGAACTCATATTCTAGTCTGAGCCGTGTGAAGTTAGACGTAGAGAAAATGTATTTTACTAAGAGAAGCTCTATTTTGCACGGCGCCCCTGCTGCAGGCGTGCCCACTCTGTGCTGAACGAGTTGTCTCAGCCACGAATGTTTAATGTATATACTGAAACGCCCCTCACCATTTTTAAAAAACAAAACAAATTTTTGTTCCTTTTTGCGCACTCATGCTGTTAATCATGTGTGTAAAATGACTTGTGTGGGTTGATAATGAGCTTTAGATGGATTTGGACTGATAAAACTTGAAAGAAGGGAGGTTGAAGGACCTTTTTTTTTTTAAACTTCTTTGCTGCTGGCTGCATCAACCGGACCACGTCCTCTCGGATGTGTCCCCTTCGCCATACCATCCACTCAGCTGTTCTCCTGTGTTCAAATCATGCAACTTTCATCGTGTCGCCTCTCGCTTGTAAATCCTGCACACAGGATTTGCCGCTCAGAGCCATTCCTCCCCTCCACGTTGCCTCCTTCATTTCTCTAACAACTGTTGCAATACTCTCATCTCATCTTCTACCTCTTTTTTTTTTGTTTGTTTTTGCTCTTTTTCTTTCATCACTGTGTGAATGTGAGAGTAGACCTCCAATAAAGTCACACCTGAAAGCATCTCTTCCGAGTCCTTGTGCTTCATGTGTCCCGTGTTATCTGTCCATCAACTCCACCACACTCAGAGGAACCATAAAGACTCGCCTTCCCCCTCCCAGCATGGACTCAACCTGCAGTCATACCTCCATATTTTAATGTACGTGTGTTTACGATGTTTTTGTGTGCATGTAATTACATCTGTATGTGCATGTGGGTAGAGATTATTTTTTAGTCACCACATTATTTGCACACTTGCATCGACTCCTGCATCATTCATTTGCACAAGATTACTTTTTTTAACCAACAGTTAGGACTGATTTTATACACTTTGTTTTGTTTTTTACATGCATGATGCTGCAGAAATGTGTCTCAGTAGACGGAGGGAGATCATACGGTCGCTGAGACGCTGCACTGGATTGTAAAATAAGTGTGTGTGTGTTTGGTTTAGACATGTTAAGGGTGTCGGAAGGGCAGGGGACTCGCCTACCCAAAACCAGAGCCGCCCAAAGGAGCACTCTGACCAGTGTTGTCCAGTTTCTAGGTAAATCAACATATAAAATCAGTGTTTGAGCAGTAAATGTGCTAAATAACTGTAAAAATCAAAGGAATATGGTATAAGTTATTCAGATAGGAGTTGGTTGATGCAGCTCCAGTGTGGTGTCTCTTCCAGAGTCCCGTCCGGCGGTCCACGCCCCTCGCTCCCACCGCACCCCGGGCCTGCAGACGCCTCCACCTCGACGCCTCCTCTCCTCTCTGCCACACGGCCCCCACGGCATGTTGGGAAAGCGCAGCTACCATCACCACAGCAGGGCTGAGCCAGACAGGCGCGCAGGTACACACATTTCTTTAAAAACAGCTCCTCAAATGAGTTATTTTATTTTAAATAAGAGTGTTTAACTTAATCCTGCCTTGAAGCAAAAAGTCATTACTTGTTTTGTTTTTTTAAACCCCTCTCCCCCCAACAATTGGAAAATGAGTTTTCTTTTATGATGTGAGTGAACCTTGGGGACCAAGCTGTTGATGTCCTTTTGCTTGATAAAATCAAGTTAGTGGAAATAACACCCGGAGCTGATAACCTTTTCTGCCATTTCTTATCTAAACTAGCTCGTTGGAGAGAATGACAACTAATTCTAATGAAAACGAATCAGCAGATGGGGGTCATTTGGATAATTTGGATGATTCAACTTCAGTCTGACACTTTATTTTTTATTGGTAACTTCACTATTTCTACTGAAATTGAAACACAGTCATTTGTTGCACCACTTGTAAACTAGGAAAAGTAATCAATACTATTCACAAATGGCAGATTCCCTCATGCATACTTTGCATCTTGTTTTTGCAGATAACCCTGGTACAACAGGTGGACCCCTCCTGGTGGGTGTCTTATACTCTTCTTTTTTTTATTTTTTTTTTTTAATCAAATCCTGTTACAGCTGCACCAATTTTAATAAAATTATATTTAATTGTCTTTTTTTGCAGCATAACGGCCGCAGCAGCAGCAGTGGAAACACCCGAGGTGGAGTGATGATCCGCAAGAGACGCCCCAACTGGATCGATGCCCCGGATGACAGCTTCTTCCTCGTCACCCGGGAGACCAGGTAAGCAAAGGTGACACTTTTCTAAACTCTGATTGGCTGACTGTGTGTGTGTGTGTGTGTGAAGGGACAGCACGTGATGCTGAGAGCCGAGCGACAGCATATGGGAGGAATTGAGCTGTTATTTATGTCCCGTGGTGACCTCAGACAGCTGAAACACACAAACACAACGCATGTGTGGGTAAATTCACACGGACCAGTGCAGCCTGGGAATCCTGCAGAGTTAAAATCGATCACAATTGATTTGTATATAAGTGTTTATTTTCATCAAACCACTAACGCAGCGCGCACAGTTAAGAAACACTGTAAAAAAGCACCAATTTTGACAGACTGAATTCAGGTTTCAGGACAAATATTGTCCAGAAACTCTCACAGGTACTGCATTTAGCATAAAAAATATGCTCAAATCATAACATGGCAAACTGCAGCCCAACAGGCAACAACAGCTGTCAGTGTGTCAGTGTGCTGACTTGACTATGACTTGACCCAAACTGCATGTGATTATCATAAAGTGGGCATGTCTGTAAAGGGGAGACTCGTGGGTACCCATAGAACCCATTTTCATTCACATATCTTGAGGTCAGAGGTCAAGGGACCCCTTTGAAAATGGCCTTGCCAGTTTTTCCTCGCAAAACATTTAGCGCAAGTTTATTAGCGTTATTTAGCCTGTTTGAGGCTAATCATGACTTTGTTTTGAGTATGTTTGTGTGCTGATGTTTGCGTTGAGCTGAAAGCACCGCTGTGCTTAAATGCACCCTGACAGAGCTGCTAGAATGGCTGCAGACTCTGAAGTCTTAAGTGTTAGATTTTGCATTTTTAAAGAAGTTTAGAGGATTAGAAGATTCAATTTGAATCAAATTAAATTGTGGGCAGAAATGTAAGATTTGAGGATGCATTCAGTAGATGCAAATAACTTAATTTATTACACGGCGTTGTTGAATACTCAATTCTGATTGGTTAATCACAGTGTTGTACAGTCTGTTATTTCTTTATAACAGACCGTTGCTATGTATAACAGAGCGTTGCTATGTATAACAGAGCGTTGCTATGTATAACAGACCGTTGCTAAGGGCACAGTTCTGATGTCGGACTCTGGCGGACCGTTTTTGTGTCAAATTATTGATTTCTTAAGTAAGTAGCCGTGTAATAAGCAGGATAATGTACAGCTAGCGGGTCATTGTTGTGAAAGTAACCCCTTCAGGGCGCCCTGTCGGGGTTTCTTTCACAACAGTGACCTGTACATTATCCCTTACATAATCATATGTTGAAAATAAAGCCTTTTAAAAAATGTCTCAAAAACCCCAAACAGCAGATTCTCTTTGTACTCTCAGAACACATTTTGTTGATTGAAATAAACCACACTTATGTTTTAAAATCTATTTCTTTCTCTCGCACATACATAGACACACACTCTCTCACACACACATTCAAACATACAATGAGTCAATGTTTGCACGTCTGTATGTGAGAGAGAAAGATGTTCTTCCATTAAGCCCATGTCTAAATGAGCCATGGCACCCCGGCCCTCACAGACGCCCTCCGATCAGCGAGGCTAAAATTAGAGCAGCTAACTGGTGCCAGCGAGGAGCCAGGCAGCGCTGGGCCCTGAGTGGAAATATCATTACCACATTAACCATGGCATGGATCACTCACTTACCACCAGTATCAACATGGCTGTGTGTTTGTGTGTGAGAGAGATGTCGTTCTGAATACTGTCCCTTTATTATATTACATTACACTGTCATTCGCTCCCCTGGCAGAGACGATTAATGCTTTTCTGAATAAAAGACATTAATAGATGTGCTCTGAAAGGCCGGCTGCTAATGAGAGATAATCGGAAGTTTCATTTTCTCCCCCCTCTCCGTCTCTTTCTCTTTCTCAGTGTGATGAAGAGCTCAGTGTGTCACAGAGCAGAGAGAAGGAGTGGGAGATCACTCCCACAAATTCAGGGATTCAAGAGAGACAAATAGAGACAGAGAAAGAGAGAGAGAGAGATTTCTTTGCACGATTCAAACTGCTAAACAGGACAATAATAAGAAAGAAGAAACTGAAATCGTGACCTGATGATGAAGCTGATGAAAAGTCAGGAGATCAACAAATTATCATAGAACTTTGGATGGAAAATGAATGTCTGTACCAAGTGGCAACCTCCACTTCTGAGAAGTGAAGCTAACGCTGAAGTGCTTTAAACTGTCATTCTTTCTAATGGCCAGCAGGAGGCGACTCCTCTGGGTGCAAAAAGAAGTCTGATTGTATAGAAGTCAATGAGAAAATGAACCTACTTCTCACTTGATTTATTACCTCAGTAAACATTGTAAACATGAGTTTATGTTCTCAATCGCTAGTTTTAAGTCTTCTTCAATACAGCATGATGTTCATTTAGTAAATGATGGTCCCATTTAGAGTCAAATAGACCATAAAGCAGGGTCGTTACCACGGCCATGTCCGGTCTGGGAGTTGACCGTGTTTTCGTCTCATAACTTTAACCCTTTCACAGTGTGTTTTCAGTTCATGAAAGTTAATTGTAACATTTTAAATTATCCAATATTTCCCCAACAACAGAGATCAGAGAAAAGTCCAAAAATTACTAGAATTTTTTTCTTTTTCTTTCCTACCAGATTAATCATCTCACGATTTATCATGCAACCCTTTGGATGGGCCCGACCCCGATGTTGGGAACCACTGAAGTATATATAATAGTTATTGCTGCTTATGCATCGGTATTAACAGTCTAGTAATGTCATATATAACAATAAGATACATCAGCCACAGGAGACATTTTTCTGCAGAATGAGTTCTTTTGATGCTTAAAGTACATTGTGCTGATACAGTAATACTTCTGTATTAGTTAAGTAGGATTTTGGACTTTTTGGGCAAAACTTCCATAATAACCTTTCAGCATATTGTAATGAGAAAGTGTGCTCTGGCTGGTGGGGCGGTGCTTGGTATTTCCTCAACTGATCTCAACATGGCTGCCGGGTCACAAATTTTCTCATTTTACAGCTAAACAGTACACTACAAGATGTTTCTGAAAACATTTGAGGAGAGAAATAGGCATTACAGTAACAGAATATTGATTAATGTTTGATCAGCGCTGCCTAGTTTGACCGTTTGGTCAGAGTTTGTGAGTGATTGACAGCTGCCTCCGTTGAATGAACAGCCAATAGGAACGCTCTCTCTCTCTCTGAAATGACCTGTGATTGTCTCCTGTCACGTACTAGATATTTTAAATCCTGAAAACAGAGCCACGAGAGGGTGCAGAAGTCTAGTTTTCTCTCAGAACACTTGTATTACAATATGCTGAAAGGTTATTATGGATTTTTATTATAGATATTCTGCCTACTGAAGCTTTAACTAAAGAATCGTAATTCCTTCACGCCTTTACCTAGTATAAGATGCAGTTGAATGCGGACAGAGAAATAACAGGACAAAATGGGTCATATTAGAAAACAGAACGAGAGGAACAGAACATGTAAATGAGACAGCTTGATATATTTGAGCGTGGATTTACATGTTTGCTTTCCTCCTCCCAAAGGCCAGCTGAGCAGACAAACAGCACAGCTTTAGATAATGTGCCACCAGAGCTAAAGCTGCTCTCTTCTTCTCTGCTTTATATTCCGCTCTAACTCCAAGGGACGTTACAATACATATATCATGCTGTGTAATAATCTCAGGGTTCATTGTACTTGAAAGATGTGTTGTTTCGATTGCACGACTGTTGCAGGCCTATTTACTTGGATGCACGAGCACATCATGTACGCAGGGTCTTCATGAGTGCTCATTTTATCAACAGCAGGGATCTGGAGGGGGTTTTCCTGAGAGAGCAGTGCAAGAGGAAGAAAATACTCTGCCGTGCATTAAATCTGAAAGGCCTGAAGGAAGCTATGCATCACATATATACATTGTGGTTATGTTTTTTGCATTTGTCTGCAAATGAATTCCATTAGTGCTGCGTCCAACACTTGAGTATGCCCCATGGCCTTGTAGTTTAGTGCTGTTGGTTGCTGTGGGCTGTTACTTCCTGTCACAGCCCAAATCCCACCGCAGTCTGGAAATTACCAGCGAGCTCCTTTATATTAGTCCACAAAACCCTGCAGAGAAGTCCCTCTCTCTCTCACCTCGTAACAGAGATATCTATTCGTATAGTTCTACTGCTGATGTTCAATAAATGAAATGAGAAAAAGTGGGTTGTTTCTAATTACTTTCTCAGCAGCCTGGAACCTCAACTTGCTGCCCTTAAACTGAACTTTTCATCTTTTCATTTAATCATTTTAACCAACTTAAAAGTTTGCAGTCTTCTCTCTTTATTAGTTTCTTCGGGTTATTGCTGGTGAAGGCTTTACGCCTCATTTAAAGCTGTTGCTCGTGAGATGTGCAGTCACAGAGAGGAGACGTTGCTATAAAATCAGAATCAAAGGTCGAGTGATGACAACATTTGTACAACCAAACAATTAAGTGATTAATTACGTCATGCATCGTGGTCAAACTGCTGGTAAATCGAAAGCATACATGTCAAAGAATCATTGTTTCGTCATTGTTTCTGTGTGTTGTCAGCCTCTTCACTGCAGGCTGTAATCTAAAGGCATCAAGCCTGTGGTCAGCTCCGTATAAATAATGTATTCAGACAAACATTATATGAGGACGAGCTACTTTAACTTGCTGATAAGCACTGTTAAGATGCAATCATGAGCTATTGGCTACTAATGCATTGTTTAAAGGTTCTCTATACGATATCCAGAGCAGTAATATAGCAGCAAACAACTATTTGCTTTGTAAAGATATAGAGAAGTAATGTCTACCTGAGCAGAGAATGAAGTCACTCTCCCTCTGTGTGTGTCGTAATCTGAGCTGAAAAACCATCTGAATGACTCATTTTGATGGACAAAACAATCACTTGCACTGTAATTCTTATATATCCCATGAAATCAATTTATTTAATCCACGTAATTGTGAACCAGGAAGTATAAAGAGGGACAAACGTTGCGTAGGGAGGAGGTCAGGGTGGATTGATCTTTGCCTAAACCTAACCAAGTAGTTTCCTGAAGACGGCAGTTTATTTTAAAGAAGAAGAAACGACTGTATGCATGTAACAAACGGAAATTGATATGTGTTACTGGACATACGCACGACAAATAAAGAATAACGTTTCGTGACATATCATACAAACCGTTGTTGATTTAGTAACTTTTCTGGAGCTTTTGATCACACAATCTTCCTCAGCAGACGGAGTTGTCATTGAATTATATATTCAAATTTTCATTTTTCCTGAGCACTTTAAGGACTTCTCGTCCATGTTGGCTTAAAAATTGAGATACAAAAATAAATTCCTGACCTTGGAAACAGTAATTTGTCAAACTAGTGAGGTTATTTTATCAACTACTGTTACTACTAACTACTGTTTCCAAGGTCAAGAATGAATTTTGCAATCTGGATTTTTTTTCCTGACATTAGCTTTGCATCAGTGTATCTTCTTCTGCACTTATGTCCTGTCTCGTCTCCACCGCTGCAGGAGGGCCAGGCGGATGCTGTCCCGCTCCCAGCTGAGGCATGCTTGTCGGCAGCCGTGTGAGCAGATCACCCTGCGCAGGGTCACCCAGGCCCCGCCGCAGGGGCTCGTCCTCGCCCCGCCACACCCTCACCCCAGCCTGAGGATGCGAGGCCCCATCGTCATCCACGACTGACCCCTACGCGGACCCTCTGACACCGCCGCTGCGTACACGTTAACCCACTCTGGTAACACTTTATAATAACCATCATTTATAAATGGTAAACTGATTAAACTTACTTAATAGTTATTTTACCGTTAACAAACTATGACATGATAATTAATAATGTTTGCTAATTATTAGTAATGCTATAATTTCAGTTATTTTATCATTAGTTTGTGTTATATGAAATTAACTATTACATTCTGATTAAATTATTAAACTATTTATAACAGTTTATTGTTGCACATATTGTAATATAATCTATATTAAGTATGTGTTAATGATTACCAAATAATTTGTAAAACATCTATAAACATTACATAGATAGATGGACCAGAAACCAATTATTAACCATTGTTAAAGTATTAACTCTCTAACTAAAGTCTAAAGTTTATCAGTCTATTTTATCTGTAGTCTGGGATTTATCCCATAATTATTATTACTGTCAATGTGTACTTTATCTATTTTATTTTACTTTTTTTTTATCTTATCTTATTTTATTTTACTTCTTTTTTTTTAAATGTAACTTTTTTTTTTGTCCTTTATCCTTTTTGCATCGCTTTGGGGGAAAAAATACCAAAATATGGAGGGACAATCTTTTACATTTGTGCTTTATTTGTTTCTTTAATTATTACTTGGGAAAAAATATGATCTATCTAAATATTATAGACGCTTGACAAAGAATTTATTAACCATTTAACAAGGTATTATAATCATCAGTTGCAACTTTATTATAGCATCCAAATAATGTTTATAGACTGTTTACAAACCAATTATTAACCATTAACAAAGTCTGTCTATTTATGTAATGTTTATAGATGTTTTACAAACAATTTCTATAAAGTTCACAAATAATATCTTAATCATTGACAAATACTTACATATATAATAGTAACTGGAATAACATAAACTATAGCATTATTAATAATTAGTAAACATTATTAATTATCATTTTGTTGTTTGTTAACAGTAAAATAACTATTAATTAAATTTGATTCACTATAAATTTACCATTTATAAATGATGGTTATTATTAAATGTTACTAATTCTCTCATTAAATTCCTTTATTCCTTAAAATCCTGAACACTTAAACAAGCTGTCTCAACTGTTTGGCAACAGAAGGATGTCACGATGCAATAGAAACATACACCTGACTGCAAGTGCTGCCTGTCTGTAGTCCTGGGAATGTGTTTGTGTGTGTAAATACTGTATCTGGGTGCATGCAAGTGTGTGGCAGAGTGTGTGCGTGTATGTATGTATGTATGTGTGTGTGTGTGGGTGTGTGTGTGTGTGTGTGAGTGTGTGGGTGTGAGTGTGTGGGTGTGATCATGCCAACAACACATGAGAGAGCGAGGGGATGTTGACCGTTCTATGGATGGACATAACGACAGTGTGACTTTTTTGTGTTGATGGTGAATTGTTGTGAAGTTTTATCAGTTTGTATAAAGTTATTTTGGTTGGGGAGGGGGCATGGGGCTGGATCAGGACGGGGTGGGGGGGTGGGATAGAGAGGCCAAGTCTGGTGTGGACCATTATGGGACCTTATTTCATAAAAAATATGGTATATTAACGGTAGTCAACGGAGAGAGACAAATAGTTTTTTGATACTGTTTGAAATCCTCCATGAATCACACATATGATGTTTGTCAATTTAAAACATAATTTTGCAAGTCAAGAAAGTCGCAATTTGTCGTAAAACTGTTGAAACTGTGAAAATACGTAATTAGAAAGACGACACACCCAAAAGTCGTGTCAGTGACGTCTCTCTCTCTGACGCTACGATGTTGTTGTCTTTCTAATTACGTATTTGCACAGCCTGATGCAAAATGTTCTTTTAAATTGACAAACATCACATGTACGATTCATGGCGCAATTCAAACAGGATCAAAAAAATATTTGTCTCCCGCCATTGACTACGTATTTTTTTCTGAAATAAGGTCCCACGGTGGTCCATCGGAGGGGGCGGGACTTCGCCTCTCTATTGCATTTGTGGGGTTCTTGTATCATTGGAGAAGAGGCAAATGTCCAACGCTGACGCTAAAAAGAAAATGCACTATACGAAGAATGAATTAGCAGTCTTCTCTTTTTCAAAAAAAAAAAAGAACGGCTGCTTTGAATTGTGTTTTACCTGCAACTTTTTCTCGAGGTTATAAATCAACGAGCTGGAGCTGGTGTTGAAGAATGGTGAGACTTTTATTTCACAAATAACTCTAAAAGCTGTCAGTCGTTCATGACAAATCTGCAGGTCTGAAAATAAACCAAGGCAAAGAAATAGAGTCAAACAGCCTCCCTCACGAGCCGGTGTATAATATATTGTATATCTCATTAAAGCACTGTAAATCTACTCATCCTATTTCTATGGCCGACTGTACCTACCTAGCCCTAACATGGGTACTAAAGCACTTCCTTTGCAACAGAAAAAGGGCATGGATGTGTCATATTTTCCTCAAGGCTGTGGTGACATTTTGAGGCAAAAACTTTGCCAGCAGCTGTTTGCTAATATTTCTTCATCATTGTTTAAAGCCAACAGTCAAGTTCATCCTGTTTTCAGACCTCTCTCTCTCTCTCTGTAATCCCCATGTTGCCAGAGGGCGTTGCCTCAAAATGTTGCCCATCCAGCCTTCAGGTGTGTTTCATTATGAGTTTTTAAAACTGGCATCGCCGCCGCATGTCTTTGAGGCGAAGAGCCTCCGCTGATGATTTCTTCTCTTTCATTCAGAATGTTTATGTTAGTGTTTCCTGTGTCATGTGTTGAATTATGAATATGCTGAAAACAATAATAATAAAGCAACAACTCAATGCTGGATTATGGTGTCCCTCCAGTCGGAGTGAGTCATTTGGTGTTACATCCTGACAGGCTGCCTTGTCTCCCAGCCACCTACTCCGTCTCTCTGCCTCTCTTTGTGTTGCTCTTCGGGGGGTGTAATAGATGAGGCCTGGTGCACACCGTGGATGTCGTAAAATACCCCCAGAAATTATGGTAATTTGACACAGTGATGAAGAATGAGGAGTCCTCTCTGGATATAAATCATGTTCTTGGAAGCATACAGCCTGCCTCAAGCTACTTCACTGTGTGTATATGTGTGTGCAACTTTAATAACATGACCACAGTCAACTGTTGCAACTGCTGTGGGTTTTTGCTTCTATACCAGCGGTTCTCAAAGTGGGTTCCATGAAAAAATTTAAAATTCATTCATTTAAATCATGATATAATTTTTGTAAATACAAAAAACTTATATAGTTAAACATATAATACTCAATTTTTTAAATCTATTATATAATAGTTCATAAATTACATTCTAATCTAACAAATCTATAACTCTTATAATCTGCAAATAATTTATGTTAAAGGGACTATTTGTAAGAATCAGAATTCCTTGTTAACAGCGACACCTGTGGCCGTTAAGTCAACGAAAGTCAGCATTGTGTTGATCGCGCTTGTGCTCGCTCTAGTCTACATGGACATGAACGAGAATCGTTCAAAACAGGGAGGCGACACACGTCAGCTAAAACCACAATATCACACCATATTTCACCTGCTTGGCAGTAATGTTAGCTGACCAGACGAAGGTCTCTCCATGAATCAATGCTGATCCTAGTGTTGGCTTTTCCTGCTTCAGCCTCCCGACCGTGGCCGGAGGGAACAGGGGAGACACCGGAGTTTTGGTCGGAGACGATACGGCTCTCACTGCGGAGCCCCGTCACTTCACAAGACACGGGAAACCTCAGTTGGTCTGGAGGAGCTGCAGCATTTATTTCTGCACAAACGTCCACTGTACATATACTAGATATTCTCAGAGCTACTAACTCTCCTGCAGCGTGTACTGTGCATGCATGCACGTAAGAGTGGAGCGAAAGAGCGAGAACGAGCGAGATGTGTGAGTGAAGTCAAGCGGGCAGGCAGCGGAGTAGAGGAGCAGAGTACAGCAGAGACTCCGGCCCTGGAGACCAAAGCTACGGTCTCCCCCGCGTCCTCCGACCGCGGCCAACACTGTTTAACAGACGGGCTTCACTAGATATAACTTTGCGGTTTTGGTGCTTCCGTGTAGTTTGATTTGGAGTCTGAGACTGAACAGCGTATATATATTATATAATATATATATATATATATACTGTGTATATATATATATATATATATATATATATATATATATACATATATATATATATATATATATATATATACACAGTATAAGCGGCAGTGAGTTATCTATTTATTTATATTATTATTATTATTATTATTATTATTATTATTATTATTATTATTATTATTATTATCACGGAAAATTATTGAAATGTTTGTTTTTCGAAACAAGAAAAAAAACACATGTCAAAATTACTCCTGTTGAAACTAAGAAGTCGGAGCTTTGTGAGAGGGACTTGAACGCAGCCCGGTGTCTGCTGGACTGTGAGTGACCACCAACCTGCCTCACGGTGAGTTCTCTCCTCCCGGTCTCTCCATCATGTTTAACGCTCTCCACAACAAACATTACACTAAATAATAATTAAAATAAACTAAATAAGAAGATGTTTGTGCACCACAGTCGCTGGTGTCTTTCTTAAAGCGACTTCCTGCCCGGTAACCGCCGAAGCTCCAGTGGCGCAATCGGTTAGCGCGCGGTACTTATATGACAGTATGCAGCAGAGCGATGCCGAGGTTGTGAGTTCGAGCCTCACCTGGAGCAGAGTTTTTAGATTAACTCACCTGGTGAACCATGATGAGGTAAACCCGTCAGATGAGAGGGGACTTCCTGTACTGTGCAGTAATGACGTCATACTGTAAAACACCCCATCTGAAACAGCTGTGGTATATTCAGGTACACTTACTGCTCTAAATACACCATTACCACAATACTGCTCTAAATACACCTTTAATACTGTACTGCTCTAAATACACCTTTACCACAATACTGCTCTAAATACATCTTTATCACTGTACTGCTCTAAATGCACCATTATCACAGCACTGCTCTAAATACACCTTTATCACAGTACTACACTGGCTTATTACTTCCCATGTTTAGATGGAATGTACTGATGTGATGTTTACCTACTGGACATCATTCAATACATAAATAAATTTACATATTCTATAATTCATAAAGTAAAGTAAAGTAAGATAGGAGAAGCAGCAGCTCAAAGACAGAAACAAGTACAGATAAATAGGAAAAATAAATGATAAGAGGTAGGCTATATAGAACTATCGTACTACTAAATTATACTATAGTATACAGTATAATGTAACAAAGCAGTGTAACATATTAACATAACAGGATTTAAAATAATACAATAAAATAAAATAAACATAATAATAATAATAATAATAATAATACAAAATAAATAAATAGATAACTAAATAGGTAACTAAATAAATAAATAAATAAATAATAATAATAATAATAATAATAATAATGTCTAGAACTATATTACTTAGGGGAAGGATAAAGTATAAATGTGCTAAATATATTGTCAGTTAAATCATGAACCACTTGTAACATAACACATTTTAGCTGCATGATAATCATAATAAACTACAGACAAACTGTCTTGGATTTTTCATATTGGACAATATGAATACAAACACAGCAAAGCCATATATTTTTAAAAAAATTCCATACAATTAATTCAATAATTAATTAAGAAAAAGGTGCTCTTGGTACCTCTAGTCCGTCTCCCTCCATCCTCTCAGGTGTGTTGTGGAACAACGCCCTCTGCCAGCTGACAGTTGGACTGATACTCTGTTGTAAAACCGTATTTTCACCACTAGAGGGAGGTGCAACTGCAGCAGAGGACTCAGTCCACAACTCCTGTAGCTCTAAACATGGTTATCTAGCTGTAGAGGTGTGTCACTAGCCCACCTTTGACCTTTGACCTCAAGATATGTGAATGAAAAATGAAAAGACATGCCCACTTTATGATAATCACATGCAGTTTTTTGAATGCAGTATAAATGTGTTATTTTCACCTATTCTAAAATGGTGTATTTTAATATTTCTGCATACTGGGGTCCTTAAACAGTTTTTGAATTACATAAATTGGGTATCACTGTAAAGCTTAGATTCTTGTGGATCCAATGAGCCCAATTGTATTCATGTGTGCTGATGTTAGTCTCCATAGGAGCCATTTCACTTTAGTGAGACCATTTTTTTTTTATTTGACCTCACTGTATAAAATGACCTGTGATGACCTCTAGGATAATCACAGCCTCATGAAACTTTGCAGCCACAAACTACAGACCTAGAGCATGCAGAGGATGGATGGCTTCCCTAGGTAGATTCACAATAAGGGGGTTTCTGAGCAATTTCCAAAACAGAAGCGCTCGCCATCTAATCGCCGGAAAATGCAATGCTTGCAGAAAACTCCAAAAGTCAAAAGTTTTTTTATACCAAATCACAGCATGGCTTTTACTATGGTTTTCCTCAAGGGCTTGGTGTCTTAATGTGGTATTTTGGAGGGATTATTGATCATTTTTATTGATTCTCAAGTGGTAAAAAATGGTTAAATTTAGCAGTAAATTCATGTAACAAATGGTATCAACCCAAAAATTGCTGCAACAACTTATGAGACATAATAGAGATGCTCTTCATATACTTCTATCATAATGTTCTAAACCCTTATGCACTTTCACTATTTATTTTTATGACAAGAACAACTTATCACTGTACTCGACTGTTACATGTTGTATATCTGTGTTCCTTGGATGTGAGTGTGTGTGCTGTGTGTGGATGTTTGTGTGCAGGTCTGTCACTCTAAGCCCTTTAAAGCTGGGAATGAACAAGCAGAAGATTGCAGTAATGATGTGACCCAGATGTCCCGGCTGCAGATCTCCAGGCTGAAAATGAGAGTGCAGATCAGGGCCTCATACCTCCCTCCCTCCTCTCTATCCGGCCTGGGACACAATCACAGAGTATTTAGCAGCAGGGAATATGTGTGTATGTATGCATGTAAGTGCATGTGTGCATATCATTTGAGGGAATGTTGTAGCGTGTGTGTGTGTGTGTGTGTGTGTGTGTGTGTGTGTGTGTGTGTGTGTGTGTGTGTGTAAGCTCATCCAGATCCATGTAACACGAGGGATCAGATTTTGGAGTGTGTGCCACTTGTTCTTGGGGCTCCGGATTAGACAAAAACAGTTTTTTAATTTACTCTACCATAAGACGCTAAAGCCTAGCTTCGCCCCACCAGAGACCCCACCACACAACTCCTCCTCCTTCTCCTCCTCCTCCTCCTCCTCCTCCTCCTCCTCCTCCTCCTCCTCCTCCTCCTCCTCCTCCTCCTCCTCACCCATCCCCTGAGGTGACCAGGTGGCTGAACAATCACACACACACACACACCAGCCTGACAGTAGGCTCAGCGGGCCACTTTACTCAATGAGAGGCTCGGCAGTTGGAGTGGCGCAAGCGTCTGTACCATGGGTGCAACTTTAAGGTTCACGTGCGAGCGACAAAATCCACAAAAAAAGACCACAAGTGAGGGATAATGTACAGTGAGCCGGTCATTGTTGCGAAAGAAACATCTGTCATTGCCCTGAAGGGGTTTATTTCACAACAATGTACATTATACCGCTTAATACACGGCTACTTCCTGAAGAAATCAATAATTTAACAAAAACGGTACGCCAGAGTCCGACATCAGAACTGCGCCCATAGCAACGGTCTGCTATCTGCTATACATAGCAACGGTCAGTTATACATAGCAACGGTCTGTTATACATAGCAACGGTCTGTTATACACAGCAACGGTCTTTTATACATAGCAACGGTCTGCTATAAAGAAATAACAGACCGCAGAACGCCGTGATTGATCAGAATCGAGTATTCAACACAGCCATGTAATAAATATTATTAGTTATCTAGTTAGTTTTTTTATTCTGTCAATAAGAAGACACTAAAAGGTCGATATTATTCATCTTTTCAATAAATTATAATAATACAAAATATAGATCATATTTAAATCCCTACATTCGTTTTTGGTTACGGTCACTATGGGGTTCAGTGAGCCCCCTGAACCAACGCACACTGCGCCTGTGGTCTGTACGTGTGGAAATGTGTGTGTCTGTGTGTGTGTGTGTGTGTGTGTGTGTGTGTGAGGGATTGAGGGGAAAGGGGACAAAAGACTGAGAGTTTAATATTTGGGATAAGCTGCGATTGAACATCCTGATCAGAGCAGAATGATCAAATTCTGCCAGTGATAATCCCCCCATCTTGGAAAATTAAATACCACTCTGCGACTCACTCACACCCTCTATCTGCATGTAACATGCTCACACACACACACACACGCACACACGCACACAGACAGGGTCTTAATCTGACCTGTGTCTCATAACCCTGCTTGGTTCCTCAGGGAACTGTTCTGATATCTGATGAGTTTTTCATTAATAAGACACAAGTCTAATCCTGAGGGAGGAACACAAAATGACAGCGGATAAGCCCTGCTTTCCCCTCACACACACACACACACACTGATCCACTGATCCACTATCTAACTAAACATCTTTATACACACACTTATACTCATGTTTATGCTTTAATCTCCCCATCCCAGTTTCATTCACTCCAACCTACATTTTATTTCTTTGCACGTCTTTGTTATTCGATTTCTAAATAAGCCCTTATACTGCTGCAGATTAAAGGGTTCAGTATACTTGATAAGAACCTACCTGAAAGTGTTTCTACCTGTTCTTAAAAGGCCTCATGTGAAGGTCGTAGCCTGCTCCCAGCTGCACCTCACTCTGATAGAAGAACTCTGCGTCTTTTGCGTGCTGCGGTCGTCTCGACGCGATGAATTGTACGAAGGCAGTCATGGCGTTGCACTCAGCTGTACGGTGCAACCCAGTCTCACAGGAAGGCGTATAAATACCACAACATTACACAGACATTCCGCCATGTCATGAATACGCATTTTAGCCTTTTCGTGCATGTCATTTGTACGCCGCTTTTCACGTGTCATTTATACGCCACGCAAACGTCTGCAGTTAGGTTTAGGCAAGAAAACCACTTACTTAGGTTTAGGAAAAACATCATGGTTGGGCTTAAATCAAGTATGTAAACTAAGTAAAATACCTATGGAAACAACGTAACATAAGTACGGAAAACATGTCACAACCGTCACTAAAAAACATGTGACGATCAACACGTGATAAATGTCACTAACGTAACTTACAAAACAAAACACTCCTGGTTAAATGTCCAGTGTTTGTTTGAGACTCCTGAAACAGACATTGGATTAAAACCTTCTGATTCTGTTAGATGATCTGACAAGCTTGTTTGAATCATACAGAGGCCTTTTTGTGTCATCTCTCCGCTGTTGACTCACTAATAAAGACATATAATGCCCCCAAAACATCTTTTAAAAAATCAGCTACATAGATTAACTGAAAACAAGGAGCTGACTTTCTTGCAAATGAGACTGATATCTCTCACTACAAGAGCAGGCAGAGCTCATGTAAAACATGTACTAATGGTGTCCTTTGGGGAACCACCAGACTCACTGCAGATCCTTGACCCATTTTAAGGTTTGACATCTTTCATTTCCATGAAAAACGTCCTTATTGTTTCCTATTTTACCTCCCAAACAGACAGTCTGCTGCTGTATATGGTGCCACGAAAGAGAAGACAACAAACTGAAGTCTGTTGCAGGTACAGTCATTAACCTGCTAAGTGGCCCCGGGGTAAAAATGAGCTGCTGTCCTCATATTAACCCCCCCGTTCCTCCCAGTCTCTGTTCAATATGTACAGTTTTACTATGCTGAAATACTATCTGTTCACACTTCCCCCAGAGGGAAGTTCCTCATTGTGCCCATTGGTAATAATCCAGCCTTGGGTACAGTGTCAGTCTGCATTAAGGCAGATGTGCGTTGTGCCACTGTGGCTTTACCTGTACCACCTAACTGGATTCTGAACTGACATGTGTCGCACAATAACGCAACAGAATCAATGATCAAGTGTAAATTAAGTTTCCTTTTAGTATGAGCCAAGTCTACTTAGACTTTTCTGTATACTTGTCAGTATGAGCCAAGTCTACTTAGACTTTTCTGTATACTTGGCAGTATGAGCCAAGTCTACTTAGAGACACACATATTTGAGGTGACCTCCGAACATTATAGAAGATTAGGATGTTAATGTATTTCAATATTAACTGTGCCACCTGTGATTTTATTTATATTTTGAGTCCTGGACGCCAGGTTGTGGTCAATCAACTCCCGCTGTGGCGTTGAACGCTTTTATTTCACAACTGACATTAAAGACATTAAAGAGGGACACAAATACCCCACACCTCACCTCCATACCATTATTGAAACACAGTACACCTGAACTGAATGGACTGTAATGCTGTGCAATATGCTGCCTTCCGCTGCGTAATTGTCTGAAATATATGAATTATTTCTTTTTTTAAATATTTTTGTGAGCTACAAGTTCTTTTAACGTGGTCATGGAGCATATATATATATATATATATATATATATATATATATATACTGTATATTTGTATTCTGGGGGTATCGTTCCTATGCAGAGGGTAGTTTAGTTTATTTATTGTGTACACAGAGGGCGTTTTATATTTTAATAATTTATTTATTTATTGTGTTGAGTTGAATGTGCTACTTATTTTGTACTGTAATTACCTTGTGCCTTTTCTACCTTTTTTCTTTTCTTAAAGCTGACTCGGTGTAAATTGCTCAGAATTCCAATGTACTTATAGGTGCAAATGGCAAATAAAACTCTTGAATCTCTTGAATCTTGAATCCAATAGTTATGTGAAATATCTTAAAATAGCATAATTTCTAATGAATAACAGTAAAATGGAACAATTCTTCCTTCTGTTGGTTTTTTATTAACATGTTTTGCACTATGGAACTGTGATGCTGGAAACTTGAATTTCCCTCGGCATCAATAAAGTTACTTTCTATCTATCTATCTATCTATCTATCTATCTATCTATCTATCTATCTATCTATCTATCTATCTATCTATCTATCTATCTATCTATCTATCTATCTATCTATCTAACCCCGCCTATCCAGACTTGCTTTCGGCGTACGCCAAAATAATTACGAGCACACCCTCCAGATCGAGTGCATCATAGGAACTTTCAGTAACAGACCAATGAGAGTGCAGCTTTGGGACAGGGGGGCAGAGCTGATTGACAGGCAGAATCAGCCAATCAGCGGCCGTTTCGCCCCTGACGTTGCAACCAATCAGCGAGCAGATGCCAAAAATAACACCTCCTCTTGTTCAGCACCCCAAAGTCGAAGGATAGCTCTGCTCTGTGTTGGCCTCTTTCAACAGCAGAAACTGAGAGATTAATCTAGTGTTTTATAATACAACCACTTCTCTCAGGGTCCATATCTGTTTTGGGAACCATCGGAATAGTCATTTTTAGTGTGAGAAGAGAAGAAACTGGCGTCAAACATGCGTAGAAATCAACGCTGTCCAAGCAGGGAACCACCGAGAGAGGACTTATCACCGCTCATCTGAGGAACAACATCTACATCATTATTATTAGTATTATTATTATTATCTGTTAAATAAGATAACAACATTACATAGCTTAGCTAGCTAACGTTAGCTCCGTAGACTTATCTCTTCACACACTAAAGCAGACATCCAGCAGAGCATCAAGATTGGATCTACAGTCGCAACAGCAGGAAAACGTAAGTAGCATGTTAGCATGTTGAGCTAACGTCATTAGCTTCAGTTTGACAAGCTGGTAAGTTAACGTTAGCCGTTAGCATTAGCAGCTAGCTGACATTAACTAGCTGCTAATGTTAGCAGCTAGTTAATGTTAGCAGACAGCTAACATTAGCAGCTAGTTAATGTTAGCAGCTAGCTAATGTTAGCAGCTAGTTAATGTTAGCAGCTAGCTAATGTTAGCAGCTAGTTAATGTTAGCAGCTAGCTAATGTTAGCCAACTGCTAATGTTAGCAGCTGCTAATGTTAGCTGCTAGTTAATGTTATCAGGTGGCTAACATTAGCAGGTGGCTAACATTATCAGGTGGCTAACATTAGCAGCTGGCTAACATTAGCAGTTGGCTAACATTATCAGGTGGCTAACATTATCAGGTGGCTAACATTAGCAGTTGGCTAACATTAGCAGATAGCTAACATTAGCAGCTGGCTAACATTAGCAGTTGGCTAACATTAGCAGCTAGCTAACGTTAGCAGGTGGCTAACATTAGCAGCTGGCTAACATTAGCTAGCTGCTAACATTAGCAGCTGGCTAACTGAAGGCAAGGCAGCTTTATTTGTAGAGCACATTTCAGCATCAGGACAATTCAAAGTGCTTTACATAAAACATTCAAGAATATTGCGACAAAGTGCAAAAGAACATTAAGACATAATTAAAACAGTTATAAAAAACATTAAAGATTAGAAAATAAAAACAAGCTAAAAATAAAAGCTATAATAGAATATAACACACAAGAGTAAAAGCTCTAGTGCAGTATAAGATCATTATCTGGTTTAATAAAAGGCAGCAGCAAACAGGAAAGTTTGAAGCTTTGATTTAGAAGGGTTGTAGTTGGTCCTGCAGGTTTCTGGGAGCTTGTTCCAGATATTTGGTGCATAAAAACTGAACGCTGCTAGCTAACATTAGCTCACATCAACACACTAGTAAACTAGGCCTTTCTGTAGAGGGGAGCAGTGTTAAAGTGGGAATGGAGTGGAGTTGCATGTGGTCAGTGGATTGGTATTTAACACAGAAATTTCCAAAAACAGTCAGTTGGTTTCATGCAACATAAATTGTGTTGTTGTGCAATAACAACACAACATAAGTGTTCAAACAGACTTGTCAAAATAAAACCTGACCTATCATGTGACGTTTCAAAGTAACTTGACTACAATGCAACACTTGGTGAGCTAATTCTGAATGAAGCACATTTTTTAAAGTAATGTTATAACAGTCAAAACACGACACGTTGGCCTCCCAGTGTTTAGTCTGGTCCCATGGTAGCTAATCTAGCTCCACTAGCTAATGACAGCTTAGAGGACTTTGTCATATGGGGTGTTAGCTTTGTGATGTTAGCTTTTGGCTTAGAGTAATGGTGTTTATATTATATTTAAACAACAACACAGCCACAAACTGCCATTAATGTAAACAAGTAGCGATGTTAATGTCCAGAGTTAACCGTCAATATGTGTCTAAACAAAACATGCAGTGCCAGTTGTGGATAGCTACTGTATGTTCTGTATGTTCAGTTGTGTGTATGCAGTGTGACCTTAGAGGGGTAATTATAACCACAAGCCCAAGTGTTTTAGGTCTTTGTTGAAGCCTGTGAAATCAGTCAGTACACATGAAATGCAATCTAAGCTTTTGGCAGTGTAATGGTATTTTTTAAAGATATAATATTATATTTAAACAAACACAGCCACAAACTGCCATTCATTTATAGAACTCTTCCTACATATCACTCTTTTAATTACTTAGCTATAGTTTCTCCTCTGTGTTATTTATTAGTATGGTTTTGTGTGCCCCCTTTGTAAAGCAACCTTGGGTTTCTGAAAGGCGTTATATAGGTACAATTTATTATTATTATTATTATTATTATTAATAAACAAGTAGCGATGTTAACGTCCAGAGTTAACCGTCAATAATGTGTCAAACAAACAAAACATGCAGTGCCAGTTGTGGGTAGCTACTGTATGTTCTGTTGTGTGTATGCAGTGTGACCTTAGAGCGGTAATTATAACCACAAGCCCCCGTTTTTTTTACGTTTAGTATCTTTTATTGAAGCCTGTGAAATCAGTCAGTACACATGAAATGTAATCTAAGCAGATAATGTTAGTCACAAGCTGGTAAGGTGTTTATACCCAGTCATGTTTCACTGCGACAACAAGCACTGCTCTAACACCTACTACTCATTATTTACCCCAAAATATATAATATGTACTTGTATACTAAGGTATATAACAATAAATAGCATAACTGCTTTTTTTTTTTTACAACACTTAGTTGGTATTGTGGAACTGAAAAACTGTCAAAAATAAATCAACGATAACAAGTGATTAAAACTCAAACTAAACATATATAAATAAATAATTGGCTACAACTGGTTTAGTTGATCATTGTGTTGCTTGTTAACTGGTCATGTAAGGTGTCAGGTTCAAAGTGATTAATGCTTCAGTTGACATAAACATAATATAGCGGTTCACTGTCAACCGCATAAGTCTTTGTATTATTTTAATGGTATTTCTAACGATATAACATTATATTTAAATAAGCACGCAAGCCACAAACTGCCATTAATTTAAACAAGTAGCGATGTTAACGTCCAGAGTTTAACCGTCAATTATGTGTCAAACAAAACATGCAGTGCCAGTTGTGGATTGCTACTGTATGTTCTGTTGTTTGTATGCAGTGACCTTAGAGGGGTAATTATAACCACAAGCCCCTGTTTTTACAGGCTTTTGTTGAAGCCTGTGAAATCAGTCAGTCAGTACACATGAAATGTAATCTAAGCAGATAATGTTAGTCACAAGCTGGTAAGGTGTTTATAACCAGTCAAGTTTCAACAGCACTGCCTACTACTCATTATTTACCCCCACTTGTGAAGGAAGGTGCTCTTGGTTTTAGGAAACTGCTCCCATGGCTGTAGTTTACTGATTCTAGCCTCTCAAATATGAAGTCCTGCTCCTTTTATGTGTTTTATGTTATTTGAAATTAAATACATGTTGGTTTTGGAAGTTTTGATAAGACAAAACAAGACATTTGAAGATGTCAATGACTGTCAGACTTTGTGATGGGCCTTTTACACTATGTCAGAGACTAAATAAATAAATAATTAATCAAAAAATAATATTGATAATGAATATGATCATTAGTTGCAGACCTAATTGCCTTTCCCTTCATGTGGTACATGTCAGACTTTGAGAGCCTAACTTAGTTGTGAGGCTGCATTGATACCTAATCAGGCATTGGGGCGTTTAGCGCAGCGTTTTGTCTGGCAGTGTGGGAGCATCCAAAATATACAATATGTACTTGTATACTTAGGTATATAACAATAAATAGCATAACTGCTTTTTTTTTTTTATAACACTCAGTTGGTATTGTGGAACTGAAAAACTGTCAAATAAATCAACTATAACAAGTGATTAAAACTCAAACTAAACATATATAAATAAATAAATTCATTGTGTTGCTTGTTAACTGGCAGGTTCAAAGTGATTAATGCCTCAGTTTACATAAACATAATATAGCTGTTGACTGTCAACCACATATGTTTAAGCCTTTGTAATATTTTCTATATATTGCTTATATTCCAGGCTTTATTAAGGAGGGGCAGGTCCATAGGCACAGGGCAGCAGCATTTGCCCTGACTGTAAACATGGGCTTGGTTGGTAACTCCTAACTTTGCTTTAGATATACAGCAGTACAGGTCAGTCCTATATGAGCACATGCGATCAACTATAACCCCAAGACTCTTTTATAATTCATGATATATTAATAAAAGTGGCCATTGAATTCGGGTTGTTGTTTTCTTGTTTTGAGCGGTGAGATGCTGACTCCTGCTACTAACTTCTTGAACCTTGCATACTGTTCTCTTCATAGATATTTCCCAAAATTGTTTGTGATGTGATCAGATCAGTAAGTCACCCTTTGCTTCAACTCAGATCAGTAAACCTATCAATCATCTCTAGTATTTATTTTTATTTTTTGTAATATTGCAACAGGAATTTCTGGAAGTTTTCATGCAGTCAGGGCTTATTCCCAGATTGCCTCAGTCCAAGCAAGGGTTTCCCCTTACGCTTTCAAAATGACAAGCTTTCCTTATTAATGAGAAGACAGCCCACCAGCAATGCAAAGAGTACTCCTCCAATGTAGGGGTGGAGAAAAAAAATAGATTCACCTAAGTAGCGCAATTTCTTTTGCGACTTCTAAATAGATTTTTAATGCCAGAATTGATATATTTGCTTCATTCGAGTTTATGTGGAGGTAGAAGGAAGTTACCGCTTTTATTGTTGTAGTCTGAGTATTGTGACGTCATATCCATTCCGTATCCGTCAACCAAAACAAACCGCAGTCGGCCGCAGCGAGCCGAAACGAAAAAGTTGAAAACGGCGGAGGATACGACCTGCACCCTCACATTTTAAATCCAACGTGGTAAACACTACACATATAGTAAAGTATGGAAACACTTTGAGTTCCACACATTGCCAGGAAAAGCAGAACAAGACATCATGGCTAAAGCTGCATGCTAACTCTGTCATGGACAGGAAACGTTATCGTATTGCGATAACGTGTGGTCAAGCCACCCGTCACTCGCATCTCCATCTCCATCTCCAGTCAAATCGGCCGACGCTACAACTGTAGAGCACCCATATACTGACATTTATGTTAAATGCATTCAAATGGCCCCGATGGAGCTGACCATGGATGTATAAAGAGAATGGAGCTGACGGGAGAGCTGGCGAGAGACTTGGCGAAATTGGCAGGAGTATACACGTGTGACTACGTCCGTTTTTCAAAATAAGGTGTTAACAAAGGGAACTATATATACAAAATACATACTTGGAAATAAGATTGATTGGATTATATTCACCAGAAGTATAAAACATTACATGTCCTTTATATATTAAAAAGAAAATACTACTATTTTGTGAGGGAAATTGTTTTATTCTTTGATTTTTGGGTTGCTGGAAAAAAATTTAATAAAGCCTGACAATGAACAGTGATTGGAAGTGTAGGATTTAACTTTTCCCCATGGTCTAGTGTTAAATAAAGGAGAAAGGTGTATCGTCCCAGCCCTACTCCAATGTCTGATGCCTGTCTCCTGATTCCATGGCAAAGAAAATGTTCGCTAAGATTTTACGTTGAAAGTGAAGCTCTTGACTTCCCATGTGACGAGGTGTGTGTGTGTGAGCAGACTGACTTTGCTATCTCATTTTATTACCTTCACAGTTTGAGAATGATGATTAAGCCATTCTAAATTGCCCTGCTATATTGCAGAGATTTGTCATCTAAGCCTTACCTACTAAAGCTTATGATACATTCACATTTCATCATCAATTTTGTATTGTGCAGAGTTGAAATGTAGCCTAGCAGCCACCCTGCTCACCTTCTCCAGTATATCAGATTGCGATAAGGTGAACAGGTGACCAGCACATGACATCACTTGGTGTTGGGCTTGTGCCCTGCCAGCCAGATACGGGAGGAGTTCAATAGCTGATAATCTTATCTGAGTCAGCAGTCACTGTGTAGAGACTGAGGAGCAGATGAAACGCAGTGTCAGAGGAGATTTAGACAGTCAACAAGCTTGTTTTAGAGTTTGACTGATCTTAAAGGTCTTGGCTCTGCACTGACGGAGCTTTAGGTGTCACAAGGGGCTTTTAAACAATGTAAATCAATATAGGAACCCACATTGGTCCTCCATAATAGGGAAGAATTTGCACTGGTTTGATAAATCTCACTGTGACAAGCTTGTCTTACAATTTTCAGTGGAGTTAATCAGTTGGACTGCAGCTTTCTCATTTGCTTATGTATGTTATTCAGTTAGGGTAAGACAACATGAAGGCAACTACAGTAGGTAACTTTTACCATTGAGCCATACAGATGTGCTTTTTTCGTACTGATTTCACTGATGAAATAATCTTGGAATATTAAATATTGCATTGGGGTAACGGGTGTATATTTGCCATCAATGTTGGTGCACTGATATTAAGTGCTGTAGCTTTGTGCTGGGGTCATGTTATTTGGACAAATTTAGGGGGGGGAAATCCTCTTTTTTTTTAAAAAACGCATCCAAAATAGATAGGCGATGGATCATGAATGGTAGAGCTGCAACGATTATTGATTAATCAAGTCGTCGATTGATGGGAAATTAATTGGCAAGTACTATTTTGATTTAGGGCTGCACAACTCATCACAATTTTATCGAAATTGCCATATGGCCTACTGCAAACTGTGTGGTAAACTAAATATCTTTGTGTTTTTGACTGTTGGTCAGACAAATAAGATATTTAGAGACATCACCACGGAGTCTGAGAACTTGTGACCGCCATTTTCACAATTTGCTGACATTTTATAGACCAAACAATCAATTGAGAAGATAATAGGTCGATCAGTAGTTGCCATACGGCTCATATGTATGGCAGTGGTTTATTTATACCTGTTCTCTAATCTTTATATTATGTTATTTACACTTTGTGATGATTAACAGACTTGGCTGGGTTTCTTGATAGTATGTTTATCTTTGTTTTAGTTTGTAAGTCACTTGTGAAGGAAGGTGCTCTTGGTTTTAGGAAACTGCTCCCATGGCTGTAGTTGTCTGATTCTAGCCTCTCAAATATGAAGTTATGCTCCTTTTCTGTGTTTTATGTTATTTGAAATTAAATACATGTAGGTTTTGAAGTTTTGATAAGACAAAACAAGACATTTGAAGATGTCAACGAGTCTCAGACCTTGTGATGGGCCTTTTACACTATGTCACAGACTGAATAAATAACTAATTAATCAAAAAATAATCCCTTTATGTGGTTCATGTCAGACTTTGAGAGCTTAACTTAGTTGTAAGGCTGCATTCGGCGCTCTTCCTGGGGGACTTGAGTGACACCCATTTGATTTGAATATTCCAATGATCGCCGATTACGTGATTGGCCACCGCAGTGTGACATTGGGTTTCGTTTATCCAAAATTTGACTTTTCGCTGCTGCATTTTTTTCAGCATCCTCTGCGGTCCCCACCGCTACAGCCCAAATGCGCTACCCACATTCAAAAGAAAGGGAGGACTGGCGTTTTCGCCGCAATGCCTGCTATGGTGTGAATGCAGCCTAAGTTGTTGTTTACCAATGTCAACCTAGTTTCGAAAACACCATTACACATGTCAAGTGTCACTTTTTACCCGCAAGCTTTATGCTTACAAGCGATACCAATATCATTCGCTACCATTATGTGAATGGAAGCTGTGTTTGTCCCAATGGCTAGCTAATCGCCGCTGCACTGCACAGTGCTCTTATAGCGATTACCGCTGATAATGCCGTCCCCTGACCCATGGTTGCGGGGCCGCATTGTCGCGGAAGCGCAACGGCCACCCTCTGGTTTCCCCCTGGTTAAGTGTTAGCTCTACCAGCTGTTTGTTAGTGCTGTAAGCACCTTTAGCTGCTAGCTGCCGGCTCAGACATCTCCTTGTTCAGAACCATGTGCAGGCAGGCAATTCCAGCTGTATGGGTTGTGGCTGCTGAGGGAGTGGGCCAATCGCAATAAATCAAAGAACGCTCGCTGTGATTGGCTGCGAGGAAATCTTATTCTAGATATGGGCATAAAAAGGGTCAATTGCAGGTATCGTTTGACTGGAGAAGTTTCATTACTACTTGGTACCGGGTTGTTTCGGTCAATACCTTAAAGACCCATGCCTACTCTTGAAGTAAAAATCGTATCAACTTTAAAAGGAAAGAAATGCATGAGAGCAAGTTGTAAGAAGTGATTTCCGTTGACTCGCATGATCCAGGAATTGTATGTTCGACCTTGGAAGCACTCTGCAGCAGATTAGTGCACAAAGGGGAGATGAAGAAATGGAGGGTCAATAAAGTGTGTTGAAGTGCTGCATGTTGGAGCTGTGCACCTTTGTTCTGTGTGTAATAAAAGAAACGTAAAAAGGGATTCAAGGTCAGAGTATAGGTTAATTTGGTTTCAGCAGTTAAAAGATAAAAAGGCAGAGTTAAATATGTAACACTAATGAATTTCAGGTGTGTGTGTGTGTGTGAACAGACACAATAGGAAGGTGTGGCTTTCGAAGTCATTACTGTCACACAGGGGACCAATTGCACAATATGAGCAGTGTCCCAGTTCAGTGTTGCCTGCTCCAAAGTCCGTATTTCAAGACTGAATACGTCATAACAGTTTGACGAGGCTGTCCCACTCCGGAGGCTTCTCCAAATGCGGCTGTGAAATGTGACCCGGTGTATCCTCTGCAGTCCTCGCTCACTATCCTACAATCCACTCTGGGTTGGTTAGCTTAATGGTGCATTCGCGTGGTCCTCCTCACCTTGTAAATATGGGGGAATATCACATGATTGTCATATTTATCAGGTATTTTCATTCATGTGGTCCTCAGTCACTGAGTCCTTCACATAGACTGGATATGTTGATAATCACGGGATGTTGCAAACAAATGTTATGGATACTTGGTAGGCCTACAGTTTGCTAGTTATCTAGCTGGTATGAGTTGCGATGATATGTTATCGTTACTCGTACCGTCGACTCAAGTATCATGGAACTTTCTTTGCTGATATTTACCACATTGTTGAGTCATTTTAGGGCAACATCTGGTTGATAAATTTGAACAATTTTGAGCTAACAAGTTGAGACAAATTACCCGATTGCATCAATTTAGTCTGTGAGACTAATTTCGAGAGGAGAAGCAGGTTCAGCCAATTCTTTGGGAATGCAGCCCCTGGTTTGGGTCCATTTCACCAGGACACATCTCTAGTTGGACCAGCACAATATAGCGTAGTTACCACAGTCATTGTATTCTTTTGCATGTTTTTAGAGTTCATATTGTGTTATCATTCATATCCAGTGTGCTCCTTTTTGATTTTAAATTATTCCCATGTAAGGATTTGGTGTTAAAGACCATTGAGTCCATGAACTTACTTAAATTTTTTCAGGTAGTCTGAGTAAATGTGGGGGTTACTCAGTCTCAAAGGACGAGTGTGATATTGGTTAAGACACAAAAATAACATACTGCTTCTGTCCTCCACAGATGTGAAAAGTGCTATGTGTAATAGCTAACTAAACTGTAGAAATGAGCCTATTTGCTAGTTTATGATTTAAATAATCAAACTCTGTGATTCCTTGCCTTGCAATCAGAGGAAATGCATCATTTTAAAGTGAAATTTTGCCGCTTTGTATCATTGCAATGTGGGTGGTATGTGCCCAATGCCCTCTGTGTTACGGAGTGGGGATCTCCGGGCACCTGTAACAGGGAGGGAAGCCGGACATCTTTCATTTGCACATACCACACACATTGCAACGATACAAAACCGGTTTAAAATCCGCAAAGTTTCCCTTTAATAAAAATTGGAAACAAGCAATTTCGGCCTGGAAACGTATGTAGTACGAAGCCAGGAGAGGGCAGTGGGGCGGCGGCTCACTGTTGCCCCGTGTGACCACATTGTTCGGTCTTTAGTGGTTCATGGTCGGTCCTTTGTCGGTAAGCCTACTCAGCAAGTGAAACAATAAAGTTAAATTAATTTTATGGAGCAGAGGCTTGTGGCTCTTACTTTATACTTTCCCACCAAACTCTGCTTTTCCTGGCAATGTGTGAAACCCAAAGTGTTTCCATACTTTACTGTATGTGTAGTGTTTACCACTGTGGATTTAATATGTGAGGGTGCAGGTCGTATCCACGCAGACTCTCTGCCGTTTTATACTTCCTCGTTGTGATCCGGCTGCAGTTTGTTTTGGTTGACTGATACGGAATGGATATGACGTCACGTTACTCAGACTACAACAATAAAAGTGGTAACGTACTTCTACCTCCACATAGACTCAAATGAAGCAAATATATTGATTCTGGCTTTAAAAATCGATTTCAAAATCGATACATAAGTGAATAGATTTGTTTTCCCACCCCTAATATTTATTGATGTGTACACATGGATAGTGGTGGAAGCTGTACCTTGCTTAACTGTTTTGTGAGAGTGTGCCTGCTCTCAGAGCGGCTCAGGCTCTCTGCAGCATTATGTAATCCCCGACCTTCCACTTCCCTCTTCGTAGCCAGTGGTTTTTGGCAGACATGTGCGTCTTAGCATGAGGGGGTGTTGGTTTCGACCTGTGGTTACAGCACGGGTGACAGCAGTTTTGAGGGGGTTAAGTGGTTGAGAGTTCCTGGTTTCAGTCTGATGTCTCAGTGGAGGTGTTTTCTGGGGGTTTCTGTGTGTGTTTGCCAGCAGTGTGTTGTACCATTGTTAGCCAGAGAAATCTCATAGTATCTGCATGTGTTCTCGCAGTCTGCATGTCTCCTTTTCAGGGTCTGGCTGCTGCGACTGCTTTAATGGATGGATGATGCAACTCCCCTTTCCTCTCTCTACCAGGCGGCTGAGTGTGTGTGTGTTTTTAGAGCGAGTGAGAGAGAGAGAGAGACATAGAGAGGGGGATGTCGCTGAATGAAGCTTAGCCTGGATGTTTGCCCTGCAGGGTGGGTGGTTGCTAGGCGATGGCAGTGTGTTTGTTTTATTTTTAGAGAGAATCACTGCTGGTGAACATAACAGATTTCTCTTTCTCTCACACACACACATGTGTGAACACATTTTCTTACCATACATGAACATAACAGGCGACATATGAGCGGCAGTAGGTGGTGGTGGGAGCTCGATAGAGGGAATCCTGTTGATACAATCATGTAGCAGAAAAGCAATAGAAATGTGAATGGCGTGGCCCACTGCCCCACCCTGGACATGAAATCTAAACCGGCCTGGCGTATTTATAGAGCGTCTTTTTTCTCGCACATAGACTATGACACTGTCTGCACACACATGCGCAGAGCAGACACAAACATGCACACACATACACGTTCCTCTGAAACCAGCTGTAGTCACTCCTTGCATGTACCAGCCTTTTTTGGGCACATGCCTGTCATGCCGTGTGTGCGCTCATGTGGGAGGTGATACAGAGCGGGAAATCAATATGTTGAAGAAGAAAAAAAAACGTGCTCAGGGCGCTTTCGATTTTTATTGATTTCAAGATCTCATGAGCGCAACACCAGCCAAGCAATACATACTGTAAGTAGCTCCATCGGCAGCAGCTGCTGACATTTAGGTCAGAATTGATTGGTATTATGGGAAAGTATAGCACAGGTCAAAAATGCCAAAGATATGGCAGAAGGCAGTTGAGCGTGAGGTGCTGCTTGTGTCTTCAGGTACAGTTACAGGTACAGTTGCTAGTAAATTACAAACAAAAATGTCAATTGCAATTTTTAGTGCCTTTTCATTTCCTGTAGTAGAAGCAGGTAAAATATTTTAAGTTCTTATTTTAAATTTAAATCCAGCCAAACATTTTAAGGTTGACACAAGGGGTGGGAAAAATGTATTCACCTATGATCTATTTTCTTTATCTTTTATTATTTATAATCTATCTTATTGATATTTTAATACCTGAATTAAAAAATAGTAATACATGCATTGTTGTTTACTATTGTCACGTGACTGATTACCTGCAATCAGTTCTTCTTTGCTGCTCTAAAACAGTAGTTGCCAGAGGCAGCCATCGACAGCGCAATGAAAGCTACTGATTTGGAGCGGCTAAGAAGAATTGAATGATTGATTTGATTTGATTTTTTTTCTGGGTTAATAAATTATGGTATCGGAATGGTGCGTAGACTGGCGTACTCGCTGATACCAAATTTTGGGCAGTATCGGACACATTTCCAATACTGGTATGGTATCGGGAGAACTCGATCAGTGTTTCCCAAAGCCCAAGATGACGTCTTCAAATGTCTTCTTTTGTCCACAACTCAAACTTTCAGTTTACTGTCATAGAGTAAAGAAACCAGAAAATATCCACATTTAAGAAGCTGAAATCAGAGAAGTTAGACTTTTTTTTCTTTCTTAAAAAATTACTCAAACTGTTTAATAGATTATCAAAATAGTTGGCGATTAATTTAATAGTTGACAACTAATCGATTCATTGTTGCAGCTCTATTATAAGCCGCTGTGATGCAGAGTGTTTTGGCACCTGATAAGCCTTCAAACGCATAGATCTGTTACTAAAACTGGACTTCTGGGATTGCATTTTATTGTCTCACCAGTACCTGAACCAACACAGCCCCATGAATTGTTTTAGCACACTATATTCACTCAGAATGGCCACTAACTGACCAAAGATGCTGCTTGGCTGCATCAGCATCCATATCCAAACTGTGATCAGTTCATGGTAGAGAGAAAGAACAACAACTGAGCACTTCCCATTCAGCTCGTAGCAGGTTAGAGTCTCACACCCTGCTGATTAGTAATGTCACACTCTGTATTCTTCCAACAAGTTAACTAATAGTATTAGTTAACCTGTGTTCAGAGTGAAAGAGGTTGTGTGTGCTCAAAGAAGCTTTACTGCTGCTGCGGTGTAATCGTCAGCTCTGTAGTTCCTCCTCTGCTATCTTTGTCTTGTTGTCAGGATCTCTGGTTCTCAACATCCACTGAGTAATTAAAAGCACTCTGTAATCACAGTATAAAGCAGCCTACTGAACTACTGACACCAAAAAACTGCTGATTTACAGAGGGATTTATTCTACCAACTATAAAATATTAAGTGATCTGACAAAAGGAGTTTTGCCTCACTCACATGTGTAATGTTGTAAACATTGAATTAGAAAAATGAGCTGTACATTGTTGACCTATGATAGGCAATAAATAAATTTTTTCTTGATTGTTCATTATGTCAATTTATGTAAATCATGAATGGAAAACAAAATCAAGATAACTACAGTATTATGGAAATGCTTCCTTATTATTTCTTATTCTTATTTCTACAGTCACGATAACTAACACCATTAAAGGCAGGGTCCGCGATCTTGAGAAATTAGCAAGAGTACACTAAATTTTTAAAAATGATCCAACCGAAAAACCCAGCCCAGTGTTGCCACTGTTTTCCAATGAAAGTAGCAAGCAGCATTATTTGCTAACTATCTCCAAAAATCCCTAAATCTAGAAAGAAAGTCTCCAAGTCGGCAACACTGACAGTCTGTTGCTGCAGGTCTTTCTCCAAAGCCTCCCTCCAAATTATCATTACGGACATAAACATATCATAATGAACGTGAACATGAGTATTGTAAGTACTCACAGCTGTCAGGGTAGTAGCTTATGGAAGACTCTGGTGGCGCACAAAGAGTGCAAGCAGACAGATTGGTAGCCCATCCAATCATTACCTTCAAGGCCGAAGGTAATGGACGAGGGGCTTAGTGAGGGATAGATTATTTTCTTTTGTCCTTGCTGGTGATGGTGTAGTCTTAATTTTATGTTTCTTTCTTCTCTTTCCTTGGTTGATCTCCAGCTATAGGCAGCAATGGGTGCATTCCTGGACAAGCCGAAGACGGAGAAGCATAGTGCCCACGGCGAGGGCAATGGGCTGCGTTATGGCCTGAGCTCCATGCAGGGCTGGCGGGTGGAGATGGAGGACGCCCACACAGCTGTGGTGGGCCTCCCCCATGGACTCACCGACTGGTCCTTCTTTGCAGTCTACGATGGCCATGCAGGCTCCCGGGTGGCCAACTACTGCTCCGGCCACTTGCTGGAACACATCTTGTCAGGAGGGGCCGACTTCAGTTCAGGATCCGGCTCCGTGGAGGGCGTGAAGGACGGCATCCGCTCGGGCTTCCTGAACATTGACGAGTACATGCGCAGCTTCTCTGACCTGCGGCAGGGCCTGGACCGCAGCGGATCAACGGCCGTGTGCGTGTTGCTCAGCCCGACCCACCTCTACTTCATTAACTGCGGCGACTCGCGGGCCGTGCTGAGTCGAGACACCAAGGTGGGCTTCTCCACCCAGGACCACAAGCCCTGCAACCCCCGTGAAAAGGAGCGCATCCAGAACGCTGGCGGCTCAGTCATGATCCAGAGGGTAAACGGCTCCCTGGCTGTGTCCCGGGCCCTGGGGGACTACGACTACAAATGTGTGGATGGTAAGGGCCCCACGGAGCAGCTGGTGAGCCCCGAGCCCGAGGTGTGTGTGTTGGAGCGGGCGGCCGAAGGAGACGAGTTTGTGGTGCTGGCGTGTGATGGAATCTGGGATGTCATGTCCAACGAGGAGCTGTGTGAATTTGTCCGCTCACGACTCCTGGTGTGTGATGACCTGGAGAAGGTCTGTAACTCAGTGGTGGACACCTGTCTGCATAAGGTAAGCTTTTATGTCTCACGTATGATGTATGTTGGAAAAATATATGAAATGTTATTTGCCTGGTCATCCTGGGTACTGTGACACAAATGAATAGTTAAAGCTGTTAAGTATTTGCTTTGACTAATGAATTGATAATAGAGATGTTAATAATTAACCGTTTAACTGTTAACCGACATTAAGAATTTTAACCGATCGGTTAAAAGAAATATTAAGAATTAAGTAAACGGGCAGACACACAGCTGACAACCTCGCAGCTAAACTAAATAATGCGGTGGAGACTTACTGTGACAATACAGCGTCACTGTGGCAGCATCATGGCTGCCACAGTGACTCTCCCAGATGGGTCATTTTGCGCATACACTGCTGCTGTTTAACTGTTTATGCATCAGCTTTCCGTTGCAACTGGACAGCTTGTTAGGCACTAAAAATAGCACCTCTGCATGCGATGCACCTATCTTGTCGGTTAATGGTTAATGATCGGTTAATGAGGGTCTGTTATTGGTTAGAATTTTTTTTTAAATTAGCATCCCTTATTGATAAAGTGGGTGATAATGAGGTTTTATTATTGTTTGGTTTCCATCAATTCTGATTCTGCTTATCAAATGCATTTTTCACCAGTCTTGCCTCTAATTCTTAGAATTAAGAAAAGAACAAATGTATTTTCGTACTAATAATATAATAGCCAAATAGGCTTGCCGTAGTTCATTTTAGATCGACAATGGTACGTTTAAACATTTTTCTGGAATTTCCAGAGGCGGCGAATCGCGCCGGACGCCCCTGATTTGCATAAAGTAGCCTAGACCTCAACTTTATGCAAATGAGGAGCGGTCCATCTGTCGAAATGCAACGCTACGCTACCAGAATGCATTGTACGGCTGTTAACCTAGACAATGAATGGAAACGTGGAAAGTACGAATCCTGTGGACATGTACCATAAGGGATCCATAACGTTAATGAGTCAATCGCCGTTCCGAGGACGGAGCGGTCACAGCCGGTGTACACGGCACAGCAGCGTTGGGTGGAAACCTGCGGCCCTGCAGCGAAAGCTCAACCGATGAGGCCAGACACACAGCCACACAACATTGAGGGTCATCTTTTCTTGTAAAATGTCCGGTGTATCGGTAACACCGGAGTTGTCACAAGTTTATTAACCGGTCCTTACTAACATCCTTAATACAAAATAGTAACTAAATATACTGAAATAAGTTATAGAGAACTGTGTTTGTTTAATAAAACTTAACATCTCACAGTTAGAGATCCTATAAATCAGATGATGAATAATATATTATTACTTTCAATTCTGTCCCTGGCAAGAAACACTTTTTTCCCTCCGCTGAACTCATCCACCGCTCCACATCTTGGACTTTTGCCTTCCATGTATCACCTATTTTGTGTCTCGAGTACTCCAAGAACCAACAAGTGCACAGCAGCCTAGTTATTTTTACCGTACTGGATGGGTTATCTCAAGTAACAGCCACACGCTGTCATAAATCTCCTCCGCTGCCTTTTGTGATGTATGTGACACTGTGCACTTACAGAAAGTTACTCTGACCACTTTGACTTTTACAAGGTAATGACAAGGTGACCATCCACTGGTTTAAGGTCAGAGCTCTATCTTGTCTGTAACTGTCTGTGCGTCCTTAAAATGACAATTAACGTGCTGTCAAGTAGGGGTGGGGAAAAATCGATTCATGTAAGAATCAAGATTCTGACTTGATTCACCTTGAGGTCTAACAAACATGCTGAATACATATTATAATAATAATACATTCCTTCTTCACAAAACATTTTTAAAGCCGATTGTTTACATCCATGTTTACTTCATGTTTACTTCCTAACAGTCTTCTTCCTCCCTGTATTCGCTGGCGCATTGTTGCATATCTTCGCTGTTACTGCCATTTGTAGACCAGTAGAAGTGTGAAACATTGTGAAGTCTGTGTATTATATCAACCATGTGCTCAAACAAAACAGGGACCCACTCTAGGGATGTCAACAGAAGCAATACTTCGGTACCAAGTCGATGCCAAAATTCTCGTGTTTTCTACAGTACCTCAGGTACTCGAGAATGATGGCTAAAATCCGAAAAGACGCAGGAAACTCTATCGACACACCCTATTTTTTCCCTGATGATGTTAAATTGTGAACAACAAATTGTGTTGAAATCAGAAGGATTTCAGCACAGACCTAATTAACGTTAGCGTTGAGAGCTAGTTAACGTCGAGAGCTAGTTAACGTTAGCTGTTAACAGCTAACGTTAACGGAGGTTGCATTGAGCTTCTTTATGATGTGTTCAAGCTCTATTCAGTAAAAATGAGACAAAGGTAAATGCTAACATTATCATGATGTGTTCAAATGTAATCTTGTAAAATGTAGTTTTTGGCGAGAAACCTGAATTGATCCAGTTGTTTGAAGGAGCACAGCAATATAAAATAGATAATAAAGATGGAATTATGATCTGTTTCACTTCCTAACAGTAGCTCAAAGTGTTTATTTTTTTGTTTACCGTGGTATCAAATTGGGTTTCACGAATCAAGGCATTTCACTCATATTGGTATCAACTGCTAAATTTCTGGTATCGTGACATCCCTAACCCACTCACCTCCATAGGGAACTCCATCTGTAAAAATGCTGAAAAGTAGATTTTGACCACCTTTCAACATCGTAAAAACATGAGTAATAAAGCCACACCTATAAATCGGCCATGCTGATATATCGGCCGATATTTGCACATTGCAGATATATTGATCTCGTCGTATAAATGTCAGCTGATAAATGACAAGAAATTGAAGAACAGAAAAGCCAAAGATGTGTTTTGAAACAGTGACAAGATTGTTTTTGGACTGTATGTCCTGCCCAGTACTTTTCTTGGTCACCATGTAAAAGTCTAATTTAATGAAACCTTATCGAAAATGTTTATTTATATTTTAGGTTGTGTCAAAAGTTTTTTTTTAACTCTCAAATTAATACCCGTATCGGTCGGGCTATAGTTGCTGCCAGCTACTCTCATTCATTATTACACGGCTCTGTTGAATATTGGTCAGATTGATCAATCACAGCGTTCTACGGTCTGTTATTTCTTTATAGCAGACCGTTGCTATGTATAACAGACCGTTGCTATGGACACAGTTCTGATGTCGGACTGTGGCGGACCGTTTTTGTGTCAAATTATTGATTTCTTAAGTAAGTAGCCGTGTGATAAGCGGGATAATGTACAGCTAGCGGATCATTGTTGCGAAATAAACCGCTTCAGGGCGATGCAAGACCTCTGTTGGGGTTTATTTCACAACATTGACCCGCTAGCTGTACATTATCCCTTACTTGCTTGCACCATCTGCAAACCTTTGTACTGGAAAGCTTTGA